>NC_090374.1:48079144-48709977 GCF_036365525.1 Heterodontus francisci
ACCTACAAACGCTGCAGATTTATTACCAATAATTTGGTGAGGCAATTTTAAAAAATACATATTGACTCTAACCATCATAAATTTACTTAAAATCTAACTTGCGTTTAAATTCATTAATTAAAAAAGAAATGACTTAAGGTAGGGCTATTTCCGTGATTAAAAGTGTGTAAAAGTATATTTACCAGATTTTCCTTAATATGATATTGATTTGCGGATTTTTAATTTGGCATGTTTAGAAATCCAATATGTGCTTCAGCAACCACACATGAATCATTAAAAAAACACGTAAATAAATACAAGTAAATAAATGCACCAAGAATTTGCTTTTAGTGCAAGTTGTGAATGTTGAAATTGATTTAGCCATATATAGTTAAAATGTATTAAGTTGAAAAGAATTTATTGTGCAATTTACCTGAGACTTTTGCTTTAGAAAAAAGTATTAAGGTTAACCCGTCACATGTATCTACATAGTCTCGACTATGGGTTAGTTTACATTGAGATAAATTCATATAAACATAGAACATAAGGAACACAGAACAAACTATATTTGTTATGATGCCTTTTATGAAAAATATGATCAGACAGAAGTTTTTTTTTTGAATGAGACATTCCATCCATTGTGTAGCGTCGGATTTTGCCTGTGAGGATAAAACTCAATGCGGATATGGGTACATAGAGTTAAATAATCCTTTAGCAAGAGAAACATGCAAAGTGACTCCTTTGCTACAGTCGAATGGAAGCATTGCATTTTTATGCAAAAACTGCAGTAAAATCAAACCGCTGCTTGAATTTTGCACCAAACTTCAATAACACAAATTGTTTGAAAATTATTTTCTGCAACATTTGTAGAATTAAACTATATTTTATTCCCAATGTGAGGAAGCTTTGTGTGGGATGATGTTTAGCGTAGTCTTGCAACAAAGTAACCGTAATGCAATCGAAATAATTGTTTAATAATAAAATTAGCATTTCAACACAAATATGAACGTTGATGTGTTTCTTCTGACTTCCAAGACAAATATTGCATATTCATTAAATATTTAGAACATAATTCGGTGACTCTCGTGTAGTAATTCTTTACAACTGTTCATGTTTTGTTTAAAGTTTTCTGAATCAGAAAGCGCTACTTGCACATTTTCCTACAATAGGGTCTGTAGTTACATTCTAATTCTTCAACAATGCATCAATCACATCAGTAACCTAACCAATGACAAGTGTCTAATAACATTAACAAGAATGTGATGTTTCTGAATATTCTAGCAGATTGAAACTTGAGATCTTTAATATTCTAATTTATTACGGAATGCTAATTTTACTTAGCTACAGATAAAACTTATGTAAGTTGATCATGATATTGTGTTGACAGAACAAATACTGAAATTTTATATAAAAATATAAGATTAAACGTGCAGGTTTTTAATTCATCTACATTGCAGCAAGATTTAGAGTTGAATAAGATGTTTGTTTTCCGAACCGCAACTTTTACCAAAATAGTGTCCGGTAACTGGGTGAACAGGCTTTTAATAATTCCATTATAAAACACATTTTTCTGTACAGATACTAGAATGATTTTAATTCAACAATGGGTTGTACACTAAGTGTTGTTATGAATTTGTATTTGTATTAATTTTGGCATGCAGAGTAAGAAGTGGAAATTGAATTGCAAAGTATATCTCTGGTATAGATTTTTAATGCTATGCGTACGGTTTCTTATTTAGATACAGTATTCTGAAAATGATCTCAATTTACTTAATTACGTATCAGAATGTAAACCTACTACTTCACTCAAAAATAACATCACTATTCAGAAAAGGATCATATATCGAAAAGGGAGTACCTTCATTAATTAGTGCAAAAGTGATTTTTGCATTTTAATTAATGCAAAAATGGTATCTAAACTGGTCTTTGAAGGCCATAAACCATGTTATAATATACATCAAAATAGCTAATTGTTTGTATTCATTCTAAATGAGGAGGATGAACACAATCTTAAACCATTTTAAAGCATGGTAACAATTTGAGAACATTTTGAATAATTCGTGATGCCAAAAAGGCATCAAATAAAATAATCAATTTACAATTATGGAATGACAAATATATCCAGAGAAACAAATGTTCAAAACAACCAGTGAATTTTGGAAATGCTGGACACACACACACCAAAGTGAATTTCAATGGCTTCTCCTCTTAAGGTCCCAGGATTTTTTCCCTGTCTCTGCTGACAGATGCCCCTGGACCTTATGACACATCATTCTAAGTGAATAGAGATGAAGGCAGGGATATTAACTGACTCTATAAAGCATCCAGGACACAATAGTGTGATTGATGGAGGACAAAGTGGGAACAGCAGGACACGGGACCCTGGGAGAAGCACCGCTGTCATCCAGAGCCTGGAGCCTCCAATGTGAAGACTGCTTCATCATCATGGAGTTTGCAGTCTATTTGTAACAGTAATCAGATGAGACCCCCTCTCTGTCAGCCGTGTTTACTCACTGATTTTCTCAACAAGACAGCCATTGACACTGGATGGATGGGGCTAATCTGGCGCAGAACTCACGGCTTTGGAGAGGTTACAGGTCCAAACAGAGCACTCACAAATTCTCCCCAGCTAATCTACCGGCAAATATTTATTACATCCAATTTATAGATAGCACTTAGATCAGAAATAAGCTTCGTTTTTAGACTGATTCGTCAAACTCAAAAATGTAAAGACTAAAGGGCCCTGTTGTTAATAAGGTATAATCTCCTCATCGTATTTAATATATTTGGATAAATGTGTCTTAAACGTAGGTGTTTATTGGAAGTGAGACCTTTAGGTGGTAACTGTCCGTGATAATGTGCTTACTGGGCTGATACCTATTTCGCATTAAATATAAATTGGGGTTTAAATGTTCACATGAAATATACAGGTTAATATCAATATAATAATTTTCTGATTCACTTTATAATAAATTGAGAATTTCTATTTATATAGTGGACTTTAAATTAGATCAAACAAATCATTAAATATATAAACGTGACATATTCAAATTATATCAAATAGTGTATGATTGCTTATAACAAGTCAAATATTCGTGCGTTTGAATGCAAAGTCTATATCTACATATGAAACAGATAATATATGTATGCTGTTGTAAAAATAATCTGTGTAAACTGTTTAACACAACGGAAGGATAGATAATACGGCACTAACACTATCGTCCATTGTTTTTGTCTGTGATGTTGAAACAGATGTAAAAGAAGCAGACATACAGATGCAAAAGTTTTCTTTTTCATTATATGCGCGTCTGTGTGGGATAAGAAAAAAAAATGACAGGTCGAGATTAGAAAAGCCTGTTTTCCAACTGTCATTTATTTTTAACTTCATCCTTCTTGGTGGTCACATTTGGGGGGAGGGAGATAATGTTAGCTGCCGTTTGGCAGCGGGTACCCAGACACTTGTGATGCGTCTTCAAGTTCATTCGGAGCCCCTAGGAGTTAGCAGTTTCACTTGGTCCCCTTCCTACATCCGTTCCTCTCTCCTCCAGGCTTGCTAATTACCAACTTCTCTTCACACACACATCCTCACTAATTTCAAATTTGTAATTCTGCGGGTAGCTGAGGCAGGACTCAAGCAATACAGCAAATTTTCCTAGATACAACATGAATATAATTTGTCATGTCCATCAACTCATCTGGAAGCGTTGTTCTGAAAATTAGCTCTTGTGCCTTATAATCAGAATCCCACAAATCTGGCTACGTATTTATTATATATGTTCTGCATAAACAGGTGGGGCACAGCAAGTAATTTTTCTCGGTATAGGGTATATCTGCTATATTAATTAATAATAAATTATAATTTGATGGAAATTTACTAAAATGATCCTGTATCTCCGTGTGCATAACCGTTCTCGCGTGATAATCTAATTTTGAACAATAAGAGTATAAAAGTAAGATATTTTAATATAAAATGTTTGCAGACATGGCAATACAATGCAATATACATAGGTACATCAAGCATGCATAGTTATGGGCGGGTAGAAAGTATATCTGCAGTCTTACAAAACCACAGACGAAAATGCAATACTTTAGCACTTCATTATTAATACTGAAATTCTGCACATATATTAGTTTATTCATTCTATATATTTTTTCCCCCGTATTTTATGCTAAATCATAAATCTCGTGTTGACAAAATGTGCCCATGTATCTAAGTGAGAACATATTTTGAAACTTGCATTCAAATATTTTAACTAAATTAATTATTTTAATTATTAACCATTTTAGATGAAACACACTGTAGATTACACAAACAGGAAAATTTATTTATTTGCAAATTAATCTATTAATTCGTTTGGTGCTGCATGACCTTACTGCCGATTGTGTGATTTGCAGGACAGGACAGTAAAAGTTTAATTTGGGAAAATTAACAAGCACATGCTTAAAACACATATAATTCAAATTAAAAAAACACATGCATTTATACTACTCCTTATACATGAAGTGGCAATGATCTAATTTGTGTATATGATCGCATCAAAATAAAGCCAGCTGATAATATGGGGAGGAGGACAGATGAAAACGTGTATAATTGTGCAATCAGTGCATTGTATCATTGAGGTTATTGTTACATATGATACAATTTTTGTTTATTACCACGGCGTTACCATTTGCTGTTGAATGATGATAAGCCATGCAATAATACAATGTTGACCATTGTTTAAAACCCCCCAGACTTCTTTCATTTTATTAAAAAGAAAAACAAGATGTTATATCTCAAAAGAAAGGCACCTGGCTGACTTGTTTCTGTGGTACATTAACTCGGATTAGCATGATGTATTCTACGTAATGAATTAAATAAGTAAAGTGAACTTCAGAATGGTTAGCCTGTTAAATTCCCTCGTTTAAGCAATAAGTGAAAATAAAAAAAGTAGAAGAACCTCACACTAAATTAAGGCAGAAGCCTGTACAGCAATGTATTTGTGGTTTAAATTGAGTAGCACATGCGGAATTCACAGTGGAGCTGGGGGCTGAGCAGGAGGAATTCTCCGGCAGCTTGCACATTAGCAAACCCAAAGTCATCCAGTTTGCCTTAATCACTACAATTAGTCCTGAATTATCACCGGACTCTGACAGACGTTCCTTGTAACTCTCTTTTATTTCCAACAGCCCATAATCAGCAGCTCTCATTACAAACGCTGATTAAACTGCAAATTATCCAGCAGTGGCCCTGTTACCGTCTACCAGCGGCTCGTTCAATATCAATTAAGGCAAAAGCAGCAGCCTGGAAGCTCCTAGCTCTTCTAACCGCCTGATAGTAGCAGTTATTAGTTTGGAAAACTCGGAAAATACTAATAATCGACGGCCGTGGCAGAGAGAGAGAGGGGGAGTGAGAAACTTCAAAATAGACATTTTAAAACCATAGACATTAATTTCACATAATATTAATAGAACATTACCTATGTTGGGTTCCTATTATATTTTTACTAGGTATCTCACTCCAGTGGGTGGCAAAGAGATTTTATTGGACAAGGTAATATCTTTATATTATTGAAGTCACTTTTGGAAATAATGAATCGTATTAATGCATGAAAAATCTAAAATCCGACATCATTAGGTCGTTCCGGTAAGAGTGAGAATTAATAAGTAATTTTTTCTCCCTGCGACCTTGTAGCCTAAGTAAAATTAAAGTTAATGATAGCTGATTTTATTTATTTATTTCATTAGTGAAAACCTTCTCATACATGTCAAGCTTTTTCGTGAAGTCACGCTCATTGGAGTGTCCAATGGAACTGAAAACTTGGTGAGGCTTTTTAAAAAAAACCTAGATTACTGGAAATATTCGTTTATGTTTTAAACTTAACATTTGAAAAACATTTTTCCGAAGAATATGTGAAAAGGATGGAGCAAAGTGCGAATACTAGCTGAGGGCAGTATTGTAGGCACAATATAAAATTAATCTGCAAAGCGTGGGTCTATGTATTAAAGCAGTAAAATGCTGAAATAGATAAATCATCCAATTATCAACATATATCCATAAAAAAGGACATCAAGGAGAGGTTAATAAATACTGTACCGACGTGTCTATATCTATGTGTTTATTGTGGATATACACTTCTAACCAATGGATATATGTGCGTAACCATGAACTGAAGTAATGTATATAGATTCCTATGCCTGCTGTCTGTCTGCCGATCTCTGCTTGTTACAATGCTATCTCCCTTGTTGTTTCACGGATAAATTGAATGAAATTAAACTGCCAAACGGTCTGAGCTGAAATCAGAGTCCTTAAAATTTTGCTTGCTACACTGACGACTTTCACCAAACAAATCGTCACCTCAATCTAATTTGAAACAAGACAAGTGAGTAAATTGTGTAAAATGCTGCTTACCTGGTGCAGGAAATTCGCCTGATTTAGAATTGCACAGTCTTTAATGATGATGGGCTGCATATAGAGGACAGATGAAAATTAAACATTCTAACTGGCATTTTCTAAGTCTGTCAAGAAACTCTAGCCCATAAAACCCGTGTAGGGCAATTATTTTATAACAGGCAACATCGCAAAGCCAAATAATCGCACATAATTGGACCAGAGATAACAAATGTTTAAAAGCCAACTGTGCATAAAATATTACATAAATATCAAACGGTGTGAGCCGTCAGGCATTTACTGTCACAAGTGAAAAGAACATGAAAACATGCAAGAAAAAAAATCACAGTACCAAAATGCGAGGCAATAGCGAAATGTCACAAAGTAATGCACTTTACATTTGCCTAACTCGTCTGTAGGTATAACGGAATAAAAGTATCAAGGAGTTGAATGTGGGTGCCAAAAATTGATTTTCTTATTGATTACACGTATTTAGACGAAAAACAAACGCTATCAGATATGTTAATATAACAGAGATTGAATCAATTTATTTGTACAGTACATGCGTAACTTTAGTGGCCTAAGCATACTCAACAGAAACGACCAATGTAATTTCACATAAAATTTACTTTGTACAAAATGCACTAACAACGCTGTAATCCTAGTAAAAATAAACTTTCCCTTTTCACATCTGAGTACTGCAGGAGTTCTTTTCATTTTTTTTTTGTGAAAAGTTGTTTTGCTTGTAATGAGTACAATCCAAACCGTGCCACTAAAATGTTAAACATTCCCGGTTACATCTCACAAGGGATAGCCGCACTTTTCAACAAGAGAATGTTCAAAATGACGAACAATACTATTACCAAGTTTACATTAACAGTCCATGGTCGATATATTACTCAAGTTAGACGTAGCATCTCGATTGTTTCACCGTGGGGTATAAATTCCCGTAAAGAACAATGGAACTTTCGTTTAATTGTGGAAAAAGACTAGCAATTGACAATTAGCTGGTTTTGTGTTAGAAATAATTTCCATTTAATACTCTTGGATCTATAATATACCTTTTCAGATGAACAGACAAAAACATGTGTGCTTCTCCGTTGAAGCCTGAAACTGACAAGCCCATCCCAATTTTTAAAGTTCATACCAAAAAAATCTGAGTGATCAAAGTCTTTACTTAAATATTAGATTTTGTGCCCTTAAAGGGACATAGATCCACCTTACCAGCAGAACAATTTACTGTGCATTACATAGTATAACATCCTTGTCCTTATAAACCGTTGTATCATTCAACTTACTGTAATACTATGGAAGATTCACTAGAGATACCATAAAACTTTAGGTATGCATGCAATTCCTGCCCATCAGGTTTTAGATATCAATCACTTGTTAAACCACATACATTGTCTAATACAAACTTCTCTAACAGACTTTAAAAATAAGTATAAAGAATCAAAGGTAGTCATTTGGAATGAAAGGAATGTGGAGTCATAATATCTGGTGCTCTTAATTATGATCTCTGCTTGAATAGTAATTACCCTTGAATAAACTCATCCAATGATTACTTAATATCAATTAGACTTTGTAACATTAAAGGGAGACATCTTCATTTTACCAGCAGAATAATACATTGTGCATTATATGGTACTATTAAATGTCTTATCTAATTTATTGCAAACAATCCCATGGAGATTCTAATACATATGGTTAAAAATTACATCTAGTGCCTATTTCCTGTTCTTTACAATACTAGATCATAGTTAAAGTATTGCATAAACATTTATGTTATCAAATTTAAAATAAAAAGCACAAACAGTTGTTTGGAATGTACAGAGAAACCCTCCAGTAACAGCCTCTTAATTGACGTTACCAATAACCTGGAACAAAGAAACAATGTACTGATGAAGCATCACAGACCTGTAGTGTTAATTCTGTTTCTCTCTACACAGATGCTGCCAGATCTGCTGAGTATTTCTGGCACTTTCTGTTCTCATTTCAGAGTTCCAGCATCTGCAGTATTTTGCTCTTATTAACAAACAATGTTGTCGTTTTGACCTCCAGCCCAAACAGTAATTCAATTCTGATTGAAAATACCAAAGTGCAGATTTTTCAAGTGGTGGCATAGAATCGTGGGCAATGTGTTAGAAATTTTCTGACATGCACTCGATGAGCGGTCTGATATCTCACTGCTGGTGTGAACTGGGAACATTTACCCACTAGTGTTTACTTAGCAAAAATGAGACTTTTCCTTAGTGGTAAAATAATGCATTGCCCATTAACTGCTATAATGCTTCAATCTGTAGAAGATAGCATATCTTCTCACTTAACTGCTATCAATGGCATAAAGATCCAGCTAGTGTATGGTACATGTGTGGTTGTTTTGTGCATCATCCACCAAAATTTCATATCCAGTCAACACACTTCATCATAGACATAAAACAATCCTGAAACAAAGATGGCTATATAATGTTGGGTGCTTCTAACCTGAAACGTGAAATTGCCCAGTGTTTCCAATTTCTGCATTTACAATCTGATTGGCCAGAATCTGTATTCCTTAACTACAATTGGAAGTTATGATCATAAAAGTACATAGCTTCTCCTTAGTCACCGAATAATATATTTTGCATTATATTCTTGTGTGTATATGTTTTAACCTTCACAATTTAGGCATCACATTTGGGTGTCAAATTTTTCTATATGCAAAGTGTTAAAAAGGGAAATGGTCCCAGTAACCTAAAATACCTTATTAGCTGAGGGATCAGAATGTCTACAGCTTCCAACTGAGCTTAAGAGTCACACTTTAAGAAGAAAGCCGCTCTGACCTGTAATTGCTGCTACAAGCAATGAGAGTAAATTAGTTTCAAAGAATTACTGCTTGTGCTTTAATGGGACACAGACTTGTATTTTAGCATCAGAATAATATGTTATGTGTTGCATGGTTAACAATCATGCTCTTCTTCAACAGCGCAACCTCTGACTTAATGTGAGCAGCTCCACTGGAGGTCCAGTACTATATTGATATGTCACTTACAAGTGTATTTTATAGCCCATTTAATTACTATTGCAATTAATATGCAAAGTTGCAGCCAGACTTATTAATTAGTTGTAAGAAGTTAAAATAAAATCTACTATTTATCATATTGCTCATGTTTTTAAATTAATAACAGGATACATCTTGACTAAAATAAAAACAAGAAATGCTGGAACCACTCAGCAGGTCTGGCAGCATCTGTGGAAAGAGAAGCAGAGTTAACGTTTCGGGTCAGTGACCCTTCATCGGAACTGACAAATATTAGAAAAGTCACAGGTTATAAGCAAGTGAGGTGGGGGTGGGGCAAGAGGTAACAAAGGAGGTCTAGATTGGACCAGGCTGCATAGCTGACCAAAAGGTCACGGAGCAAAGGCAAACAATATGTTAATGGTGTGTTGAAAGACAAAGAATTAGTACAAGTTAGGTGTTAATACACTGAATATTGAACAGCAGCAAGTGCAAACCTGAAAAAAACAGTGAGTAAGCAAACTGAACAAACTAAGATGAAATGAAATAAATGCAAAAAAAAATGTAAAAAAAAGAATGTAAAAAGAAAGAAAAAAAAATCACTAAAAATGAAAGTAAAATGGGGGGCTGTCATGCTCTGAAATTATTGAACTCAATGTTCAGTCCGGCAGGCTGTAGTGTGCCTAATCGGTAGATGAGATGCTGTTCCTCGAGCTTGCGTTGATGTTCACTGGAACACTGCAGCTATCCCAGGACAGAGATGTGAGCATGAGAGCAGGGGGGAGTGTTGAAATGGCAAGCAACCGGAAGCTCAGGGTCCTGCTTGCGAACTGAGCGGAGATGTTCCGCAGAGCGGTCACCCAGTCTGCGCTTGGTCTCCCCAATGTAGAGGAGACCACACTGTGAGCAGCGAATACAGTATACTACATTGAAAGAAGTACAAGTAAATCGCTGCTTCACCTGAAAGGAGTGTTTGGGGCCTGGGATAGTGAGGAGAGAGGAGGTAAATGGGCAGGTATTACACCTCCTGCGATTGCAGGGGAAGGTGCCATGGGATGGGGACGAGGTGGTGGGGGTAATGGAGGAGTGGACCAGGGTGTTGCGGAGGGAACGATCCCTTCGGAATGCTGACAGGGGAAGGGAGGGGAAGATGCGACTGGTAGTGGCATCACGCTGGAGGTGGCGGAAATGGCGGAGGATGATCCTTTGGATATGGAGGCTGGTGGGGTGAAAAGTGAGGATAAGGGGAACCCTGTCACGGTTCTGGGAGGGAGGGGAAGGGGTGAGGGTAGAGGTGCGGGGAATGGGTCGAACACGGTTGAGGGCCCTGTCAACCACAGTGGGGGGAAATCCTCGGTTGAGGAAAAAGGAGGTCATATCAGAAGCACCGTCATGGAAGGTAGCATCATCAGAGCAGATGCGTCGAAGACGGAGAAACTGGGAGAATGGAATGGAGTCCTTACAGGAGGTAGGGTGTGAAGAAGTGTAGTCGAGGTAGCTGTGGGAGTCGGTGAGCTTATAGTAGTATTAGTAGACAACCTATCCCCAGAGATGGAGACAGAGAAGTCGAGGAAGGGAAGGGAAGTGTCAGAGATGGACCATGTAAAGGTGAGAGAAGGGTGGAAATTGGAAGCAAAGTTGATAAAGTTTTCCAGTTCGGGGCGGGAGCAGGAAACGACACGGATACAGTCATCAATGTACCGGAAAAAGAGTTGGGGGAGGGGGCCTGAGTAGGACTGGAACAAAGAATGCTCGACATATCCCACAAAAAGACAGGCATAACTAGGACCCATGCGGGTACCCATAGCGACACCTTTTACTTGAAGGAAGTGCATGGAGTTGAAGGAGAAGTTGTTCAATGTGAGAACAAGTTTAGCCAGGCGGAGGAGGGTGGTGGTGGATGGGGACTGGTTGGGCCTCTGTTCCAGGAAGAAGCGGAGAGCCCTCAAACCATCCTGGTGGGGGATGGAAGTGTAGAGCGATTGGACGTCCATCGTGAAGAGGAGGCGTTTGGGACCAGGAAACTGGAAATTGTCAAAATGACGTAGGGCGTCAGAAGAGTCACGGATGTAGGTGGGAAGAGACTGGACCAGCGGAGAAAAGATAGAGTCAAGATAGGAAGAAATAAGTTCAGTGGGGCAGGAGCAGGCTGACACAATGGGTCTGCCGGGACAGTCCCGTTTGTGGATTTTGGGAAGGAAGTAGAAGCGGGCTTACCGGGGTTGTGGGACTATGAGGTTGGAAGTTGGATAATATGTATAACCAGTGACTGATGCGTTGGGTTTGTTTTTAGATTGAACATTTCCTAATGATTTAAAAAGAGACCACTGTAAAAGTTGATGCAACATTATTTGTATTGGCATGACACAGAAACAGTACAAAATACATCTCTTACAATCAACATTTATCACTAAAATCTTGGAACAGTACTGAGAAGTCCGCATTTATTGCCCATCCTTAGTTGCCCTGAGAAGGTGGTTGTGGGCTTTGACCTCGAGTTCTTGTGGTGAGTCTGCTTCCACAATGGTATTAAGTAGATAATTGTAGGATATTGGCCTAGAAATAATGAAGTTGGTATCTATCCAAGTCAGAATGGTGTGTGACTTGGAACTTGGAGGTGATGTTGCTTTTGTTCTTGGTAGTAGAGGTCACTTGATGCAGGGCATTGTAGATGAAACCCATGTAGTCAACAGGACTCCACATGTGAACCTCAATTTCCATAAATGGGCAGGGGTTCCACACCATCAATGTGCAAATAATTACTGACCATTCAGCCATCATGCTGCACGTCGATGGTTGTTTTTTTGGGGGACTCATGACTCTTTTGTACTACAGCAGTCCTGGTGTAGCAACTATTTTGAGGAGACCAATAGAATAAATGGAAGTCTGAAGCTATCCTTTTCAGCCCTAAATTAGAGTTTTAATCAAGAACCCTCACACAAAATCAAAATGTCACCAGAAGAAGAGAGGCTACGGACCCCTCTGAGGGGACCAGGAAACTGCAGCACATCCAAGTAGAGAAAGAGGAAGGCCATATAGAGGAAACTGAAATGCAAGCATACAAACTGGAACAAAATACACAAAGTGACAACTACTTTCAGTAATGGATATTTCCTGCCTCTGTCCAACTGTGGTTGTGCTATGAAAGCATGCACATTGTATTCCCCCTAAAAATGACACACCACACAAACTGCATTATCCTCTTTCTGCCCTATACCAGCATTTATTACCATGCCATAATTGTCACAAACAAACAATGGTTTGAAAACATAAAATATAAAGGCAGCTGCTTATTTTTTTACTATCTATCTGCTGTGTGCTGTTCTACTCTTCAACCTTGCATTGTGGTAAATTGGTTCCCAAGTGGCAGGGAACAACTGTGCTCAAAATGTCCTGTAAGCAGTCCCATTAGGATGGGCATGATCTTAAAACTCTGACTAATGAGTCATGCAATGTCCTGCAAAATCTGCAGCCACATCTGATAATACAGTTGGTGCCAACACCTGCTTGTTCTCTGGCACTTCCCCACTTCTTTTGGAGGGTGTGGGTAGAGTGGTCCTGCTATCTACTTGCGAAGAGGTGCCCTTTCAGGCTCTCTTCCTGCCACGACTTCAGTATTGAACCTCCCAATAAACTGCATGAGAATTGTACAGCATGTTTCTGATATGGGTGACTTTTCTTTCCAAATGATTATCCAGTGCATTGAATGCAGCAGTGAAGGATTACTGCAACTGAAAGCCAAAGGTCATAGTTTTCATGTGAGGACACTGACCTGTGCACTCTCTCTGCTTCGGGACCACAAATCTTCCACTCAGTCCATGAGTCTTTGCAGATCAGTGCATCTTTCCGTAGTACTGGGGTGATCTCAGAAGCATATCCTCTCCAGCCATTGCACCTTGCTTAAGACACAATCAAAGGGGGACTGAAAATGTCCTTTGCTCCTGATTTAACTCCGACCTGTAGGTAAATCCAGTAGAATATCTATTCCTGGTGCTCACCTTGTGCTATTGGAAAATGGCATGGACTTGTAGCCACACTATATCTGTCAACTTTCTCTGTTGCCATCTCTACTTGCTCCTCCTTACTTAAGAGTTGTGCTTCACCCTGTTGTAGTGTATTCTTTATTTATTGTTCATTTGATTATGTAGTGTATTGTTCATTTAAGGCCTTAGTGTAGCCTGCACAGTGTGCCACTAGAGGGAGACAATAAGAAAGTTTCACTTTACAGCAGCAATCCAGAAGGTAATGTCGTGTGTTTCTTCCAGAGATTTACAATATCAGATCTACAATGTGAAATCTTACAAAGAACAAAGAAAATTACAGCACAGGAACAGGCTCTTCGGCCCTCCAAGCCTGCGCCGATCCAGATCCTCTACAATGGCCACAAGGATGGAATCTGCATTTATTTTATAGCCAGAGATAATTCGCTGTGCTTTCAGTTGTGAACTCCAGGTAATAGGAACTGTTATGATCCTGGTGGTTTTTTTTGGGAAGTGTGCCTTTAAGGCTGGGAAAAGGAGCTTTACTGCTTTAAGTCAGCAGGCTTCAGAAGCTGAATTAAAGACTTCGTTGCCCTGGGATACAGCCATTTGGAGACTGCAATTCAAAGAGTGCATCCTTGTTGCCTTGGATACAGCCACTCAAACTGAGCATCGAGAGATACATTTGTTACAATTTAATTTTGAACTGGGATATAGTGCAAACACACTGTTCTAACAGAGGAAACAGACAGACAGCTGTATGTTAGCACCTGAAAGGAGAGCTCTCAGACTATTTCAACTGAAGGAAGAGAATTTAGTCTGTTTATTTATTATTCTCTCAAAATTCTAAACAGTCAAGCCAAAACAGAGATCTCTGATTTAAACTGAAGGAAGGGAAGTTAGACTGTGATAATCTATTATCCCTCAAATTCTAAAGCTAAATTGATTCATTAAAAAGTGTTTGCAAGTTGCTAATTGTTGAAATTCATCACTGGAGAAGAAACAACAATTTCGACTTCTGGATTAGACTACGGACTGTTCTACCGTTGAAGAACCTTTTTCTCCCCCATCGGATGGCTGTGAGGACTTCAAGCAACCTTGGACTGTTCCACATCCGGCAAGAGCATAAAACTGCAAGGAGACTAAATATTTCTATTTTAAATGTTGTTTATATCTTAGTAGTGTTTAAGAATTTAGTTTTTCTAATTAAACAGTTAATTTGTTGATTTAAAGACACCTGGTTTAATTAGCCTCATTCGGGGGTTAATAGATGGTACAATTTGGCTGGGTGTTTCTTTAATTTGGAAAGTTTAAAATGATATGTCAGGCGATCTGTGGAGGGACAGGATTGAATTAACTGTGTGTTTCTCCCATCACAATCAGAATCGTATATTTTGATTGGGCACTTTGACTGGAATGGTCAGTCGTAACAGAGCATAGGAACATCGGAGCAGGAGTAGACCATTCAGCCCATCGTGCCTGCTCCACCATTCAATATGATCATGGCTAATCATCCACTTCAATGCCTTTTCAACACACTATCCTCATATCCCTTAATGTCATTGGTATTTAAAAATCTGTCGATCTCTGCTTTAAACATACCCAATGACTGAGCTTCCACAGCCCTCTGGGGTAAAGAATTCCAAAGATTCACAACCCTCTGAGTAAAGAAATTTCTCTTGATCTCTGTCCTAAGTGGTTTCCCCTTATTTGGAATTTGTGCCCCCTGGTTCTAGATTCCCCAACCAGGGTAAAGATCTTAGCTGCATCTACCCTGTCTATCCCTTTATGTATTTTGTAGGTTTCAATGAGATTACCTCTCATTCTTTGAAACTCTAGAGAATACAGTCCCAGTTTCCCCAATCTCTCTTCATAGGACAGTCCTGCCATCCCTAGAACAAGTCTGGTGAACCATTTGTCAGTTCCGAAGAAGGGTCACTGACCCGAAACGTTAACTCTGCTTCTCTTTCCACAGATGCTGCCAGACCTGCTGAGTGAATCCAGCATTTCTTGTTTTTGTTTCTGGTGAACCTTCGTTGCACTCCCTCTATGGCAATAATATCCTTCCTAAGGTAAGGGGACCAAAACTGCACACCGTATTCCAGGGGCAGTCTAACCAAGGCCCTATACAATTGAAGCAACTTTGCTACTCCTGTACTCGAATCCTCTTGCGATAAAGGCTAACATACCATTAGCCTTCCTAATTGCTTGCTACACCCACAAGTTCGCTTTCGGTGACTTATTGACAAGGACACCCAGGTCCCTTTTTACATCTACACTTTCTAATCTCTTACCATTTAAGAAATACCCTGCACATCTATTCCTCCTACCAAAGTGGATAAGCTCATGTTTCTCCACATTATATTCCATCTGCCACGTTCTTGCCCACTCTCTAAGTCTGTCCAAATCCCCTTGAGCCACTTTGCATCTTCCTCACAACACACATTCCCACTTAGTTTTGTGTCATCCGCGAACTTGGAAATATTACATTTGGTCCCCACATCCAAATCATTGATATACATTGTGAACAGCTGGGGCCCAAGTACTGATCCTTGTGGTACCCACTAGCCACAGCCTGCCAATGCGAGAATGACTCGTTTATTCCTACTCTCTGCTTTCTGGCTATTAACCAATCATTAATCCATGCCAGTATATTACCTCCTATCCCATATACTTTAATTTTGCTAACCAACCTCCTGTGGGGGACTTTATCAAAAGCTTTCTGAAAATCCAAGTTTACTATGTCCACCGACTTCCCTTTATCAATTCTGTTAGTAACACCCTCAAAGAAACTCCAATAGGTTCGTCAAACATGATTTCCCATTCATAAGTCCATGTTGACTATGCCCAATCAGATCATTATTATCCGAGTGTCCATTTATCACATCCTTTAGAATAGATTTTAGCATTTTCCCTACTACTGATGTAAGGCTAACAAGTCTGTAGTTCCTTGTTTTCTCTCTCTCTCCTTCCCTTAAATAGTGGGGTGACATTTGCTACCTTCCAATCTGCAGGAACTGTTCCAGAGTCTATAGAATTTTGGAAGATGATCACCAATGCATACACTATCTGCATAACTACCTCTTCCAACACTGTGGGATGTGGAATATCAGGTCCTGGGGATTTATTAACCTTCAGCCCCATTAATCTTTCCAGTATAACCTCCTTACTCATACTAATTTCCTCCAATTCCTCATTCTCCTTAGTCCCTTGGATCTCTAATTCTGGGAGATTTCTTGTATCTTCCTCAGTGAAGACAGACACAAGGTAATCATTTAGCTTCTCTGCCATTTCTCTATTCCCCGTTATAAATTCTCCTGAATCTACCTGTAATGGACCCACATTTGTCTTAGCCAAACGTTTCCTTTTTACGTCCCTATAGAAATTTTTACAGTCCATTTTTATGTTTTTTGTTAGTTTACGTTCATATTCTATTCTCCCTTTATCAGTTTCTTGGTCCTCCTATTCTAAAATCCTCCCAATCCTCAGGTTTACTACTATTTCTGGCAACTTGATAGGCCTTTTCTTCTAATCTTATACAATCCTTAATTTCCTTTGTTAGCCACGGTTGACTACCTTTACCTTTTACTTTTGGGGTTTTTGTGCCTTGAAGGAATGTATAGTTGCTGCAAACTATGTAATTCTTTAAAGACTATCCATTGCCTATGTACTGTCATACCTTGTTGCAAATGCTGCATGCGTGCATTCAGATAGAGTGCCCTTAACCTTGTTTTCTTGACATTATTCTGCATTCTAAGCCTAGTTTTGCCTGCCTTCTAATGTCGCTTGCTGCTTTTCTACTTCCTGTTACCAGCTTTACTTTCTTCCAATTTGAGCTACCACTCAGGTTCCCAAACCCCTGACAAGCTAGTTTAAACCCTCCTCAACAGCACTAGCAAATCTCCCTGTGAGGATTTTAGTTCCGGTCCTGTAAAGGTGTAGCTCGTCCATCTTGTACAGGTCCCACCAGCCTCAGAACCGGTCCCAATACCTCAGAAATCTAATGCCCTCATTCCTGCACCAATTCTCCAGCCATGTGTTCAATTAATCAATTCTCCTATTCCTAATGCAGATTGTTAAATACAAACAGTGTTGGGGTTTGTGTACAGCAGGCCTTGTATCTTTGTGCAGCTAATACAGGACTGCTATTTTGTTTCTTAAATCAGTGCAAGGGTAATTTGACCTGCTTAAATCTTAGAGAAGAATTTATTGCAGGATTGAAGCACCCCATGAAATGCGCACTTGTTTCTTTCACCTGCCATTATTACTTTTGACCATCTGTGAGATTCTTGCCTGCGGAACGTCATCCTGGATCCTTGATCATGCACTATTGTTGCACTGATGATCAAGATGGCAATGGCTATGCCCAACTTATCATATTTTGACGTGCACTCCGAGCCCTCATCTGTGTTCCCATGATGGCAGAAGTGGCTGCGACAAGTTGAGGGCATTATGGTGGGCTCTGGAATCACAGGTGATAAGAGAAAAAAGGCCTTATGGAGGTGAAAAATTGGAAAATATTTTAGACACTTTCATCTGTGCAAGATGACTACGACTCAGCAAAAATGCACCAACAACTTACTTCATACCCAAGAAGAATGCAATATACAAAACAATTATTTTCCGATAAACCAAGCAAGAAACAAATGAGACAATTGATCAATATTGCACACGATTGAGACAACTGGCAGCCAAATGTCATAGAATCATAGAGTCATTGAGTTACACAGCATAGAAACAGGCCCTTCGGCCCATCATGTCTGTGCTGGCCATCAAGCACCAAACTATTCTAATCCCATTTTCCAACACTTGGCCCATAGCCTTATATGCGATGGTATTTCAAGTGCACATCTAAATACTACTTAAATGGTGTGAGGGCTCTTGCCTCTACCACCTCTTCAGGTAGTGCATTCCAGATTCCAACCACCCTCTGGATGAAATTTTTTTTCCTCAAATCCACTCTTAAACCTCCTGCCCCTTATCTTAAATCTATGCCCCCTGGTTATTGACCCTCCGCTAAGGGAAAAAGTTTCTTCCTATCTAACCTATCAATGAGCCTCATAATTTTGTATACCTCAATCAGGTCCCCCATCAGCCTTCTCTGCTCTAAGGAAAACAACCCTAGCCTTTTCAGTCTCTCTTCATAGCTGAAATGCTCCAGCTCAGGCAACATCCTGGTGAATCTCCTCTGTACCTTCTCCAGTGCAATCATATCCTTCCTATAGTGTGGTGCCCAGAACTGTACACAGTACTCCAGCTGTGGCCTAACTAGTGTTTTATACAGCTCCATCATAACCTCCCTGCTCATATATTCTATGCCTCGGCTAATAAAGGCAAGTATCTCATATGACTTCCTAACCACCTCATCTACTTGTGCTGCTGCCTTCAGTGATCTATGGACAAGTAAACCAAGCTCCCTCTGACCTTCTGTACTACCTAGGGCCCTACCATCCATTGTATATTCCCTTTCCTTGCTAGTCCTCCCAAAATGCATCACCTCACACTTCTCAGGATTAAATTCCATTTGCCACAGCTCCACCCATCTTTCCAGCCCATCTATATCGTCCTGTAATCTAAGGCTTTCCTCCTCACTATTTAAGACACCACCAATTTTTGTGTCATCTGCGAACTTACTGATCATACCTCCTGTGTTCATATCTAAATCATTAATGTACATTACAAGCAGCAAGAGACCCAGCACTGATCCCTGCGGTACACCACTGGTCACAGGCTTCCACTCGCAAAAACACTCCTCACCCATTACCCTCTGCCTCCTGCCACTAAGCCAATTTTGGATCCAATTTGCCAAATTGCCCTGGATCCCATGGGCTCTTACCTTCTTAACCAATCTCCCATGTGGGACCTTATCAAAAGCCTTACTGAAGTCCATGTAGACTACATCAACTGCTTTATCCTCATCTACACATCTAGTCACCGCCTCGAAATTCAATCAAGTTAGTCAGACACGATCTCCCCCTGACAAAGCCATGCTGACTATCCCTGATTAATCCCTGCCTCTCCAAGTGGAGATTAATCCTATCCCTCAGAATTTTTTCCAATAGTTTCCCAACTACTGATGTTCGACTCACCAGCCTGTAATTACCTGGTTTATCCCTGATACCCTTCTTGAATAATGGTACCACATTTGTTGTCCTCCAATCCTCTGTCACCTCTCCTGTGGCCAGAGAAGATTTGAAAATTTGTGTCAGAGCCCCTGCAATCTCCTCCCTTGCCTCACATAACAGCCGGGATACATCTCATCTGGGCTTGGGGATTTATCCACTTTTAAGCCCGCTAAAACAGCTAATACTTCCTCCCTTTCAATGCTAATATTTTCAAGTATATCACAATTCCCACTCCCTGATCTCTACACTTACATCATCCTTCTCCATAGTGAACACAGAAAAAAGTAATCATTTAAAACCTCACCTATGTCCTCCGGCTCCACACACTGATTGCCACTTTGGTCCCTAATGGGCCCTACTCTTTCCCTGGTTATCCTCTTGCCCTTAATATACTTATAAACAGCATTAGGATTTTCCTTTATCTTGCCCGCCAGTGTTTTATCATGTCCCCTCTTTGCTCTCCTAATTACTTTTTTAAGTACCCCCCTACACTTTCTATATTCCTTTAGTGCCTCTGCTGTTTTCAGTGCTCTGAATCTGCCATAAGCCTCCTTTTTTTCCTCATCCAATGTTCTATATCCCTTGACATCCAGGGTTCCCCGGACTTGTTGGTCCTACCCTTCACCTTAACTGGTACATGTTGGCTCTAACTCTCACTATTCCCTCTTTGAAAAGACTCCCACTGGTCTGATTTAGACTTTCCTACATGTAGCTGCTCCCAGTCCACTTTGGCCAGATCCTGTTTTATCATATTAAAATCGGCCTTCCCCCAATTCAGTATCTTTATTTCCAGTCCATCTTTGTCCTTTTCCATAACGACCTTAAATCTTAGAGTTATGGTCACTATCCCTGAAATGCTCCTGTATGCATTTTAAGAATTCCGGCCCCTTTAAGCCTTTTGCACTAAGACTATCCCAGTTGATTTTGAGGAAGGTGAAATCTCATTATTATCTCCTATATCTTTGGCCTCCTTATCTCGAGAGACAATGGGTAAGCGCCTGGAGGTAGTCAGTGGTGAGTGGAGCAGCGCCTGGAGTGGCTATAAAGGCCAATTCTAGAGTGACAGGCTCTTCCACAGGTGCTGCAGAAAAATTTGTTTGTCGGGGCTGTTACACAGTTGGCTCTCCCCTTGCGCCTCTGTCTTTTTTCCTGCCAACTACTAAGTCTCTTCGACTCGCCACATTTTAGCCCCGTCTTTATGGCTGCCCGCCAGCTCTGGTGAACGCTGGCAACTGACTCCCACGACTTGTGATCAATGTCACAGGATTTCTTGTCGTGTTTGCAGACGTCTTTTAAAGCGGAGACATGGACGGCCGATGGGTTTGATACCAGTGGCGAGCTCGCTGTACAATGTGCCTTTGGGGATCCTGCCATCTTCCATGCGGCTCACATGGCCAAGCCATCTCAGGCGCCGCTGACTCAGTAGTGTATATAAGCTGGGGATGTTGTCCGCCTCGAGGACTTCTGTGTTGGAGATACGGTCCTGTCACCTGATGCCAAGTATTCTCCGGAGGCAGCAAAGATGGAATGAATTGAGACATTGCTCTTGGCTGACATACGTTGTCCAGACCTCGCTGCCATAGAGCAAGGTACTGAGGACACAGGCTTGATACACTCGGACTTTTGTGTTCCATATCAGTGCGCCGTTTTCCCATACTCTCTTGGCCAGTCTGGACATAGCAGTGGAAGCCTTTCCCATGCGCTTGTTGATTTCTGCATCTAGAGACAGGTTACTGGTGATAGTTGAGCCTAGGTAGGTGAACTCTTGAACCACTTCCAGAGCGTGGTCGCCAATATTGATGGATGGAGCATTTCTGACGTCCTGCCCCATGATGTTCGTTTTCTTGAGGCTGATGGTTAGGCCAAATTCATTGCAGGCAGCCGCAAACCTGTCGATGAGACTCTGTAGACACTCTTCAGTGTGAGATGTTAAAGCAGCATCGTCGGCAAAGAGGAGTTCCCTGATGAGGACTTTCCGTACTTTGGACTTCGCTCTTAGACGGGCAAGGTTGAGCAACCTGCCCCCTGATCTTGTGGGGAGGAAAATTCCTTCTTCAGAGGACTTGAACGCATGTGAAAGCAGCAGGGAGAAGAAAATCCCAAAAAGTGTAGGTGCAAGAACACAGCCCTGTTTCACGCCACTCAGGATAGGAAAGGGGTCTGATGAGGAGCCACCATGTTGAATTGTGCCTTTCATATTGTCATGAAATGAGGTGATGATACTTAGTAGCTTTGGTGGGCATCCAATCTTTTCTTGTAGTCTGAAGAGACCACGTCTGCTGACGAGGTCAAAGGCTTTGGTGAGATCAATGAAAGCAATATAGAGGGGCATCTGTTGTTCGCGGCATTTCTCCTGTATCTGACGAAGGGAGAACAACATGTCAACGGTCGATCTCTCTGCACGAAAGCCACACTGTGCCTCAGGGGAGATGCGCTCGGCCAGCTTCTGGAGCCTGTTTAGAGTGACTCGAGCAAAGACTTTCCCCACTATGCTGAGCAAGGAAATTCCACGGTAGTTGTTGCAGTCACCGCGGTCACCTTTGTTTTTATAGCGGGTGATATTAGCATCGCTCATGTCCTGGGGTACTGCTCCCTCGTCCCAGCACAGGCAAAGCAGTTCATGTAGTGCTGAGAGTATAGCAGGCTTGGCACACTTGATTATTTCAGGGGGAATGCTGTCCTTCCCAGGGGCTTTTCCGCTGGCTAGAGAATCAATGGCATCACTGAGTTCCGATTTTGTTGGCTCTATGTCCAGCTCATCCGTGACTGATAGAGGTAGGGTTGCATTGAGGGCAGTCTCAGTGACAACATTCTCCCTGGAGTACAGTTCTAGGTAGTGCTCAACCCAGTGGTCCATTTGTTTGCGTTGGTCAGTGATTATGTCCCCCGATTTAGATTTGAAGGGACGATCTTCTTGATGGTTGGCCCAAGAGCTCTCTTCATGCCATCATACATTCCTCTGATGTTTCCGGTGTCTGAGGCCAGCTGAATATGACTGCATAGGTGTTGCCAGTAGTCATTTGCACAGCGCCTGGCTGTTCTTTGTGCAGTGCTTCTGGCTGCTTTAAGTGCTACGGATGTTAACTCGCTGGGGGGCTTTCTTGTAGTTCAACAGTGCAGTGCGCTTAGCGGCTATGACAGGTTCCAGCTCTTCATTATGAGATTGAAACCAGTCTGCATTTCGCTTCACGCTTTTGCTGTAGGTGGTCAAAGCTGACTCATAGATGGCGTCTCTGATGGGCCCACTTGGTCTCAGCATCCCCTGTGGGAGTGTTTTGAAGGGCTTTTTCAAGTAAATTTAGAAATTTTTGTAACAGCTGTGGATAAGAATTTCTGCTCGTGTTGATGCGCGGGTGGCCCTTCTGCTTGGAATGATGCAACTTCTTTGGTCTGAGTCTAACCTTGCTGCACACCAGGGAGTGGTCGGTGTCGCAGTCCGCACTGTGGAAGCTGCGTGTGATTTGAACACTGTTTAAGGCGGCTCGCCTTGTGACAATGAGGTCTAGCTGGTGCCAACGACGCGATCTTGGGTGCCTCCATGAAACCTGGTGACAGGTGTGAAAGAACGAGTTGGTGATGCAGAGGTTATGATAGGTACACAACTCAAGCAGTCTCTGCCCGTTCTCATTCATCCTTCCAACGCCATAGCGCCCAAGGCAGGAGGGCAATGAGTCATGGTCGGCCCCAACCCTGGCATTAAAGTCCCCCAGCAGGAATAGGTGTTCGGTGTTGGGGATGCTGCTAATGATGTTATGGAGTTCCTCGTAGAACTGATCTTTAGCTTCAGGTGAGGAGCAGAGTGTTGGAGCATAGATGCTGAGTGGGGGTACTGGACCAGAGGTGGTGAGCAGTCGGATGGACAGTATGCGTTCCGAGCCATTTGAGGGAGGCTCTACCATGCTGAGCAAGGAGTTTCTGATGGCGAAGCCTACTCCATGCTGTCTTGCTTCTTCAGGATCCCTGCCCTGCCAGAAGAAGGTGTAGTCTTGCTCTGCTAGAGATACACTCGCGGGGAGGCGTGTCTCCTGAAATGCTGCAATGTCTACATTGAGTCTACTGAGCTCGTTGTTAATGATGGCGGTCTTCCGAGAATCATTGATTTGTGTAAGGTCTTCCGACAGGCCAGGACACATAGTTCTGACGTTCCAGCTTGCAAAGCGAAGGGCTGGTACCTTCTTTCCTTTTTTCGTGTTGTTTGGTGCGGTGTTTCAGTCCAGTTTTCGGGCAATGACCCTGAGCTCCAAGCACCCATTGAAGCAGGTAGACTGTGGCGGGACAGAACCTTATTGACCGGGGGCTGCCCGGTTTGAGGCGGGCGGTAGCTGTCCAGTGAGGTGCGATGACCTCTCCCACCGACAAAGGCAACCCGTGGTGCCCAGTTTCTACACCAATTTAGCTGGACTTATAACCCGTAACTGTTGCCTTCCGTGTTGTTTCAGTCGCTGTGAGGCAACTATGGAGTGACCTCTCCATGGCGCATGCCTGGGCGAATTTATGGAGGTTGAGAGTTGCCCAGTCGTCAAAACCCCCCTCTTGGCTTTTCTGGTGGAGTCCAAAGGAGTGCAGAGCATGACGTTTGGCACCGGTATAGCTGCAGGAACTGCCGGAAACATGCCAAAGGTGACACATGATCGCCTACGGGGTTCCGCTCCAGATTTTCTGTTTGGGTTTACTCCCTTAGCCTTGGTCTCTCCCGAGACGACCACAAGGCAGTGGGGTTGTTAGGGCCCCTACACAGGTGTAGGATGATGCCGGTGGGAGGAGGGGGTGCCAGGGGGAGGGGTGGAGGGAAGGGGGTGCGAGGGGGAGCTGGGAAGGGAGCTGTAAGGGGGTGCGGGGGAAGATGGTGCGAGGGGGGGGTGCTGAGACGGGATTGTGAGGGGGTGAGCTGAGAGAGTGGAGCAGGGAAGGGGAAGGGGGGGTGGAAAGCGGGTGCAGGTAATAAGCCATTTCCTCAGTTCCCACCATCGACGTCCGGAAAGCTCATCCGTGTCCTTCGGGAGGTGAAGCATCTTTTGGCAGACTTACAAAGGTGATTATATTCACTAAGGGTTTTTTGATGTGGTTTATATAAAGGCATACAGCATTGCCGACAGTGCGCTGCAGATGCTGTCCAAGCCATCTCCCGCGGGCGCTTTGAAGTTGCGGCCAAGGCGCCGTTTGAGAATTTTTGGGTGTTCGGGGCACCTTTTCGCAAGGCTTCCCTAGGGTCCCGCTGCTCCTTCACCTCAATGGACTTACCGCACACTGTGGCCGCAGACACTGGACGGTGAAGACAGCAGGATCGGAGATCAAAGTATCACCAGCTGTACTTTTCAGTTTCGTCCGGATCAATTTCGTTGAGAAAACAAAGAGCAGGTGTGGCTGGGGGAGGGCAGTGGGCCCAGGTAACATACACTAAACTAACTGTTAGATTTTAGTTGGGGCTAAAATGAACTGATTTAAAGAGCCAGGGGAGTTTAAACAGTTTAAGAGGGTAGATTGGGGGAGAAAACACTAAGAATGGGAGCAGATGGCCATGGATAGAGTTGAACAGCAAGGGAGCTTCCTAGGGAGCTTACAGCCCAGGAGCCATCTTGAACCAACTCTCCTATTATTATTGCCCTATTATTTTTACACCTCTGAGATTTGCCTACATATCTGCTCCTCTATCTATCTCTCCCTGACTGTTTGGAGGTCTGCAATACACTCCCAGCCAAGTGATTGCACCCTTTTTGTTTTTAATTTCTCCCCATATGACCTAATTTCAAGAACCTTCTAAGATATCATCCCTCTTTACTGCAGTAATTGACTCCTTGATCAGCAGTGCAATGTCACTTCCTCTTTTACCCCCTCCCCTGTCATGCCTGAAGATTCTATACCCTGGAATATTGAGTAGCCAGTCCTGCCCCTCCCTCAACCATGTCTCTGTGATAGCAATAATATCATAATGCCATGTGCTAATCAACGCCCTCAATTCATTTGCCTTACTAGTAAGACTCCTTGCATTAAAATAGATGCAATCCAGCCTTGCATTTTTCACTTGTGCCTGAACAGGTCTATATTTGCTCTGCCTTCCAGACTGACTCAGTTTCTCTTCTATATTTGACTGTGCATCACCCCCTACAGTACCTCCACTCCGTGTCCCATTCTAATGTGACTTTGGTGATGTTGAACAGGAAATAAAAACACAAATAATTGAAGGTTGCCTCCTTAGTCAAATATGCAGAAAAGCATTCAAGAAAGATAGAAAGCTGTCTGAACTGCTAGAGTTAGCAAGATCACTCACTGTCCCTTTCAGAGTTTAGATGTGCTGAAGTTGAGGCTGTCAACAGCAATTGCACGCTTCAAGCTCAACCCCAGTGAATAATGTTCACCGTCCATGTGCCAGGCAATGACAGGGGTCTCCCATTTAAGATGAAGATGAGAAGGAATTTCTTCTCAAAGTGTTAATCATTGGAATTCTCTTCCGCAGAGAGCAGTGGAAGCTGGGTCATTCAATATATTCAAGGCTGAGTTAGACAGATTTCTGATCTACAAGGGTGTCAGGGGTTATGGGGGCTGGCAGGAAAGTTGAGTTAAGGCCAGAATCAGATCAGCCATGATCTTACTAAATGGCAGAGCAGGCTTGAGGGGCCAAATGACCTACTCCTGCTCCTACTTCTTTTGACCTTATGACAGTAATTTCACAAACAGGATCGAGACTTGTCCAAGCAATGCTTTCACTGTGGCGGTGCCTATCCACACCAGACAGTAGGCCCTGCTGCTGGGTAAGCAGTATAACGCTGGTTGGAAACTCAACTATTTTCTTGCATTTGCTGCTCATCAGCAAAATCAACTGTTAAGACTAATACTATCAAAAGGGTGCCACATATGAGTACCACACCAAAAGGGTGACAGAATGTAGCCAATGTAGAGATAGATGACCCTGAATAAACTTTTGTGCTCCCTTCTGGACATTGCAACTAGTCATGTGTGACAGTGACCATTGGTTGCTTGAAAGTAGATGTACTCATAGATACAGGAGCATCTGCCAATATCATGGGAGATAAAACATTCAACAAACTTCAGGACTGCCCCATCCTTTGCAAACCAGGGAATACAAAAATCTTCCCCTACAACAGTAACAAACCATTGAAAGTTCTTGGGACTTTGAAAAGCCAGTCACATTTAAAGACACCAGAACAAATGCTGTATTCTTTGTCATATCTGTAGAAAGTGACACGACCATCAGTTTCCACACAACAAATCTGTGCATGATTGCAGTCACATACGCAGTTCCTACACAAACTAACAACGTTCTTGAACTGTATGCTGACCACTTCAGGGGTATCGGCAAACTGAAGGGTGCTACATGCAAGCATCATGTAGATCCCAGGTGTGTTGTTACGACTAGGTGAGAAAGGTGTCTAGGGATCTCTTTCAGCCTTCACCTGGTCTTACTGTAACAGGATTAATTTTAAACACACTGTGTTTTGAGCTGCCCCTTGGTGAATCCTTGTTCATTACTTTCCAATTATAAAGCAAAGAAATGAGCACAAACAGGTTTTCTTAGGTTTAAAGAAGAAAAGTGAAATTTATTAAAACTTAAACTTAAACTCTAATTGGGTTAATGCCTAGGGATACACGCCGCGCCCCACACTAGCATACATATGTGATATGCACATGCAAATAGAGACAGAAAAGAGAAGAAAAATAAAGTGGAGAGGTTTGAGGCATTATCAGAAGAGTTTCTTGTTACTGTTATTCCAGCTCGCTGTAGTCCTTTTGTAGGTAGTTCTTTTTGTTGGGGCCCAGTATTCTTCTTAAACCTTGTGCCCTGTAGGAGACTTTTCTCTCCTGGGGTTCATGTGTCTTCAATGGGTCTTCAGTTCTGTGAGAAAGAGAGATTGGAGCAGACAGGAGAGAGGTCTTTTCAGTCCAGAAGCAAACAGCT
The DNA here is from genome assembly GCF_036365525.1 of Heterodontus francisci. Lineage (NCBI taxonomy): Eukaryota > Metazoa > Chordata > Chondrichthyes > Heterodontiformes > Heterodontidae > Heterodontus > Heterodontus francisci. Next base: position 48,106,512 of record NC_090374.1, read on the forward strand.
TTCTGAGTTTTAAAACTCTGTGGCAAGTTAAAATAAAAAAAAAAGCCACATAGTCATGTGACTAAACTGGTCTGTCCAGGTCTGTTTGTGTATTTGGCCATCTTAGCAGTTAACCTGGAATGCTAGCCTCTCCACCTTCAACGTCTGGTAATCAAAAGTCCATTGTGGATTAAATTGGAGCAGGGAGTGGCCCCTTTGTCCTTTCCAAGCACCGGCCATAACTATGCAAATGTCTTTCCAGTCAGGGGCTTGGCAACCCCTTGTAATAGGCCACCTTTTCTTCCCAGCAACAATTTAAAAATTTAATGTCCATATGGCGAAACATCCATGCCTCATTCTTGGCAGGTGGGGGCCTGCATGACAGCGTGAACATAGATGAATATGGTTCCATGTCAGAAAGAAGACTGAGAAGGAACTTCAGCACTTGCTTGACCTTGACATAACTGAGAATGTTAGTGATGAACCCAGCCCTTGGATCTTACCCAGACAAGTTGTTAAGAAACCCAAGAGGGAGAACAAGATCAGAATGTGCGTCAATATGTGGTCACCAAACCAAGCAATCCAACCAGACTGACTTGACGACATCATAGAGAAAGTTAATAGTGCCAAACGTGCTAACCTTGATAATGCAGGCTACCATCAAATCGAGCTTGCAGAAGAATCGACGTATCTTACAGTGTTCTCCACTCACATCAGGGTCTTTCAATACAAGAGCTCAACTGTGGAGTCAACTCAGTAGCTGATGTATTTCAGCACATGATTCAGTCTGCACTGCAAGGACTTGAGAGCACACCGAATTTCAGCAATGACATTCTCATCTACAGTTGCACTGAAAGTGAACTCGAGACATGCCTACATGCATGCCTACAACGTCATAGAGACTGTAGCCTCAACCTGAACAAAGACAAGTGCCTATTCAATGAAAGAATAATCAAATTCTTTGGTCATGTATTCAATGGTGAAGGTGTATCACCTGATCCACAGAAAGTCAAAGCCATTACAAACTCTGCAAATCCAACGAGCTTGCATGAAATCCAGAGTCTGCTTGGGCTCATCACATACTGTAGTCATTCCTGACCTTGCTATGCTATCTGCCTCCCTACACGATCTGACAAAAAAGACCACCAAGCGGGATGGACTAAGTCTCACAAACAAGCTGTATACTAGATCAAACAATCATTGTCAGCAAGTTGCACAAATGCTTACTTCGACCCTGAGAAAACCACCCAGCTAATCATGGATACGAGCCTGGTTGGCTTAGGTGCAGTTCTTGTGCAGAAAGATAAAGCAAGCCACCCATCATTCATCATGATGGCAAGCAGATCATTAATGCCCGTAGAACAAAGACATTTGCAAACAGAGAGAGAAGTACTCTCAATTATATGGAGCATCCTACACTTTCATCTCTACTTGTAAGGAAGCGAGTTTGAAGAGATAACCAATTGCATAGCAAGACACCTACTTGAATAGAGCATTGAATACTCAAACTACAATAGTACGAGTTTCATGTTAAGTATCAGCCAGGCAAGCTTAACCCAGCAGACTACTTTTCGCATCATTCTTTGTCAGCAATCAGTCCTACTAGTCGCAAAGAGGACTGCTGAACAACATCTTAACTATGTGAGCGTAAATGAGATGCCAAAGTGGCTAAAATTAATTGACATCAAAGTGGCAACAAAACAAGATGAAGCATTGCAGCTATGTATGACAGCTATGGAATCACAAAACTGGAAGGACATGAGATTCACAAGGATGTTGCCTGGTTTGGAGGGTTTGAGTTATAAAGAGAAATTGGATAGGCTGGGTCTGTTTTCCCTGGAGCGAAGGAGGCTGAGAGGGGACATGATAGAGGTATATAAAATTATGAGGGACATGGATAGGGTAGGTAGCCAGAGTCTGTTTCCCATGGTAGGGGTGACTAAAACTAGAGGGCATAGATTTAAGGTGAGAGGGAGGAGGTTTAAAGGGGATCAAAGGGGTAAATTTTTCACACAAAGAATAGTGGGTATCTGGAATGAGCTGCCTGAGGAAGTGGTGGAGGCAGAAACAGTAGCGACATTTAACAGGCATCTGGACAGGTACTTGAATGAGCAAGGCATAGAGGGATATGGAATTAATGCAAGCAGGTGGGATTAGTATAGATAGGCATTATGGTCGGCATGGACGCGGTGGGCCGAAGGGCCTGTTTCTATGCTGTACGACTGTATGACTCTATGATTGAGACAGCATCTACAAACGAAGTTGCTCACACACTACAAGGTCTTCACAATGTTCGAAGTGAGCTCACATTTGCAATTACTTCTGATCTCGTGTTACGCAGCAACTGCATTGTCATTCCACAGCCATAAGAGAACATGTTATAGAAATAGCACATGAGAGTCTCAAGGGAATTGTCAAAACCAAGCAACTTCTTCAGGAAAAGGTATGGTTCCTGGGAATTGATTGCATGGTGGAGTACCAAGTCGCTCAGTGTTTGCCATGTCCAGCAACCATAATGTCAAATTTTCGTGATCTGCTCAACATGTCTGAGCTACCTGCAGGTCCATTGGCTGCAGTTGGCATAGACTTCACAGACTTGCCCATTGCAAGCACTTGCTTGTTGTCACTGACGACTACAGCAGATTCTCAGTTGTAGTAACAGTTACGTCTACCTCAGCAAAAGCAGTCATCCCAAAGCTTGACCAGATTTTCGTTTTGTTGTGGACCCTCATTCAACAAAAATGAGTTCAGTAAATTTGCGAATTACCTGGGCTTCACTCACTGAAAAATCACACCCTGTTGGCCAAGAGCTAATGGAGAAGTTGAGAGATTCATGTGTACCTTGAAAAAAGTGATCCGTACAAGAGCAATCTGTGGAAGCATTTTCTTCGCAATTACAGAGCGACTCCTCACTTGACCACTGGAAAGCCTCCAGCTACACTCATCTTCGCACACCTTATGTGCATACGTCTTCCTGAGGTGTCCTGAAGAGCGTGGTCGAGGATAGAAAGGTCGCATGAAAGCAAATGCAAAGCTAAATATGAAATTCAGAACTACACTGCTAAATCCAGGAGATAAATTGCCTGTAAAATGTGATTATGTTGGAACGCAAACAACCTCCTATGCTATCCAGCCATTTGTTGTGACCAACACAAAAGGATCACTGATCTCTGCTAAACATAGTTCACAAATCATCACATGAAGTGCATCATTCCTGAAAGTGTTGCAAACACCATTCACGAGCGTTGCATCCGATCCAGACACGAACACGTCAGATGAAGCGTATGAGTTAGATGAGACAACACCTGATGTCACATGTCGATATCCTATGGTATACAAACTGAAATAATGTCCGAACAGAACAATATAAGCAAACCACTGAAATTCTCATTTACCAAGAATGGGAGGGATGTAATGTATTGTTCATTTATTGTTCATTTGATATGTAGTGTATTGTTTATTTGATGCCATGGTATATTCTTGGTGTAGCTTGTGCAGTGTGCCACCAGAGGGAGTTGATAAAGTTTCAGTTTACAGTAGCAATCCAGAAGGTAGTGTCATGTGTTTCTTCCAGAGATTTACAATAGCAGATCAACAATGTGAGATCTTATGCCAGTGTTCCTTCTTCAAATTCAGCATCGATAGGCAGAAACTTGGAGAAGATGAGTGCTTAACACATGTTTTGAGGCCTTGGGGCTGAGCCATCATTTCCTCTAATCTCTTCATCTTGGGAAAAGCCTGCGGGGAAAGAAAAGGGATATCCTTTAAAATACAGTACAGCAGCCATAGCCCAAAAGCAGAACATGTTTATTAAGCTGTTAGCAGGTAGCATAGCAGATAAAACAGCACTGTTCTGCATTTTGCTTTTTGTTCACTTACCTTGTTTATTCTTTATTGGATGGATAGGAGTCATCGAAGCAATGTTAGACATGGCACCAATTTTTACTCGCACCTAAATTTTCACTAAAATCAATAAAGACCGGAATGTCATAGCACTTAATATTTATACAAGCAAAATCAAATCAAGAATTTCAAAAGATTCTCTCCTGCTAGATATATAATAAAGAGTAAATTATTTAAAGATAGGGACATCTTAGGCTTTGTGTCAAGTGCTACGGTGATCAATTGGAGACCATGTTGGATTCAGCAATAAATGTGGGGTTGTGCAAATTTAATCTTGTACATTCAAGATACCTGGGGGTGAGGGGGGGTGGTGAATTTCTCTGGGAATTTACTACTCTTGCTCTGTAATTTTAGCTGAAGAGCTCTGGACCACAGACAAATTGCATAAACATTGTTTATGTTGTTTGTCAAGGATTTCTACAGCTCTTCCAATGGGGTTACAGAGGATGATCAAGAGAGCCCATGTGAAAATTCACTTCGAGTCTAATGAGAAACCTGACAAAGATCATACTACAAGCTATTTGTTTAAAGTACATTTTTTGCCAACATCATCGTGGTAAAACAGAGAGATTCTTTCAAAATATGAACACATTTCTATAGAATTATAATAAATTATTGATGGAACTAATAAACTAAAATTGTTTTTCATGTATCAGTTAGTAAACGCTGTAAGAGTTTCCTACATTACGACCGTGACAACACTTAAAAAAAGTACATAATTGGCTATAAAGTGCTTTGGGATGTCCTGAGGCTATAAAAAGTATTACAAATGCATGTTCTTTTTAAACATGGGTCTTTAGGGGGAGAAATTTGTTCATGTAACACTACATCAATTCCCCAGGAGATATCATTGAAGAACACCGTGTAGGCCGCCGAGATAGTGACCTGTGGTACTGCCTGTCCCAGTGAATCTATGGTGAAAGGGTGCTACAAGAACAAATTTCTCCCCCCTTGAGTTAAAATTCAACATAGTTTCATCAGTTAACTGGAGTTCCCACTGGTTTAAGGTTCTCTAATTTTTTCAGGATTTACCAAAGAATGGAGCTGCATGGAATAATTTAACATACAAATGGAGTGCACACCAGAATCTTCACTCCTTACATTCACTCATATTGTAACTCTATGCAGAGTTCACTTTTTAATATGTGCAAGTTTCTTCTCCTGAAATAGTTATTGGTATAAGTGCAACCAAAGTCAAAATAGCATTTAGATTTTCAACAGATCAATCAAACCATCATTTATTCAAGTTACCTCAACAGTCACTTGTCCACAGTCAGCCCTTACCATCCAGTTCACAAAGGCACTCCACCCCTCAGGAACTACCTGACGGAACTACAACCCATCCAATTCCCTACCCTTTCACAGGAAAATTCTCTTCTTTGGACCTCTTAGTTCATATTAGCTTTCTACTTCCTCCCTCTTGTTAATTCAACTTGGTACCCTTCTTTGCTTTCAACCTAGTTAAATTGGTACTCTTGTTTCACTCTCTCTCATTCAAGCTGATACTTTTTCCTTCCTCCTAGTTCGTGTCGGTGTTCTTTCAAATCCCCCTAGTTCATGTCGGTGTTCTTTCAAATCCCGCCCCCCCCCCACTTAGTTCCCACACCTCCTCGGTTAATGCTTTCATCACCCCAACCCGCCAACGAAGTGCTGTCCCCAGCTTCTATTCCTTTCCCCAAAAAGCACTGTTCTCCACTTCTGCCCCTTGCCCTCTCTTTTTCATTATCATCCATTTTCTCCTTCCCTTTAAAACTATTTGTTTCCCTCATCCTCATTGCCACTGTTTCCTTTTGCTTCTTCCCATCATTGCTTTCCACTCTCCTTTCACTGGCATCCACTTCTCCATCCTCTCCTCATCCATTTCTCCCAAAGCCATGTATTCTGACTTTTCCTATCCTGAAACCATGCATTTGCTCTGCTCTCCATTAATTATGTCCCATCTCCTTGCTGAGCATGCTGCCCCTTCTCTTTCCTTTAGCACGAATTCTGTTCTTTCCCACTCCTCGGCTGGACCATGCATTCTGTCCCCTCCCCTCTCCCTGTCACGATTCTGCCCTCTCCCCACTTCTTGTCATGGATTCAGCCCCTCAATTCCAACTGACATGCGTGTCACTATTTTCAATTAACTACCACTATCAGCAAAGAAAACCTCAGAGCTCAGATTATGATCTCAAACCTGCCCCTATCAAGCCCTTTCTCACTTTTAGACAAGGCAGAATGTGGCAAGCCTGATCGTAACTGTAAGTGAGAGTGTTGCTGATCCTACTGGTGTCTGTGGAGAGTTGGGAGTGCTTGGAGAATCACAGTGCGTTGGTGATTTCACTGCAGTATGTGGACAGACAGTGGCCCCACTGAACTTTGTGCATTGCAAATCTCACCCCAAATTGTTCAGTGTTGTTCATTCCATTGGAGATGTTTGAGTGTTGACACTACTGAAAGTTACTACTGGTGTATGTCTAAAATTAGTGCAAATTGGGAAAAGAGGGTCTTGCCTTAGGGAAAGAACTAAGAAGTCATCTATTTTTCTTTAATACAGCGTGTTCTCTCCATGTGGCCAGGTGAGAAAAATACATACTATTCTCAAAACACAAATTATGTAGCACCACAACAGTTCTGAGAGGAGTTGATCAAATAGATTAAAATATATATTTCTGTGCAACTATGCCCCTTGAAGCATGTGTGAACTTCCTTTTCTTAAAAAAATGTTATCAATAGGCAAAAATGTAGCATTAAACTATGACCCACTGAAAGTTGTAGAGTATTAGTACCTGCATTAGATGTGGAGTGTTGGACCTGCACTGCAGGCTGTTGGGTGGGTTGCCAACCTTTCCAGATTTTCCAGGAGTGAACTGCCTGAAAAGCTGGTGAGCAGAAACTTTAAAAAGGGGATTGAATATAAAGATGAAAAGGAATAATTTTCTGGGCCATGGAGAAAGTCCCATGGTGTGGGACTAATTGGATAGCTCTTCCAAAGAGCCGGCACAGGCATATTTTGCTAAATAGCCCCCTACATTGCTGTAAGATTCTATTAGGATGAGATTTTAACTCACTTAAAACCCATTCACTTACACAGAATTAAGATCAGGCCCAGATTCTATGAATCTATGAGTCCCCTGAATTGAGGATAAATTTTCTGGGCACTGCTTGGAGGAAACCTGGAAGAAAATGGGGCAGAAAGATTATAGGTAGCACCAGTACGTCAATGAGCTGAGCAAGAACAGCTAGGGTGGGCATAGAGGCCAATAGGCATGGATACAATTGGCTGAATGGCCTCCTTCTGTGCTGTAACCATTCTATGGGGCAGGGCAGGTTGTCGCTAACAGGTTAGGCAGCACAGGAGCCTATGTGAGCAACATAGGCAGTAATATTTTTATGAGTAACTCATCAAGACTCCTTCAACAGCACCTTCCAATCCCAAGACCTCTACCACCTAGAAGGACAAAGGCAGCAAATGCACGGGAACGCCACCATCTCAATTTCTCCTCTAAGGCGCACACCATCCTGACTTGGAACTATATCACTGTCATTAGGTCAAAAACCTGGAACTCCCTTCCTAACAGCACTGTGGGTGTATCTACTCCAGATGAACTGCAGTGATTCAAGAAAGTGGCTCACCACCATCTTCTCAAGGGCAATCAGGGTGGCCAATAAATTCCAGCCTTGCCAGTGACGCTCACATTTAACCAACAAATTTAAAAAAAACACAGCAGTAACAGTTTAGAGTCATAAGATTGTTATCCCAATCACTTCAATTTTTCCATTTGTCTCCCTTCCCACTTTCGCTGCAATTTTTCCTTAGTTTATGGCTTACCTGGAAGGGAATTATCAGTCGATTTTGGGACTGAAGTGGTTGGAACCACTGCTGGGCTACTTTTTTCCATCCAAATAATTTACCCCCCATTGCTTTTTCTCATTGAAGTGGAGGATGAAATGGCATGTAAAATCCCATCCTTTAACTCCCAGTACCTGTTGTGTGACGAGGTTGCCAACCCTCACAGCTAACAGATGCTGCCTGACTTGCTGAGTGTCTTCAACATTTTCTGCTTTTGTTTAAGATTATAAAGAATTGACTACCTTTGATATCACAGAAACAATTGGGGGATGAGGACATGACCTTTTGTTGTGTTAGGGGTTGGAGAACACAATTCTCAGAGTGGTGGGGATCAGAGAGCAACCTCTTGGGATGTTAGAGATTAGAAAGTGACCTCTTGGGATGTTAGAGATCAGGGAGTGACCTTTTGGATTGTTGGGGATTGGAGAACGACCTCGGGGTTTTGGGATCGGGGACTGACCTCTAGTAATGCCAGGGAGTAGAGAATAGTCTCCAGGGATGTTGAAGATTGGAAAACTCTCAAGGTTGAAAGAGCAAGCTCTAGGGTGTTGGGGTTCAGAGAGTGACCTCTTGGGGTGTTGGGGATCACATAACACAACTCTCGGGATGGTGGGGGATCAGAGAGCAAACTCTAGGGATGTTGGGAATCAAAGACTGACCTCTTGGTATGTAGAGAGTAACCTTTTGGGGTGTTAGGATCACAGAGTGATCTCTTGGGATGTTGGGGATCAGAGAACAAAACATCTTGGGGTTAGTGGATGTGAACAATTCATGGGGCACTTGGGAAGTTTCTTCATTTCCCGATACTGAGTCTTCCTGGCCAATGTGTAATTTTACTTTAAGCTCATGAGCAGCAAAGACATTGTACTGTATTGGACCCAACCTTTATAAGGTAAATGCAGAAACATTTGCAAAAAGCGGCCATATATTTTAAAATTCTTTCGTGGGATGTGGGTGTCGCTGTTTAGGCCAGCATTTATTGCACATCCCTAATTGCCCTTGAGAAAGTGGCGGTGAACTGCCTTCTTGAACTGCTGCAGTCCACATGGTGTAGGTACACCCACAGTGCTGTTAGTAAGGGAGTTCCAGGATTTTGACCCAGCGACAGTGAAGGAACGTTGATATAGTTCCAAGTCAGGATAATTTGTGGCTTGGAGGGGAACTTGCAGATGATGGTGTTCCCATGCATCTGCTGCTCTTGTCCTTCTACGTAGTAGAGATTTCGGGTTTGGAAGATGCTGTCAAAGGAGCCTTGGTGAGTTGCTGCAGTGCATCTTGTAGATGGTACACACTGCTGCCACTGTGTGTCAGTGGTGAACGGAGAGAATATTGAAGGTGGTGGATGGGGTGCCAATCAAGCAGGCTGCTTTGTCCTGCTGGTGTCGAGCTTCTTGAGTGTTGTTGGAGCTGCACTCATCCAGGCAAGTGGAGCATATTCCATCACACTCCTGACTTGTGCTTTGTAGGTGCTGGACAGGCTTTAGGGAGTCAGGAGGTGAGTTGCTCGCTGCCGAATTCCCAGCCTGTGACCTGCTCTTGTAGTCACAGTATTTATATGGCTGGTCCAGTTCAGCTCTGGTCAATGGTATCCCCAGGATGTTGATCATGGGGGATTCAGTGATGGTAATGCCATTGAATGTCAAGGGAAGATAGTTGAATTTTCTCCAGTTGGAGACGATCATTGCCTGGCAGTGTGAAGCAAATGTAACTTGCCATTTATCAGCCCAAGCCTGAATAATCGATCCTCCAGGAATATGTCCAACCAGAGATGACTACCCTTCTGTGGAGTTTTGGTACCTACACAGAAGGTTGTGGAGTTTTGGTATGTACATTTGGAGATTGTGAATATTGAGAGCTGCACTGGAAGTTGTCGAGTACTGGTATTTACACTGGTGCTGCTGTTGACTATACTGAAGACTTTGGTACCTACGCTGGAAGGAGGTGGTCTGTTTTTATTCATTCACAGGATATGGGCATCATTAGCAAGGCCAGTATTTATTGCAATCTCTAATTTCTCTTCAGAAAGGCGTGGTGAGCTATCTACTTGAAATGTTGTAGTCCATGTGGTGAAGACACTCCCACAGTGCTGTTAGGTAGGGAGTTCCAGGATTTTGATCCAGCAATGATGAAGGAACAGTGATACATTTCCAAGTCAGGATGGTATGTGACTTGGAGGGGAACTTGCATGTGTCTGGTCTAGTTATGTTCTGGTCAATGGTGACCCAAGGACGTTGATGGAGGATTCAGCAATTGTAATGCCATTGAATGTCAAGGGGAGGTGGTTAGATTCTTTCTTGTTGGAGATAGTCATTGTTTGGCATTTGTGTGGTGCAAATGTTACTTGCCACTTATCAGCCCAAGCCTGAATGTTGCTGCATGTGGGCACAGACAACATCAATATTTGAGGAGTTGCGAATGGTACTGAACACTGTGCAATCATCAGTGAACATCCCCGCTCTGACCTTATGATGGAGGGAAGGCTAATGATGAAGCAGCTGAAGGTGGTTGGGCCTAGGACACTGCCCTAGAACTCCTGCAGTGATGTCCTGGGGTTCAGATGATTGGGCTCCAACAACTACCAGCATCTTTCTTTGTGCTAGGTATGACTCCAGCCAGTGGAAAGTCTTCAATTTTACTAGTGCTCCTTGATGCCACACTTGGTCAAATGCTGCCTTGACATCAAGGGTAGTCACTTCCGTCTTACCTCTGGAATTCAGCACTTTTGTCCATGTTTGGACTAGGACTGTAAGAAGGTCTGGAGCCAAGTGGTCCTGTGGAAACCAAACTGAGCATCAGTGAGCTGATTATTGGTGAGTAATACTATTTGATAGCACTGTCGATGATGCCTTACATCACTATGCTGATGATCGTAAGTAGGCTGATGGAGCAATAATTAGCCAGTTTGGATTTGTCCTGCTTTTTGTGGATAGGAGATATTCAGGCAATTTTCCACTTTGTCAGGTCTTCAGCACTGCAGCGGGGTACTGTTGAGCCCATAACTTTAGCTGTATCCAGAGTGCCCAGCCATTTCTTGACATCACATGGAATGCATCGAAATCGGTGAGGTGTCTTCTCTGACAGTAGGAACCTCAGCAGTAGGCTCCTGCATTAACTACACTTCCAAAGTACTTCATTGGCTGAAAGGTGCTTTGGGACGTGGTCATGAAAAGCACTATATAAATGCGCATCCTTTGGCTGAAGTGGATCATCCAATCGGCACTTCAGGCTAAAGATGGTTGAAAATGCTTCAGCCTTTTCTTTGCACTCATAAGCTGGACACAACCACCACTGAGAATGAGTTTCTTCATGGAGCCTCCTCCTCCCCTTAGTTATTCAGTTGTCCATCACCATTTAGGGCTGGATGCTACAGGACTGCTGAGGTATGATCTTATCTGTTGGTTGTGGGATCGTTTAGTTCTGTCTGTAGCATGCTGCTTCTGCTGTATAGCATGCATGTACTCTTGTGTTGTAGCTTCACTAGGTTAGTATCTCATTTTTGGTAATGCTTGTGCTTCTTCTGGCATTCTGTTCTACACTCCTCATTCAACCAGGGTTGGTTCCATGGTTGGATGGTAATGCGGGGGATGCCAGGCCATGAGATTACAGATTGTGGTGGAATACAATTCTGATGCTGCTGATGGACCACAATTCTTCATGGATGCCCAGTTTGAACTGCTAGATCTGTTCTGAATCTATCCTATTTAGCATGGTGATTGTGGCACACAACATGATAAAGGGCATCTTTGGTGTGAAGACAGGACTTCATCTCCACAGGTACTGTGCAGTGGTCACTCCTATCCGTACTGTCATGGACAGATGTATCTGTGCCAGGAAGATTGGTGAGGATGAGGTCAGGTAGGCTGGTGCTACCAAGCCATTCTTGGTGAATATTTAAGTCCCCAACCAGTGCCCTTTTGACCTCAGTCCTTCTTCATGGAGGAGTTCTGAATCATTAGCTGAGGGAAGGCATTAGTGGTAATCAGCAAGAGGTTTCCTTGCTCATGTCTGACCTGATGCCATGACATTTCATGGGGTCTAGAGTCAATGTTGAGGACTCCCAGGGCAACTCCCTCATGACTGTATAGTACTGTGCGACCACCCGTGGTGGGTCTGTTCTACCTGTGGGACAGGACATAACCAGGGATGATAATGGAGGAGTCTGGGACATTGGCTGAAAGATATGATTCTGTGAGCATGACTATGTTAGCCTTTTGCTTAACTAATATGTAGGACCGCTCTCCCAATTTTGACACAAGTCTCCAAATGTTAATGAGGAGGGTTTTGCAGGTCAATTTTGCTGGGTGTGTCTTTGTTGTGTCCAAATCCAATACCTAGGTCGGTGCTGGGTGGTGCGTCCGGTTTTATTCATATTATACTTTGTTGTAGTGATTTGGTACATCTGAGTAGCTTACTAGGGCAGAGTGCAGCTAAGGATCAACCACATTGCTGTGGATCTGGAGCCACATATAGGCCTGACAGGTAAGGATAGCAGATTTCCATCCGTAAAGGGCATTAGTGCACCAGATGGATTTTTACAACAATCTGGTAGGTTCAGGGTCACCATTATTGATACAAGCTTGTTATTCCAGATTTATTTAATTAACTGAATTTAAATTCTACAGCTGCTGTGGTGGGATTTGAACTCATGTCTCTGGATCATACATAACCATTCGCATACAAGGCTACGTGCCAAGTGCTGCTAAATGGGATTAGAATAAATAGGTTTGATGGCCGGCTCGGATACAGTGGGCCAAAGGGCCTGTTTCTCTGCTGTATAACTCTATGACTCTCTCACTATGCTACCATTTCCAAGAATTGGTACCTCACTGGAGGGTGTGGAGTATTGATACCTACATTTGTGAATTCTTTGAAGAAATAATACAGAGTAGACAAGGGTAATGTAGTAGATGTAACACATTTGGATTTTCAGAAGGCCTTTAGTAAGTTACCACATAGTAGTTTCACGACTGAGGTCAGAGTATGTGGAGTCAGGAGACAGGTAGCAGAATGGATAGCAAGCTTCCTACAAGACAGAAAACAGATAGTAGAGGTTAAGGGCAGCCACTCAGACTGGCAAAAGGAATTTACATTGATGATTTGGACTCAGGACTCAGAAGTACAATTTCAAAATTTGTGAACAACACCGAATTGGGGGGGGGGGGGGGGGTAGCGTAGTTAATACAAAAGAATATGAGAAGACATTAATAAGCTTTTTTATAATTAATTCACAGAATGTGAGTGTTGCTGGCAAGGCTAGCATTTGTTGCCCATCCCTAATTGTCCTTGAGAAGAATGTGGTGAGCCGCCTTCTTGAACCGCTGTAGTCTATATGGTGTAGGTACACCCAATGTGTTAGGGAGGGAGTTCCAGGATTTTGATCCAGTGACAGTGAAGAAACGTCGATATAGTTCCAAGTCAGGATGGTGTGTGACTTGGAGGGGAACTTGCAGGTGGAGGTGTTCCCAAGCATCTGTTGTCTTGTCCTTCTAGGTGATAGAGGTCATGGGTTTGGAAGGTGCTGTCGAAGAAGGCTTGATAAGTTGCTGCAGTACATAGGAGCAGGAGGAGGCCATTCAGCCCATCGAGCCTGCTCTGCCATTCAACACGATCATGGCTGATCATCCACTTCAATGCCTTTTTCCCACAGTATCCTCATATCCCTTTATGTCATCTGTATTTAGAAATCTGTCAATCTCTGCTTTAAACATACTCAATCACTAAGCTTCCACAGCGCTTTGGAGTAGAGAATTCCAAAGATTCACAGCCCTCTGAGTTAAGACATTTTTCCTCATCTTGGTCCTAAGTGGCTTCCCCCTTATTTTAAAATTGTGTCCCCTGGTTCTAGACTCCTATCTTGTAGAGGGTACACATTGCAGCCACTGTGAACTTGTGTTGACGGAGTGAATGTTGAAGGTGGTGGATGGGGTGCTGATCAAGCAGACTGCTTTGTCCTGCATGGTGTCGAGCTTCTTGATTGTTGTTGGAGCTGCATTCATCCAGGCAAGTGGCGAGTATCTCATTGCAGAATGGGTGTTTCATTGGCAAATGAATTTCTATGTAGACTAGTGTGAGATGGTGCACTTCGGTAGGAAGAATAAGGAAGCCACATTCGTCTTGGATAATAAAAGTCTAAATTAGGTACAGGAGCAAAAAGATCTAGGGGTACAGATACACAAATCACTGGAAGTAGATAAGCAGTTTAAGAAAGCCATAACAAAGCAAACCAAGTACTGGGTTTTATAGAATTGAAAAGCAGGGAAGTCATGTTCAACCTGTGCAGAAGCTTAGTTAGACCACACTTGGAATACTGTGTTCAGTTCTGGTCTCTATATTATATAGAAGCATTGATGAAGGTGCAAAAACAAGATTCAGAAGGGTGTTACCAGAACTGAGGGCTTGTTATTATCAGGAAACACTGAATCGGCTGGGACTACTTTCTCTAGAAAACAGAAGACTGAAGAGTAATCTGTTTGAGTACTTTAAGATTGTGAAGGGGTTTGACAGGGTTGATGTGGGAAACATGTTGCCACTTGTAGGGGAGACCAAAACTAGAGGCTATAAATGTAAGACAGTCACTTATAAATCTAATAGGGAATTCAGGAAAAACTTGTTTACCCCAATAATTGGTAGGAATGTAGAATCAAGCTCTTACAACGAGTAGTTGAGACAAATAGCATAGATGAATTTAAAGGGAAGCTAGATAAGCACATGAGGGGAGAAAAGAAATCGAAGGATATGGTGGTATGTTTAGATGAAGAGGGGTGGGAGGATGAGGCTTGTATGGAGCTTAAACACTTGCGTAGGGCCAAATGATCTGTTTCTGTTAGGTGGAGCAGTGATTCTCAAACAGGGGTTCGTGGAACCCTGGGGTCTGTAGAGACTTTTCAGGGGGTCAGCAAAATAATGTGAAAATGGGAGGTGGGAGCGGAGTGCAGCCATCATATGTGCAGCGCAGAGTGGGTTGGCTATCTCTCCCAGGAGGGGAGCAGGCATGAGGAGTGCTGAGAGCAGCACAAAAGTAAATACCTGTTTTGTTATTAAAACACTCTTCACATAGAATCATAACAGCTTAGAAGACCATTTGGCCTGTCATGTCTTTGCCTGCTCTGTGCAAGAGCCACACACCTAGTCCCACTCACCCACCTTTTCCCTTTGGCCCTGCAAATCTTTTCTCTTTGAAGGCTTCGATTGAATCTGCTTCCACCACACTCTCAGGCAATGCATTCCAGATCCTAACCATGCACTGTGTGAAAAAAGATTTTCCTCATTAAATAAAAACAAGAAATGCTGTAAATACTCAGCAGGTCTGGCAGCATCTGTGGAGAGAGAAGCAGAGTTAATGTTTCAGGTCAGTGACCCTTCATTAAAGCTTGGCTCGGGTATAAAATTAAAACCTGACCCAGGCCCGACCCGAATAACCCGACCACAGCCAACCTGAATCCGACCCGAATAAAATCAAACATGTTATTAGTACAGAGAAAAAAAATCATGTCAAAATGTAGATTAAAAAGAAAACAATACAAAACAAAACTGTACCACAGCCAACCCGAACCCAACCCCGAATGCTGGACACAGAATATAGATCCAACCCAACACATTTAGTCGGGTTCGGGTCGGGTACCCAGGCTTTATTCCTCATGTCGCTGTTGCTTCTTTTGCTAATCACCTTAAATCGGTGTCCTTTATTTCTGGATCCTTCTGCCAAATGAGAACAGTTTCTCCCTATCTACTCTGCTGAAACACCTCATGATTTTGAACACCTCTATCATATCTCCTCTTAATGCAGCACTATGATATGAGTACTGTAATTGAAAAGGGGTCCGTGATTACTAATCCATTTGAAAAGGTGTCCTTCAAGCATAGAAGTTTATGTGGAGTCAGTGCAACCATGCTACCTGCAGCCAGGTGGGAGAATGCGCCGCGTGCGCATGCGCAGCGTCCTCTCCCGGGTTACGAGGTGGCGACAGTTGAATGTGAGGCGTGGGATTTCCGGTGACATTTTGCAGCCGTTTCCTACAGGAACACAAGCATGGCGGATCCCAGAACTCGGCAGATAAAAATCAAAACCGGCGTGGTGAAGCGGTAAGTGGAAATAGATCTCAGCGGGAAAGAGATGGCGGGTCCTGGGCCGTGTGCTCGGTTCGAATACCAACCGGAGCGGTATTGTAGGGCCCTCGGAGCGGCCAGGCTGCAGGCGACCCGAGGCCCGGCTCTAAAGTTGCTGAATCACGTCAGCCGCTGTTTGAGGCGAAATTTTGTTGGTGGGTTTTTGCGATTTGAAGGAAGACCATCTCAAGGCCAGATTTGACTTTGATGGGATTTAAGCAGTCGTCCGTGTTTCGAATGGTAAATTAAATCTCAGGATTGAGCATATCTCTCTTGCACTATTATTGGTACAAATGTTGCACGAACAAGTCGGTTTGGGTTATGATCGTGTTCACCCCAAAGGCCAGCAGCATTCCATCATTGTCATCTTTCAATTTCAGCAGCAGAGTCCTGTCACAAAGGAGAACTCATGGCAAGCATCTGAAACAGAACTAGATTCTAAAATTGAAACCCAGATAGGTGCAGCTGAGGGAGTATGTTGGGCTAAGTTAGCTTGTCTTCCTATGTAAAAAAAGATACCTTTACCAAAGCAATAAGTTGTGACTTCAGTGACTGCAGGGCTTTTGCCTGAATGTACCAAGCTGTCTGTAAGGCGTATTTGTTTTGTGCATAGAAGTTCTTCCTTACATCAGCCCTCAGCTAGCCATTAGTTTGTACCTTTGGCCACTTGTACTGCATTTGTGATATATCTTGAAATAGTATTCAGGATTAATATTTTCTGCTGTTAATATCACTTGCCTTTAAGATTTCCTCTTATGAAAATAAGAATTAAATATTTCCTTTTAAGTTAGTGTTCAGCCTTGTGGCCTTCTTGGATGTTTCCTTTTGTTGATGCCAGAACTGATCTGTGGTATTCAAGTTGGAGCTTGATCAGAGTACAATACAGCTTCAGCATGACCAGCTTCAGACTTGAACTCTACTGATTTGGCAATATTGTCCAAGAATATGTGTTTTGGTTCAGAGGATACTTGTCGTCTTTTCCCACTCTTGCACCATTACCTCTGGTAACCCTCAAGGATCTATCCTTGGCTTCCTCCTATTTCTCATGGACATGCTGCCCCTTGGCATCATCATCTGAAAACGCAGCTTCAATTTCTACATGTACGCTGACAACACCCAGCTCTACCTCACCACCACATCTCTTGACCCTTCTACTGTCTGTGAATTATCAGGCTGCTTGTCTGACATCCAGCACTGGATGAGCAAAAATTTTCTCCAACTAAATATTGGGAAGACCAAAGCCATTGTCTTTAGTCCCTGCCATAAAATCCAGTCGCTAACCATCTGTCTGAAGTTGAACCAGACTGTTCACAACCTTGGTGTCATATTTCACCCTGAGATGAGCTTGCAAACACATATCTGTGCCATCGCTAAGACCACCTGTTTCCAACTCTGTAACATGACTGCTTTTGCCTCAGCTCATCTGCTGCTGAAACCCTCATCCATGCCTTTGTTATCTCTAGATTTGACTATTCCAATGTACCTCTGGCTGGTCTCCCACGTTCTACCCTCCTTAAACATCCAAAATTCTGCTGCCCTTGTTCTATCTTGCACCAAAGGCCGTTCACCCATCATTCCTGTCCTCGCTGACCTACATTGGCTGCCGGTTAAGCAGTGTCTTAATTTTAAATTCTCCTTCTTGTTTTCAAATTCCTTCATTGCCTTTTCCTCCCTACCTATAGTCTTTTCCAGCCTCCTGCCCTCTGAGATATCTGGACTCCTCTAATTTTGGCCTCTTAAGCGTATCCCCGATTTTAATTGGTTCACCATCTGTGGCTGTATCGTGGGCTGCCAGAGCCCTAAACTCTGGAACTCCATCGCTTTCCTCCTTTAAGACGCTCCTTAAAGCCTATTTTTTTTAATGAAGCTTTGGCCATCTGCCCAAATATTGCCTTATGTGGCTCAGTGTCAAATTTTGCTTTAAAATGCTTCTGTGAAGTTCTTTGGGATGTTTGTTAAAGCTGCTATATAAGTACAAGTTGCTATTGTATACTTCTGTAATCTATTGCCTTGCCCACACACAGACAAATGTGTTGATAGCATGAAATGCAACAATTAATAGCAGCTAAAGTGGGATAAATTTCAGTTACAGACCAAATCGGCTTTTGAAATTTATCAGAATGTATCAGCAATTATGAATGTAATCATCTTATGAAAGAGAACCATAGAAAAATTATGGCACAGAAGGAGGCCATTCAGCCTGTTGTGTCCGTGCCAGCCGAACAAACTAGCCGCCCAATCTAATCCCATCTTCCAGCAGCTAATCTAGTAACAGAGGAACGGCAATGTTATCATAAAGCCGAAATGTGTGGATTGATAATAAGGGAGGAAAAAGTTCCATGCAAGTATGTAGAGGAATTGTAAGGCACAAGAGCAAAGAAAAGCTGTGCCAGCACAGGATGAACAACAGAGGTGGGAACCTGGAGAAAACCAGTGACAATGAATACAATGAGCCTGAAAGTATGAAAAGTGTAAAAAGGGTCTTACTGTTTTTCACAGAGAGGTAATTCCAGGGAAATGTTAAAAATTTGTAAATGCAAAAAGAGATAACGTACCTGCATGTTTTCAAATTGGCAGTGAGCCCCAATGCCTGAGATGAGCGAGCAATGGTCTAATTGACTTAGCTTATCATTTTGTATCAAACAACTATTGCATCAATGTTTGATCCATATTTTAAGGAAGGACAGCATAGACGTTTTTTTAATTATTTAAATGCCCTGAAAAGTCATAGTTGGCAGAGAGAAATAAGGCCATAAAAGTTGTTACCATCTTTTAATGAGAAGGCAGTTGCTTTATTTTATTGAGCTAAATGTATAGTGAAAATTATGATGTAATGAAATGAGGGTTTGTTTTTCACAGCTTTTGATCTCATGCCAAAAGAGTATGGATGTAAATTTAAAAAGTTACTGAAGGCTATCATTCTAGATCTAATAGAAATGAACGATGTATAATAATTGTGGTTAGTGCAAGAGAATGTCGTGGCTTGTGTTGGAGTGCATGAGTTGATAAATTAGTTTCTGGAAATTTATCTAGACAGTTTGAAAGTCTGGTTGACCGATGTCCTAGTTGATTGAGCTAAGCATTTTTCAATCTCACTCAGATACTCGATGCGTAAATGTGAAGGCAGATGTCCAGTTGGCCAATGGGTGAGTCACTGAATTGGGTAATCAGCCAACTGTTCCATTAGCCAGAGGTGTATAGCGCATCATATCACCGAGAGATAAATTAATTTAAGTGCTACAGGGTGAGACTTGAGAGTTGAACTGCACAACCGGGTGATCAGTCGATGCTGTCAGTTTTCCAGGAACTGTGACAGTCGTAGATCGTAGCCCTCTTGCCTCTGAGTTGGAAGGTCGTGGGTTCAAGTCCCACTCCAGGTCTTGAGCACAAAAATCTAGGCTGACACTCCAGTGCAGTACTGAGGGAGTGTTCTGCTGTCGGAGGTGTCGTCTTTTGAATGAAACGTTAAACTGAGGCCCTGTCTGCCCTCTCAGGTGGCTGTCCAAGATCCCATGGCACTATTTTGAAGAAGAGCAGGGGAGTTATTCC
This sequence comes from Heterodontus francisci, assembly GCF_036365525.1. Classification (NCBI taxonomy): domain Eukaryota; kingdom Metazoa; phylum Chordata; class Chondrichthyes; order Heterodontiformes; family Heterodontidae; genus Heterodontus; species Heterodontus francisci. The sequence goes on from NC_090374.1 coordinate 48,125,881, forward strand.
CAGTGTCCTGGCCAATATTTATCCCACAATCAACATCATTAAAAACAGGTTATCTAGTCATTATCACATTGCTGTTTGTGGGAGCTTGCTGTACCAAATTGGCAACTGTGTTTCCTACATTGCAACAGTGATGATGTTTGGTAGGGGTGGATGGGAAGTACTTCATTGGCTGTAAAGTGCTTTGGGACGTCCTGTGGTTGTGAAAGTGTTCTATAAATGCAAGTCTTTTTTTGTGATGACAATGAGCTTGCGGAATATGGTACAGTATTTTTACCCAGTTACTAAGAGTTTATGGCTAGCAGAATTATTAAGTGGTACAGGTTGTAGCTAGATGATCTGTTTCTGGAAAGTTGTAGTATGCACAGTCATATTTCAGTGGCCAGAGTGTTATGGAATGCCAATTTTAAATGGGTAAAAAAGTGATAGGAGATTATGCCATTGTTGTGTGATGCAATGTTAGGTAATGATTGAATGTTAATGTACTTGTACTACATGGAGTTTTTAGGCACCATTCTCGAAGACAAAACTAACCAATGAAGGGTAGTGATAACCTGGTGGCATTATATCGGGCTAAGGCCTTCTCAAATTTTAACCAGTCTAGTTAGCCCAACTTACTACATTAACTTTGAGTGTTGGAGGGTGATAGCAAGTCATCCATAAAAAGACACAACAACAACTTGCATTTCTATAAAGCGCCTTTAACGTAGAAAAGCATCCCAAAGCATTTCACAGGAGGGTTATCAAACAAAATTTGATACTGAGCCACATAAGGAGATATTAGGACCGGTGATCAAAAGCTTGGTCAAAGCAGTAGGTTTTATGAACCATCATAAAGGATGACAAATAGGGAGAGAATTCCAGATCGTATGGCCCAGGCAGCTGAAGGCACGGCTGCCAGTGGGAGGGATGAGAATTGGAGGAGCATGGAGATCTCGGTGGGTTGTAGGGCTGGAGAAGGTTACAGAGATATAGAGGGATCTGAAAACAAAAATACATATATTAAAATTGAGGTGTTACCCATGTCGGTCAGTGAGCACAGGGGTGCTGGGTGAAGGGGACTAGTTGTGTGCTAGGATATGTGCTGCAGAGTTTTGGATGAGTTCAGGTTTATGGAGAGTGGAAGATAGGAGTCTGGCCAGGAGAGTCTAGAGCTAACAATGGCATACATAACTAAGGTTTTCAGCAGCACGTAGAATCATAGATTGCTACAACATAGAAGGCCCATCATGCCTGTACCAGTTCTTTGGTAGAGCTATGCAATTAGTTCCACTCCCCTGCTGTTCCGCCAGAACCTGTAAATTTTTTTCCCTTTGAGTATTTATCCAATTTTCTTTTGAATGTTGCTATTGAATCTGCTTCCACTACCATTCCAGGCAGTGCATTCCAGATAACAACAACTTGTGTTTTTAAAAAAAAAGTTCTCTCATGTTGCCTTTGGTTCTTTTACCAATCACCTTAAATATGTGTCCTCTGGTTACTGATCCTTCTGCCACTGGAAACAGTTTCTCCTTATATACCCTATCAAAACCATTCATGATTTTCAACACCAACTAAGAAATTTCCTGTTAACCTTCTCTGTTCTAAGAAGAACAACTCCAGCTTCTCCATTCTTTCCAGATAACTGAAGTCCCTCATCCCTGGTACCATTCTAATAAATCTCTTCTGCACCCTCTCTATGGCCTTGACATCTTTGCTAAAGTCTGGTATCCAGCAATGAACACAATCCTCCAGCTGAGGCCCAACCAGTATTTTACAAAGGTTTAGCGTAACTTCAGCAAAACAAAAGCAACTTCCTAGCTTTTGTGTTCTATTCCTTTATTAATAAAGCTAAAGATCCAAATGCTTTTTTAAATAGCCTTTTCAGCTTATCCCGCCACCTTCAAAGGTGTATACATTCCCAGGTCTCTATGTTCCTGCACCGCCTTTAAAAATTGTACCATTTAGTTCATATTGCCTCTCCTCATTCTTCCTACAAAAATGAATCCCTTCACGGGATTAAATTTCATCTGCCATGTGTGTGTTCATTTGACCAGTTTGTCAGTGTCCTTCTGGTGTATTATCCTCCTCATTATTTGTTACATTTGAGTTTTGTGTCATCTGCAAAGTTTGAAATAAATCCCTCTATATCCAAGTTCAGGTCACTAATCTTTATCAAAAAGAGCAGTGGTCCTAATACTAACTGCTAGGAAACACCACTGTGTACTTTCCTCCTGTCTGGAAAAATAACCATTCACCACCATTCTCTCTTTTCTGTCCCTTAGCCAATGTTCCCTCTAATTTTTCTTTGTTGTGCATGGCCTGTTCGTTTCAGTGCGAGATACCTTTTATAATTTTTTTGCACACTGAGCTCTCTTAAATGAGACAACTGCACAGTCACAACTGCACTGTGCATCCGTGCATGTGCACACCTTAAAGGGAGCATTGCCCTTCGCCAATTTTGTATCCATGTTGTCACTTTCCCTTTTAATCCCATAGGCTTTATCAAGTTTTCCAACTACTAATTAATTTGGTGCTGCCTTATTGTCTCAAAATTTCCCTATCACCAACATTAGGCCTTGTGATCTGTAGTTGTCAAGTTTTAAAATAGGGATGTAACATTTGCAGTACTCCAGTCCTCTGGCACCACCATAGTTTCCTTGGAAGTCAGTTGGGGCAGGGGTGCAGATGGGTGATAATACGGAAGTGGAAACAGGCAGTCTTGGTGATGGAGCGAATATGTAATTGGAATTTCATGTCGGGACAAATAGACGCCAAGGTTGTGAATGATTTGGTTCAGGTTCAGACAGTGACCAAGGCGAGGGATGGTGTCAGTATACTCCTGGCCAGGCAAATCTTGTGAAGTGTGAGCTGACCTTAGACTTGAGCACAAGATCTAGGCTAACTCAACAGTGCAGTACTGAGGGAGTGCTACAGTTGGAGATGCCAAACTTTTGGATGAGATGCAAAGCTACATCTGTCCTATTGATGGACATAAAAGGTCCCACGGCACTATTTTGAGAAAGCAGGGAGTTCTCCTGGTGTCTGGCTAATATTTATCCCTCACCCAACACCTAAATCAGATTAGCTGGCCATTTTCACATTGCTCTTTGGCGCTTGCTATGTGCAATTTGACAGCCATGGCTCTTGCAATACAACAGCAAGTACACTTCAAAAAGTTCTTAACTGGATGTGAAGTGCTTTGTGATGTCCTGAGCTGATGAAAGGCGCTATATAAATGCAAGCCTTTCTTTTCTTCCAAGGTATGTGTTCTTTTGTTTAAGGTTAATTTTAGCTTAGAAACTTTTTTCTTCCCAAAATTAAAATCCTGGAAGATATAGGAAATCAAGACTTATTTTTGTAGTGCTATGAATGACTACTAACTTGCAAGTTGTAAAGTGTCTTTGGACTGATTTCTACATTTGGTTAACTTCTCTTTGAAGTGAATGCCCCAACACACTTCATTAAAGATATATTAATGCTGGTTGTCATTCTGTAAATATGAAAGTGCTCTGTGGTCACTAAGTGAAACATAATCTTAATAGGACATTTTTAAAAGGGTTAGCATAAACAACACTTAATACAGTTAGAGAAAAAATTACTGCAGATGCTGGAAATCTGAAATAAATGAAAATACTGGAAACTCAACAGGTCATACAGCATCTGTGGAGAGAGAAGCACTGAATGTTTCAGATTGACATTTCATCAGAATTGGAAGAAGTCAATGCAATCTTGAACAGCACTTTGTCTTTTGATTTTTGCACTTCACAACATTCTGGCCTCAATAGCTTCAGCTCATAACCACTGCTCCCATTTTCTCTGAGAGCTGGTACTGGTAAAGATTCTGCTGTTGCCATTTACACCTCTTCAGTTTGTGTTTGTTTCTTGTCCCTTTATGACCCCCATTTTGCCTTGCACCATCATCCCTTTTGCCATTTGATCATCTTGCCTTCCACCCTATCACAGACCTTCCCTTTTGTTCTTTCCTCCCTCTGCCAGTTTTCCCTAACTCTGTACTTGCTTATAAACTGTTAAATCACTAACTTCCAGTTCTGATGAAAGGTCATAGACCTGAAACATTTAACTCCGTTTCTCTGTTCACAGATGCTCTCTGAGCTGCTGAGCAAATCCATCATTTTCTGTTTTTAATTTTACAGGGAAATTTATTCTCAAAATATCTGTATATGCCTGTCAGGTACAGATTTTCTAAATAAGGAGATCCATGGATTGCATTTTTATTCTGTTGTATTTCACTGCTTTCTTTTTTGTATTTGCAGTTTGTTTTCATTTACATTTCTTGTTTATTTTCACACATGCCCTTTTTAGCCCAAAATGTTAGTTTTTAACCAATGGCCTTTTTAGCACGGGTTGTATTATCTGAAATTTTCCCTGATCCCCCACTTATGTCAACAGGATCTGTAGTAAGAAGGTTGTCTTGGAGAAATTAATGGGGCTGAATGTTGATAAGTCCCCAGCACCTGATATTCTACATCCCACAGTGTTGAAAGAGATAGCTATGGAGATGGTGATCATCTTGCAAAATTCTATAGATTCTGGAACAGTTCCTACAGATTGGAAGGTAGCAAATGTTACCCTACTATTTTTAAGAAGGGAGGGAGAGAGAAAACAGGGAACTACTGACCTGTTAGCCTTATATCAGTCGTTGGGAAAATGTTGGAAATTTATTCTAAAGGATGTGATAAATGGACATTTGGATAATCAGATTGGGCATAGTCAACATGGGTTTATGAATGGGAAATCATGTTTGACGAACCTGTTGGAGTATTTTGAAGATGTTACTAACAGAATTGGTAAAGTGGGGTTGGTGGACGTAGTAAACTTGGATTCTCAGAAGGCTTTTAGATAAAGTCCCCCACAGGAGGTTGTTTAGCAAAATTAAAGCACATGGGATAGGAGGTAATATACTGGCATGGATTAAGAATTGGTTAACAGGCAGAAAACAGAGAGTAGGAATAAATGGGTCGTTCTCACGTTGGCAGGCTGTGACTAGTGGGGTACTGCAAGGATCAGTACTTGGGCCCCAGCTGGTCACAATATATATCAATAATTTGGATGTGGGGACCAAATGTAGTATTTTCACGTTCGCGGATGACACAAAACTAGGTGGGAATGTGTGTTGTGAGGAAGATGCCAAGCGGCTTCAAGGGGATTTGGACAGACTTAGTGAGTGGGCAAGAACGTGGCAGTTGGAATATAATGTGGAAAAATGTGAGGTTATCCATTTTGGTAGGAGGAATAGATGTGCAGGGTATTTCTTAAATGGCAAGAGATCAGAAAGAGCAGATGTACAAAGGGACCTGGATGTCCTCGTCAATAAGTCACTGAAAGCTAGCATGCAGGTGCAACAAGCAATTAAGAAGGATAATGGTATGTTAGCCTTTATCGCAAGAGGATTTGAGTACAGGAGTAGTGAAGTCTTGCTTCAATTGTATAGAACCTTGGTTAGACCGCACCTGAAGTACTGTGTGCAGTTTTGGTCCCCTTGCCTTAGGAAGGATATTATTACCATAGAGGGAGTGCAACGATGGTTCACCAGACTTGTTCTCAGGATGACGGGACTGTCCTATAAAGAGAGATTGGGGAAACTGGGCCTGTATTCTCTAGAGTTACGAAGAATGAGAGTTAATCTCGATGAAACTTACAAAATACTTAAAGGGATAGACAGGGTAGATGCAGCTAAGATGTTTCCCCTTGTTGGGGAATCTAGAACTAGGGGACACAATTTCAAAGTAAGGGGGAAGCCACTTGGGACCAAGATGAGGAGAAATTTCTTTATACAGAGGGTTGTGAATCTTTGGAATTCTTTACCCCAGAGGGGTATGGAAGCTCAGTCGTAGAGTATGTTAAAAGTAGAGATTGACAGATTTCTAAATACCAATGACATAAAGGGATATGGGGATAGTGTGGGGGAAAAGCATTGAAGTGGATGATCAGCCATGATCATATTGAATGGTGGAGCAGGCTCGATGGGCTGAATGGCCTACTCCTGTGTTCCTATGTTGTCTAATTTGGGAATAAAGTTTTGTTGCTGACAGCATGTTTAGTGAGCACTGTGAGACCACATCAAGCAAGTGCACTCACATCTGGCACTGCCTCAGAAGTGCAGTGCGAAACAAGTTTGAAGGTGATCCATTGAACTTTCTAACCTTAATTTTTAAACCTTTTAGTTGTAGTCAGCATTTGGATGGCAGTGAACTTGGACAGAGCTTCGTTTGATTTGAACAACAACAGTGCAGACCTTGAGGTGCATCTCGGCACTGCCAGTTCTGTATTAGTCAAGCCAGTACCTGCAGTATAAAAGTGCCATACATAATTAGGAAGCTTGAGTAGGAACTTGGCATTCCAGCCTCAGTACCTGTATTTAAAATTAAACAATAAGGTGTCAATCTTGTGAAGGCTAAATAATTTGTTCTTGTTTGTGATCTTTTTGGTAATATGAATTTTGTAATGCCATTTGATCTGAGAATGCACCTGTTATATTGTGCTTTAAACAAAATAGTAATACATCTAGAACATTTGCTATGGATAACTGTTAACCATAAAAAGCTGCTTTTTTTCTTTGAGATTCCATCTATGTGGAAGTGCACACATTAACAGGCAGATTGTTAGATGAAGGTAACCCATAGTGGCAGAGAAACTGGCAATTTTAGTCAACTCGGGAACACCATATTGTGAGAATTTGTTTGCGATATTGGTTAGAGCTAACCCTATTTTCAAAATGCTCAGCACATGAGGTACTTGTTGCAGTGTTTTGCATTACAATACATGGTTCTCAATTTTTCAGCTCTTTTAAAAGGAAGTGAAATTTTAGGCAGATCTCTTCGCAAAGCAGAGTTTAAAATGACTTTGAAATGTAAAGACGTTTTTAAAATTATCGCTATACGCCCATGCCCTGTCTCCCTGGTTTCTCTCACCCATGCATATTGTCTTTTATACTCCAAGATAAGTGGTTCAGTGAAGGACGTATTGGGACCAAGACTAGGGTTGAAATGGGCACCAGCTGTTCTTCTTTCTCTTGCAAACCCATCTTCCAATTTTATAAGAAAAGTATAAAACTAGGCCAGCATTCATTTAGGACAAATGTGATGATCGGAGTGTTCTTCTAGCCTATACTTAAACTGAGGCAGACTTTATGCTGATATCAAAGAGGATATTTGTGGTTTTGCACCCAGCAAGTTACGATTAATTTCTGTCGCTATCAAAGGGTCTGAACCTCTGCTTCCAGGCCTTTGTGGGAGGTGAGAGGAAAAAAAGGTCAGATGTACAGGAGAGAGTTTGTGGGAAATATGAGAAAGAGAATGAATTAAAGTGTGAGACATGCAGATAACAGGAAGATCAACAGATTCCTTTTCATCTATGAGCAACTTTTTTTTTTATTAAGCCATGCTGGTAAGTTTATAAATGATTTTTTTAAAAAAAGGTGGCTTCCATCAAATGGGAGAATAACATACTGACAATGCAAGTTGTGATGTTCTATAAATCCTATAGTAGGTCAGCCTGCTCAGCGAAATGCCTCCTATAGCAGAAATATTTGACTATGGAGTGCAATTGCATTTGATTGCATTAATAGTATCCATGAGGGCTAGATTTATGTTCATATTTTGCACGTGTGCAGTATTTTCTTTGCTTGTTTTCCTGTGACTTTTTTAAAAAGGGTGTTGATATTGACAGGTCAGTGTAATGATCACAAAATACACGATTAACCATAGTAACAGATATTCACTGAATTAAGGGAATTGGAAACAAAATGTTAAATCTGAACAATTTTGAGCTGCTTCTAAGTTAATTTTTAAATTTAACCAAAGCAACGCTAGTTATGTCCTGATTATAGTTGTGAACAGTTCTTATTGATCTGCACAGGTGTAGAATCTATAGTGTACAAGGCTAAAAAATTGTCCGTGTGGTGCTAATTTAGGCTGATAGTTTAGTGTTGATTAAACCAAACTGACATCAGTAGATTAGAATAAGCCTAAAACAATTCACAGTGCAATCCTTTTAGTTTATCTGTAACATTCTTTTAACACTCATATTTAAATGTTGTTGACGTACCATAATTACACATCTGAGCCTTGACTATGAAAGAACCTTTCATTATACACCAAAAGGGAGAACATATTGATTATTAACAAGAACCCTTTGCCATTTCTAGTGCTATTGCAAGAAATAAGATTTATTTTTTCCCTTCAGTGCCTGTGGAAACGATATCCTGTCTCCACACTAAGGATATTCTCCAATGTGTTGTGTAGCACTACCAATATACTCTGGGATAGATCAGGAATAGATCAAAACTAGGCACCCATGAAGTGCTATGCAGAACTGTATACCACCTCAATTTGTCATCTCATGACCAGACTCCATGAATATCCTCTTAGTCGGAGGGGTGTCAATGAAGATGGAGACCAGCATGTGAGTGCATGATAGGATCAAAGGAAGAGGAGCCTGTTCTGCCATTGTGAGATCATGGCTGACTGTGACCTAACGCCTTTGCCCCATGCCCCTTAATACCTTTGGAGAACAAAAATCTATCAAACTCAGATTTAAAATGAACAATTGATCTAGCCACAATTGCTGTTTATGGAAGAGAGGTCCAAACCTTTACCACCATTTGTGTGTAGAAGCTTTTCCTAATTTCACTCCTAAAAGGTCTGGCTCTAACTTTTAGACTAGACTATAGCACCTGGCCTCCGACTGCCCAATCAGCAAAAAATAGTTTCTCTGTATCTACCTTATCTGTTTCCCCTTAATGTTGTATAAGGATGTAATACAGACGATAGTGAGAGACACCCCTCCCACTGTAAGAGTGATAATGCGACAGTCAGTCGCATGAGATAGTAAAGTAGGAGCAGCACAGAGGATGCTAGCTTAGGTGGCTTAAGGAGTGTGTATATAGCTGAGCCTGAGACTTTCTCCAGATTGTCCCTGAAACACTACTGAAGACGCTACTAATAACAGTACAACAACATGCAATATGGTGGCAGTGTTAAAACAGTGGTGAACAACAGAGAAATTTAAAAATAAATACTGGCCCGGTACAGTAAGAAAACTACTTAAACCTGCAGAAGAGGCTGTGAAGAGCTCCAGAGCTACAGTGAGTCAGAACGGAAATACGGGCTGCAGCACAAAAGTGTGGTGGCCTGCAAGTATAATCCAGCTATCAAAATCATGGTACCGAAGGTTGGGGATCGAGTTAGAAGCCCTTTGAAAAGATTGAAGTAATTTTCTAAAGGCATTATGCTCAAAGTGAAAACGGGGGAAAAATCCAATCCTTCACTTGGTCTGAACGTGAGGGCAAAGAGTGGGAAACCCCTGAAAACAGCAGGGACATCTCAATTAAAGAAAGCAAGCCTGAAAAAAAACAATTTCTTAAAGGGGAACACCCTAAAAAGTCTATTTTTTTAAAAATGGACCTGAAATTGGGAATGCCTGAGAGTTTCCTGAAACGAGAGACACAATCAGATTCAAAATTGTCTATTATGTAGAAAAAGGTTGCTAAGTTTTAGATTTGTTTCTCAACCCTATACAAAATCTGAGGTAGAACTGTATTCAGTAGGTGTGATTGCAGATGACGTAATTGTCTGACAAGGGATCAACAAGGCTTCCGATAAATTTGAAGAGGTACTCCAAGCCTTTGATAAATATTTCAATCTTCAACAATAAAATCTTGGAAAGAGCCAAATTTAATAAGTGGCTGCAGAAGATTGGTGAATCTGCAGACTCTTGTATTAATCTGTATAGATTGGCAGAAGGTTGCGAATACAGTGAATTAAAGGCAGAACTAATCAGAGACAGGATAGTCATCGGCATAGCTGATGAATCCTTGTCAGACCTGTTGTAATCCAAGGAAGACCTTATAATTTGAATGGACTTTTCCAGTGTAAGACAGGTGGAAGTTTGCAAACAGAATAGGGACATCCTGCGAGCTGAAGAAAAGCCATGCATGAGAAGGAGCCCATGCCTATACAATTTGTGAAGCCAAAGCGAGGAAAACACTTGTGCAACAGAAAATGCTTACAGATGAGAAGGCACATGGGACAGGAAAACCATGCCAACGTTGTGGAGCTGGGAAGGCCCACAGACGAGAGCGGTGCCCAGCAAGTAAAGCTGAATGTTTGTTTTAATTGTGGTAAAATTGTCCACCGTGGGAAGATGTGCCAGAGTAAAAGTTCTTCACTTATGGGTACAAAGCAGAAGACCTTCATGCAAACAGCAGTGAATCAAGTACAGCAATACCCACAAGAGAAAGAACCAGATTTCTTGGGAGAAATCAGTAACCCAGATCAAGATTTTTGCACAGCAGTTATCTACGTGAATAGACACCTCATGAATTTTAAGCTTGACACAGGGGCTAGCATTGTCTGACCGAGAGCCATGGGTTAGAAGACATTCCCTGCAACGGACAGATACATAGTTGCATGGTCCAGGTGGGACACAACTGAGGGTAAAAGACAAATTCCAAGCAACTCTTCAGCATAAAGGGAGACAGCACCTTATAAGTCTTACATCCTCAATAATTTTTGGAGATAGTTATATTCATTCTTGTTTGAGATAGTCATTGCCTGTCACTTGTGTGGTGCGAACGTTACTTGCCACTTATCACCCAAGCCTGGATATTGTCCAAGTCTTGCAGCATCTGGACATGGACTGCTTCAGTATCTGAGGAGTTATGAATGGTGCTGAACATTGTGCAGTCATCAGCAAACATCCGCACTTCTGACCTTATGATGGAGGGAAGGTCATTGATGAAGCAGCTGATAATGGTTGGGCCTAGGACACGACGCTGAGGAACTCCTGCAATGATGTCCTGGGACTGAGATTATTGATCTCCAACCACCACAACCATCTTCCTTTGTTCTAGGTATGACACCAACCAGAGGAGTGTTTCCCCCCCCTGATTCCCGTTGATTCCAGTTTTGCTCGGGCTCCTTGGTGCCACACTCTGTCAAATGCTGCCTTGATGTCAAGGGCAGTCACTCTGTCCTCACCACTGGTGTTCAGTTCTTTTGTCCATGTTTGGACCAAGGTTATAATGATGTCAGGAGCTGAGTGGCCCCGGCGGAACCCAAACTGAGCGTCAGTGAGCAGGTTATTGCTAAGCAGGTGCCGCTTGATAGCACCCTCTGCGACCCCTTCCATCACTTTGCTGGTGATCGAGAGTAGACTGATGGAGCGGTAATTGACCGTGTTTGATTTGTCCTCCTTTTTGTGCACAGGACATACCTGGGCAATTTTCCACGTTGCCGGGTAGATACTAGTGTTGTAGCTGTACTGGAACAGCTTGGCTAGGGGCGCGGGTAGTTCTGGAGCACAAGTTTTCAGTGCTATTACCGGAATGTTGTCAGGGCCTGTAGCCTTTGCAGTATCCAGTGCTTTCAGCCGTTTCTTGATATCGCATGGAGTGAATCGGTTTGGCTGAAAATTGGCATCTGTGATGCTGGGGACCTTAGGAGGAGGCTGAGATGAATCATCCACTTGGCATTTCTTGCTGAAGATGGGTGCAAATGCTTCAGCCTTGTCCTTTGCACTGATGTGCTAGGCTCCCCCATCATTGAGGATGGGGATATTTGTGGAGCCTCTTCCTCCGGTTAGTTGTTTAATTGTCCACCACTGTTCACGATTGGATGTGGCAGGACTGCAGACCTTCGATCTGATCCATTGCTTGTGGGATCGCTTAGCCCTGTCTATTGCATGCTGCTTCCACTGTTTAGCATACAACTGTGTTGTACCTTCACCAGGCTGAGACCTGTTATGAAAGTGCTTCTATATTTTTTGTTAAGTATATGTTTTTGAGGACTTGTATTTAAATTGTGGAGTTGGATTTATTGGAAGGCTGAAGCTTTCATAGAAGCTGGACTTTGCTTTGTTGTTGACAGTTCATTTTAAACATCAGTGTCCTTTCAAACAGACTTGCTGGAAGTCATGTGCTTTAAGCCATAAACAACAGAAACCTTGGTGATCTGGAGAAGATGTTTACAGAGAAGTGACAAGGGGTCAGAAGGCTTGACTCTTGAGATATTGTTTATGGTTTCACTTTGGACAGTGTTTTGGGGTGTGAACTGTTTTGAAGACAGTTGGAGAAAACCAGCCAAGAGTAGCCACTATCAGTTCACCTTCTTGCATCTCTTTGAGAACTTCCTGAGAATCAAGTGTAAGAAATAGAGAAACACCTAATGCCACATTTCTCCTGGAAAGCCTGCCAAACTAATCCTAATGTCATCTGAAAAGAACTGCTCTCGAAATATCCCAGTGACAGCCGTCTACGCGTATTTGGGACGCCAGACCAAAAAGGGACAACTGACATCTTTCCATATCTTTTTTTCTTTAAGAATTAGCAAGTATTTGGCCAAAGTATTCTTTTTTGTCTTTTTTTTTATAACAGACCTCTGCAGAGAGAATTTCTGTATTTTTTTCAGTGTGTGGGGAATTTAAAAAATGGATCTTTCATGTTAATGCTTCACTTCGTTACTGGTTTAAGTCTTGTTTTATAGTAAACTGATAATTTTGTTTATTACAGAGATCTGGTTGGTGTATTTTATTCTGGGATTAAGAGTAGAGTATATGATTGACTGCATCGGTAACTGGGTAAACATTAAAAAAAATATATGTTGTGACCTGTGGAGAGGTGAACTAAACATGCACTGTATTCCTTCCGCCTCGGTCGTAACACACCTCATTTTTAGGTGTGCCTGGTGCTACTTTTGGCATGCCCTCCTGCACTCTTCATTGACGCAAGGTTGGTCCCCTGGCTTGATGGTAATGGTAAAGTGGGAGATATGCCGGGCTATGAAGTTACAAATTGTGGTTGAATACAATTCTGTTGCTGCTGATGGCCCACAGCGCCTCATGAATATCCAATTTTGAGTTGCGAGATCTGTTAGAAATCTATCTCATTTAGCACGGTGGTAGTGCCACACAGCACGATGGTGGGTACCCTCAGTGTGAAGCTGGGACTTAGTCTCCACAAGGACTGTGCAGTGGTCACTCCTACCGATACTGTCATGGACAGATGCATCTACGATAGGTAGATTGGTGAGGAAGAGGTCAAGTAGGTTTTTCCCTCTTGGTTCCCTCACCACCTGCCACAGACCCATTTGAACAGCTATGTCCTTTAGGGCTTGGTCAGTAGTGGTGCTACCAAGCCACTCTTTGTGATGGACATTGAAGTCCCCCACCCAGAGTATATTCTGTGCTCAGCGTTTCTTCCAAGTAGTGGAATTCTGCAACAAGTGACTCGCCTCCTGATTCCCCATAGCTGGTTCACCATCTACAAGGCAGACGTCAGGAGTGCGAGGCCGTACTTCCTACTTACCTAGATGAGTAGAGCTCTAACCACACTGAAGAAGCTTGACACCATCCAGGACAAAGCAGCCCGCTTGATCGGCACCCCATTCACTACTTTAAACATTCGCTCCCTCCACCAGCGGTGCATAGTGGCACCACCATGTACCATCTACAAGATGCACTGTAGCAACTCACCAAGGCTCCTTCAACTGCAGCTTCCAAACCCCTGACCTCTACCACCTAGGAGAACAAAAGCAGCAAGCTTATGGGAACACCACCACTTGCAGGTTCCCCTCTGAGTCTCAACATCTGACTTGGAAATATATCGCCTTGGCTTCACTGTCACTAGGTCAAAATCCTGGATCTCCCTCCTGAACAGCACTGCAGTGTACCTACACCACAAAGACTACAGTGCTGAAGAAGGTGGCATACCTTCTCAAGGGCAATTAGAGATGGGCAATAAATGTCCATGAATGAATTAAAAAACAGGGCATACTTGAAGAATTTTTAGAAAGGATTTACCTTTTGAATAAAGATAAATACATCTTTTTGTTGAAATAATGGCAAGTGGCACTTTTAAACCTGCTGTTCATGACCATAGGCTTAAAGTTATTAAAGCTGTCTGCTGCAAGGCCATCATAATACAGTTTAATTTGCACCTCCTGAATTTGCGAAGTTTTCAGTATGTGCACGTCATAAAACATTTTTAAGATTATAGTGCTTTGAAAATCAGCACAAGCAGTATAATTGTTGTCATCATAAGGATGGTGGAACATTTAAAACAAAAATTAAGCTTCTGTTACCATTTTAAAAATGCTTAATCTGCAATCAGCTGTATGGCTTTCAATTTCCCAATTCTTCTAGTGACCTTGTACACATTTGACACTCAGCTTACCAAAATGTGAGAGAGTAATCTGTCATTGCTTTGTATGTCTATTCCATTCTTTGGCAAGTTAATTTCTATACCTTCCACCATAGTCAAAGCTTGACACGTGCTAGAGAGATAAAGCTAGCATACGTGTAGAATCTGTCCTCATCTGAGGATGATGTCTCCATGGGCAACATGTTCATTGGAGGAACGACCAGGATAAGTCTTTGGAACTTCAGAGGTAGTTGTGTGGGCGCGAGAAGAGAAGCCATTGCTCTGGATGCTCTGACTGCAATTTGCTAGCTAAGGGTGGAACCAAGCAAAGGCAGTCCCACTCAGCTGGATGACAGGGGAGTGGTGGTGGAGGAAGATGGTATGGCCGACTATTAAAGGCTGCAGAAAGGTCAAGAAGAATGAGGAAGGTTAGTATATTTCAGTCACAGGATTTTGATTTGCAGTGTTTCAGTGCTGTGGCTGGGGTGGAAACCTAATTGGTGTGATTCAGCTATGGAGTTACAGGAAAGTGAAGCATGAATTTGGGTAGCACCAAACATATTCAAGGACTTTAGAGAAGTAAGCAAGTTTGGAGATGGGGTGGTAGTGTGCAAGAATAGAAGGGTCAAGAGTGAACTTTTTGAAGTGGGATAAAGATGGAGGTTTTGAAAGAGAGGGGGACAATAGCCTCCAGCCCCCATGTACTTCAGTGGCTAACTCACTCGATTTTTCTCCATGTTCTTCAATGTATTGAGAATCTTGGGATCATTGACTCTTTCAGCACAGCACAATGCCAATTGAACCATTATGTACCCAAGTCCTGCTTTTTTGACTCTAAAGCACAAATACCATGTCCTGACTGCAACCTTGAGCCTGAAAATGGGTTTATTTTCTTCATTTTTGAAAAAATTATAACAAATACTATCATAGACCATAATTGTCACATCAAATTTTAATTATTGCAAAGAGAAATCTGATGTTTCTCTGTTTGCTAGTTTAATCCTCTATTTGATTGTGTTAAATGTATAGCATTCCAACTTAATCATTATTATGGATATCAATAGGACTGGTCAGTTACATAAGCAAAATGTAATGTTTTCAACAGTACATATAGATGACGTATCAGTGCAAATGTTTCTTACTTGAGATCGCCCATGATGTGTCATGAGTGTAGTTTAGTTAAATAATAGCATTAACATATTTCATACTATTCTTTAAGTTGTCTTTTCAATCTGCTTATGTAGTGGAAATATTATAACTTGATACAAAGTTGCTCGCTGGATACAACAATGCAATTTGATAGGCCAAATAGCAAACACATTCTTTTATATATAGTCAGATGTTGTAATTTTATTTCTAATACATTTTGATGTATATGCAAGTTTTATTTTCTATACTAGTTTCAGTGCTACTCAATTAAATTTAATATTTCTGCAAGTTGGACTTTCAAGTTAACCTTTTTTGAGGGGGATCGCTTGCTACACTTTCAGGCCAAGAGTCCTATTAAGTATGCACTTGTCTCTCCTTTTAATACCCCCCCCCCCCCCCCACTTCCAAAAAACATTTGAACCAAGTAATATCTAATTGTTTCTAGAACCTATTTGTATGTTTCCAGAGGAAAAAGAGAATTGAGATGTTTGCTGAGCAGACAGGAAGATGGGATTGAGAGCAAGTATGAAGAAGCAAGCTAGTTTGAGCCAGGTTGCCTTTTCCTGTTCTTATTGTACGCAATTGATTTTCAGTTAGTTTAACAGTTGATTTCTTTTTAGATTGTTTTATTCATCTATAATATATTAATCTTGCTCCGACATGCAGTTTTGGCATGCTTTATCATTTAAAAAAAATCATTTTAATGAAAAGTCATAATCGTAATATTATTCTTCTTTGGCCTCCTTGTCTCGAGAGACAATGGGTAAGTGCCTGGAGGTGGTCAGTGGTTTGTGGAGCAGAGCCTGGAGTGGCTATAAAGGCCAATTCTAGAGTGACAGACTCTTCCACAGGTGCTGCAGATAAACTTGGTTGTCAGGGCTGTTACGCAGTTGGCTCTCCTCTTGTGCTTCTGTCTTTTTTCCTGCCAACTGCTAAGTCTCTTCGACTCGCCATACTTTAGCCCCGCCTTTATGGCTGCCTGCCAGCTCTGGCGATCACTGGCAACTGACTCCCACGACTTGTGATCAATGTCTCAGGACTTCATGTCGCATTTGCAGACGTCTTTAAAGCGGAGCCATGGACGGCTGGTGGGTCTGGTACCAATGGCGAGCTCGCTGTACAATGTGTCCTTGGGGATCATGCCATCTTCCATGCGGCTCACATGGCCAAGCCATCTCAAGCGCCGCTGGCTCAGTAGGGTGTATAAGCTGGGGATGTTGGCCGCCTAGAGGACTTCTGTATTGGAGATACGGTCCTGCCACCTGATGCCAAGGATTCTCCGGAGGCAGCGAAGATGGAATGAATTGAGGCATCGCTCTTGGCTGACATACGTTGTCCAGGCCTCGCTGCCTGGAGTAGAGCAAGGTACTGAGGACACAGGCTTGATACACTTGGACTTTTGTGTTCCGTGTCATTGCACCATTTTCCCACACTCTCTTGGCCAGTCTGGACATAGCAGTGGAAACCTTTCCCATGCGCTTGTTGATTTCTGCATCGAGCGACAGGTTAATTGTGATAGTTGAGCCTAGGTAGGTGAACTCTTGAACCACTTCCAGAGCGTGGTCGCCGATATTGATGGATGGGGCATTTCTGACGTCCTGTCCCATGATGTTGGTTTTCTTGGTTAGGCCAAATTCGTTGCAGGCAGCCGCAAATCTGTCGATGAGTCTCTGCAGACATTGTTCAGTGTGAGATATTAATGCAGCATCGTCAGCAAAGAGGAGTTCCCTGATGAGGACTTTCCGTACTTTGGTCTTCGCTCTTAGACGGGCAAGGTTGAACAACCTGCCACCTGATCTTGTGTGGAGGAAAGTTCCTTCTTCTGAAGACTTGAACGCATGTGAGAGCAGCAGGGAGAAGAAGATCCCAAACAGTGTGGGTGCGAGAACACAGCCCTGTTTCATGCCACTCAGGATAGGAAAGGAGTCTGATGAGGCACCGCTATGCTGAATTGTGCCTTTCATATCGTCATGGAATGAGGTGATGATACTTAGTAGCTTTGGTGGACATCCGATCTTTTCTAGTAGTCTGAAGAGACCACGTCTGCTGACGAGGTCAAAGGCTTTGGTGAGATCAATGAAAGCAATGTAGAGGGGCATCTGTTGTTCGCGGCATTTCTCCTGTAGCTGACGAAGGGAGAACAGCATGTCAATGATCGATCTCTCTGCTCGAAAGCCACACTGTGCCTCAGGGTAGACACGCTTGGCCAATTTCTGGAGCCTGTTTAAAGTGACTCGAGCGAAGACTTTACCCAGTATGCTGAGTAGGGAGATTCCACGGCAGTTGTTGCAGTCACCGCGGTCAACTTTGTTCATATCGAGGGGGATGATATTGGCATCGCGCATGTCCTGTGGTACTGCTCCCTCGTCCCAGCATAGGCAAAGCAGTTCGTAGAGTGCTGAGAGTATAGCAGGCTTAGCACTCTTGATTATTTCAGGTAATGCCGTCCTTCCCAGGGGCTTTTCCGCTGGCTAGAGAATCATTGGCATCACTGAGTTCTGATTTTGTTGGCTGTACGTCCAGCTCATCCATGACTGGCAGAGACTGGACTGCATTGAGGGCGGTCTCAGTGACAACATTTTCCCTGGAATACAGTTCTAGGTAGTGCTCCAGCCAGCTTTCGTTGGTCAGTGATTGTGTCCCCTGATTTAGATTTGAGGGGGGCGATCTTCTTGATGGTTGGCCCAAAAGCTCTCTTAATGCCATCATACCTTCCTCTGATGTTTCCGGAGTCTGAGGCCAGCTGAATATGGCTGCATAGATGTTGCCAGTAGTCATTAGCGCAGCGCCTGGCTGTTCTTTGTGCAGTGCTTCTGGCTGCTTTGAGTGCTACGGATGTTAACTCTCTGGAGGCTTTCTTGTAGTTCAGCAGTGCAATGCGCTTAGCGGCTATGACTGGTTCCAGCTCTTCAAAGTGAGATTGAAACCAGTCTACATTCTGCTTCACGCGTTTGCCACTGGTGGTCATTGCTGACTCATAGATGGCGTCTCTGATGTGGGCCCACTTGGTCTCTGCATCTCCTGTGGGAGTGTTTTGAAGGGCTTTTTCAAGTGAATTTAGAAACTTATGTAACCGCTGTGGATAAGGAATTCTGCTCGTGTTGATGCACAGGTGGCCCTTCTGCTTGGAGTGATGCAGCTTCTTTGGTTTGAGTCTAACCTTGCTGCACACCAAGGAGTGGTCGGAAGCGGCATGTGATTTGAACGCTGTTTAAGGAGGCTCTCCTTGTGATGATGAGGTCCAGCTGGTGCCAACGACGTGATCTTGGGTGCCTCCAAAAACCTGGTGACAGGGTTTAGTGTGAAAGAACGAGTTGGTGATGCAGAGGTTATGATAGGTGCACAACTCAAGCAGTCTCTGTCCATTCTCACTCATCCTTCCAATGCCATAGCGTCCAAGGCAGGAGGGCCATGAGTCATGGTTGGCCCCAACCCTGGCATTAATGTCCCCCAGCAGGAACAGATGTTCGGTATTGGGGATGCTACTAATGATATTATGGAGTTCCTCGTAGAACTGGTCTTTAGCTTCAGGTGGGGAGCAGAGTGTTGGAGCATAGATGCTGAGTAGGTGTACTGGACCAGAGGCGGTGAGCAGTCGGATGGACAGTATGCGTTCTGAGCCATTTGAAGGTGGCTCTATCATGCTGAACAAAGAGTTTCTGATGGCGAAGCCCACTCCATGCTGTCTTGGTTCTTCAGGATCCCTACTCTGCCAGAAGAAGGTGTAGTCTTGCTCTCTTAGAGATCCGCTCGCAGGGAGGCATGTCTCCTAAAGTGGTGCAATGTCCACGTTGAGTCTATTGAGCTCGTTGTTAATGATGGCGGTCTTCCGAGAATTGTTGATTTGTGTAAGGTCTTCCGACAGGCCAGGACACACAGTTCTGAAGTTCCAGTTTGCAAAACGAAGGCTGGTACCTTTCCTTTTTTTTTCCCGGCGTCGATGGTGGGAACTGATGAAATGTTTTATTACCTCCCCGCCCCCCCCGCTTCCCCTTCCCAGCTCCCCACTCACACCCCCCTCCCCTGCTCCCTCTCGCACCCCTTCCTCCCACTGGCATCCACCTATCCCTGAGTAGGGGTCCTAACAACCCCGCTGCCTTGTGGGTGTCTCGGGAGTGTCCAAGGCTAAGGGAGTAAACCCTAACAGAAAATCTGGAGCGGAACCTCGTAGGTGGTCATGTATCACCCTTGGCATGTTTCCGGCAGTTCCTGCAGCCATACCGGTGCCAGACGTCGTGTCTGCACTCCTTTGGACCCCACCAGGAAGGCCGAGAGGGGGGTTTTGATGCTTGGGCAACTTACAATCTCCATACATCCGCCCAGGCATGCGCCATGGAGAGGTCACTCCATAGCCGCCTCACAGCGACCGAAACAACACGGAAGGCAGCAGTTACGGATTATAAGTCCAGCTCAATTGGTGTAGAGATTGGGCGCCACGGGTTGCCTTTGTCGGTGGGAGAGGTCATCGCATCTCACTGGACAGCTACCGCCCGCCTCAAACCGGGCAGCCCCCGGTCAATAAGGTTCTGTCCCGCCACAGTCCACCTGCTTCAATGGGTGCTTGGAGCTCAGGGTTATTGCCCGAAAAGCGGACTGCAACACTGTACCAAACAGCACGATAATCATAATATACATTCACATTTAAAATAGAAACTGCTTACGAAAATTAGTTCTGGTATAAATGCACCCTCATGCCATTTGTGGTGCTGTAGTGCCTCAATTTTGTGTTTGCAAGCTCCTTAACCTGTACTGCAGGATGCCCTATTCTCCAAACAACTCTAATTCTCAAATTGCCATCCCTTTTGCTATTCAACTGTATAATTTCATTAAATTCAAGTAAATAATACACAACTAAATTTTTAGAAAAATTACAGACTTAAAGATGAAGACTGAATTACATCTGTGTACCCTGGTCCCTGTGATCCCTTGACTTTCAACCATGTTTCACTTGAAGATTATTGTTGGTCTGTTTCACCGTGTGCAATGCCACAGGAGATTGACGAGTATTTACTTAATTGAGTGGATGAAGCTGTTGGAAGGTCACTTTGTAGGTAGTTTATTTGCAAAGTGTATATTACATTTTGTCCCTTAAAATGAAAAATCTTTTAAGGAAATATGCTTCTCTGAAATGTACATATAGGCATAGAGGTTACTTTTTTCACAAAGGAATGATGCAGGTGTAGGCTGGAGAAAAGCTGCATTCTACTGTGGTGGGTTGATCCAAATGTGGATATACTTGGGCAGCCTCGCACAATAATATATCTTGTTAATATTGTAGAGTATTTTAAAGCTAGAAAGAAATTGAATTCAAACTGTATATCGCAAGAAGGTAAAACCAAGTGAGAAAAATAGGCTTAGCAGTAAATGAGTGTTAATATTAATGGATAATTAGGGGAGACGGTAGTGTAGTTGTAATGTCATTGAACTAGTACCAGGCCAATGCCCTGGGAACATGGCTTCAGATCCCACCATGGCAGCTGGTGGAATTTAAATTCAATTAATAAATAAATTCAGTTAATCCATAAAAAATCTGGAATTGAAAGCTAGTCTTAGTAATGTTGCCATGAAACTATTATCGATTGTCATAAAAACCCATCTGGTTCACTAATGTTCTTGGAGAAGGAAATCTGCCATCCTTACCTGATCTGGTCTACATTTGACTCCAGACTCTCAGCAATGTGGCTGACTCTTAAAATGCCCTCTGAAATGGCCTAGCAAGCCACTCGGTTGTCAAGGGCAATTAGGGATGGGCAACAAATACTGGCGTTGCCAATGATGCTCACATCCTATGAAATAATTTTTAAAAATCAAATAGTAATGTGTTCTTGGTGGTTGGGTTAGATCACCTGTTGGTGTGGAGCATTTACATAGAATTTACAGCACAGAAAGGAGTCATTTAGTCCAACTGGTCCATGTTGGTGTTTAGACTTTAACCCTATCAACTTATTCTTCTATTCTTCACGTCTATTTCTATCATGTACTTATCTAGCTTCCCCTTAAATACAGCTATGCTATTCACCTCAACTACTCCATGTGGTAGAGAGTTCCACATTCTACCCACCCTCTGAGTAAAGAAGTTTCTTCTGAATTCCTTATTGGATTTACTAGTGACTTTCTTATATTTGTGGCCTCTAGCTTTGGGCACTTTCTCTTTTCTGCTGCGCCCTTACAATTGGAAATATCTTCCTTATGAAGGAGTTTGATAGGGTAGACATTTTTAAAGACTTGGATCACCCCACAGCCTTCATTTTTCCAGAGAAAAGAGCTCCAGCCTGCTCAGTCTTTCCTGAGTTAAAACCTCTCTGTTCTCATATGATCCTCGGAAATCTTTTTGGCATCTTCTCCAATGCCTATATATCCCTTTGGTAACCAAAGTGCTACACAAGTTTAACATAACCTTTCTGCTTTTCAATTCTTTTGCTGTAGAAATGAGACTCTGTTAGCATTTTTATGGCCTTGTTAACCTGCGTTCTGCTTTTAATGATTTGTGAATCTGAATCCCATTTAGACTCAGTATCAGCTTCTTTACATGTACAGTATGCAGCCTGTAATTACTTTCACTCAAGTATTTAGGTTGATTGAGATGTGTTAAATGGGAACCCTTAAAGGAACGATATCTGGTGTTCTAAACACGGCTTCCCCAAGACCGGATGGGACTAGCTTTTCAGTTACATTCTTGTGCTGTGAAGAGCATCCAACACAACTTGCATTTCTATCGCACCTTTAATCTAGTAAAACATCTCAAGGTGCTTCACAGCATTATCAAACAAAAGTTGACACCTAGCCACATGAGATATTAGCACAGATGACCAAAAGCTTGATCAAGTAGGTTATAAGGAGCTTGCTAAAGGAGGAGAGAAAAGTGGAGAGGCATAAAGGTTTAGGGAGGGAATTCCAGAGCTCGGGCGAACTAAAGGCACAGCCGCCAGTGATGGAGTGAATAAAATCAGAGTTTCACAAGAGGCCAGAATTGGAGGAGCAGAAATCTTCGGCTTAAAGGAGGTTACAGAAATGGGGAGGGGCGAGGCCCTGGAGGTATTTGAAAACAAGAATGTGAATTTTAAAATTGGGATATTGCTGGACCAAGAGCCAATGTAAGTCAGCAAGCATGGGTGATGGGTGAACTGAACTTGAGCGAGTTAGGATACGGCATCAGAGTAGTGGGAGAGATGCCAACTGCAATTGGAAACACACCACAGAAAATGTAATCATTTTGTCAGGGCTGCTTTTGAACTGCTACATATTGGTGTATCACCTTTCACAGATGGGATTATTTTAACCAACCAGTAATTGCAATCAAATAACATCTTTCTTCGTTCCTCCACCTCAAAAAACCCCTACAAAATAGAACACATTTTCTCCACTTTTCTGAAGGTGGAGTCCCATGCTGTAGTATGATTTTGTGCGTTTTGATGCTCTTTGATACACTGGTTTTTCAAATGTGAACCTTGATGGTGAGAATCAGCAGGCTCATTGACCATGGGAATGTTGTAGTCCAGCACATTCCACCTTTCCCAATATCTATGTACACTGCCAAGTTTTTTTTTCTTCTCCAGTGCTACTGCCACTGCCTTGCTGAGAACTGCTAACTTCATACAGGCCAGGAATTGAAGCTGGGTCCTTCGCAATCCAAGAATCGTCACAAATCTGTAAAAACACATTGATCTCTTGTGTCGCACATAGCGAGTCAAGACTAAGGATTTTTCAGGGTATGCAGGGTTAAAGGGCAGGAAGACAACTGAACCAAGGTGGGTGAAGGAAGAGGGGGAGTGCAGAGAATGTAAGGACAAGAGGGGACTGGAAATGGGAGCGGGCTATTTAGGGAGGAAGATGAGAAGGATGTGAGGATAGCAAGAAATATGCATTTATATTGTGCTTTTCATATCCTCAGACATCCCAAAGTGCTTCATAGCCAATTAAGTTCTCTTAAAATGTCAATGTTCTAATAAAGGTGAATTAGCAGCCAGTTTGTGCACAGTCCCACAAAGTGCAATGAGAATATTGACCAAATGATCTGTTTTAGCAGCGTTGTTTGAGGGATAAATATTGGCCCTAACATTGGCAAAACTGCCTTGATCTTCAGATACTGTCACAGAATCTTTTACACCCATCTAAGAAGGCATGCCGAACTTTGATTTAAGGTTTCTTCTAAAAGTGCTACACTAAAACTTCAATCTAGATGTGTCACGACCTTCTGACTGATGAGAGTACTATGACTGAGTCAAGGATGAAAGAGGAGAGGGGTGTGAGTAGGAAAGGAATGGGAAAGATGAGGACCAGGAAGGGCAAGGAAGAGAAGGAGAGGAAGGGATGAGGGATGGAAGGGGAGGAGAAGCAGTGGGCAATACAAGGTGCTTATGGATGTTCTTGTGATTTATTTGCCTTGCGTAGTTTCGTCAGTGGTGGGTTGTCTTTCAGGATTAATTCAACCAGTGGGCAGGGGGTGGGGTGGGGGGGGTGTCATCTGTGGAGAGGGGGAGCAGTAAGGATATTGTCTTGGGGAATGAGGATGACCTTTTAACATACTAATAGATTTTGTCATTCAAATGGATTAGCAGAGTGGAGGGTTGAATGCAATTTTTTTTTAACCAAAAATATACTTTATTCATAAAAATCTGTATATAAAAAAAAAACACATTACAACACAGTTCAAAACAGCACCAAGTTGACATTCCAAAAAGTGCAAAGGAAATCAGTTTTCTTCAATACAGGAGTGAGTTGCCTCACAACCCTTCCATTCCATTTTACATGCCATGTACATTTTACAGTAAACCCATATTTGATGTATACAGTCCGAGGGGTTTCCCATTGATCCAGCCCCTCAGTTCACTATGGCGTGCGGACCTTACACTGTGGTCTTTCCCCATTGAGCCTTTGCAGCGGCTGCCCCAAGCTTTAGTGCGTCCCTCAGCACATAGACCTGGACCTTGGAATGTGCCAGTCTGCAACACTCTGTCGTGAGCAACTCTTTGCGCTGGAAGACCAGCAAGTTTTGGGCAGACCAAAGAGCATCTTTCACCAAATTGATGGTCCTCCAGCTGCAGTTGATCATCCCGGTGTGCATCCCTGGGAATAGCCCGTAGAGCATAGATTCCTGTGTTACTGAGCTGCTTGGGATGAATCTCAACAAAAACCACTGCATCTCTTTCCACGCCTGCTTTGCAAAGACAGATTCCAGAAGGAGGTGGGCAACAGTCGCTTCCCCACCACAGCCACCTCCAGGGCGGCGTGTGTAGAGGGTGAGACTCAGGGCGTGCAGGAAGGATCTGATGGGGAGGGCCCTTCTCACCACCAGCCAAGCTATGTCTTGGTGCTTGTTTGAAAGTTCTGGTGATGAGGCATTCTGCCAAATGACTTTGGCAGTCTGCTCGGGGAATCATCCGACAGGATCCATCATCTCCTTTTCCAGTCGGGCCTTGAGGACATTCTGTGTAGACCACTGCCTGATGGATTGGTGGTCAAAGGTGTTTTTCCGCAGAAACTTTTCCACGAAGGATAGGTGGTATGGCAAGGTCCAACTGGATGGAGCACAATGTGACCCATCATTCGCAACACCGGGGACAGATAGAACCTCAGCACGTAGTGACACTTGGTCTTAGAGTCATAGAGTTATACAGCACAGAAACAGGCCCTTCGACCCATCTTGTCTGTGCCGGCCATCAAGCACCTAACTATTCTAATCCCATTTTCCAGCACTTGGCCCCTAGCCCTGTATGCTATGGCGTTTCAAGTGCTCGTCTAAATACTTCTTAAATGTTGTGAGGGTTCCTGCCTCTACCACCCCTTCAGGCAGTGGGTTCCAGATTCCAACCACCCTCTGGGTGAAATTTTTTTCCCTCAAATCCACTCTAAACCTCCTGCACCTTACCTTAAATCTATGCCCCCTGGTCATTGACCCCTTCGCTAAGGGAAAAAGTTTCTACCTATCAATGCCCCTCATAATTTTGTATACCTCAATCATATCTTCCCTCAGCCTTCTTTGCTCTAACAACCCTAGCCTTTTCAGTCTCTCTTCATAGCTGAAATGCTGCAGCCCAGGCAACATCCTGGTGAATCTCCTCTGCATCCTCTCCAGTGCAATCACATCCTTTCTATAGTGTGGTGCCCAGAACAGTACACAGTACTCCAGCTGTGGCCTAACTAGCATTTTATACAGCTCCATCATAACCTCCCTGCTCTTATATTCTATGCCTCGGCTAATAAAGGCAAGTATCCCATATGCTTTCCTAACCACCTTATCTACCTGTGCTGCTGCCTTCAGTGATCTATGGACAAGTACACCAAGGTCCCTCTGACCCTCTGTACTTCCTAGGATCCTACCATCCATTGTATATTGCCTTGCCTTGTTTGTCCTCGTTGCGTACTGGGGCTCTACGCACAGCTTGAGGCAGCCGCACATGAAGGTGGTCATCAGGATGAGGGTGACGTGGAGTATATTTTTCCCACCCTTATCCAAAAGTTTGAAGATCGTGTTGCTCCAGACCCGGTCCATTTTGGATCTCCAGATAAAGCGGAAAAAGGCTCGGGTGACCGCCACAGCGCAGGAATGGGGTATGGCCAGACCTGTACCACATACAGCAACAACGTGAGCGCCTCGCACCTGATGACCAGGTTCTTACCTACAATGGAGAGAGATTGCTGCTCCCACATGCTCAGTTTATGGTGTACCCTGGCTACTCGCTCCTTCCAGGTTTTGCCCCGGCCCTTCCGAACCATATCCCCAGCACCTTCAGGTAGTCTGAACTGACTGTGAAGGGGGCAAAGAATCGGTCAGCCCGGTTACCAGACGACATGGCCTTGCTCTTGCCGTGGTTAACTTTGGCTCCTGAGGCCAGTTTGAACTGGTTGCAGATGCTCATCAGTCTGCGAATGGACAGCAGATCCAAGCAGAAGACGGCGACGTCCTCTAAATGCAGGGAGGCTTTGACCTGAGTGCCTCCGCTGCCTGGGATTGTCACCCCTCTTATGCCCACATCCTTCCCAATGGACTCAGCAACAGGTTCGATACAGCCAACAAACAAGACAGGGGAGAGAGGACAGCCCTGTCTAACTCCAGATTGGATCGGGAAACTTCCTGATTCCCACCCATTATTGAGACTGCGCTACTGATTGTGTAGAGCAGTTGGATCCAATTGCTGATTCCTTCCCCAAACCCCATTTTGGAGAGCATGTCCATCATGTAGGTGTGCGATATCCTGTCAAAAGCCTTCTCCTAGTCCAAGCTGATGAGGCAGGTGTCCACCCTCCTGTCCTGCACATAGGCGATCGTATCCCTGAATAGCGCAAGACTATCAAAGATCTTCCTGGCGGGTACAGTACGGTTCTGGTCAGGGTGAATCACCAACTGCAGAGAAGACTTGATCCGACTGGCGATGACTTTGGACAGAATCTTATAGTCAACATTAAGCAGTGAGATGGCCGCCAATTTCTGATTTCCGCCATCTCCCCCTTCCGCTTGTAGATGAGGGTGATGATGCCTTTCCTCATGGATTCTGACATGCTGCCGGCCAGAAGCATACTCTCGTACGCTTCCAGCAGGTCTGGGCCGATCCAGTCCCACAGAGCCAAATAACAACTCAACCGGTAAGCCATCACTTCCAGGAGTTTTACTCGTCTCTAAGGACCTGACGGCATTTGTCAGCTTATCCAGAGTTAGCGGTTTGTCCAGTTTCTTCCGCATGCTGTCATCTAAGACCTCCGTGATAGAGGACTGGGAGGCCATGCTGTCCGTGGGTTTCACGTCGTACAGCCCAGCATAAAAGGATTTGCTGATCCTTAGTATGTCGAACTGCAAAGACATTACCGAGCCACCTTCTTCCTTCAGGCTGCTGATCACAGAACTTTCTCTGTGTACCTTATGGAAAAAGAAACGCGAGCACATCTCATCCTGCTCAATGGAGCTGACTTTGGACCGGAAGGTGATCTTGGAGGCCTCCGTGGCAAAGAGTGAGGCCTGCTGGCTCTTTGCCTCTTGGAGATCCTCCTTGACCTCGACCCCTATTGACTCCAGCCGGAGCAGATTTTGCATTCTTTTCTGGAGTCGGGACATTTCCCTCTGTTTCTCTCTCATCCTCCAAACACCTTTGGAGATAAAGTACCTCGTGATCTCCTTGATCGCTTCCCACCAGTGGACTGGAGACAGAGAGGGGTTTCATGGTTCTCCAACCTTTGTAGTCCCTTTTGAGTTGCTCAGTGTTCTCTAGGGTTAGAAGTGTAGCATTGAGCTTCCATGTCCCCCTGCCATCCCACTGCTCGTTCTGTAAGTGATATTCGGCCAGTAAGAGGCAGTGGTCAGAGAAGAACAGCGGCTTGACGTCAGTGGATCTGACCATGGCAGCATGGGACACAAACAGGAAGTCAATCCTGGAATGAGCAGACCCGCCCAATCTTGACCAGGTGTATCTACACTACGCTCCATCTGCAGGTTTGCTGAAGACGTTGTGCAGCTTGGCATCTTTTACTGTTGCCATTTGGAATCTGGACGTAGCGTCCAGTTTGCTGTCGTCACTGCCGGATCATCCAGCCGCATCAATGATGCAGTTGAAGCAATGCAATTCTTTTTAACCTTGCAGGAGGGTTACTTACTTTCTCTTGGGTGGTCCTATCATGTAATGTCCTGCTCTTGGCAACAGTAATGCAGTACCTTTTTGAATGTTGTGACCACACACTTTTTTTTTTACATACATGCACACACCAAATTCTCATTCACTTAGTTATATATTAGTCAAAGAAATGTTTTGGAAATCAAATGGTTAAATACTCCAGTCCTAAACCCCTATCTTTTAGTTTCTCTGGCATCATTATGTTTCAGAGCTCATCTTCACCATGAAACTTGCCTTCTGCTCCTTCTTAGTAAATTGCTCAGCACCCAAATTCCCTTCCTGGTCCCATGATAGCTGACAGTAAATGGTTCTCTCTCCTCAGTTACTGTACCCCTCCTTTTCAAGACTGCTCCCTCAAAAAAACACTATCAGTTCCACCGTCGTTGCA
Source organism: Heterodontus francisci (assembly GCF_036365525.1). Lineage (NCBI taxonomy): Eukaryota > Metazoa > Chordata > Chondrichthyes > Heterodontiformes > Heterodontidae > Heterodontus > Heterodontus francisci. The sequence continues at coordinate 48,154,157 of NC_090374.1, forward strand.
AATGCCAATCTCCCTTTCCTCTTTGAATGTGTTGCTACCTCCTAGATTCATGCCCATCCCTGCCACAACTAGCTCTTTGAATACCTCCAATCTGGTTTCTCTATCCCACAGCACTGAAACAGCCTTAACTGAAGTCAAACAGCATTTTCAGTGACCATGATGCATTCTCCCTCCTCGACCTCTCTGCAGCCTTCACAGTCAGCAGCAGCCTCCTCCAACACATCTCTGTTGCCAGCTCAGTAGGGTTCCTCTTGCTTTATTCCACTCTTACCTATCCATTCACAGCTAGAGCATCTTTAACAACGGCTTCTCTCTCTCCCTCTCCATTCTAGCATTGCCAACTCTGCCCACAAGGATGAACCAGATTGTTCACAACCTATTTAATCCCAAACTGAGCTTTTGATTCTATATCCTCTCCATCACAAAGACTACAAGCTTACAGCTTTGTACCATTGCTGGCATCTGTTGCTATCTCAGGCTATCTGCCGCTGAAAGGCTCATTTGTACTTTTGACACCTTGAGGCTTGCTTATTCCAGTGCTGCCATGGCTGTCTTCCCATGGTCTACTACCTGTAAGCTTCAGCTGTATCCTAACCTGTGCTAGTTCACTGATTGTCCTGTTTTTGCTGATCTACATTGGCTCCTGGTCCCTCAATATCTCAAATTTAACATCTTCTCCTGGTCTTTAAAGCTCTCTGAGGCCTTGTCCTTTTCTATTTCTATAACCACCTCTAGCCCTCTACACGCAAGCTTGTGTGTTGGAATTACCTCCCGAAACGCCTCTGTGTCTCCACTTTCTTCCTTTATGACCCATCTCTTTGACAAAGCTTTTGGTTATCCCTCCTAATGCTGCTGCCTTTGGTGCAATAATCGTTTTTCTCGTGCTTCTGTGCACCACCATGGGATGTTTTTCTGCATTAAAGGCATATATAACTGCAAGTTGTTATGTATTGTGCGACTGCTATCCCATTCCTCCCCAGGTTATGGGTGATTTCTAGCCTTCATTAAAAAACAGTTTCAGTCCATGATAGAATATTCTATAGATACTGAAATTGAATTTATTGAGCAGCAGTTCACTTTCTAAACCATTTATAATTCAGAAAAAATCCTAGGTGCAGATCTACCAATATGTGTGTGACCTTGTGCAAGACCTGCAGTCATAGTGCAAAGTAAAATGAAACACTGCTTCATCTTCCCTCCGCTGTTTGGTCATTGAAAGTACTGTGCATGGTTTTCCTGCAATTTTGCACATTTGAGTTAGTGCCAGATGCAGCGGATGCTCTTAATAAAATGACAACAGTAATTTAGTTTTGTCATTTGAACTGGCACTAGCTACATGGCTCAAAAATACAGTATTAAAGCAGTTGAGTGTGTGTCGCGTCTAATTCTTTTTTCCATTTTCCAGAGAGCTGCGTTTCCATTAACTTTGGGAAAACGCACTGGCAGATTCATTTAAAATAAGCTCAGCTCCACCCTTCGTATAAGTGACTTAGCATACAAAATACAAATTAAGACTATGGGATTGCTTTTTATTAGCTTGTCATTTATTTATTTTTTTGCACTCCTGAGACAGCATGACTAAACACAAGCATAACTGTAAGACAAGTGATCTCAAAGAAGCTTAAAATTCTTGCTGCAGCATATGCTAACTATTACAAGATGCTTTGATGGAAGGATATTAAAATTACTGGTAATTGACATAAAATATGACAAAGTGTTTTAAGCTTTCTGAGCAAAGCAACACACATTACAGAGGAGCGGCCCCATAATGTAACTGATTAATGAAGGATTGCTCAGGCACATGCAGCTGATGTTATGAAAAATGAATTCTTTGTTGTCTTGCCGACAACCAGGCAACAGCAGCCGGAAGAAACTATTAATAGGAATCATTATCAATAGCAATATTTTCAAACTCTATTATGGCAATCAGGCAGGAATTTATTCAATAGATTTAGTTCATTTGGTGGTAATTGACAAATAATCAAAATTTATCAATGTACTTGCACACATTTCACTAACAATCAAGCAAAAGTGGTCCATTTACCACCTGACTTGATCCAAATTAGGACTAAATTGATGATCAATTAATCTTAGAAGGGGCAGCGTTGTATTTTGTAGAGGAGCAGCAGCAAAAGTGGCAAATAAATGGAGTAAAGACAGGAGATTAGTGGAATGAGCAGAAAGGAGCTGAACGCGCCACAGATCGCAGCTAATGAGCGTGCAGCTGGATTACAAATGGCTGGATTTATGGCGTCTGTATAAAAACGAGAAGCTGAAGAAAAGAGCGACTAGTTTTTTTCCACGTCAATCATATAAGTAAACAATTTTAGGTGTATTGTGTAATAGTGCTTGTATAGAATTTTTTTTCCTACAGAGAAAAAAACTTCATGCAATGTGTTTGGTGTGTTATGTTGATGTAGGGGAGAAGTCATGAACGATTTGGGTTTTTCATATGTACTTGGGAATTAAAAATTTTCAGTTTTATAAATCTGACTTGACTGTCATTGTAATTGCTTTATACAGGCTGGCAAAGGAAAAGCTTATGTATGAAAAAGAGGCCAAACAACAGGAAGAAAAAGTTGAGAAAATGAAAGTTGAGGGGAATGATCAATATATGGTTAAAAAGCAGGTAAGTTTCCTTCTTAGTTTTAATTTGCATTCAGAAACAGCTTAATAAACACGAGTTAAATGTTTTTCTGCCAATACTAGTGTTTTATACCATGTGAAAAAATCATGAAGTCAATTAGAGTTAAAAAATGAATGTTACAAATGATATTGTTCTGTGTCCAACATTCAAAGCTGGTAAAGAATTAATTTTAGAATTGTTTGTTATAGAAATTCAGTAAGCTTGGTGTAACCAGTTTCCATGTCAAAGTAAGCAAATTCCTTCATATATTATTGCATTTGTGTATCAAGTAATTAACTATTATAAAACCAAGTTTAGAAAAATTAAATATCCGGAGACTTTTTTTGTAAGTTTTCAAGTTTGTCAAATAGAATTTATTGGAAATTGATTTTAAAATCAATCAGCTGGTAGCATCTATTTTCGTCAGCTTCAACTGTTTGCATTTCAGTGTTTCCCTGGTTCATGCTGACACATTCATTTTTATATTTTTTCTTAAGAATTAGTTATAATTTGTGCAAAAGTGGGGCTTAAATATGAAACTATTTTAGGATTAAATAAAGTGAATTACTCTTCAGTTTACAAATTATTCTAATTTGAATGGGACAACTGATCCTGGTTCAATATATAGTGGAAAATACTGATTTTCTTTGCATAATGTGCTATCTTTCCCCTGTCCTGTTTTCAAAATTAGAGGGACTACATAGTATGGTGCATTATAAATGTGTTTTCATCTCTAATCTGAATGAATTGGTTGCAACCAAACTTCTGTGATGTAGATCCATTGCACAAGATTCCAATTATTTGGTACAAATTGGTATGTTCACGTAAACCGTAAAAATGACCGACTGTTCTGGTATCTGATGAGGTGGAAGGTTGACGAACATTGGAGCAGAGTATATTTCCCTCCATTTTGCAGGGGAGATTTTGGCTGTTCACTAACTATTGTGAAATTCTAAACATATTCAAAAGAGCATGTTTCTAAATAATGACCAGGGTATATTTTCATCCTCGCACCCACAATTGGCCTGCAGTGGGGATGCTTGACGTTGATGACGGGTCCCAAAAATTTAAAAGCCTTTTCTTATGCTGCCATCCTTGACCATGATGAACATAAATATATTTTAAATGCCATTTTTATTGATTATTAGAGACATGTAAGGAAGAGGAATCTGACAAAATATCAGTAGAAGTGGAGAGAGTAGAGGCAATGAATAGGGTAAAGATTAAGAGGGAGGAGGTACTGGAAAGGTTGGCTATGCTTAGGGCAGATAAGTCACCTGATCTGGATGGATGGCATCCCAGGAAAGTTGGGGGGGGGACGGGGGGTGAAGATGATAGAAGGATTTGCCATAATTTTGCAATCTTCCCTAGATATGGAGGAGGTACCAGAGAATTTGGAGAGTGGCAAATATGGCACTATTATTCAAAAAAGGGTGTAAGGACAGTGCTAGCAACTACAAGCCAGTTAGTTTAACTTTAGTGGTGGGGAAGTTTTTAAAAGTAATAATCAGGGAAGAAATCAACAGGCACTTGGAGTGGTTTGAGTTAATTAAGGATAGCCAGCACAGATTTGTAATAGGCAGATCATGTTTAACTGATCTAATTGAATTTTTTGATGAAGTAACAGAGAATGTTGATGGTGGGAATGCGGTGGATGTTGTCTATATGGATTTTAAGAAAGCTTTTGACCAAGTACCACACAAAAGGCTGGTTAACAAAATTGAGGCTCATGGGATGGAAGGATCAGTGTCAGCTTGGATAAAAATTGGCTTAAGGACAGAAAGCAGCAAGTCATGGTTAATGGCTGAGGATGGTGTTCCCCAAGGGTCAGTGCTGTGACCACTTTTTTTTTTTTGTTGCTTTTTTTGCTATATATAATTGAGTTGGATCTTGGAATACAGAATAGAATTTCAAAATTTGCAGATGAAACAAAACTTGGAGGAGTGGCAAAGAGTGAGGATGATACGAACTGCCTGCAGTAGGACATAGATTCTTTTTCTTTTGGGCCTCCTTATCTCGAGAGACAATGGATACGCGCCTGGAGGTGGTCAGCGGTTTGTGAAGCAGCGCCTGGAGTGGCTGTAAAGGCCAATTCTGGAGTGACATCCTCTTCCACAGGTGCTGCAGAGAAATTTGTTTGTCGGGGCTGTTGCACAGTTGGCTCTCCCCTTGCGCCTCTGTCTTTTTTCCTGCCAACTACTAAGTCTCTTCGACTCGCCACAATTTAGCCCTGTCTTTATGGCTGCCCGCCAGCTCTGGCGAATGCTGGCAACTGACTCCCACGACTTGTGATCAATGTCACACGATTTCATGTCGCATTTGCAGACGTCTTTATAGCGGAGACATGGACGGCCGGTGGGTCTGGTACCAGTGGCGAGCTCGCTGTACAATGTGTCTTTGGGGATCCTGCCATCTTCCATGCGGCTCACATGGCCAAGCCATCTCAAGCGCCGCTGACTCAGTAGTGTGTATAAGCTGGGGGTGTTGGCCGCTTCAAGGACTTCTGTGTTGGAGATATAGTCCTGCCACCTGATGCCAAGTATTCTCCGAAGGCAGCGAAGATGGAATGAATTGAGACGTCGCTCTTGGCTGGCATACGTTGTCCAGGCCTCGCTGCCATAGAGCAAGGTACTGAGGACACAGGCCTGATACACTCGGACTTTTGTGTTCCGTGTCAGTGCGCCATTTTCCCACACTCTCTTGGCCAGTCTGGACATAGCAGTGGAAGCCTTACCCATGCGCTTGTTAATTTCTGCATCTAGAGACAGGTTACTGGTGATAGTTGAGCCTAGGTAGGTGAACTCTTGAACCACTTCCAGAGCGTGGTCGCCGATATTGATGGATGGAGCATTTCTGACGTCCTGCCCCATGATGTTCGTTTTCTTGAGGCTGATGGTTAGGCCAAGTTCATTGCAGGCAGCCGCAAACCTGTCGATGAGACTCTGCAGGCACTCTTCAGTGTGAGATGTTAAAGCAGCATCGTCAGCAAAGAGGAGTTCTCTGATGAGGACTTTCCGCACTTTGGACTTCGTTCTTAGACGGGCAAGGTTGAACAACCTGCCCCCTGATCTTGTATGGAGGAAAATTCCTTCTTCAGAGGATTTGAACGCATGTGAAAGCAGCAGGGAGAAGAAAATCCCAAAAAGTGTGGGTGCGAGAACACAGCCCTGTTTCACACCACTCAGGATAGGAAAGGGCTCTGATGAGGAGCCACCATGTTGAATTGTGCCTTTCATATTGTCATGGAATGAGGTGATGATACTTAGTAGCTTTGGTGGACATCCAATCTTTTCTAGTAGTCTGAAGAGACCACGTCTGCTGACGAGGTCAAAGGCTTTGGTGAGATCAATGAAAGCAATGTAGAGGGGCATCTGTTGTTCACGGCATTTCTCCTGTATCTGACGAAGGGAGAACAGCATGTCCATGGTCGATCTCTCTGCACGAAAGCCACACTGTGCCTCAGGGTAGACGCGCTCGGCCAGCTTCTGGAGCCTGTTCAGAGCGACTTTAGCGAAGACTTTCCCCACTATGCTGAGCAGGGAGATTCCACGGTAGTTGTTGCAGTCACCGCGGTCACCTTTGTTTTTATAGAGGGTGATGATATTGGCATCGCGCATGTCCTGGGGTACTGCTCCCTCGTCCCAGCATAGGCTAGCAGAATGGGCAGACAAGTGGCAGATGTAATTTAATACAAAGAAGTGTGAGATGATTCATTTTGGCAGAAGGGATAGGGTGAGGCAATATAGACTTAATGGCGCAGTTCTAAAGAGTGTGCAGGAACAGAGGGACCTGGGGGTGCATGTGCATCAATCTTTGAAGCTAGCAGGACATATTGAGAGTGGTTCGTAAAGCATATGGGATCTTGGGCTTCATAAGCAGAGGCTTTGAGTACAAAAGCAGGGAAGTTATGCTGAACTTTTATAAAACTCTGGTTAGGCCACAGCTGTTGTATTCCATCCAGTTCTGGTCACCACACTTTAGAAAGGGTGTGAGGATCCTTAAGAGAGGGTACTGAAGAGATTTACCAGAATGGTTCCAGGTTTGGGGGATTTTAGCTACAAGGTTAGGTAGGAAAAGCTGGGGTTGTTCTCCTTGGAGCAAAGGAGATTGAGGGGAGGTTTGATAGAGGTTTAAAAGATTATGACAGGTTTAGATAAGTTAGACAAGGAAAAACTGTTCCCATTAATTGATGGTACATAGCCATGGGGACACAGATTAAAGGGGCAATAATGAAGAAGCACTTTTTTTACACAGTGAGTGGTAATGACCTGGAAAATGCTGCCCACAAGGGTGGTGGAAGCGGAAACAATCAATGATTTCAGAAGGAAATAAATTTGCAGGTCTACGGGGATCGAGCCGGGGAGTGGTGCTGACTGGATTGCTCCACGGAGGGCTGGCATAGACTAGATGTGCCGAATGGTCGTCTCCTCTACCGTAAATGACTCTATGACCTCTATAACTCAAAATCATTCCACACCTAATGCCAGTTTTAATAAATTTTCAAGCAAATGCTTTAATTTCAGGCTTCTGTAAATACTGTGTGATTCAGATCCCTGGCTCGCTTTGGTAATGCTTTCACAATGGTAATTTGATCCAGTAGGCCACAATTGTTGCAGAGCAGGTTGGGAAAGTGCTAAAAAGGAATTCTGTTTTGATGACATTTTTAAAACTTGATCATGGAGAACCTATGACTGACTTGGTCACCCCATAAGCAATGATCTGGGAGCAGAATGTGCTTGGTCCCACTCCATCTGTTTGATGGCTCGGGGGAACGGGAGAGGAATTGGGCCCACATTGTTTTTTACTACTAGAGTGGAGCACTTTTATATATTAAAAAAAAAAATGCCTACCTGACCATAAAGAAAAAAGCCTAAGCAGGATATTCCAAGAGGGCTTCACTGTCATTTAAGGCAATTTCACAGTTGTTGCTCTCTCGAGAACACAAAGTTTAAAACTAAGACATGCATGGTCACCACATAAACACCGATCCCAAGGATGCTGTTATTGGCCCCCTTAGCTGTTTCAAATGTCTGGTTGATTTCATGAAGAGTTAACATACTCTTTCCTATCACGCCATTGCTAGTGATGTCTTTGAGAGTTGGTAGCTCTTCAATTACCAAGATTCAGCTTCTTGGCTTGACAGTCACGTCTTTCTGTCGAAGACCTAACAAATGGTGAAGATAGCTGGAAAATATAGGAAAAGGAAATCTTCAAGAACCCTTATTCATACCTGTCATTATTGCTGACTTCAGTGTACTACAGGCTATGTCTTTCTGGTGGTGAAGTGTTGCACCTTTGTTGTGTTCTGTAGCGAAAACCCTTCTTGTACTCTGTGCAAAAACCATGCAAGTCGATGAACTTCATGAGGATGGCCTTCATCATACCAAATTATGACATAGAAATATAGAAAATAGGAGCAGGAGTAGGCCATTCGACCCTTCGAGCCTGCTCTGCCATTCATTATGATCATGGCTGATCATCCAACTCAGTAACCTGTTCCCGCTTTCTCCCCATATATGCCCTTTAAGCCATACGAGATATGGTCAGGCTCTTAGTCCTACAAGATTATGATTGGAATGACAGCTTCACAGTTTGTAGGGCTTTGGCCAGGTAGTATTAATTCTAAGATCATAAGAGCTGCCCAAACTGTAGCTCAGCATTCTGCATCAATCCATAGTGACTATGCACATTGCATTGAAACTTCACAACCGACTAGTGGAATTTTGCTCTTTACGTGCGCTGTTAATTAGTGGCTGATCAAAGGTTTCAAGAGTATGCTATAGACAATAGGAAATTTGTGTCTTGTTTGTTGGGACACCAATTTACTTCCTCAGGTCTGCATCATCTTAATTGTTGTGCTTAAATTTGACATAGCTATTGACTTCTGTTTATACTTCCACACTTAAATATAGGGAAAATTAATGCTAGTTTTCTAAGAACTATACAAAATCTTTGCCAGGTGAAAACATTCATTCTATCTGAACTCCAATAGAGATATGTTGAACAGATGCCTTGGAGCATATGGACCCTTTGTCATAAATTCTGGTATATAAATCATAATGTTCATTCGTATGCTACTCCTCCATCACTACTGGCATTTTTTGTGCTAGTGGTTATGATCCTAGTAACTCAGAGGTCACAAGTTCAAATCCCACTGTGACAAGTTATGTAATTGAATTCAAGAAATCAGGTAATTTCTGAGGAGCACCAGAAAAATAAAATTCTAGATGTCGTAAAAACCCAACTGGTTCACTAATGTCTTTCAGGAAAGGAAAATAGCCATGCCTGCTCAGTGTAGCTTACATGTGACTCCAGTACCACTCAGTTGTAAACAGTCGCTGCAAATAATCAAGTGTTTGGGTTTTCTTTGTGAAATTACCATCACCTTAAAGATGCATGTTCGAGAATAAGGCCTACTGCCACCTCTGGACAACTAGAGATGGGCAATAAAATGGCCGTGTCCCATTGGTCCTGCAAAAATCAAATTTAACACAAACTTTCTTTTTAGAGATGTACATTCTCTGTTACTGTCATTACTGGAGTTAGGAGTTCTGTAAAACATGCCCAGCAGTGTTTTTCATCCTCTTCCCTCCAAAGCATCGCCCTTCCATATCTCTGTAAACTCCTCAAATTTTTTTAAGTCTACTTGGGATGTGAGTGTCGCTGGCAAGGCCAGCATTTATTGGCCATCCCTAATTGCTCTTGAGAATGTGGTGGTGAGCCATCGCCATGAACCACTGCAGTCCATGTGGCTCCGAGTACCCACAGTACTGTTCAGAAAGGAGTTCCAGGATTTTGACACAGCGACAGTGAAGCAACTGTGTCTGCTGCCCTTGTCCTAGAGGTAGAGGTTGCGGGTTTGGAAGGTACTGTCGAATGAACCTTGGCGAGTTACTGCAGTGTATCTTGTAGATGGTGCACACTGCTGCTGCTGTGCGCTGGTGGTGGGGGGAGTGAATGTTGAAGGTGGTGGATGAGGTGCCGATAAAGCTTTGTCATGGTTGGTGTCGAGCTTCTTGGTTGGTGTCGAGCTTCTTGGGTGTTGTTGGAGGTGCACTCATTCAGGCAAGTGGAGAATATTCCATCACACTCCTTGTAGATGGTGGACAGAATTTGGGAAGTCAGGAGATGAGTTACTCGCTGCAGAATTCCCAGCCTCTGACCTGCGCTTGTAGCCCCCAGTATTGATATGGCTGGTACCAAATATTGAATGTCAAGGGAAGATGGTTAGATTCTCTCTTGTTTGAGATGGTCATAGCTTGGCACTTGTGTGGCATGAATGTTACTTGCCACTTATCAACCCAAGCCTGAATATTGTCCAGGTCTTGTTGCATGCAGGCACAAACTGCTTCAGTATCTGAGGAGTTGTGAATGGTACTGAACACTGTGCAATCATCAGCGAACATCTCCACTTCTGACATTATGTTGGAGGGAAGGTCATTGATGAAGTCGCTGAAGATGGTTGGGCCGAGAACACGACCTTGAGGAATTCCTGCAGCTGTGTCCTGGGGCTGAAATGATTGGCCTCCAACACTCACAACCATCTTCCATTGTGGTAATTATAACTCCAGCCACTGGAGAGTTTTTCCCCCGATTCCTGTTGACTTCAATTTTGCTAGGGCTCCTTGGTCCCACGCTTGGTCAAATTCTGCTTTGATATCAAGGGCAGTTACTCTCACCTCACCTCTGGAATTCAGATCTTTTGTTCATGTTTGGACCAAGGCTGTAATGAGGTCTGATTGGCCTGGTGGAACCCAAACTGAGCATTGGGTGATTAGATTGTTGCTGAGTAATGCCACCTTATAGCACTGTCAACGCCACCTTCCATCATTTTGCTGCTGATTGAGACTTGACTGATAGGGCAGTAATTGGCCAGGTTGGATTTGTCTTGCTGTTTGTGCACAGGACATACCTGGGCAATTTTTCACTTTGTTGGGTAGATGCCAGTTTTGTAGCTGTACTGGTTAAGGGCGCAGCTAATTTAGGAGTACAAGTCTTCAGCGCGACAGCCAGGATGATTGTCAGGGCCTATAGCCTTTGCAGTATCCAGTGCCTTCAGCCATTTCTTGATATCCCGTGGAGCAAATCGAATTGTCTGAAGACTGGCATCTATAATGGTGGGGCTCTCAGGAGGAGGCCAAGGTGGATCATGCACTCGGCATTTCTTGCTGAAGATGGTTGCAAATGTTTCAGCCTTGTCTTTTGCACTGACATCCTGGGCAGCGCCATCATTAAGGATGGGGATACTTGGGGACCCTTTTCCTCCGGTTAATTGTTTAATTGTCCAGCACAATTCATGACCGGTTGTGGCAGGATTGAAAAACTTTGACCTAATCCGTTGGTTGTGGGTTCACTTAGCTCTGTCCATAGAGTACAGCTTCCATTGTTCAGCATGCATTAGTCCTGTGTTCTGGCTGCACCAGGTTGGCATCTAATTTTTAGGTATGCCTAGTGCTGCTCCTGGCATTAGATTAGAGATACAGCACTGAAACAGGCCCGTCGGCCCATCGAGTTTGTGCCGACCATCAACCACCCATTTATACTAATCCTACATTAATCCCATATTCCTGACCACATCCCCACCTTCCCTCAATTCTCCTACCACCTACCTACACTAGGGACAATTTACAATGGCCAATTTACCTATCAACCTGCAAGTCTTTGGCTGTGGGAGGAAACTGGAGCACCCGGCGGAAACCCACGCAGTTACGGAGAACTTGCAAACTCCGCACAGGCAGTACCCAGAACCAAACCCAGGTCGCTGGAGCTGTGAGGCTGTGGTGCTAACCACTGCGCCACTGTGCCGCTCCCTGTCTTGCTGTGGATGCAAGAAGATTTCTGTCCCTGCTATAACAGCATATACTTCATATCTGGGTTTGGCTTCCAGATCCTCTTATTTGCAATATTCATCCCATCAATAGCAAAATAATTTGATTAGTTGGCTGCTTTCCCACCACTTGTTCCACTTTAATTTGTTGCAAAACTATCTGTAATTCTCTACCTAAACCCTCTGCCTCTGTTTCTTCCTTTCCATCAAACAGGAGGATGTTGTCATGCAGTCCCCCACCTGCCACGAATGAGGCATATTAATTTCGCCACATGGACATTAAATTTCAAATTGTTGCTGGGAAGAAGAGAAGGTCTGTGACAAGGGGTTGCCAGGCCCCTGGCTGGAAAGACATTTTTGCGTATTAATAGACAGTGTTTGGGAACAAAGGAGCTATCCCCTGCTCCAATACAATCCACAACCAGACGTGGTCAGACCCAGTTAGTCACATGACTAACCTGCTTGGCAGTCTGGTTTTTGTTTCCTGAATTGTACAGTGTTGAACTGAGAGCCGACAGAAAACTATTTCCTCCTGGATTGAAAAGATCTCTCCTTGCTGGCTCGCCACAGCCTCTCCTGTCTGCTCCCATCTCTTTCTCACGGAACAGAATCCACTGAAGACACATGAACCCCAAGAGAGAAAAGTCGCCTACAGCGAACAAGATTTAAGAAGAATACTGGGCCCCAATGAAAAGCAAGATCTATCTACAATCAAAGATTCCCCAGTGAGCTCGAAGACCTGTAACAAAAACTCTTCAGATATTGCCTCAAACTTTTCCACTTCATTTCTTGTCTTTTCTGTCTCTATTTGCATGTATGTATCGCGTATGCATGCTAGCGTGGGCGTGTCGTGTATCCGTAGGCTTCAACCAATTAGAGTTTAAGTTTAATAAAATTTCACCTTTCTTCTTTGCCTTATAATTTGAAAGCGGTGAACAAGGATTCACCAAGGGGGAGCTAAAAACACTGTGTGTTTAAAAATAAAACCCTGTTACGGTAAGACCAGGTGAAGGTGGAGAGGGACCCCTGGACACCTTTCTTACTGGGTCGTAACAATATTGAGAGAGGTAGAGGAAGTGAGAGACCTTGGAGTGCATGTCCGCTGGTCCTTGAAGGCAGGACAGGTAGATAGAGTGGTGAAGAAGGTATCTGGAATACTTTCCTTTATTGGCTGGGTTATGGAATACAAAAGCAGGGATGTAATGCTGGGACTGTATAAAATGCTGGTTAGGCCACATCTGGAGTATTACATACAGTTCTGGTCACCACATTGCAGAGAGTACAGAGGAGATTTACAAGAATGTTGCCAGAGCTTGAAAGTTGCAGCTATGAGGAAAGATTGAATTGACTAGGGTTGTTTTCCTTAGAAGAGAGGAGGCTGAGGGATGCCTTAATTGAGGTGTACAAAATTATGAGGGGCCTAGATAGAGTAGACAGGAAGGACCTGTTTCCCCTAGCGGAGAGGTCAATTACCAGCGGGCACAGATGTAAGGTGATTGGTAGAAGGATTAGAGGGAACATGAAGAAAAACTTTTTCACCCAGAGGGTGATTGATGGGTGTCTGGAATTCACTGCCCGGAATGTGCTGGAGGCAGAAACCCTCAACTCTTTGAAAAGGTACCTAGACATGCACCTGAAGTGCTGTAACCTGCAAAGCTATGGACCAGGTGCTGGAAGGTGGGATTAGATTGGGTGGCTAGTTTTTCAGCTGGTGCAGACACGAATGGCCTCCTTCTGTGCTGTAACTTTTCTATGGTTCTAAACTTTTGTTCACCCCTCTTCTCCCCTTTCCCATGTTGGCATTTATTTTCCTTAGCATCTATTTGTGGCACACCTTGGGACCTTTTTCTATGAAACATGCCATATTAATGTAAGAAATGGTTGCTTTGTTTTTGTTTAAAAAAAAAGGTTTGTGGGACAAATGGAAAAGACAAGATCTGTGGTGGGAGCTTTGAACATGGTGCATGGTATTGCATTTACCATTGGTTATAGGGTTATCGGGCTCCTGCTCTGGGATACTAGCTAACAACCCCACTGCCTTGTGAGCGTCTCGGGAGAGACTAAGGCTAAGGAAATAAACCCTAACAGAAAATCCGGAGCGGAACCCCTAAGTCAGTCATGTGTCACCTTTGGCATGTTTCTGGCAGTTCCTGCAACTATACCAGTGCCAAATGTTGTGCTCTGTACTCATTTGGACCCACTAGGAAGGGCGAGAGGGGGGTTTTGATGCTTGGTCAACTTATAACCTCCATGCATTCCGCCCAGGCATGCGCCTTGGAGAGGTCACTCCATAGTCACCTCACAGCGACCAAAGCAACATGGAAGGCAGCAGTTATGGGTTTAATTCCAGCTCAATTGGCGTAGAGATTGGGCACCACGGGGTTGCCTTTGTCGGTGAGAGAGGTCATCGCATCTCACTGGACAGCTACCACCTGCCTCAAACCGGGCAGCCCCCAGTGAGAAAGGTTCTGTCCTGCCACAGTCCACCTGCTTCAATGGGTGCTTTGAGCTCAGGGTCATTGCCTGACAAATGGGGACTGTAATACCGCACCAAACAGCACGACAAATAAAGGAAACAAGGTACCAGCCCTTTGTTTTGCAAGCTGGAACGTCAGAACTATGTGTCCTGGCCTGTCGGAAGACCTTACACAAATCAATGACTCTCAGAAGACCACCATCATTAACAACGAGCCCAATAGACTCCATGTGGACATTGCAGCACTTCAGGAGACATGCCTCCCTGTGAGCGGATCACTAAGAGAGCAAGACTGCACCTTCTGCTGGCAGGGTAGGGATCCAGAAGAATGAATACAGCATGGAGTGGGCTTCACCATCAGAAACTCTTTGCTCAGCATGATAGAGCCACCTACAAATGGCTCGGAACGCATACTGTCCATCCGACTGCTCACCACCTCTGGTCCAGTACACCTCCTCAGCATCTATGCTCCAACGCTTTGTTCCCCACCTGAAGTTAAAGACCAGTTCTATGAGAAACTCCATAATATCATTAGCAGCATTCCAAATACTGAACATTTGTTCCTGCTGGGGGACTTTAACGCCAGGGTTGGGGCCGACCATGACTCATGGCCCTCCTGCCTTGGGCGCTATGGCGTTGGAAGGATGAATGAGAATGGACAGAGACTGCTGGAGTTGTGTACCTATCACAACCTCTGCATCACCAACTCGTTCTTTCAAACTAAACCCTGTCACCAGGTTTCATGAAGACGCCCAAGATCACGGCATTGGCAACAGCTGGACCGCATTGTCACAAGGCGAGCCTCAGTGAACAGTGTTCAAATCACACGCAGCTTCCACAGTGCGGACTGCGACACCGACCACTCTCTGGTGTGCAGCAAAGTTAGGCTCAAACCAAAGAAGCTACATCATTCCAAGCAGAAGGGCCATCCACGCATCAACATTAACAGAATTTCTTACCACAGCTGTCGCAAAAGTTTCTAAATTCACTTGAAAAAGCCCTTCAAAACACTCCCACAGGGGATGCAGAGACCAAGTGGGCCCACATCAGAGACGCCATCTATGAGTCAGCAATGACCATCTTTGGCAAATGTGAGAAGCAGAATGCAGTCTGCTTTCAATCTCACTTTGAAGACCTGGAACCTGTCATAGCCGCTAAGCGCATTGCACTGCTGAACTACAAGAAAGCCCCCAGCGAGTTAACATCCTTAGCACTTAAAGCCGCCAGAAGCACTGCGCAAAGAACAGCCAGGCCCTGTGCAAATGACTACTGGCAACACCTATGCAGTCGTATTCAGTTGGCCTCTGACACCGGAAACATCAGAGGAATGTATGATGGCATTAAGAGAGCTTAACCATCAAGAAGATCGCCCCCCCCTCAAGTTTAAATCAGGGGAAATGATCACTGACCAACGCAAGCAAATGGACCGCTGGGTGGAGCACTGCCTAGAACTGAACTCCAGGGAAAATGATGTCACTAATAACACCCTCAATGCAGCCCAGTCTCTGCTAGTCATGGATGAGCTGGACGAACAGCCAACAAAATCGGAACTCAGTAATGCCATTGATTCTCTAGCCAATGGAAAAGCCCCTGGGAAGGATGGCATTACCCCTGAAATAATCAAGGGTGCCAAGCCTGCTGTACTCTCAGCACTCCATGAGCTGCTTTGTCTGTGTTGGGATGAGGGAGCAGTACCACAGGACATGTGCGACGCCAATATTATCACCCTCTATCAGAACAAGGGTGACCACGGTGACTGCAACAGCTACTGTGGAATTTCCCTGCTCAGCATAGTGGGGAAAGCCTTCACTCGAGCCATTTTAAACAGACTCCAGAAGCTGGTTGAGCTTGTCTGCCCTGAGGCACATTGCGGCTTTCAAGCAGAGAGATCCACCATTGACCTGCTACAGTAGAAATGGCGCGAAGAACAGATGCCCCTCTACGTTGCCTTCATAGATCTCACCAAAGCCTTTGACTTCGTCAGCAGACGTGGTCCTTTCAGACTACTAGCAAAGCTCGGATGTCCACCAAAACTACGAAGTATCATCACCACATTCCATGACCATATGAAAGGCACAGTTCAGCATAGTGGTGCCTCATCAGACCCCTTTCCTATCCTGAGTGGTGTGAAACAGGGCTGTGTTCTCGCACGTACACTGCTTGGGATCATCATCTCACTGCTGCTTTCACATGCGTTTGTCTTCAGAAGAAGGAATTTTCCTCCACACAAGATCAGGTGGCAGGTTGTTCAACCTTGCCTGTCTAAGAGTGAAGACCAAAGTACGGAAAGTCCACATCAGGAAACTCCTCTTTGCTGACGATGCTGCATTAACATCCCACACGGAAGAGTGTCTGCAGAGACTCATTTACTGGATTGCGGCTGCCTGCAATGAATTTGGCCTAACCATCAGCCCCAAGAAAACGAACATGGGACAGGACGTCAGAAATGCTCCATCCATCAGTATCGGCGACCACGCTCTGGAAGTGGTTCAAGAGTTCACCTACCTAGGCTCAACTATCACCAGTAACCTGTCTCTAGATGCAGAAATCAACAAGCGGATGGGAAAGGCGTCTGCTGCTATGTCCAGACCGGCCAAGAGGATGTGGGAAAATGGCGCATTGACACGGAACACAAAGGTCTGAGTGTTTCAAGCCTGTGTCCTCAATACCTAGCTCTACGTCAGCGAGGCCTGTTCAACGGAGCCAGCCAAGAACAACGTCTCAACGCATTCCATCTTCACTGTCTCCGGAGAATCCTTGGCATCAAGTGGCAGGACCGTATCTCCAATGCAGAAATCCTCGAGGCGGCCAACATCCGCAGCATATACACCCTTCTGAGCCAGCGGCGCTTGAGACGGCTTGGCCATGTGAGCCGCATGGAAGATGGCAGAATCTCCAAGCCGGCATTGTGCAGCGAGCTCGTCACTGGTATCAGACCCACCGGCCGTCCATGTCTCGGCTTTAAAGACGTCTGCAAACGTGACATGAAGTCCTGCGACATTGACCACAAGTCGTGGGAGTGAGTTGCCAACGATCGCCAGAGCTGGCGGACAGCCATAAAGGCGGGGCTAAAGAGAGGCAACTTGAAGAGACGTAGCAGTTGGCAGGAAAAGAGACAGAAGTATAAGGAGAGAGACAACTGTGTAACAGCCCCGACAACCAATTTTATCTGCAGCTCCTGTGAAAGAGTCTGTCACTCTAGAATTGGCTTTCATAGCCACTCCAGGTGCTACTCCACAAATCACTGACCACCTCTCGGCGCTTACCCATTGTCCCTCGAGACAAGGAGGCCAAAGAAGAAGAAAGATATAAATTTAATGTTCTCTATTGGGTAATAATTATTGGACATAATTTAAAATGGCTTTTTGTGGTATTTGAGTAGTATGTCTATCACTGAACGGTGTATGTAGGATATTTGTGTTTTTTTTTCTAAAATTATCACAGGTTCTTGGAGAAGACTAGAGTTTTTAAAAATCTAAGACTGGTATGTTTTGACAAAGGGTTATACCTGAAACATAAACCATTTCCTCCCCCCATCCCCGTACTTCTCCATGGATGTTGCTTGATCTGCTCAGAGTTTCCAGCATTTTCTGTTCATGTTTTCAAATCCTAACTTGCAGCATGTCCCATTCATCCTCTGAGCTTGCTGATCTACCTTGGTTCTATATTCAAAAACACCTCGATTGAATAACAATTCTCTTCCTTGTTTTCAAATCCCTCCATGGCCTCTCCCCTCTCTGTATCTGAACCTTTTGTCAGCCCTGCAAGATTTCTATGCTCCTCCAATTCTGGCCTCTTGCACATTCTCGATTTTTAATCGCTCCGTCGTTGGTGGCCATGCCTTCAGTTGCCTAAGTCCTAAGCTGTAGAATTCCCTCCCTAAACCTCTCTGTCTGTCTCTACGTCACCATTTAGCGCACTCTTTAGAACCTACTTCTTTGACCAAGCTGCTGGTTACCTGTCCTAATATCTCCTTACGCTTTTCTTATTCGTTTGGGGGATGTGGGCGTTGATCGCTCGGCCAGCATTTATTGCCCATCCCTAATTGCCCTTGGGAACGTGGTGGTGAGCTGCCTTCTTCATCCGCTGCAGTCCTTAGGGTGTTGGTGCGCTTACAGTGCTGTTGGGAAGGGAGAACCAGGATTTTGTCCCTGCGACAGTGAAGGAACAGTGATATAGTTCCAAGTCAGGATGGTGTGTGGCTTGGAGGGGAACTTGCAGATGGTGGTATTCCCATGCATCTACTTCCCTTGTCCATCTAGGTGGTAGAGGTTGCAGGTTTGGAAGGTGCTGTCGAAGGAGCATTGGTGAGTTGCTGCAGTGCATCTTGTAGATGGTACACACTGCTGCCACTGTGTGTCAGTGGTGGAGGGACTGAATGTTGAAGGTAGTGGATGGGGTGTCAGTTGAGCGGGCTGATTTGTCCTGGATGGTGTTGAGCTTCTTAAGTGTTGTTGGAGCTGCACCATCCAGGCAAGTGGAGAGTATTCCATCACACTCCTGACTGATAGATGGTGGACAGGCATTGGGGAGTGAGGAGGTGAGTTATTCGCTGCAAAAGCCCCTGCCTGTGACCTGCTCTTGTTGCCACAGCATTTATGTGGCTGGTTAAGTTCAGTTTCTGGTCAGTGGTGAACCCCCAGGATGTTGATAGTCGGGGACTCAACAATAGTAATGCCATTGAACGTCAAGGGGAGATAGTTAGATTCTGTCTTGTTTGAGATAGTCATTGCCTGGCACTTGTGTGGCGCGAATGTTACTTGCCACTTATCACCCAAGCTTGGATATTGTCCAGGTCTTGCTGCATCTGGATATGGGCTGCTACAGTATCAAGAGTTGCAAATACTGCTGAACATTGTGCAATCATCAGTGAACATCCTCACTTCTGACCTTGTGATTGAAGGAAGTTCATTGATGAAGCAGCTGAAGATGGTTGGGCCTAGGACACTATCCTGAGGAACACCTGCAGTGATGTCCTGGAGCTGAGATGACTGACTTCGAACCACCACAATCTTCTTCCTTTTTGCTAGGTATGACTCCAACCAGTGGAGAGTTTTCCCCGTCATTCCTATTGAGTCCAGTTTTGATGTCTGTGTGTGTGTCTCTCTCTCGCTCTCTCTCTCTCGCTCGCTCGCTCTCTCCCTCTCTCTCTCTTGCGCTCACTCCTGGTCCTTGCGTTCTCTCCTGGCCCTCGCACGTGCCCTCCCCCCTCCACCTCTCTCTCGCGCGCGCCCTCCCCCCCCTCGCGCCCTCGTGCCCTCTCTGGCTTGCTCTTGCGCGAACCCTCGCTCCCTCGCGCGCGCTCCCCCTCGCTCAAACTCTCTCTGCCTCCCGCCCGCCCTCTCTGCCTCCCGCCCGCTGATGCGCTGTCTTTCGCTCTCTCGCTTTCTCTCGTGCTCTCGCTCGGTCTCTGCATATCGAATGTGTGGGACCTAAAACCCCTGTTGCCTCATATCTGCTGTAAGGCCTATCTGAAGCCTCTAGCTTATTTCTTGGAAAGCCTACGCAAACTGATCTTCAACATTGCCTTGAAAGACTTTTTAGGAAGATCCCCGTGACAGCCATCTATACACATTTGGGAATCTAAACCAAAACCAAGGACATCTTTCCATTTCTCTTTGTTTCCTTCAAGAATGAGCAAGTATTCAGCCTATGTGTTTTTTTTTTGTCTGTTTCTTTTTTTTGTAACAACTCTAAAACCAAAATTCCATTTATTTTTCCAGTTAACCATTGTGTATGTGGCGTGTGTGTGTGAGGGGCTATGGTAAAAAGGGAACTTTAATATTTCAATCTGTGTGTTTATGCTTTACTTTATTACTGGTTAATACTTGTTTTATAATCTGATAATTTTGTTGTTTGTTAAAGAAACCTGGTTGGCGTGTTTTATTCTGGGAAAAATAGAGTATATGATTGACCATAGCGGTAAGTGGGAAAATTTAAATATATGTTGTGACCTTTGGAGATGTGGGACTATAATAAACGGTGCACTCATCCCGCCTCAGTCGTAACAGTACTTAAAGTTGTTCAGACACCAGGACCGGATAAGATGAATCCAAGGACACTGAGGGAAGTGAGTGGAAATTGCTGAGGCACTGGCTATATTTTTACAGTCTCCCTAGTCTCTGCTGGTGCCAGAGGACTGGAGAATTGCAAATGTAACACCTTTGTTCAAAAAAGGGTGTAAAAATAAGCCCAACAACTACAGGCCAGTCAGTTTAGCCTCGGTGGTGGGGAAGTTTCTAGAAATGATAAATCAGGACAAAATTAATAATCAGTTGGTCAAATGCAGGTTAATTAGGGAAAGCCAGCACAGATTTATGAAGGGCAAATCGTGTTTAACGAACTTGATGAGGTAACTGAGAGGCTTGATGAGGGTAATGCTGTTGATGTGTACATGGACCTCCAAAAAGCATTTGACAAAGTGTCACTTAACAGGCTTGTCAGCAAAGTTAGAGCCCATGAAATAAAAGAGACAGTAGCAACATGGTTACAAAATTGGAGTGACAGGAAATGAAGAGTAATGGTTAATGGTTGTTTTTTGGACTGGAGGAAGTTTTGTAGTGGAGTTCTCCAGGGTCGTTGTTGGGACCCAAGCTCTTCCTGGTATATAATAATTATCTACACGTTGGTGTATAGGGCATACTTTCAAAATTAGTGAATGATACAAAACTTGGAAGTGTTGTGAACTATGAGGAGGACAGTGTAGAACTTCAAAAGGACATAGACAAGTTGGTGGAATGTGTGGACAAATGGCAATAAAATTTACTGCGGAGAAGTGTGAAGAGATTCATTTTGGTAGCAAGAACGTGGGGAGACAATATAAAATAAAGGGTGCTATCCCAAAGTGGGAGCAGGAGCAGAGGGACCTGGGTGTATATGTACATAAATCATGGAATGTGGTAGGACAAGTTGAGAGCATAGAGCATCCAGGCTTTACAATAGGGGCATAGAGTACAAAAGCAAGGAGGTATGTTAAACTGGTTAGGAACATAGGAGCAGGAGTAGGCCATTCAGCCCATCGAGCCTGCTCCAGCATTCAAAACAGTCATGGCTGGTCATCCACTTCAATGCCTTTTTCCCACACTATCCCCATATCCCTTTATGTCATTGGTATTTAGAAGTCTGTCAATCCCTGCTTTACACATACTCAATGGCACAGCCCTCTGGAGTAGAGAATGCCAAAAATTCACAAGCCTCTGAGTAAAGAATTTTCTCCTCATCTTGGTCCTAAGTGGCTTCCCCCTTATTTTGAAATTGTGTCCCCTGGTTCTAGACTCCCCAACCAGGGGAAACATCTTGCCTGCATCTACCCTGTCTATCCCTTTAAGTATTTTGTGGGTTTCAATGAGGTTACCTCTCGTTCTTTGAAACTCTAGAGAATACAGGCCAAGTTTCCCCAATCTCTCTTCATAGGACAATCTCCTCATCCCGGGAACAAGTCTGATGAACCTGCATTGCACTACCTCTATGGCAATAATATCCTCCCTAAGGTAAGGGCTTGGCCATGTGAGCCGCATGGAAGATGGCAGGATCCCCAAAGACACATTGTACAGCGAGCTCGCCACTGGTATCAGACCCACCGGCCGTCCATGTCTCCGTTATAAAGACGTCTGCAAACGCGACATGAAATCGTGTGACATTGATCACAAGTCGTGGGAGTCAGTTGCCAGCATTCGCCAGAGCTGGCGGGCAGCCATAAAGACAGGGCTAAATTGTGGCGAGTCGAAGAGACTTAGTAGTTGGCAGGAAAAAAGACAGAGGCGCAAGGGGAGAGCCAACTGTGCAACAGCCCCAACAAACAAATTTCTCTGCAGCACCTGTGGAAGAGCCTGTCACTCCAGAATTGGCCTTTATAGCCACTCCAGGCGCTGCTTCACAAACCACTGACCACCTCCAGGCGCGTATCCATTGTCTCTCGAGATAAGGAGGCCCAAAAAGAAAGAAAGAAAAAAAAAAAAAGAAGGTAAGGGGACCAAAACTGCACACAGTACTCCAAGTGCGGTCTAACCAAGATTCTATACAATTGAAGAGAGGCTTCGCTACTCCTGTACTCAGATCCTCTTGCAATAAGGGGCGGCACAGTGGCGCAGTGGTTAGCACCACAGCCTCACAGCTCCAGGGACCCGGGTTCGATTCCGGGTACTGCCTGTGTGGAGTTTGCAAGTTCTCCCTGTGTCTGCGTGGGTTTTCTCCGGGTGCTCCGGTTTCCTCCCACAAGCCAAAAGACTTGCAGGTTGATAGGTAAATTGGCCATTATAAATTGTCACTAGTATAGGTAGGTGGTAGGGAAATATAGCGACAGGTGGGGATGTTTGGTGGGAATATGGGATTAGTGTAGGATTAGTCTAAATGGGTGGTTGATGTTCGGCACAGACTTGGGCCGAAGGGCCTGTTTCAGTGCTGTATCTCTTATCTAATAATACCCTTAACCTTCCTAATTGCTTGCTGTATCTGCATGTTGGCTTTCAGTAACGTATTGATGAGGACACCTTGGTCCCTTTGTACATCTACATTTTCTTATCTCTGACCATTTTGTAAAAATACTCTGCACATCTGTCGCATTTTTCCACATTATATTCCATCTGCCATGTTCTTGCCTACTCACTAAGTCTGCCCAAATCCCCTTGAAGCCGCTTTGCATCTCCCTCACAACACACATCCCACCTAGTGTTGTATAATCCGCGAACTTGGAAATATTACATTTGGTCCCCACATCCAAATCATTGATATATATATATATATAGTAAACAGCTGGGGCTCAAGTACTGATCTTTGTGGTACCGCACTAGTCACAGTCTGCCAACACGCGAATGACCCATTTATTCCTACTCTGTTTTCTGCCTGTTAACCAATCCTTAATCCATGCCAGTATATTACCTCCTATCCCATGTGCTTTAATTTTGCTAACCAACCTCCTGTGGGTTCAGTTCCAAGTGGAGTATTGTGTCTAGTCCTGGGCACCACACTTTAGGAAGGATGTGAAGGCATGAGGGAGGGTGCAGAAAAAATTCATGAGACTTGTTCCAGGGATGGGGAACTTCACTAACGTAGATAGATTTGAGAAGTAGGGACTGTTTTCCTTGGAGAAGAGAAGGTTGAGAGGAGATTTGAAAGAGTATTCAAAATTATGTGGGGTCTGGACAGAGTAGATAGAGGGAAACTGGTGCCATTGGTGGAAGGATCGAGAACCCAAGGACACAGATTTAAGGTAATTGGCAAAAGAAGCAATGGCGACATGAGGGAAACCTTTTCATGCAGAGAGTGATTAGGATTTGGAATACACTGTCTGAGAGTGTGGTGGAGGGAAGTTCAATTGAAGCATTCAAGAGGGAATTGGATTATTATCTGAAAAGGAAGAATGTGCAGGGCTACGGGGAGAAGGTGGGGGAGTGGCAGTAGCAGAATTGCTCATTCAGAGAGCCAGCATAGACACAACAGGCTGAATTGTGCTCCTTCTGTGTTTTAACCATTCTATGATTCTACATTGAAATTTAAGGTCGGGATTTTACTGAGCTCCCGACATTGGGCTCCATGGTGTGGGGCACGGCTGGAAGATTGTTCTGGCAGCGGCCCACCACGAAGCCTGATGCCAGGAGTGCTGGGCCTGATCTTCCCAGCAGCAGTGAGGCTCCGTGGCGGCTGCCCCCAGTTGGGTGACAGGACCTGTATTAACATATTCCAATTAATGAAATGAATACATTTAAATAAAATCAACAGCGATCTTACCTTCAGGCCGTTATCTCCCGAGCGGCAGCCCGCAGTCACGCGCCTTCACTTTCCCGTCCAGGGAAAACAGGCGCCACCGTGATGGGGAAGGAAGCAACGTAAGATTTGTATTGCAGGGTTCGGGTGATGGTGGGTGGGGGGGGTGGTGGAAACAGGCTTTAATGCAAATTATTGTGTAGGGGAGGGTGGGAAGGGGAGATCTCTGCACTTTGATCGGTTTGGGGGGGGTGGGGAAGGTCAAATGTTGAAGGTAAACGTTTTTTTGGGGGCGGGGGGTGGTGAGGGTAAATGTTGAATTTAATTGCTGTAGTGGGGGTGGGGGTGGAGTTGGGGGATTGATTTATCAGTGGTACATTGGGGAAAGAGTAACACTTTAAAAATGTAAATGACCCGGCAGTTTCAAAAATGGTGCCAGCGCCTGTGCACCGACAGCTGATGCCATTGCTGATGTTGGAAAGCCCGCTCCCTCCGTGTAGGGTAGGGTACCAGCGGATTGGAAAACCGCTAATGTGACATCCCTGTTCAAGAAAGGAGGGAGGCAGAAAGCAGGAAATTATAGACTAGTTAGCTTAACATCAGTCATTGGGAAAATGCTTGAGTCGATTATTAAGGAAGAAATAGCAGGACATTTAGAAAAACATAATGCAATCAAACGGAGTCAACATAGTTTTATGAAAGGGAAATCATGTTTGACAAATTTGTTAGAGTTCTTTGAGGGTATAACAAGCAGAGTGGATAAAGGTGAACCAGTAGATGTTGTGTATTTGGATTTTCAGAAGGTGTTTGATAAGGTGCCACATAAAAGGTTATTATACAAAATAGGAACTCAGGGTATTGGGAATAATGTGTTGGCATGGATTGAGGATTGGCTAACACACAGAAGGCAGAGAGTCGGGATCAATGGGTCTTTTTCAGGTTGGAATGCCGTAACTAATAGGGTGCCACAAGGATCGGTCCTCGGGCCTTAGCTATTTACTATCTACATTAATGACTTAGAGGAAGGGACAGAGTGTAGTGTATCCAGATTTGTTGACGATACAAAAATAGGTGGGAAGGCATGTTGTGATGAGGACACAAAGCATCTGCAAAGGCATATAGATAGGTTAAGTGAGTGGGCAAAAACTTAGCAGATGGTGTTCAATGTGGGAAAGTGTGAGGTCATCCACTTTGGTGGGAAGAATAAAAAGGCAGATTATTATTTAGATGGAGAAAGACTACAAAATACTGCAGTACAGAGGGATCTGCGTGTTCTTATGCATGAAACACAAAAGGTTAGCATGCAGGTGCAGCAAGTAATTAGGAAGGCAAATGGAATTTTGGCCTTTGTTGCTAGGGGGCTAGAGTTTAAAAATAGGGAAGTCCTGTTACAACTGTACAGGGTGTTGGTGAGGCCACACCTGGAGTACTGCGTACAGTTTTGGTCCCCGTACTTAAGGAAGGATATACTAGCATTGGAGGCAGTTCAGAAAAGGTTCACTAGGCTGATTCATGGGATGAAGGGGTTGTCTTATCAAGAATGGCTAAACAGGGTTAGGCCTTTATTCATTGGAGTTTAGAAGAATGCGAGGTGATCTTATAGAAACATATAAGATTTTAAGGGGGCTCGACAGGGTAGATGTTGAGAAGATGTTTCCACTAGTGGAGGAATCTTGAACTAGGGGACATAACTACAGAATAAGGGGCACAGATTTAAAACTGAGATGCGAAGGAATTTCTTCTCTGAGGGTGGTGAATCTCTGGAATTCTCTTCCTCAGAGAGTTGTGGAGGCTAGGCCACTAAATGTATTTAAAGAGGAGATAGATAGATTTTTGAAATCTCGGAGAGTCGAGGGTTAGGCAGAGCAGGCCCGAAAGAGAAGTTGAGGACTGGGACAGATTTGTCATGATCTTATTGAATGGCGGGGCAGGCTTGAGGGGCTGAATGGCCTACTCCTGCTCCTATTGCTGATCTTATGTGTGATTTGTGGTGCAGGAGGTGTGGCCTGACTGGCTCATTATCCTGGGCTGCCATGCAACCCATATATGCGGGCTGCCACTTTTTTCGCCCGCTGCCATTCCCGGTGGCGGGAGAAGAAAACCCATCCCTAAGTTTCTGGCAGTCTTTTCTACTGCATGATCTCATAAATGTGAAATTCCTTATCTGCTTCAGTCTTATCTCTCTTGTACAATCTTGAAGCTTTTAACTTCAAAGCTATGTATTATCTTATCATTACATCCTGATTGCTTTGTTTTCAATCTTGCTGGCGTCCTAGACTGGATCTTGGTGCTTCACCATAGTATCAAAGATATTAATCAGAAATTGATCTCTTCGATTTGTGTTCTTGTGTGAATGTTAATATATTGGGTGGACATGGGTGCTTTAATTAGGAGAAAATACATCACTGGGTGGAGTTATTGCTTTGGCTTCATTTTGCTCTTTATCCCAAATCCAGTACATAACCTGAGTCTTGTATTTATACAGGCACAGTATTATGCTATTTGTGCTTCTGTATCTAATTATAATATGTCTTTGTCTGACTGGTTTGAGGTATTTTGTTGCAGATACATCATAGAAGCAAATAACAAAATCCTTTGAAATCGATGAAAAATTGCCTTTACCAAATGAGTTTGAGCTAGATTAGTAGTGAAGATAGACTTCAGTTATTGACCTTGGCAGCTAAATGTCTGTAATCTGTCTTCATTACCACTGTTTGCATAGTGTCATTGGATTCTTAGAAAATTTCTAGTTGGATTGTAGACGTACTCGCTCTGTACTCAACATTTTATAAAATACAATTGAAACCCGATGTAGCACTTCCGTGAAGATTTGGTTTAATGTATGATATAAGTTGTAGGCTTAAAAACTGAAACTGTGCTGGTCCATTGCTCAGATGAATTGAGTTTGTACAAATTACTGTCTTAGTAAGGTATCCAAATTATATTTTGGCAGTATTGTGTTTATAAATATAACAGAGATCATTTTGTTTTCCATTACTTCCCTCCTTTGCATTTATTTTGTTGATTTCCTATTCCCTCAGTTTTTATGAGCCATGTGCTTTTTTTCTTTGCTGGAAAGCAGGCAACCAACCTATTTCACAGTCAGTGCCACGTTTCAGCTTTAAGGAGGGGTAAAGGATTGGCAAGTGTTGGACTATTATGGCTAAACATTTGGGGGGGGGGGTGAGGTAGGAGGTGAAGAATTACTTATGGTAAAATGTCAAATGTAGTCACAAAACATAGCCATGGATAGTTTAACTGGGCTATATTTGTGTGTCACCTTTTCCATTTCCTTCTCTTACTCCTGTCTCCCCCCTCCTCCCCTGCCACTCTTCTGCTAGGTCTTTTTAAAAATCAAACTCATTCTGTGGCTACTTTTACACTCTACTTTTAGCTAAGGGCCAACATTAAATTTACAGATATTGGGATTTCAGTGAATGGAATGTATACACTTGGGTGCATATTTAAAGTTCCAGTCTCTCTGACCATAGAGCAATGTGAAGCCAGCAGTATAACTACAGTTTGAGTGCTTCAAGTGACATGGAGCTAGCAATGTCCCTTTTGGTTTTTTCTGCCAAAAAGCCTCCAAGAGCAGGTCAGTGGAGAATTCCTAGCTGCCGCTCAATGCCTCTCTGCAGCAGCATAGCTGAGAATACACTTTACTTAGAACTTGAGTCCCATTTCTCTAGTACCATATGTTAGTGTTCTAATGCTACTACTCACAAAAGTGGCATTAAATATGGTATAAATTATGTTGAGTGCAAGCTTTTGTTTTCAATTTAATATGAAATTGAGTTTTATATCAGAATAAAGTCTTAAAGTTTGATGCTACTTAATATTCAGTCTCCTTTTTTTTTTAGATTAGATTAGATATACAGCACTGAAACAGGCCCTTCGGCCCACCGAGTCTGTGCCGACCATCAACCACCCATTTTATACTAATCCTACACTAATCCCATATTCCCAACAAACATCCCCACCTGTCCCTATATTTCCCTACCACCTACCTATACTAGTGACAATTTATAATAGCCAATTTACCTATCAACCTGCAAGTCTTTTGGCTTGTGGGAGGAAACCGGAGCACCCGGAGAAAACCCACGCAGACACAGGGAGAACTTTCTTATAAGCATTAGCACTTTACTGTACATAATTTTGATTATAGTTTTTAATGGATCACTATGTTGCTTGAATGGTTGAAAGATGAATTATGAGTAAATCAGATTTTGTCAGTGGAAATAATTTAGCAGTGTGCAGTCAAATGCTTTTCTTTTGATCCATTGCTTAAGAGGGGGAAAAGCCCCACTTTCTGCTCACTGTAATGTGAACCCTTCTTAGTAATCTTTTCTACTTGTTAACTTGTGTTGATTCACTGGTCATATGAGTAACACGGGCCAATCATCCCATGAAACTGATGATTCTCCTTTCTAGTCATCTACACCACAGTTAACAAATTATACGTTTAATCACAAACTGGGTTAAAAACTGTTGGCTGAAAAAATATTAAGAATGTTTTAAATACCATCACTCTTCCAAGCTAATTACAGTACAAATGACAACTGCCTAAAGCGCTGTACATTCTGGAGAACTGCAGGACTTTTGCAAGATCTTGCTGGTTACTTTGGCATCAGATATACATATCTATCTCTAATCATTGACTGCTATGCATCTCTTGTCAGATTTCTGCTATCCTAACCTATCCTGAAGACATTGACTCCTTTTTGGGATGCAGTTCCATGGACATCAGTTACCCTCTACTAATAAAACCAAGTAGCCTTATTCATGTGAACCTTTATGTTGAGTGGCGGCCATCTATCCAGAGACATTGCAGCTGAGCCTTGTCTTCCAGTGTTTGCGCACACTCACTTTTGAATAGAAGGGGTCACTGACTAGCATTTGAAAGAATGAACTATTATCATTTTTTTTGCTTCTTGCCCCTTTTCTAACCCTGAGACCAATTCTAGCACTGCTACTTCTGCCCTGGTTGAGGTCTGCTGACTCATGAGATTGAACTTCAGTAACATTTTTCTATAATCTATTTTAAAATTATTTTTCACTAACTTTATATCCTCTTGTTCTATTGGCTGACTGACAAAGTAATATTCTTTGTGCCATTTAATACCTTGCAAATGTGAAGTTTCCCCTTAATTATTACCACTCTAGATTGTAGAGTCTAGGTTTCCTGACACCTGCAGAAGTATCTAAACATTGTATAACTAATGTTTAATGTTCTGAGTTTTGTATTTTATTGACCTAACAATACTTCCAAGAATCCAATTTGATTTTCTTCAGCTACAAAACATCTCTTGTGAGCCTTTAGTGACTGATCAGTGACTGCTCCAAGTCTTGTTCCTGCTTCTATTTTTAATGGACATCCATGCATGGAGTAGACATGCCTTGAGTTGCCTGACCATGAGTGTATAGCACATTATTAACTACATCAGTCATTTGTGAGTTCATTCACTTATCTAAATCAACTTGCAACATCCTTATGGCCAACCCTTGTGTTCATTTGCTTTCATCTGCAAATTTGATAATGGTTGTATCTATACTGTTAGATCAACTAAACAGAGTAATCCAAATTATATATGTTTGGATGCCAGAAATAAATTAACTTGTTTATTAAAATTAACAAAGCATAAGTAAGTTTATAGATCTATATGCTTACTAACAGGATATCCATTTGGGTCTTCAAACTACAAATCAGTCCAGGCTAATTCTCAGCTTGAAAATGAGCTTATTTATATACCTAGATGGATGATGCCAGATGAACTGCTGTGAACCAATCAATTCTGAAATTGTCATGTAATCTTTGTCATATGCTACTACACTAGTAGGTGGCAATTGTCACACCACATACGCTCTATTCTCACTAGAATGTAGCTGGTGTTTAATTTCATATCGGTAAAAGATGAGAGAATTTTTCATTATTATAAACATCACACCTTAGCTGAGAAATTACAACTGAAACCAAGACGTTTTGTTTCCAAACTAGCTATAATTCTATGCTCAAACCCTTTGATGCTTCTTAAATTACTTAAAACAGATACCTCCAGCTTACTTGGCTTTGGTGTGCAGAATCCTAATGACCTAATCTAAACCATGTGTTAGCCTCTATCTCTCAGAATACATTCTCATAATAAAAATATATTAATACTGACTTCTACATTGTTAAGCTATTTTTCCTATTATATATTAATCCTACATATAGCTTCAAGATCATTGATAAAAATAATGAATAATAAATGAACCAACACCAACACCGATCCGTTCCTAACTTGAATTCTTCAAATAATAGCTACTCTGTCTACACAAGCTCATCCAACTCCCAATTCAGTGTGGAGTATTAATAGGTTGTTAAATTATGGGGTATCATAGCTGAGCTGCTCTCGCCTACTGTTCACACACATGCACTTTTCAGCATGACTTAGATAGTGATCACATGCATATCTGTTCTTTACTCCCCATCCCTTTACCTAGGAGCTGAGGTCAATGTAACAGTTTGGCTCAGATCATCTAACTTGAGATGGACTGATAATTAAGCCTGAGACTTTCAGGTCTGGATGGCTGCAAATTGAAGCAACAGAAGAGCATCAGCTTCATTCCTAACCATTGATCACTGAAGGCAGCAGCACAGGTAGATAAGGTGGTTAGGAAGGCATATCGGATACTTGCCTTTTTTAGCCGAATACTGATGCAAAGTACTCATTTAGCACCTCATAAGCTGGGGATGTTGGCCGCCTCGAGGACTACTGTGTTGGAGATGCGGTCCTGCCACCTGATGCCAAGGATTCTCCGGAGGCAGTGAAGATGGAATGAATTGAGACGTCGCTCTTGGCTGACAGCTGTCACATAAGGAGATATTAGGATCGATGACCAAAAGCTTGAGTCAAAGTGGCAGATTTTAAGGAGTATCTTAAATGAGGAGAGAGAGGTGAAGTTTTGGGGAGGGAATTTCAGAGCTTAGAGTCTAGACTGTTGAAAGCATGGGTGCCAATGATTGAGTGATTAAAATCGGCAATATGCAAAGAGGCCAGAATTGGAGGACTGCGTAGATTTCTGGTTGCAGGGCTGAAGGAGGTTACTGAGATATGGAGGGGCAAGGCCATGGAGGGATTTGAAAACAAGTTTGAGAATTTTAAAATTGAGGTGCTGCCAGACCAGGAGAACATGGGTGACCAGGACTTGCCATGAATTCGGATAGAGGCAGCAGAATTTTGGGTGAACTGTATGGAGGGTGGAAGATGGGAGGACGTCCAGGAGAACATTGCAGTACTCAAGTCTAGAGATAGCAAAGGCATGGATGAGGGCATCAGTAGCTAGAGCAGGGATGAAGTTGGGTGATGTTACATAGATTGTAATAGGTATTCTTAGTGCGAATATGTGGTTGAGAGCTCATCTCTGGATCTAAGGTTGCGAATAGTCTTGTTCAGCCTCATGTCGTTGCTCGGGTGAGAGATGGAGTCTGGCTACCAAATGAAGTTTGCGGTGGGGTCCGAGGACAATGGTTCCAATCTTCTCGACATTGTGTTGGAGGAAATTTCTGCTCATTCAGTACTGAACATTGGACAAGCAGTCTGACAATTCAAAGACAGTGGAGGGGTCGCGAGAGATGGTGGTGAGGTAGCGCTGGGTTTCGTCAGCATACCTCTGGAACCTGATGTCATGTTTTCAAATGATGTCGCCGGGAGGAAGCATGTAGGAGGTCAAGGGTCAATCCTTGGACCGATTCCAGGGTTAGGGAAGAGAAACCATTGCAGGTCATTGAGTCATAGTCATATAGTTATACAGCACAGAAACAGGCCCTTCCTTCGGCCCATCATGATTTTCTGGCTATGCCTGGATAGATAAGAATGGAACTAGGCCGAGAGCAATCCCACCCAAGTGGATGATAGAGGAGAGGCATTGGATGAGGATGATATGGTCAACCGTGCCAAAGGCTGCACACATGTCGAGAAGGACAATGAGGGATAGTTTACCATGATCACAGCTACTTACAATGACATTTGTGACTTTGAAGGGTGTTTCAATCTGAAATACTCTGCAGATAACTAGAAGCTCTGATGTGCGAATGGCAAGATGCAAATCTGACGTAAGTGAAGCATTTTTGTCAAAGATGAAGACTTTAAAAAAAAAAAGGTCCTGCTTATTGACATACGTATGGGGGCTAGGGAGGGGGAGGAGGTGTTTTATCATAATGCTCTGGCCATCGAGGCTTGATGGGTCAGTTGATTTTTTTTCCTTCCCATCAATTTTGTATGTTTGGTATGTTCTTATTGTTCAGCTACTTGAGGGAAGGGCCAAGCCATTCAATTCAAATACAGAAAGACCGTCCTATTAAGCTACAAAGTCCTTGCATGTGATCCAGTTGACATTGTAGTTTAGTACACCAAGATGCGACTGTTATTTTTCTATTGTTCAAGGCAGGATAGTTAAACCTGTAGCTAATGTACCTATACACTCTTTAATTTGTTTTTGTTCATTTATTTGTTTACTGTTTTATTACATTTATTTGACAGTTTATATCCTAAACCAATCTTCTGCTGCCACCTGAAGTCAACAAAGATCTTGTGTGGGATTGTGATATAAATAGTATGCCAAAGTGCAGGTTGATCTGGTCAATCATTGAACTCACTGCAAATAACCTAGAAATTGGGCAGATAAAGGCACACTCCTTACCATTGGCAACACAGGGTTACCTCCAAGAATGGCCTGAAACATCGAACTTAAGAATCAAATCTAAAACTTGGGCTTTTCAGTTTTGATATGGGGCATCAGAAAGCTGATTTTATTGAAGAATGCAATATAATTCTTTTCTTTTGGGCCTCCTTATCTCGAGAGACAATGGATACGCGCCTGGAGGTGGTCAGTGGTTTGTGAAGCAATATAATTAATGATATGGAAAAGGTAAATCCAGAAAATTACTTTTAAATTAAATTGCAGAAGGAGGACAATAGGCCACAGATTCAAACTATTAAAAGGCACATTTAGGACTGATCTCAAAGTTGTTCACACAAAAAGTGATCAGTACATAGAATGAACTTCTGGGTAGAGTAGTGGAGTGAAGATCCTGCCTCCATTTAATAACCAATTGCATGCTTCAATGGAAGCACTTTAGGACTTTTTTTTGGATCGATGACCTAAGATGGACAGGATTGCCTTCCTCATCCATAAAGATCTTGGAGCTTTGCGTATATAAACCCAAAACTAGTACAGCTTTAACATGGATTTAATATAGAAAAATGTCCAAGCCGGGCTTCATGAAGACGTAAGAGAAATGGATGCTGTGCAGAAGGAAGAGAAATTAGAAGGTGACCTAAAGCTTGGTCAGACAAATAGGTTTTAAGGGAAGGTCTTAAGGGAGCAAGAGAGATACAGAGATAGAGGCATTTAGGAAGGGAATTTTAGTGTGCAACCTAGGTGAGTGAAACATGACCAGTCGTGATGAGGCAAAAAGAGGGATGATGCACAATGACAAGAATATGAGGAACAGAATTTGGTAAGGGGGTTGTGGGGCTGGCAGAGGTTATAGAGATAGGGAGAGGTGAGACAGTGGTCTGTTTAGAGATCAGGGCTGGAAAAATTACATTTGAGGTGCTGAGGGACTGGGAGAAAGTGTAATCAGTAAGGGCACTGGGAATGGATGAGTGGGACTAGTGAAGAATAGGATATGAGCAACGCAGTTTTCAACAAGCTGTAGTTTGGGAAATGGGAGGCTGGCCATAAGAGCATTGGAGTAATTGAGTTTGGCGGTGACAGAGGCAAATATGAGGGTTTCAGCAGTCAGTAAGCTGAGATAGCTGGATGATACGGAAGTAGAAGTAGGCAGTCTTTGTGACAGCAAGGATGAGGGTTGACAGCTTAGCTCAGCCTGAGATAGTGGCTGGCCTGGGAGTTATGATGGGCACCAAAGATGATGGCTGAAATCTTTCCAGTGTTTATCTGGAGGTAGTTGAGATTCATCAAGCCTGAAAGTCACAGAGGAAGTGGTAGTTTGGGAGACCTGGTGGAGCTAAATATCATCGATGTACACATGGCAGCTGAATCCGTCTGCAGATGGTGTTACCCCATGATGACATCTAGATGTGGAGAAAAAGGGACCCTTTCAGAGTTGGGAAGTGAGCCAATTGCTACAGGTGCTAAGCTACATTCTTTTCTTTAGTATTGCAAAGTCTTGCTATTTGCATGAATGAAGTCTCCAAGTAAGATAAATTAGCCAAAGTTTAAAGCCCAGAAGCTCCATTTTTAATAGGACTGTATTTTTCTACTAATGGATAATTTGGTTAATATCATTTACCTGGAATTTTTTCTATTCAAGCATAAATTGGGAGTGAGAGAAGGGCATTCAGCTCACCCTTTCACCCAGATCCATGCAGATATTTTCATAAAGAGCACAGGGAATTATTGCATAATTATGAAAAGTAAGGAAGAAAATTTCCTTATAACATTTAACCAGTTTTAGAGAAAAGGCAATCAAAATGCCAAATCACCTAGGAGAATTCAAAATTAATAGAGCATTTAGAGATCCTAAAAGGATGAAAATCTTTTGTTTGAATTAAAATCTAGTATGTATTTCTAATTTCTATGCAAGTTGTATGCACTAATATTTCTAGCAACAACAAAAATTTAGCAGCATAAAAAATGTGGAACATTAAAGGAAAATTATGGACTAGAGTGCCCATGCCATCCTGAACAGTTACCCAGAAGTGCTGGATGAAAGGAAATTAGCAGCATTCCTTAAATACAATGATGCTGTATTTATCCATAAAACAGTAATGCTGTAGAACAGTAGGTCAAGGATTTTCCTTGTGAGTAATGAATTGAAGTTGGAAAATGGTGTTTTCATCTTGTTCCTGGGGCTCCAGCAGAGCAATGCTAATAACCATCAAGCACAGTTCTTCCCTTTATGCTGCCTGTAGTGTCGTTGGTGAGCCAGGAGTACCTACTCTTGGGACTTGAGGAAAGTTGGATCCTAGGTCCTGTTGCCAATGCTGTGATATTGTCTCTATAAAAGCACTTAGATTCCCCTTTAAGAAAAATTAAAGTAGCCTAATATGAAGAAAGTATATATTTTTAAAAAGTTTATTGTTCCTAATATTCTCAAGACAATGTAAATGCTCCATTTAAATTGGTTGAAAATGGCCACATGGATTTTCTGCTAACGAAATCCTAAGTGGTGCCGACTTTCCTTTTTATTCATTCACTGGGATGTGGGCGTCGCTGGCTAGGCCAACATTTATTGCCCATCCCTAATTGCTCTTGGAAAAAAGTGGTGGTGAGCTGCCTTCTTGAACCGCTGCAGTCCATGTGAGGTAGGGGCACCCACTGTGCTGTTAGGGAGGGAGTTCTAGGATTTTGATCCAGTGACAGTGAAGGAACGACGATATAGTTTCAAGTCAGGATGGTGTGTGACTTGGAGGGGAACTTGCCGGTGATGGTGTTCCCATGCATTTGTTGCCCTTGTCCTTCTAGTTGGTAGGGGTCGCAGGTTTGGAAGGTGCTGTCTAAGGAGCCTTGGTGCATTGCTGCAGTGCATCTTGTAGATGGTACACACTGCTGCCACTGTGCATTGGTGTTGGAGGGAGTGAATGTTTGTGCAGAAGGGGTACCAATCAAGCGGGCTGCTTCGTCCTGGATGTTGTCGAGCTTCTTGAGTGTTGTTGGAGCTGCACCCATCCAGGCAAGTGGAGAGTATTCCATCATACTCCTGACTTGTGCCTTGTAGATGGTGGACAGGCTTTGGGAAGTCAGGAGGTGAGTTACCCGCCTCAGGATTCCTAGCCTCTGACCTGCTCTTGTAGCCACAGCATTTATATGGCTACTCCAGTTCAGTTTCTGGCCAATGGTAACCTCTAGGATGTTGATAGTGGGGGAATCAGCGATCGTAATGCCATTGAATGTCAAGGGGATATGGTTAGGTTCTCTCTTGTTGGAGATGGTCATTGCCTGGCACTTGTGTGGAACGAATGTTACTTGCCACTTATCAGCCCAAGCCTGGATATTGTCTAGGTCTTGCTGCATTTTTATACTGACTGCTTTAGTATCTGAGGAGTTGTGAATGGTGTTGGAACATTCTGCAATCATCAGCGAACGTCCCCACTTCTGACCTTCTGATTGAAGGAAGGTCATTGATGAAGCAGCTGAAGATGGTAGGGCCTAGGATGCTACCCTGAGGAATTCCTGCAATGATGTCCTGGAGCTGAGATGATTGACCTGCAACAACCACAACCATCTTCCTTTGCACTTGGTATGACTCCAACCAGCAGAGAGTTTTCCCCCTGATTCCCATTGACTCCAGTTTTGCTAGGGCTCCTTGATGCCATACTAGGTCAAATGCTGCCTTGATGTCAAGGGCAGTCACTCTCACCTCCACTCTTGAGTTCAGATCTTTTGTCCATGTTTGAACCAAGGCTGCAATGAGGTCAGGAGCTGAGTGGCCCTGGCGGAACCCAAACTGAGCGTAACTGAGCAGGTTATTGTTAAGCAAGTGCCGCTTTATAGCCCTATCAAAATATCCCTTGTATGCATCATGTAGTGTGTTTCAGATTGACATTATGTCTGTTATTGCACAACCAATTGCTGCTTATGGGAAGGGAATTTGCATAGTTTCCTGATGAAATCCTTCGGAAACCTCAGACTGCATGAGATTCTTCGTGTCTCAAAAAGCTGATTTAATAGTTTGCGTGTGTCCTTTTGTGTTTGATAATGGAATTAAATAATTTGCATTTATATATTGTACAACCGAGGTGGGAGCAATGCACTCAATTCAGTCCCACCACTCCACAGGTCACAGTATATTGTTAAAGTTTTCCCATCTAACCAGAGAACAGCCAAATTATACACTTTATTCATCCCCAGATTCCCCAGATGCCCCTCTACATTGCTTTCATAGATCTCCCAAAGCCTTTGACCTCGTCAGCAGACGTGGTCTCTTCAGACTACTAGAAAAGATCGGATGTCCACCAAAGCTACTAAGTATCATCACCTCATTCCATGACAATATGAAAGGCACAATTCAGCATAGCGGCGCCTCATCAGTACCCTTTCCTATCCTGAGTGGCGTGAAACAGGGCTGTGTTCTCGCACCTACACTGTTTGGGATCTTCTTCTCACTGCTGCTCTCACATGCGTTCAAGTCTTCAGAAGAAGGAATTTTCCTCCACACAAGATCAGATGGCAGGTTGTTCAACCTTGCCCGTCTAAGAGCGAAGACCAAAGTACGGAAAGTCCTCATCAGGGAGCTCCTCTTTGCTGACGATGCTGCATTAACATCCCACACAGAAGAATGTCTGCAAAGACTCATCGACAGGATTGCGGCTGCCTGCAACGAATTTGACCTAACCATCAGCCTCAAGAAAACAAACATCATGGGACAGGACGTCAGCAATGCTCCATCCATCAATATCAGTGACCACGATCTGGAAGTGGCCCAAGAGTTCACCTACCTAGGCTCAACTATCACCAGTAACCTGTCTCTCGATGCAGAAATCAACAAGCGCATGGGAAAGGCATCCACTGCTATGTCCAGACTGGCCAAGAGGGTGTGGGTAAATGGCGCACTGACATGGAACACAAAAGTCCGAGTGTTTCAAGCCTGTGTCCTCAGTACCTTGCTCTATGGCAGCGAGGCCTGGACAACGTACGTCAGCCAAGAGCGACATCTCAACTCATTCCATCTTTGCTGCCTCCGGAAAATCCTTGGCATCAGGTGGCAGGACCGTATCTGCAACGCAGAAGTCCTCGAGGCAGCCAACAACCCAAGCACATATACCCTACTGAGCCAGTGGCGCTTGAGATGGCTTGGCCATGTGAGCCGCATGGAAGATGGCAGGATCCCCAAGGACGCATTATACAGTGAGCTCGTCACTGGTATCAGACCCACCGGCTGTCCATGTCTCCGCTTTAAAGACGTCTGCAAACGTGACATGAAGTCCTGTGACATTGACCACAAGTTGTGGGAGTCAGTTGCCAGTGATCGCCAGAGCTGGCGGACAGCCATAAAGGTGGGGCTAAAGAGTGGCGAGTCGAAGAGACTTAACAGTTGGCAGGAAAAGAGACCTAAGTGCAAGGAGAGAGCCAACTATGTAACAGCCCCGACAACCAATTTTTTCAGTAGCACCTGTGGAAGAGTCTGTCACTCTAGAATTGGCCTTTATAACCACTCTAGGCGCTGCTCCACAAACCACTGACCACCTCTCGGCACTTACCCAAAGGAGAGAATAAAATACACCAAACCAGGTATCTTTAAACAACAAGAAATTAACTTGTTAATAAACTAAATCTTAAAAACTGTTGAGATAAATTCATGTCTAAAGACTTTATAACTTCTGTTACGACCGCTCAGGACAAAGCCCCCAATCAGAATATATGATTCTGATTGCGGTGGGAGGAATACATTGTCAGTTCAGTCCTGTCGCTCCACAAGTCGCATCATATATCTTTAAGCTTTACAAATCGAAGAAAGCAGCAGCCAAATTGAAACAATCTAGGAAGCCCCCCCCCCCCCCCCGATGAAGCGAAGCGAACCAAACCAAGTATCTTTAGATATCGACAAATTAACTATTCATTGGAGAAAACTAAAATCTTAAACACTATTCAGATAAACCAATATCTAAAGTTAGCACCGCAGCCTCACAGCTCCAGGAACCCGGGTTCGATTCCGGGTACTGCCTGTGTGGAGTTTGCAAGTTCTCCCTGTGTCTGCGTGGGTTTTCTCCGGGTGCTCCGGTTTCCTCCCACAAGCCAAAAGACTTGCAGGTTGATAGGTAAATTGGCCATTATAAATTGTCACTAGTGTAGGTAGGTGGTAGGGAAATATAGGGACAGGTGGGGATGTTTGGTAGGAATATGGGTAGTGTAGGATTAGTATAAATGGGTGGTTGATGTTCGGCACAGACTCGGTGGGCCGAAGGGCCTGTTTCAGTGCTGTATCTCTAATCTAAAGACCTTATAACTTATTTAAAAATCTAACTCCCGCATTTGCATACATGTACTCAAACTAACAGTCGTTTGTTTTTTAATTAGCTGCCCGAAAAAATAGAAAAAACAATAAAGTCTTTTCAGATTACGGTTCCGGCGAACAATCATCTGATGTAACACAGTCAAAGTTCACTTGCAGTCTTCCAAGGTCCGATGAATCCGAAGAACCTTCCAAAGATAGGAATGCAGCAGTTGTCGTATTAAACTCTTCTTTTCTCCAGTGATGAACACAGCAGATCAATAATTTGTTGTGAAAGAATAAAATCCTTTCATGTTTACTTCTTGAAGGAATTAATTTGGCTTGAAGCTTTTTAGAAGTTTGAGAAAGAAACTACCCAGGGTCTAAATTGACTTAGAGAGAGCTCTCCTATTTCCTTCACGTGCTGGATCAGTCTGTCAACTGAACAACCGGTTTTTTGCTAGCCAGTTTCAAAGTCAAAATGGATACATTGAAGCTCTGTTTTCTCATTCTGTATGGTTATTGCCTGGCAACCAGAATGCACTTTGGCTTACGGTCTCCGGAGCTTGCTGCCTTAAAGATGTACTGATCTTTTCCAGCCTTCAAGGCACACTGCAGTATTTCCTAAGGAGAAAATACACACAGGATCGTGACACCTCCGCCTCAGCGAAATGAAACGCTATTCCCGAAATGCACCTCATTACAATGCAAAAAATAGAAATTGAAAAAACGCTGACATTTTTTTCCCTGCATTATACGCACCATTCACTCTATGAATAATTTACAGCATTCTCTTTATACCATCGCCATCCACATAAGTTAACATGGTTAAATCCGTGACAAAGCGTCAGCCATAACATTATTTTTCCCTGAAATATGTATAACTCTTAGATGATAAGGCTGCAACAACAGACTCCATCTAAAGATTCTAGCATTTCAGTTTTTAAACTTTTCCACAGACGTTAATGGTTTATGGCCAGTGTTATTAATATTTCCCTATAGTCCTGGTGGACATATGCCTCAATATGTTTGAGAGCCAATAAAAGTCCCAATATTTCTTTTTCCACAGGGGAATATTATTTCTGATGACAATTTAGCTTTCTGGAAAAATACCCTACTGGCTTCTCTATGCCCGATCCATTATCTTGCAGTAGGACTCACCAACCCACAGGTCATAGCATCGATCGCTAATTTAAAGGGTTTAGTGAAATTTGGAGCGGCCAACACTGGTTCATTAGTTAGGATTGCCTTTAGCTTCTCAAAAGCTGCCTGGTATTCATCTGACCATACCACTTTGTTTTTCTTTTTTTGTAGCAAGTGGGTTAACGGAGTGGCCACAGTACTAAAGTTTCATACAAATTTCCAGTAAAAACCACACATCCCTTAAAAACCTCATTATTTCCCATTTAGATTGAGGGATAGGGAACTCCATTAAGGCTTGTACCTTTGCCCTTTTTGGTAATACCTGACCTTGTCCCACTATGTGTCCGAGGTAAGTAGGTTACTCTTACCTTTCCGAATTCACTTTTTTCCAAATTTATCACTGAGTCCACGGCTTGTAACTTTTTAAACAGAATTTCTAGCTGGTTTAAGTGTTCTTACCAAGTGTTACCATATTTTAGTACATCATCGAGATATACTACACAGTTGGGAACACTGGCTACCTGATTCATTAATCTTTGAAAAGTGGCTGGGGCATGTTTTAGCCTGAATGGCATCACCCGGCACTAATAAAGACCATCGGGTGTTACAAAAGCTGATGTCTCTTTGGCTCGAGGAGTCGAAGGAACCTGCCAGTATCCCTTTAACAAGTCACTCTTGGTAAGAAACTTAGCACTGCCCACTGTATCGATGCAGTCTTCTAAACGTGGAGGGTGTCTTTGTTACCGCATTGACTTTTCTATAGTCTGTACAAAATCGGGTTGACCCTTCAGGTTTAGGTACTAGAACTACTGGTGAACTCCAGCTACTTTGACTAGGTTCGATCAAATTGTTTTCCAGCATGTACTGGATCTCTGCTCTTACTTGGGCCTGTTTGTCCAGACCCAAGCAGTAAGGATGTTGTTTTAACGGAACGGTTCCCCCTTATATCTACATCAGGTGCTGCTAAGGTTGTGCATCCCAGCTTAAACCGACAAACTCTTTTAAACGTTGTGAAAATTCTGGTTAGATCTTCACGTTGTTTTGCCTCCAGGTGCAAAAGCATTTTGTCTAATTTTCCTAGCCATTCTGTATTCGCTAATCTGATAGGTGTAGGTTCATTCTGAGAATTTCCTAGGCCTGCTTCTGCCTCATCCTCACAATCCTTTTCTTTCTGAGCAGTCCCGATTACCTGACATACCTGTATTGGCTTATCCTTCTCCCTGCGATAATATTACTTGAGCATATTGATGTGACACAACCGGTGGTTCTTCCGGCGATCAGGGGTGTTAGTCAAGTAATCTACCTTACCCACTCTTTTGATCACTCTATGTGGGCCACTGAACCGTGCTTTTAATGGTTCTCCCTGTACGGTAACAACACTAATACGTCATCCCCTGGTTGAAAATCATGGGCTTTTGCATCCTTGTCTGCCCATTTTTTCATATTGGCTTGGGATGCTTTAAGGTGTTCCTGAGCTACACCGCAAGCTTTTCTCGAGCCTTTCCCGGAACAAAGATACATAGTCCAATATCGAAGATTCATTCTTTTGTTCCAAGAATCTGTCTTTTATAAGTCTTGGAGGACCTCTTACTTCATGTCCCTAAACCAATTCGAAAGGACTGAAGCCTGTAGACTCGTTTGGTGAGTCTCTGGTGGCCAGTCAGTCTGACCTCGGTGGTGAGTAAATTGCTAGAATCAATTCTGAGGGACAGGATAAACTGACACTTAAAAAGGCACGGATTAATCAGGGATAGTCAGCATGGATTTGTTAGGGGAAGGTCATGTTTTACGAACTTAATTGAGTTTTTTCAGAAAGTAACAGGGAGGATTGATGAGGGTAGTGCAGTAGATGGGGACTACGTGGATTTTAGTTAGGCATTTGACAAGGTCCCGCAAGGCAGACTGGTCAGTAAAACGAAAGCCCATGGGATACAGGGGAATGTGGCAGGTTGGATCCAAAATTGGCTCTGGGACAGGAAACAAAGTATAATGGTCGACAGATGTTTTTGCGAATGGAAAGTTGTTTCGAGTAGCGTTCCACAGGGCTCAGTGTTGGGTCCCTTGCTGTTTGTGGTATATATTAATGATTTGGACTTAAATGTGGGAGGCATGATCGGGAAATTTGCTGATGACACAAAAATTGGTCGTGTAGTTGATAGTGAAGAGGATAGCTGTCGACTCTAGAGTGATATCAATGGTTTGGTTGAGTGGGCGGGAAAGTGGCAAATGGAATTCAGTCCAGAGAATTGTGAGATAATGCATTTGGGGAGGGCAAATAAAGCAAGGGAATACAGAATAAACGGGAGGATATTGAGAGGGTAGAAGAAGTGAGAGACCTTGGAGTGTATGTCCACAGGTCCCTGAAGGTGGCAGAACAGGTAGATAAGAGTGGTGAAGAAGGCATATGGATTGCTTTCCTTTATTGGCCAAGAAATAGAATACAAAAGCAGGGATGTGATCCTGGAACTATATAAAATGCTGGATAGGCCACAGCTGGAAAATTGCGTACAGTTCTGGTCACCACATTACAGAAAGTATAATTTACTTTGGAGAGAATACAGAGGAGATTTACAAGAATGTTGCCAGGGCTTGAAAGTTGCAGCTATGAAGAAAAATTGGATAAGCGAGGGTTGTTTTTCCCTGGAACTGAGGAAGCTGACGTGAGACTTAATTATGTGGGGGCGAGATAGATAGCCTCCTTCTCTGCCGTAATTGTTCTATGGTTCTAAATAGAAGAAAGTCTAGTCCTTTATCCCAGTCATATGGCTATTCGTGACAGTATGTTCTAATCATTGTTTTGAGAGTTGGGTGAAATCTCTCTAAAGCACCCTGTGACAGTGGGTGATATGCTGAAGATTTCAACTGTCTAATCCCCAAATTGCCCATGACTTCTTGAAATATCCTAGACATGGAATTAGAACCTTGATCTGATTGAAGTTCAAGTGGTAACCCATATCTCATAAAGAACTGGGTTAACTTTGCGACAACTATTCTAGCAGTAATTGTCCTCAAAGGAATGGCCTCTGGGAATCGAGTAGCCATATCCATGATAGTAAGTATGTATTGATGTCCTGCTTTTGTTTTTGACAAGGGTCCTACACAGTCTACTAATACCCTGCTAAATGGATCCTCAAACTGGTATGGGAACTAGTGGTGCCGATTTTATGGTAGGTTGTGGTTTTCCCACCATTTGACGTGTATGGCATGTCCTAAAAAATTGTGTCTCATCCTTTGTAAGGCCTGGCCAGTAATAACGTTGGCTGATACATGATTTGGTCTTCCGAATTCCCCTATGTCCTGCAAAAGGAATGTCGTGTGCTAACCTTAATAATCCTTGGCGATATTTAGATGGTACCGCTATCTGTTGGACAACTGTCCAGTCTTCGTCAGCAGGTCCATGAGGCGGTCTCAATTTCCTCCTCAAAACCCCGTTTGCCATATAATAGCCTTCCGGAACTCCTTTCGCCTTAGCTTCTGTCAGAGCCGTCTGTGCCATTCAGTATATCTCTGGATCAGCTTGCTGTGCTGCAATGATAGACGATTTGGTGAACATCTCATTTGGATTATCTAAATCCCCAAATAAGGTTTCAGATACTTGGCTAGCTGTTTGTTTGCACCTCTTTTACCTGTAACAATGGATGTTGTTTAGCCATTGCTCGGGTGACTACACACGCAGGAAATATTCAAAGAACAAAGAACAGTGCAGCAATGGAACAGGCCATTCGGCCCTCCAAGCCTGCGCCGATCTTGATGCCTGCCTAAACTAAATCCTTCTGCACTTCCGGGGACCGTATCCCTCTATTCCCATCCTATTCATGTATTTGTCAAGATGCCTCTTAAACGTCGCTATCGCACTTGCTTCCTCCAGGCACTCACCACCCTCTGTGTAA
This sequence comes from Heterodontus francisci, assembly GCF_036365525.1. Taxonomy (NCBI): domain Eukaryota; kingdom Metazoa; phylum Chordata; class Chondrichthyes; order Heterodontiformes; family Heterodontidae; genus Heterodontus; species Heterodontus francisci. Next base: position 48,197,759 of record NC_090374.1, read on the forward strand.
AGAACTTGCCTCGCACATCCCCTTTAACTTTGCCCCTCGCACCTTAAACCTATGTCCCCTAGTAGCTGACTCTTCCACCCTGGGAAAAAGCTTCTGACTGTCCACTCTGTCCATGCTGCTCATAACTTTGTAAACCTCTATCATGTCGCCCCTCCACCTCTGTTGTTCCAGTGAAAACAATCCGAGTTTTTCCAACCTCTCCTCATAGCTAATGCCCTCCAGACCAGGCAACATCCTGGTAAACCTCTTCTATACTCTCTCCAAAGCCTCCACGTCCTTCTGGTCGTGTGGCGACCAGAATTGCACGCAATATTCTAAGTGTGGCCTAACTAAAGTTCTGTATAGCTGCAGCATGACTTGCCAATTTTTATGCTCTATGCCCCGACCAATGAAGGCAAGCATGCCGAATGCCTTCTTGACTACCTTATCCACCTGCGTTGCCACTTTCAGTAACCTGTGGACCTGTACGCCCAGATCTCTCTGCCTGTCAATACTCCTAAGGGTTCTGCCATTTACTGTATACTTCCCACCTGCATTAGACCTTCCAAAATGCATTACCTCACACTTGTCCGAATCAAACTCCATCTGCCATTTCTCCGCCCAAGTCTCCAAACGATCTGTATCCTCTGACAATCCTCATCACTATCCGCAACTCCACCAACCTTTGTGTCGTCCGCAAACTTACTAATCAGACCAGCTACATTTTCCTCCAAATCATTTATATATACTACAAAGAGCAAAGGTCCCAGCACTGATCCCTGCGGAACACCACTAGTCACATTCTTCCATTCAGAAAAGCACCCTTCCACTGCTACCCTCTATCTTCTATGACTGAGCCAGTTCTGTATCCATCTTGCCAGCTCACCTCTGATCCCGTGTGACTTTGTACCAGTCTGCCACGAGGGACCTTGTCAAAGGCTTTACTGAAGTCCATATAGATAACATCCACTGCCCTTCCTTCATCAATCATCTCTGTCACTTCCTCAAAAAACTCAATCAAATTAGTGAGACACAACCTCCCCTTCACAAAACCATGCTGCCTCTCGCTAATAAGTTCGTTTGTTTCCAAATGGGAGTAAACCCTGTCCCGAAGAATCCTCTCTAATAATTTCCCTACCACTGACATAAGGCTCACCGGCCTATAATTTACCTTAAAACTTATGGAATTATGGTCACTGTTCCCAAAATGCTCCCCTACTGAAACTTCGACCACCTGGCCGGGCTGATTCCCCAATACCAGGTCCAGTACAGCCCCATCCCTAGTTGGACTGTCTACATATCTATTCCCGGAACTTGTTCCTGTACTTGCTCTGTTTTCTTAATTTCACTTGTTACCTCTGTAATTTTAGGAGAAAGTGATACTTTTGATCCAGCCAAATCATTTCCTAGGAGTAGATCAATTCCCTCTGTGGACAACTCCTACAGTTGTTATCCCAGATATTAAGTCACACTCTAGTTGTACTTTATATATAGGTATGGGTATATACTCCCCGCCAATTCCATTAACTAAAACTTTAGCGTTCAAGGCGCTCTCTGATGGAAACCTTATATCTTTCCCTAGCAAGAGAGTTTGGGTTGCTCCTGTGTCCCTGAGTATAATGATAGGTTTTCCTGCCTCACTTACAGGATATGGAGTTACTCTCCCTTTTGACAAAAATTCATTATAACTCTCGGGTATTTTATTCTTAACCTCTACACTCCTTTTAGTTTTAGTATCTGGTTTTACAACTGTTGTTAAAGCTATAGCCTGGTCTGCTGTACTCAGTCTTTTCCTCTGTACTAGCTTTGCGTACCCCAGCAAGTCCTAAGGGTTTACCTCACAATTTCCAGCAAGCTGAACAGAGATGACCCATTTGGTGTCAATGATAACACTTTGGCTTACGAAGCTCACTTCTACCCTCAACACCTTCCTTTCTGACCTGAGGAGGTGATACTGGAGCATTCCCAGCCGAGCGAGCCCCCAATTAAATATATATGTGTTGACCATTCGGAACAAAGCCCCCAATCACAATATATGCTTCTGATTGCGGTGGGAGCAATGCACTGTCAATTTAGTCCCGTCGATCCAGAGATCGCATCATATATCTTTTAAGCTGTACAAATCGAATAAAACAGCAGCCAAATTTAAACAATCCAGTAAACCACACCCCCCCCCCCCCCCCCCAGTGAAGCGAACCAAACCAGGTATCTTTAGAGATCAACAAATTTAACTATTTATTAGAGAAAACTAAAATCTTAAATACTACTAAGATAAACCAATATCTAAAGACCTTATAACTTATTTAAAAATCTAACTCCCGCATTCGCATACATGTACTAAAACTAACAGTAGTTTGTTTTTTAATTAGCTGCCCGAAAAAATAGAAAAAACAATAAAGTCTTTGCAGATTACGCTTCCGGTGAACAGTCTTCTGATGCAACACAGTCAAAGTTCACTTGCAGTCTTTCAAGGTCCGATGAATCAGAAGAACCTTCTAAAGATAGGAATGCAGCAGTTCAGTTCAGCAATTGTCGTGTTAAACTCTTCTTTTCTCCAGTGATGAACACAGCAGATCAATAATTTGTTGTGAAAGAATAAAATACTTTCATATTTACTTCTTGAAGGAATTAATTTGGCTTGAAGCTTTTTATAAGTTTGAGAAACTACCTAGGGTCTAAGTTGACTTAGAGAGAGCTCTCCTGTTTCCTTCACGTGCTGGATCAGTCTGTCAACTGAACAACCCAGTTTTTTGCCAGCCAGTTTCAAAGTCAAAATGGATACATTGAAGCTCTGTTCTCTCACTTTGTATGGTTGTTGCCTGGCAACCAGAAAGCACTTTGGTTTACAGTCTCCGGAGCTTGCTGCCTTAACGATATACTGATCTTTTCCAGCCTTGAAGGCATTCCGCAATATTTCCTGAGGAGAAAAAAAAACACAGGATCGTGACCGTTCTTATTTATCCTAACCCCACCCCCACCACCCCCAATGCACACACACATGCATTCAAAAACTATTGGTTAACCAGTTTAAAAAAAAAAAAATGGGGTTCCTTAGGAATAAAATAAGTAGCTGGGTTGTAAGTCCTGGTGGGTTTCGTTCCCGGTTGATGAGGTGTCCCAGAATTGAATCGTCAGATGCCACTTGAAGTCTCCAGGCAAATTTGATGAAACAGTCTTTAATATATAGGCATTCAAAGTATTTCGGCTGTAGCAGGCGTCACACAGTTCTTTCAATGAGGAGCATTCATTTTCAAACTGACAGTCCTTCGGCAAATACTTCACTAAGAATTCCAGCAAACACAAACAGGCAATAGAGAGAGTTACTTCTGTAGCAAACTCCTCTTCTTAGAGTTTTGAAGTAAAACAGAATTTACTGCATCCAACAACGAAAATGTTCTTTCCAGGGTTTTTTCCTTCTTGGGCAAACACAGTCTGAGCCCAATGTAGATTTTCTCTCCTGAGATATAGACAACCTCTTTTCAGTAAGCACGTCTCCTGCTGTTACCTAGGAAACAGGCTGGCTGTGGCACTGTTCTCAATGAATCTAAAAAAACCTTCTGGCTGTCTTAAAGATGCACTGTTTTTAAACAGAGGAGAAAATAATAGTTCGGTGACAGTATCACCATATCAGGTCCTCAAAATATTCCAAAGCACTTTACAATCAGTGGATTATTTTGTGAAGCACAGTCACTAATAATGTGTAAACTTATTCAGCAAGGGCATTAAGTGGGGTAGATAGAATTAAGATACTGGTCAGCTATGAATAAATGGCTGCAGGCTCGAGGGACTAATTGTTCCTATGTTTCTTTGACACATGTGGCAGGCAATTTGTGCATAGTAAGATCCCACAAACATCAAAATAATGAATGACCAGGTAACCTGTATTTTGGTAGCGTTGGTTTAGGGCGTAATCTTGGCTGGGACACGTGCAGAGATCCCTGCTCCTCTTCACATAATGTCTTGTATCTTCCTGAGCAAGCAGAGGGGGTTTCGATATGATGTCTCATCCAACAATTACGACCTAAGAAATTGCAGCACTCGCAGTAGGTACTGAAATGTCAGCCTAAATTGTGTGCATAATTCCATTGTGGAGCTTGAACCCACAATCTTCTGCCTGAGGTGAGAGTGCTACTAACTGAGCCAAGCGGATACTTAACTGAATGGTTCAGTGTATCTGATATTTGTCAGCAACCACTTCTGGCTGTAACTCTTATTTGTTATAATGCCATTATCTTACTAACATAAAATTATATTAAAATTCAAATGAATTTCCATACCAAGTGCAGCATAATAGTTTTGGAGACTTCAGTGTGGGTTTGAAGGGTAACGAGAGGAGGAATTTAATGGCTTTGAATTTGCATTAGCTATATTTTGCTGCCCTGATAATTGAATAACGCTACTGATGTTTGTATGAGCACTAAATGAACTGCACGTTTAAAAAAAAATTCTTAATGAATCGTCTATTTTGTACTTGGTAAAAATCCAGATTAGATATTGTTAGCCATCATTCTTGATGGGGCTACTTTAGCAGTCTTTTTTTTTTTATTTCATGGAATGTGGGCATTGCTGGCAAGGCCAGCATTTGTTGCCCATTCCTAGTTGTCCTTGAGAAGGTGGTGGTGAGCCGCCACCTTGAACCGCTACTGTCCATCTGGCATAGGTACACCCACAGTGCTGTTAGGAAGGGAGTACCAGGTTTTTGACCCAGCAACAGTGAAGGAACAGTGTTCCAAGTCAGGATGGTTTGTGGCTTGGAGGGGAACTAGCAGATGGTGGTGTTCCCTTCGAACACCTTCGAGGTGGTAGAGGTCGTGCGTTTGGAAGGTGCTGTCGAAGGAGGTGTGTTGAGTTGCTGCAGTACATATTGTATATGGTACACACTGCTCTCACTGTGCGCCGGTGGTGGAGGGAGTGAATGTTGAAGGTGGTGGATGGGTGCTGATCAAGCAGTCTGCTCTGTCCTATTGTATGAAAGTAGCATAAGATGGAGTGACATTTTCTAACCTCAGTTTATGCATCTGCAAGAGAGTTAAGGAAGAGGAAGGCATTCAGCCCATCTTTGATAACCTATCTCCAATTATCCTAATGTCCTCCTAAATATAAATTCTAGATGCATAAACTGAGGTTAGAAAATGTTGAGGTTAGAAACAAGCCATTTAAACTATATTCAACTGAGTCCATGGCTTTACAAATCCCAGCTCCTTCATCTTTTTGTGTTTTTTGAATAAAGCTTAATCTACAGTGTTGTCTTCGCCAAACTTGATTTTTTTCTGTCTGTAAAATGGATAAGGACATACAAGTTAAATATTTATTAATCTTTTCCCTATTAGTTCTTTTTGTGGGACAAGAATTCTGATTTTGTCTAGATGTTTGAACATTATTGTTTATAAAACTTCCTCGTTTTTTTTTTCAAACTGTCTGATATTAGAAAGTTATTCGATTGTTGAGAAAAGCTTACTGAGTCTTTTATTTTCTCTCTCCCCAAACAATACAATGCAGCATTGCAATGCAGAAGATTAATCCAAATGCTTATGCAGTATGTTAATTAAACAGAGTATTTTCTGTTTTTTTTGGGTGGGAGCAGCATTACTACAAAGGTGTTCTTGATTTAAACCAAATCTGTAATGGGCCTTTGTTTATAATTCTCAACGTGCTACGGCTACAAACAGTCTAACACTTTTATAAGTTAATCCATTGTTAGAAGCTGACCACAGGCACAACAGATAATTAACTTCTGTAGACAGTTGTGAAGAACAGTCGGCAGAAACCTGAAGGGGATCTGTTGAGGCAAGAGGATCACAACGTCAACTTGGGAGATGAGGTGGGGGTGGCAAAATCAAAAGGGAAATATGAAAGCCATTTTCTGTATATACTTATGAACTGATAACCTGACCCAAAGCACTTCACAGCCAATTAATTATTTTCTGAAGTGTGGTCACAGTTGGGATGGAGGGAAATGTGGCAGCCAGTTTGCGCACAGCAAGGTCCCACAAACAGCAATGAGATAAATAATCAATAAAGCTGTTTATTTTAGTTATGTTCCTTGAGGGATAAATATTGGCAAGGACATCTGGAGAACTCCCATGCTCTTTTTGGCATAGTGCCTGGGATCTTTTAAGTCCACCTGAGAGGACAGGTGGGACTTCATCATCTCATCTGAAAGACAGCACCTCCAACAGTGCAGCGCACTCTCAGTATTGCATTAAAGTGTTAGTCAATATTACATGCTTAAGTCCTGGTCTCAAAAGTAGAATTGCATGATGATGCATTACACTTAAAGCTTTAAACATGGAGAAACAAAATCTAATCCTTTGTACTTTCCTGAAGCTTTGAACCTCTGAAGCCATTGTTTCAGCTCTAATGCTGCACTTTTTGGTGGGCACTCTTTTTAGTAGTTACACTGTATTCATTATTTCAGTTCATCCTGAAGGGAACTGAATCATACTGGCTTAACCAAAATTAATGTGCACAGTTTTTGAAATAACTTTCTTATGCATGATAAAGACCATGAAGATGAACCTGCTGGTTTTCACTGTCTTGTCTCTGAGCTCCTATAGACCTCTGTCTTTCACAGTCTGAACCTCCTGCAGTGAGCACACAGTTCGATCAATAACTCAATATCTTTTTTCATGCAGTAATTATCTGTGTGATATTACATGGATACTGCATTTCTTTATTACCCCAAAGATAAAAGGCTTTTTCTGTCAACTGCAGATCCTTTTGATTTTAAACAAAAGTTTAAAAAACAAACTTTGTATCTGAATTAAAATAAACTACAGTAAAATATTTGATTCGATACATTACAACATATTAAACTGGTTTAATAAATTTAATTGTAATTTTCATATTGTGAAGAAGCATTGGAACATTATGCTGATTCAAATTATGGAGGAAATTTCTAAAAGTGTTGAAAAGGATTGAATAAACTGTTAGTATCTTGACAAATCTGAATACAATATCCAACAATTCAGTTCAAAACATGGAGTAGAATGGGTGGTATTTAGCATGTTTTTAATACCTTGATCCCTTTGTTGTTTCTAGCCTCATTTTTCCCTCCATGCCCTATTTTCTTTACTTTTAGATGGAGGTTCTGCAAGAATCAAGGATGATGATTCCAGATTGTCAGCGTCGATTGGCAACTGCCCACAGTGACCTTGCACAACTATTGGTGAGTCGGCATTATTTTCAGTTTGGCAAGTTCTAAGTACATGGAGCCTCTTTCTATATCCATATGTATTGGGTTGAGGAGTAGATAGTACCTCATTTTTAAACAATTTATTCATTGTAAATTCATACAATTCACATTAGATATCTGAAATCATGTTAAACAAGTATGTGGTGTGAAGTGATTGGTCTGGAGTTTTTCGAGTAAACTGATATGTTATCTACAAAATTCAACTTTTTATTTATTTGTTCATGGGATGTGGGCACCACTAGCAAGGTCAGCATTTATTACCATTGAGCTGCCATCTTAAACCACTGCAGTCCATGTGGTGTAGGTTCACCCACAGTGCTGTTAGGAAGGGAGTTCAAGGATTTTGATCCAGTGACAATGAAGGAACAGTGATTATATTTCAAAGTCAGTATGGTGTGTGACTTGGAGATGGTGTCTGATGCCCTCCACTTCCTAGGTGGTAGAAGTTGTGGGCTTGGGAGGTGCTGTCAAAGAAGCCTTGGCAAAATGCTGCACTGCATCTTGTAGATGATAAACACTGCAGTCACAGTGTGTCAGTGATAGAGGGTGTGAATTTTTAAGGTAGTGGATAGGGTGCCAATCAAGCTGGTTGCTTTTTTCTGGATGGTGTCGAGCTTCTTGAGTGTTGGAGCTGCACTCATCCAGGCAAGTGGAGAGTATTCCATCACGCTCCTGACTTGTGTCCTGTCAATGATGAAGTTTTTGGAAGTCAGGAGATTTGCCACTCGCAGCAGAATACCCAGCCTCTGACCTGTTCTTATAATCACAGTATTTATGTGAGTGGTCCAGTTAGGTTTCTGGTCAATGGTGACCCCAGCCCCAGGATTTTGATGGCTGGAGATTCAGCAACCATTGAATATGAAGGGGAGGTGTTTAGACTCTCTTTTGTTGGAGATGGTCATTGCCTGGCACTTATGTATGTGTTTTTTTTTTGTGGTGTGCATATAACATAGAACAAAGAACAAAGAAAATTACAGCACAGGAACAGGCCCTTCGGCCCTCCAAGCCTGCGCCGATCCAGATCCTCTATCTAAACATGTCGCCTATTTTCTAAGGGTCTGTATCTCTTTTCTTCCTGCCCATTCATGTATCTGTCTAGATACATCTTAAAAGACGCCATCGTGCCCGCATCTACCACCTCCGCTGGCAACGCGTTCCAGGCACCCACCACCCTCTGCGTAAAGAACTTTCCACGCATATCCCCCCTAAACTTTTCCCCTTTCACTTTGAACTCGTGTCCTCTAGTAATTGAATCCCCCACTCTGGGGGAAAAAGCCTCTTGCTATCCACCCTGTCTATACCTCTCATGATTTTGTACACCTCAATCAGGTCCCCCCTCAACCTCCGTCTTTCTAATGAAAATAATCCTAATCTACTCAACCTCTCTTCATAGCTAGCGCCCTCCATACCAGGCAACATCCTGGTGAACCTCCTCTGCACCCTCTCCAAAGCATCCACATCCTTTTGGTAATGTGGCGACCAGAACTGCACGCAGTATTCCAAATGTGGCCGAACCAAAGTCCTATACAACTGTAACATGACCTGCCAAATCTTGTACTCAATACCCCGTCCGATGAAGGAAAGCATGCCGTATGCCTTCTTGACCACTCTATTTACCTGCGTTGCCACCTTCAGGGAACAGTGGACCTGAACACCCAAATCTCTCTGGACATCAATTTTCCCCAGGACTTTTCCATTTACTGTATAGTTCACTCTTGAATTGGATCTTCCAAAATGCATCACCTCGCATTTGCCCTGATTGAACTCCATCTGCCATTTCTCTGCCCAACTCTCCAATCTATCTATATTCTGCTGTATTCTCTGACAGTCCCCTTCACTATCTGCTACTCCACCAATCTTAGTGTCATCTGCAAACTTGCTAATCAGTCCACCTATACTTTCCTCCAAATCATTAATGTATATCACAAACAACAGTGGTCCCAGCACGGATCCCTGTGGAACACCACTGGTCACACGTCTCCATTTTGAGAAACTCCCTTCTACTGCTACTCTCTGTCTCCTGTTGCCCAGCCAGTTCTTTATCCATCAAGCTAGTACATCTTGGACCCCATGCGCCTTCACTTTCTCCATCAGCCTGCCATGGGGAACCTTATCAAAAAGCCTTACTGAAGTCCATGTATATGACATCGACAGCCCTTCCCTCATCAATCAACTTTGTCACTTCCTCAAAGAATTCTATTAAGTTGGTAAGACATGACCTTCCCTGCACAAAACCATGTTGCCTATCACTGATAAGCCCATTTTCTTCCAAATGGGAATAGATCCTATCCCGCAGTATCTTCTCCAGCAGCTTCCCTACCACTGACGTCCGGCTCACCGGTCTATAATTACCTGGATTATCCCTGCTACCCTTCTTAAACAAGGGGACAACATTAGCAATTCTCCAGTCCTCTGGGACCTCACCCGTGTTTAAGGATGCTGCAAAGATATCTGTTAAGGCCCCAGCTATTTCCTCTCTCGCTTCCCTCAGTAACCTGGGATAGATCCCATTCGGACCTGGGGACTTGTCCACCTTAATGCCCTTTAGAATACCCAACACTTCCTCCCTCCTTATGCCGACTTGACCTAGAGTAATCAAACATCTGTTCCTAACCTCAACATCCGTCATGTCCCTCTCCTCGGTGAATACCGATGCAAAGTACTCGTTTAGAATCTCACCCATTTTCTCTGACTCCAAGCATAACATTCCTCCTTTGTCCTTTAGTGGGCCAATCCTTTCTCTAGTTACCCTCTTTCTCCTTATATATGAATAAAAGGCTTTGGGATTTTCTTTAACCCTGTTTGCTAAAGATATTTCATGACCCCTTTTAGCCCTCTTAATTCCTCGTTTCAGATTGGTCCTACATTCCCGATATTCTTTCACAGCTTCGTCTTTCATCAGCCGCCTAGACCTTATGTATGCTTCCTTTTTCCTCTTAGCTAGTCTCACAATTTCACCTGTCATCCATGGTTCCCTAATCTTGCCATTTCTATCCCTCATTTTCACAGGAACATGTCTCTTCTGCACGCTAATCAACCTCTCTTTAAAAGCCTCCCACATATCAAATGTGGATTTACCTTCAAACAGCTGCTCCCAATCTACATTCCCCAGCTCCTGCCGAATTTTGGTATAGTTGGCCTTCCCCCAATTTAGCACTCTTCCTTTAGGACCACTCTCGTCTTTGTCCATGAGTATTTTAAAGCTTACGGAATTGTGATCACTATTCCCAAAGTAGTCCCCTACTGAAACTTCAAACACCTGGCCGGGCTCATTCCCCAACACCAGGTCCAGTATGGCCCCTTCCCGAGTTGGACTATTTACATACTGCTCTAGAAAACCCTCCTGGATGCTCCTTACAAATTCTGCTCCATCTAGACCTCTAACACTAAGTGAATCCCAGTCAATGTTGGGAAAATTAAAATCTCCTATCACCACCACCCTGTTGCTCCTACATCTTTCCATAATCTGTTTACATATTTGTACCTCTATCTCACGCTCGCTGTTGGGAGGCCTGTAGTACAGCCCCAACATTGTTACCGCACCCTTCCTATTTCTGAGTTCTGTCCATATTGCCTCACTGCTCGAGTCCTCCATAGTGCCCTCCTTCAGCACAGCTGTGATATCCTCTTTGACCAGTAATGCAACTCCTCCACCCCTTTTACCTCCCTCTCTATCCCGCCTGAAGCATCGATATCCTGGGATATTTAGTTGCCAATCATGCCCTTCCCTCAACCAAGTCTCAGTAATAGCAATAACATCATACTCCCAGGTACTAATCCAAGCCCTAAGTTCATCTGCCTTACCTACTACACTTCTTGCATTAAAACAAATGCACCTCAGACCACCAGTCCCTTTACATTCATCATCTGCTCCCTGCCTGCTCTTCCCCTTAGTCACACTGACTTCATTATCTAGTTCCTTACAGGCTTTAGTTACTACCTCCTCCTGTCAACTGATCTCCTCAATTGGTTCCCATCCCCCTGCCACATTAGTTTAAACCCTCCCCAACAGCGTTAGCAAAAGTTCCCCCAAGGACATTGGTTCCAGTCCGGCCCAGGTGTAGACCGTCCAATTTGTAATAGTCCCACCTCCCCCAGAACCGGTCCCAATGTCCCAAAAATCTGAACCCCCTCCTTCCTGCACCATCTCTCAAGCCATGCATTCATCCTGACTATTCTTTCATTTTTACTCTGACTATCACGTGGCACTGGTAGCAATCCTGAGATTACTACCTCTGAGGTCCTACTTTTTAACTTGGCTCCTAACTCCCTAAACTCTGCTTGTAGGACCTCATCCCGTTTTATACCTATATCATTGGTGCCTATGTGCACAACGACAACTGGCTGTTCACCCTCCCCCTTCAGAATGTTCAGCAGCCGATCTGAGACATCCCTGACCCGTGCACCTGGGAGGCAACATACCATTCGGGAGTCTCGTTTTCGACCACAGAACCGCCTATCTACTCCCCTTACAATCGAATCCCCTATGACTATAGCCCTTCCACTCTTTTTCCCGCCCTTCTGAACAGCAGAGCCAGCCACGGTGCCATGAACCTGGCTACTGCTGCCTTCCCCTGGTGAGCCATCTCCCTCAACAGTATCCAAAACGGTATACTTGTTTTGGAGGGAGATGACCGCAGGGGACTCCTGCGCTGCCTTCCTGCTCTTTCTCTGCCTTTTGGTCACCCATTCCCTTTCTCCCTCAGCAATCCTAATCTGCGGTGTGACCAATTCACTAAACGTGCTATCCACAACCTCCTCAGCATCGCGGATGCTCCAAAGTGAGTCCATCCGCAGCTCGAGAGCCGTCATGCGGTCCAACAAGAGCTGCAGTTGGACACACTTCCTGCACGTGAAGGAGTCAGGGACATCAGCCATGTCCCTGATCTCCCACATTGAGCAAGAGGAGCATGACACGGGTCTGAGATCTCCTGCCATTTTTAATCTTAAGCTTAACTTAGTTAAATGAAAAAAGAACGAAAAGTTTTTACCAATCACGATAAAACCAGAGAAATAGAAAAAGCCTTACCTTATATACACCCCACCGAGTCCTTCTTTTTGGTTAGAGGAGGAGGGCGGGTGGGAGACACTCCAAGTCTGGTGTCTCGGGTTCAGAAACCGCCCAAATATATAGTTACCCAGCAGCCCCCTGGCCTCCGCCGAAAACAAAAGGAAATTAAGTTTACTTTCAAACTGACCTTGCCAGCTGCTCACTCGCTCGCACTCTCTGCTCCCGAAAAAGCTTCCCAGCTGCTCACTCGCTCGCACTCTCTGCTCCCGAAAAAGCTGCTTCCCAGCTGCTCACTCGCTCGCACTCTCTGCTCCCGATAAAGCTGCTTCCCAGCTGCTCACTCGCTCGCACTCTCTGCTCCCGAAAAAGCTGCTTCCCAGCTGCTCACTCGCTCGCACTCTCTGCTCCCGAAAAAGCTGCTTCCCAGCTGCTCACTTGCTCGCACTCTCTGCTCCCGAAAAAGCTGCTGCAATGAAAGCCCAAGTCTGAATGTTGCCAGGTCTTGCGGCACAGATTGCTTCATTATCTGAGGAGTTATGAATGGAACTGAACACTGTCCAATCATCAGCAAACATTCCCAGTTTTGACCTTATGATGGAGGGAGGGTCATTGATGAAGCAGCTGGCGATGGTTGAGCCAACAACACTGTCTTGAGGATCTGCTGCAGTAATGTGCTGGGACTGAGATGATTGGCCTCCGACAACCACAACGATCTTCCTTTGTGCTAGGTACTACTCCAGCCGGTGGACAGTTTTCCTCTGATTTCCCATTGACTTCAATTTTATTAAAGCTCCTTGATACCATGTTCAGTCAAATGGTGCCTAGCCATCAAGAGCAGTCACTCTTGCCTCAAATCTGGAATTGAGCTCTTTTGCCCATATTTGTACAAATGCTGTAATAAGGTCTGGAGCCAATTGGTCCTGGCAGAACCTAAACTGTGCATTGGTGGGCAGGTGGTTGCCGAGTAAGCGCTGCTTTATTGCGCTGTCAATGCCATTTCCCATCACTTTGCTGATGATTGAGAATGGACTGATGAGAGAGTAATTGGCTGGATTGGCTTTGTCCTGCTTACTATCTCATCAGTCCATTCTCAATCATCAGCAAAGTGATGGGAAGTGGCGTGGACAGACATACCAAGGCAATTGTCCACTTTGTCGGGTGAATGTCAGTGTTGTAGCTGTACTGGAACAGCTTGGCTAGCATCATGGCTCAGTGCGCTTATCCTTTTCTTAATGTCATATGGAGTGAATTGAATTGTCTGAAGACTGGCTTCTGTGATGGTGGGAACCTCAGGAGGAAGTCAGGATAGATGATCCACTCAGAACTTCTGGTTAAAGATGGTTGCAAATGTTTCAACCTTGTCTTTTGCACTCATGTGCTGGCTGCACCATCATTAAGGGTGGGGATGTTCCTAGAGCCTTCCCCTCCCTTTAATTGTTTAAATATCCACCACCACCATCAATCACAACTATAGCATGCTGCTTCTGCACACATGTGGTCCTGTGTTATAGCTTCACCTGGTTGGCACTTCATTTTTACATACACCTGGTGCTGCACACTTTTCTGTCCTCCTAATTGAACCAGGGTTGATTCCCCAGCTTGATGGTAATGGTAGAGTGAGGGATATGCTGGGCCATGAGGTCGCAGATTGTGGGCGAATACAATTCTGCTGCTGCTGATGGCCCACAGCACTTCGTGGATGCCCAGTTTCAAGCTGCTTGGTCTTTTCTGAATCTTCCATTTAGCATTGTGCTAGTGCCATACAACATGATGAAGGGTGTCCTCAGTGTGAAAACAGGACTTGATCTCCACAAGGACTATGTAGTGGTCACATCCATACTGTCTTTGACAAGTGCATCTGCGAGAAAAAGGTGACTGAATTTGGTAATTTTTGTGCCTCTGAAATCAAAAATATGAACTTGATGTGCTAAAAAGAATTATTTTTTATTTTGAGTATATTTTCTGAATATGTACAGCGTAACAACTCGCATCAGAAAACAGTTCTAAAACAAGTAAATGTGAGTCTTTCCTTTACTAGACTAGATATGAAATGCACAACATTCAAATGCAACTTAATTTGGTTGTGGGTCTTCATTTGCGTTATCTATTTATCTTTAACATTTAATGAATTTACCACACATTCCAGAATAAAGGTGCAATAAAATGCATTACATTATTCAAATTGTTTGGGGAACCTGCATTTTAAACAAAAAATAACCAGTAGATTGTTCATGGCAAGCATGAGGCAATGCAATTTATATTCATTTTGGAAAATAGCACTTAAAGTACTTTGTAAAATAAGTACAAATTCAGATATTTTGTGAAGTATAATTTTAATGGAGGTGTAAATGGTATGGGAGTTTAGTCTATTAAACTATGCTTGCTTGGATAAATTCTCTGAATCTATAATAAATACAGGATTAGGGAAGAATAGATGATGCCAGCTGTTTCTAAATATCCTAGTTCCCTAGAATAATTAGGTTACCACCTACATATTTTAAAGAAATTGAACTAAAACCATTCTAGTGCATTTACTCATTTCCATTTTAATGTAAAATTAGCTGTAGTGTGTCTTTTAGCCCTATTGACATGTTTTGAAAGTAACTTTCTTTGTTGTGTATAACAGAATTTGCATTTTTTTGGAAATTAAATGCCATTTATTGATCTGTAAATGTTTAGTACATCACATATTTTTGCGTGGAAGGAAGGAAAGATTTCCTTTTGCATACCAGGTCAACACCTCCAATTCAGATACAATATTTTTTTTTTAACTTGGTAAAAATCAAATCCTAAAAATGTGTAAATCTGAGTTAAATGACATATTTTGACTTAAATCTCTTTCACTAAATAGCTAAACGGGCATTTTTATTTGTCTTTATATTAGATTGCGTACAAGAGACGCAAATTATATCCTCTTTTAATATTTATATGTGCTCATTGAAAAGCCTAAATGACTTTCTCCTGAGTCAGCAAAGGAGCTGGGACCAATTGTAGCACTTTGCTGCCACTCTAGTTGATGTTGACTACCTTAGCAATGGTCAGGATGCTACATTAACATAATGGGGCAGCTGTGCCACCATCTTACATTGGTGTAAAGCGGTTTTTATGTGGCATCGATGCAGGGTGAACATTATAGTTACACTGAAGTCATTTTGATTTGGCATTTTGTTTCCAGTGCTGTGAAAGAGGGAGCTTGTACAGCTTCAGCTTTTCACCAATTACAGTGTAATTGGAACTGATGCAAAGCTCAATTTTTAACTTTGAACATATGAATTAGGAACAAGAGTAGGCCATTCATCCCCTCGAGCCTGCTCTGTCATTCAACAAGATCATGGCTGATCTGATTGTAACCTCAACTCCACATTCCCACCTTCCTCCAATAACCTTCCACCCTCTTGCTTATCAAGAATCTGTCTACCTCCTCAAAAATATTGAAAGACTCTGCTTCCACCGCCTTTTGAGGAAGAGAGTTCCAAAGACTCTCGACGCTCAGAGAAAAAATTTCTCCTCATCTCATCTTAAATGGGCAACCCCTTATTTTTAAACAGAGATCCCGAATTCTAGATTCTCCCACAAGAGGAAACATCCTTTCCACATTCACCCTGTCAAGACCCCTCAGAATCTTGTATGTTTCAATCAAGTCACCTCTTGCTATTCTAAACTCCAGCGGATACAAGCCGAGCCTGTCCAACCTTTCCTCATTAGACAACCCGCCCATTCCAGGTCCAGTAAACCTTCTCTGAACTTCTTCCAACGCACTTACATCCTTCCTTAAATACGGAGACCAATACTGTACACAGTACTCTAGACGTAGTCTCACCAATGCCCTGTATAACTGAAGCATAACCTCCCTACTTTTGTATTTAATTCCCCTCGCCATAAACTATAACATTCTATTAGCTTTCCTAATTACTTGCTGTACCCGCATACTAACCTTTTGCGAAACATGGACTAGGACACCCAGATCCCTCTGCATCTCAGAGCTCTGCAATCTCTCACCATTTAGATAATATGGTTTTTTATTCTTCCTGCCAAAATGGACAGTTTCACATTTTCCCACTTGCAGCCACTTGTATTCTAATTTTACCCTGCTTATTAATCTTTTAGTAGTTCTCTGCTGCATTTTATGTTATGTCCAATCTTCTGACCTGCCACCATCTTTGTGCAATTGTATGCTTTTTCTTTAAGTTTGATACTGTCTTTTTCTTTCTCATTGGAATGTATCTATTCTGTGTATTCTGAAATATCCCCTTAAATGTCTGCCACTGCATCTCTATTGACCTATCTCTTAACCTACTTTGACAGTTCACTTTTGCTAGCTCTGCTTTCATGCCCTCATAATTGCCCTTATTTAAGTTTAAAATACTAGTCTTAGACCCACTCTTCTCTCCCTCAAACTGAATATAAAATTCAATCATATTATGATCACTGCTGCCTAGGGGTGCCTTCACTATGATGCCATGAATTAATCCTATCTTGTTGCATAATAATACCAGGTCTAGTATAGCCTGTTCTCTGGTTGGCTCCAGAATGTGCTGTTCGCAGAAACTACTCCGAAAACATTCTATGAACTCCTCGTCTAAGCTGTCTTTGGCCATCTGATTTTTCCAGTCTATATGTAGATTAAAGTCCCCCATGATTATCGACGTACCTTACTGACAAGCTCCCATTATTTCTTTCTTCATACCCCATCATACTGTGTGGTTACTGTTAGGAGGTCTGTACACCACTCACACAAGTGAGGTGCTGAACTGTGTTTAGCATTCATGTTGATAATTGTACTGTAAGATCAAACACTCCCTGATGAATCATTTCTAATTTCAATGTTTAAGTCCACCTTCTTTGCTTAATTAGTGCTGTTAGCTGACAGTATCAGTCCAGTATAATTACAGTACAAGTGTTTTCTCATTGAAGAGGGTAGCTAACTGTAAATCACTTTCAACATCTAGCAGCATTAACGCACGGATGTTGTTTATTTGTATACTCATAGCTTATCCAACTTTTGTTACTCCATTCCTATTCAGAGCCTTAATCTATGAAAATGTAGAAAGTTTTGTTGAATTATCCAGATGTAATCATTCAGATTTTTCCTGAAAGAATTTTCAACTGGGTGTGTTAAAACAGATGAGTTTTCTTTGTGAAATCTAACTATTGAACTACATTGGGCCAGATGATGTTGTAGCAGGGCATCTAATGGTGGCTGCCATTAATTAGATTTTCCCTTGTACACTTCAGCTCAAGTTGCTGAAAGTGCAAGCTGATAATGCTGCAGTGAGGGAAACAGGACATCTGGGACCTGAGTGAACAGAGCAAACAAGAGGGTATCTCTCCTTAACCAGTGCAATTTAGGATAGGGAAGTAAACAGCAGAAGGACTGAGAAGAAGGATGAATTCAATGTCAAATCAGGTACAGAAAGTAAAATAAAGAAGGAAAGAAAGATGGGATTAAGAGAGAGACAGAAACAAAAAAGATTTAAATCTCCTAAAACAATTCACAACGTGAGGGAATGAGGCACCACACGTATGACAGTTAATTTTCGGTGCCAGAGAGTTTAGTTGGCAGTCATTAATGCTTATCACATTGTTAAAAGGGTACTTAAGCTTGTAATTACTAGCTCTAAATATCTGCGGTGGATTTGTTTGTATACACCATGCAAACACAGAAAATTCCTGACATTCAGTGCATGTCAATGGTGAGGCAGACATAAAAATGCAGTTTTCACAAAACTAGCGGCCGAGTGGCGCAACACAGACAGCAACTTTTGGATATTGGCATTTGACCGTGCATCTTCCCTTGCCTGAATTTGCTGTGCCATTTCGCATAAATAATGACGAGTGCTATTAGCTTCACCGGTATTTTAATAGAAAAATTTGGCCTGTTAAGTTGTATCTATAGTTAATATTTTTTGCTTTTTCTTCTCCCCTCCCCCCTTACGCATTACCTTAAAGTTGAATATAGAAAGTTAATCCCTACCCTTTTAGCACCTTCAGACTTCATTGTCTGTTTTTGGCTAATGTACAGATGCTGAAAGAAACCCTGATATTACAGTAATAAAGCTACTCAGATGGCAGGAATAGCTTTATTTCACTAATAACCCAATGCAATTTAAGTACACAGTTATAAATAGAATATTTTAAATTTTGCCAACTTTGTCTTCTCCTTTCCCTCACTCTCCTTTTTGCCCTCTCCAGTTACAAGATCTCCTTCCCTTCTCCTGAAGTAGCCATTATTGGTGTTTCAGTCTTGTTGCTAGATAACGATTAAGAGTAGGATCTTGATTGATTGACACGCCATGGTCAATTGAAGTAACCCTGACTGAAATCAGCTAACTCATCACAGCCTTGAGAAAAGTCCACTGTTTCATTCCTGGTCTGTGTTGGGTTAGTTGTATGCTGGGTAGACTTTGCCATTAGGAGGCCTTTTTACTTTATTTGTAACTAATTCCTATTCTAGCTCTTATCTATGTTTTTCTCTCTGTGAGTACTGTTTTCCTATGCCTGCAAGGTCACCATGTACATTTCAGAGTTGGGACCTACATTCTAAAACTTGACCTGTAGTTGGCTGAAAGCCTGGTCCACATGTCTGTTTTGCAACAGTATGATGATGAGCATGATGCCCATTTCAATTTTTGTTGAAATTTCAGGTATCACGCATATTCTTGTCAGTGGCCACAGTAGTTCCCCAACAAGGTTATTCAGTACCAGTATTCCCTTCCCAAAAAAAGGTCATTTTTTAAAATCCTTAGTTTAATTCAGATCTCTTGCAAAATCCTTAGTATGTAATATAATGACCAGCATTGCAGCTTTTCTCCACTCGCTAATTACTCTGATTACACCAAATAAACGTCAACTATTTTATGTTCAGCTATAATCTATGCTGTTAACTTCATCCAAGTAATGGCTCGGCAAAGGCTACTAAAATTATAGGTATTTTTATAATATGGAACCCCAAAGCAGCTGCAACTCGAGTACAGAGTTGAATTTAGACATGAGTTTCCAAAGGAACTAGTGTTGTACACTATTGTGTAGTACTATATTGTAAGTGTGAATGTTTTATGGTATTTATATTAATCTGTTAGCTGGAGTACTATAGGATTAATAGATAATATATATATGAAAATGAAAACATTCTGTTTTTGTATTCTTCCTGTTCCAGGAAAGCGAGAAAGAATTGGAAGACACTGAGGAATACAAGGAAGCCCAGGCCACAATAGGATCAATCAAACTAGAAGCCTAGAACCTATTTGTTAATTATAATGTTTTTTGTTATAAATATTTGCACTGTGTCCATTCCATTTCCCCCAATTTCAGTTGTAGGCATTATGACCCTGCTTTTATTATGCTCGGGCTCTAAGTGTGAACCCTGTGTAATCTGAGTTCTCTTGCATTGCGTAACAGACTGTGTACCCAAAACAATTTTGTGCCACATCATGGTGAAATAATGAAACATTAAATAAATGTACCTGCTGACAATGAATTGTCTTATTTTGTGTGTGCATCGGACATTAAAATGTCTATTGCTAAGAGATCTGTTCCATTTTAATTTGATGGATGAAATGAGTGTATATTTTGTGGTCTAGCAACTGATAGTTGTATTGCAGCAGCTGCTACATCATTGGCCAAGCATGCTGGCAATATTTCTCTATGCAACAACTTATCCAGGAACTGAGGCGGCCTGCAACTGCTTTGTTGTCTGGTTTCAGATGATTTGATTTGTAGTACCGTAACCACTTAATATCGAAGTGAAAGCGCCATGTAAGTCCAGTTTCAATCTGACTCCTGATATGCTGCAGCCAGGATGTGTTAAGCCCACCTCCAGTAAGTAGCCTTGCACTTCTTGAGCTGTGTACTGCCAGGTGTAGCTTAACTCTAGCCTAGCAAAGCCACATACTCAAAATGCCCAGGTATTCCAGTGACCTGCTTGGGAACTCTGCCTTCTCACAAGATTAAAAATAGTCTCCTCAGAGTGGCACATTGCACATTTGTCCAAGCAGGCATGCACACTATCCCCTTTTCACTGAGTGTTAACAAGGACAGCTAATAGTGTAATTTGGGTCTGTTGGGTGTGTGCTGCACTGGACAGAGACTGGTATTTGTAATATAATGGCAGCCAGCACCTGTAGCAGTATTTGTAGTAGTAACACTAGCGTCAACAAAGTTTTGAGTTTTTTGTTTTAATATTGCATCAGTTTAGAAAACTCCAGACTCATTCTATGACTCTCAGGCAAGCATACAGTATGCAAGATTATGTGCTCATGAATATAATCTCAAATGAATTTTCTAAATATCAGTCACATTAGGAAGGAGATATGTCACACGACCTCTTGAAGTATAAACTTCCCATCACGCTTGAAAATATATTTTTAATTATAATCCATAATTAATTATACCAAACAAGTGTTGCAGACAGAATTTGGAGGGCAATTTAAATAAACATCCATTTGCTCTAGTAAAATCAACTACAACTCACTCAAAAATAATCCTACTTTGCAGCATAGTTACACAGTAGCTGTTCTATATTTAACAGTCCTATAACACTCCGGTGTGACATGAAATTTATCACACTGCATGATGGAAAGATCAGCTAGTTTTCTGTTTCTTACTCTTCTGGCTGTCTGCACCATTTGACTCGTGCTGCAAAGTTATTTTCAAAGGTGTTTGAGCCTGCTTACACAGTTAAAGCAGCAAAACCATTGCTCATTTGACAATCTTGTACAAGTTTCTTGACTCATTGATGAAAGTAGTGTTTGGGCCCTGCTAATTTACTATTTGAGAATTATAAGATGGAGCAAGTCATTGATATCTCCTGTAAAGCAGTTTTTAATAAAGTCTTTTGTTAGTACTTTTGGAAATGTTATTGTTTATTGCACTCCTTAGATCTTTTCCATAACTTGCTTTTGCCTGTTTTTTTAACTGGTGCAAGAAATGAATATTCTCAGTTTGTCCAAAAGTCTTGGTGAGGATGCCATAACTGAAGCAGAACAGTGAAGAATAGCAGTGCTCCAAGGGATAAAACTCAGTACAGAATTACAGAAAGTATAGAACTCAGCATAAAATATATATCCTAATTACACAAGGTGGTCATTTTAGGTGATCCTAAAAGTCGTGTGTTTCTGGACATGTATTTGTTTCCCTCACAGTTTAATTACACTCAAGAATTACTGTCACTTCCACCTGAAAACCGACCTAGGTCTTGGGATTTTTTTTCCGGAATGTTAACGGCGCTATAGAAATGCTGATTGTGTTAAAACACCACAAAAGTGGCAGTATGATGGTGGATTTACACCGCAAGTTTAATGTCTCTGCGAAGTGATTTCAGCTTCATACCGACAACTGGAGTTAGAGCCCCTCTGCCTCCAAAGAAAAACTGAAGGAGGTACACTGGATACGGCGGTTTGGCAGTTGCAAATCCAGTGTATTAGCCTGATCTTAATTTAACTGTGCAGGGCACAGATCCTTCCTCAACATTTCCAAATATTAAACTTATTAACTGTTGAAAGACAATGGATGTATTCGGACAGGAACGAGATAAAATTCTAGCCCAACAAACAGAATTCTTCCTGACTGGTACGATTGTAATGTAAACCCGCCCTATAACTCACGGGGATTAGCGAGTACACTGAAATAGGCAGGTATGAGACCTCTATAGCAGGTGCTCTTGCAGTTTCATAGAATGCAGTATAACTCCAATCTTATTGCCATATTTGACCCAGCTCATTTCCGCCCTTTTTACGTTGTACCGGCAAAAATCCTCATTTGATTAAAATTCCAAACTTTTTTTTCGAACTGTGATAATGATATGGACCTGATGAACCAGATTTTTTACAACAGTTATGTGTGCGTGTCAATCTTTGCAGAGTTAAATCTGAAACAATCTTGAGCTTTCCTTTTAATAAAATACACTTTTCCTTCATACTGGCGTGTGAAATAAACTCTATTTAAAATTATTAACGCCTATGCCTCGCCTTTTTAGATCCATATCTACCCTGATTTGGATGCCCTTGTTAATCTCACACGGTTACCGCGAAAGGAAAATGTTGCGAGATTGGGCGGTCATTTGCATTTCTTGGTTTGGAATGCATTTAATGATATTTTGGGAAGGACAAACTATGTTTGAAGTACAATAATCATTTGGTGGGCAATTCATTATGACATTGATGAAAATGACTACTGTACTTATTGAGCGAACAGTTCCAGTAAAATAAGTTAAAATAAATTATGGAAACAATGATCCAATGGTTAGCAGTCCGTGGCCTGTCGGCAATGTGGTGTGCTTCCTGACATTGGCTTCCAGTCCTTGTGTTCCGATCCCTTCATAGCCTCACTCCTCTGCCAATACACCTTTCCACCTATCCCTCCTTTAAATCGCTCTTTAAAATCTACTCTTTACCAAGCTTTTTGGTCACCTTTCGTCATATATCTTATGGGGCTCCGTGTCAAATAGTGTTTGATAATGCTCCTGTGAAGGACCTTCCAACGCTTTACTATATTAAATGTATCAATGCAAGTTGTGAAGGTGGTCGGGAGCTGTGTCTCTCAATGGTATGTACAGCTATTGGATTAAACGGGAGGCTTGGGAATAGAGTTTGGCACGGCCCACCTTCGGTGACCTGCGAATTGTGACCAAGGAGAAATGTACAATAGCAGTGCGAAATCATAAAGCGCATTCGATCCCCCATCCAAGGCGCGGACACAAATAAAACCAAACTAACTTCTTGGGCCGGAGCCAGGAAGTGGGTCACTTGGACAAATGCAAGCAAATTAGGTCAGTCCCAGCAAATCAATAGCAGAGCGAACCTTGAAGGCAAAACGTTCAGACCAGCAAAATTCAATTTAGCAGTGCCAGATTATACAGGTTGGTTGTATCAGAGTTTACCAAGACCCGTATACAGAGTCTGGTAGTGACACTGAGTTAATGCGAGAGGCGCCTACCAGTGAATTTCCCAGTTTGGGAAATGTGATTAGTTTTTGGTTTGAACCCCCTTTAACATATTGTATAACACCACATCAAGCTCAGTGTTTCTGAGATTGGAATGTCTTTTGTTTATCGTTTGCCCGACTCCCTCGCTAAACGTTGGATTTTTTTTTTTAAAAAGCAGATTTAAAAAACTGTTCTGCCTCATCCACAAACCCAGCCTCATTACCAGCGTTTAATGAGACCCCCGTACTCCGTGACATGCAGCCGCTCCATCTCATTAACGAAATCGCTCTTCAATGCTGATTATTTTATTTGGAGCCATAATTATATTTCTTTTGGCTGAATCACGATTTAATAGAGCACACGTTCGGGGGCAGAGCGCTCCTTAATTGAAGGCTGCTGCGAAGATTTAGAGACGGTTGGATGCGGGGCGGGGCGGAGGTTTAGAGTGTCTGATCCGGCAAAGCGACTCCCTTAAAGCGCCGCTGCATTTTCCTGGCCTCGGCAAAGGGAAAAAAATCCACACAAACAACTTATTACTTCTAATTCATGAACTGTCTGCGCTCTCACAAAATCACCTGCACGAAACAAGAATCTAATTTGTTAACCTGGCATTTCTGTAGATGGAAGATCGATTTTCTCTTTAGAATTCTCTAATTGAGTGAATATAGACGCCCGAATTAGCTCAGTTGGAAAAAAGTCAACAAAAATCATCCTTGTAAAATAAGCCATATTACCTCTGGAATAGCCAAATAATAAACGAACGCGGATCGAAAGGTCCCTGATTGAATGACAGTCATATTCTGGAACTAACTGGGTTTTAAAAAGCAGAGCTGGGCACGGTGTTGGAATACTAACTAACCGAGCTGAGAATTGCTGGAATTACATTTGTTTCCTTGTGATATTATTAAAAGTCTATCCTCATCTCCAGAGTGCGTGAAAATATCTACTTTCCACTCAGATACACCACATTAACTTGTTCGAGGCGAATTTGTTTGTTTGTCTATTTTTATTTATTTGGGGAAAAGATTGATGTGTTCTTATTATCAGTATCTTGTTAAGAAACAAATGGAGGGAGAAAGGACGCTGCCGGCGCTTTTTAAGTTTTTTGCCTAATTAAAGTTTTAATTTTTTTTTAAAGGATTAAAATTTCTGATTGTTTTAAGTTTGCTTCTCTGCGATTGTTTACTTTCCTGTTTGCATAAAATAAATAAAAGCCCCAATCACTGGCTTGTTTTATGTAACTGAATGACACAGAAAGGCATTGCTCTAATTTGCCGGCGAATTAAAATTGATTCTTCTCATCAGGCAAGAAAATAAGAAAATGTGCGATCGTTAATTATTGCAGTGGACTCTTCATTTCAAACGCCAGGGGTCGGAATAAGCGTTTTTTTAAAAAAGCAAACAAACATGGAATCAAACCAGGCGAAAAGGCAAAGCAGATAAAGAAATAGCTAAATATCCGGCTGAATGCATGGACGATTTCTGGAACTCTTACAACAGTTTATAATCCGTTTATTAGTGTGAATTATTTGCAGGCCATTTATCAGTAAGACATAGCTAATACGTTTATTCAGTCAGGAAATATATATAAAACACGGATATACCATGGTCAATATATTTACACTGAAGTCATTTTATTTATAAGAATCTTTTTCAATTACATTTCGCCAATAACAATTCAAAATCAATTGTTTCCAAGGTACGTGACCAATATTTGGAGGTTTGTTGCTTATGTATTTTACCATAGGTATAATATTTACAATTAATTATGTCTTGTATCGCTTTGCAGACTTCACGTCATTTGAAATCTAGTTGGTTAGAATGTATGAAACATCAGACTTTTAGCTTTTATGAGTATATAATAAAAATAACCTAGAATATAAACATTTTGACCTGTTCTAACAAGTCCGACTTCTCTTCACCAGATGGGAGCACCAGTAAATGGAAATATTACAAAAACACGAAAAATAATAATTCTACTTGTCTAGTTTCCGTACCTTTAAAAAGTACGAGCGTTAATCTGCGCTACCCGTCCATCTCTAGTTCCTAACCGCGTTGTGTTTGTATAAAATTGAATCTTTGTGTTCATGAGAAACAAACTCAATAAATAAATCATATTACGAGCAACCAATATGTTTTCAGGCAGTTACTTCACTGCTGCCTTTAGTGTGAGTAACAATCTGAAAGCTATTTAAAATGTGCCGATCCCTTCCATAAATAACCCCCCTTTTTCAGGGTCTTTTGAGTTCGATTCTGAAAACATTTTTACTTTTCTCTGGCGTCTGGGTAACAGGAAACGTTACGGAACCAAAAACGCAGTCAATTCTTTGAGGATGATCATGTAACAATTTACAGTGAATAAGTCTACGCAAAGTGCACCCTCTCGGTAAGTTCTGATTCCTTTCTCCCTGCCTCAGCTTCTGTCTGAAACTTATTTACTTCGAGTATGTTTTTCACTGACAATCGTAGCCATGTGCTCATTTTAACAGACGCTTCCCACCGCCAGTACAAGTAACTGTGCACAACTATGAAATCCACTCAAAGCTTTGAAATTAATTTCTGCTCATGATCTGTCGTGTTGCCCTCAGCTCGGATGAGATAAAATCCAGCAGAAAATTGAATAAAAAGAAACAGATCATTAGCACCGAATCTATTTTATTTATTTAGATGGGACTTGTTCCAGTTTGTCCTTTCCTTAAGAAAAGGAAACCCTATATCGGAAGAAATGTTTAAACGACAGGGTCACTAGTTTGTTTTCATTTAAACTTTGTTTTCCCTTTCAGCTATTGCTAATTATTCTAGTTTCTGTTTTTCTTGTCGCTACACTTTGCTCTCCCTAGCCGTTGCTTCTTGATCAAAGTTCCCCATCCCCCTTCTCTTTGGATCAAGTATACAAACCTGCACAAATATCGTCTGTTTGTTCCGACATGAGACACCACGGCGGTATAAGAAGTCATAAATGCTGCAGGTTATCAATCACTCGGCTGCCATTACCAGTCCGCAGTAAACAGCGAATAATAAAACCAATGATCTCTCTATAACACAAAATATACTTAACTGCAGCGCTAAGTCGATACATTGTAATACCTACGTACTATCTCAATTTGAACTGAATAGGTGAATAGAAAACTAAACACGCAGGTAATGATCAAAACGCTATAACAGAATGAAAGTAAAGCTCACATTTCTAACATCCTATTCCATTTTTAACAAACCGCATCTAAAAATACAACGATAAGAATACATTCAACCAGGGTCTGTCCAACACCTGAGTCCTTCTCTTCAATGAGGATGCAGCTGTCGGCTTTGTCGAATTGAACTCTATGATTTTTTGTTTTGTTTTTGTTTATACGGCTTCTGGTAGTGGAACTGTTTTTTTTTCTGACAGTAGATTGCTCTTCTTTTCCCAGGTTCCAGTTCACATTCGTTTTCTCATATTATTGACGTATATACATGCTCACGAAGAGTTCTAAGTTCATCCCAAATGGACTGAAAGGAGCAGGTAGCATACTCAGGTCTGGAGCCTCGGGATAGAAGCCTGTGTGTCTAGCCGAGATCAGGATTAAAACGCTCTGCTGTGGATCCTATCGACACTCACATTCATTCTGAAGACTGACGTGTCTAAAAGCAGAATTGAATAAATCTAGCCAAGGTGCAGAGAAAAGAACAAAAATGCACAATCTGCGCCTCGCCGCCTCCTTTGTCTCTTCCTCACTAGAAAGAGCGTTTTAAAAGCTCACTCTTGCATCTGCTTTCAGGCTTTTCTAATGTTTGGTGAGAGTCATTAAATTGCGGCACAATTAGCCTATTGTACCTTATTTTAACCGACTTTATATAACGCCAGTTTTGTACTTTTATTACCACTTAATACATTTTCTTAATTGCACCAATTTTGTTTTTAAAAATCAATCACAATCGAGATGAATTGTATCAATGAAGTACATCAGTCTCAATTGTGTCTTATTACCCATCTTAAGCATTGTTTTCTTGTGTTAAGTTAAATGTCTTAGGAGATACAATCTCTCTAGTACAAATACTATCTGAATGGACTGGTTCCTACACCCATTACATCTGTACTGTAATCTGCTCTCTATTTCCATTGGTATCAGTCACAACAGCAGATTCTTCCGGTTGACAGCCAAGTCTAAACCAGTAGTAAATTAGTACACATTTATACCGATTTTATTTTAATAATTGTAATAAAAGCTTATAGATTTGGCACTAATTAGATAACTGCCTAATGATCTTGAAAATTACTCTGGTTTGAAATATATTACTAACAGAAACTTTGTTGTTGGCTGATTTTGGAAATCAGAAGATTAGAAACGGATGGCTTCACATGTTTTTACAGTTCTGTAAACTGTTCAAGCGATGATAAAGTTGTTAAAATCCATATTATTGCTAATTTCCCGATTCCCCCCCCCCCCCCCCCCCCATATGTAGGCTCGATTTTGTGCCTCGTGTATTAAGTTTTCAGAAATGTTCCTGGGGCCGAATATTTGTTTTATTGCAAACATGTTGCGACCACTGAGAGCTTTCTTGTTATGATTATTGCAGTGCATCCAGAAACGGATGCACGTTGCAAATAAAATGTAGAAAATTCAAAACCTTCGTAGATCACATTGTACTTGGAAAAAAGTTGAATTCTTCCATCCGATTTTGTTATAAAATACAAGTTTCAGCAATATAACACCGTGGGGGAACAATTCCAGCCTTTATTGGATGTGTAAGTCCAATCTGCTGTAATATTGCGGTAACATCAATATTTAACTCTGAATCATAATAGATCACATTAAGGCATAGGGAAGAGAAGTGAGCAGATAAGGTATAGTTGGATAAATATAATTCCTGTAATATTGGCTTTATTATGTTTGGTTTGTATCTATTATCCAAATTAGAACAGGTCATTTAAAGGCATAATATTTGACGTTGAAAGCTAATAAATCAGATTTAGAAAGCAGAAATAGAATTGTAAATGTTCCGAGTGCTTTCTGAGTGGTTGCGGGGAGCTGCCTTGAGGCATGCGTAATGGAGTCTCACTTTGTGCTGACATTTGCAGCGGTGAGTTTTGATTGGCCCTGATTTGGAGCTGCTCATGGGCTCATTCAACTGTTAAGCACCACCCCGTCCCTCTAAAGGAGATTATAATGCAAGAGACCCCCTTTTACAACAAACAGAAATTTGTAGTTTTTTTTTGTATTTTTTAAAAAACCTCTCCGGTTTTTAGGGGGAACCTCACCCTGGAGCGGTGCGCCATGCTCTCACACGCCGACCTCCTGGACGCTCGCCTGGGTGAGTGTTTGCGCAAAAGTCCGTTCCAAAAAGCAATATGTACCTCTTTCTAGGAACGAACCACCGGGGGTAGTCGGAGAGCAGCTTCCACTCACAGAGGCTTCTCGTTATTCCGCTTTAATGCAGCGAAAATTAGTTAATTCTATCTCAAAGTAATTATTTTAGTTTCAAATTACTGCAATAATTTGATTTAGAATCAATCTAACAGAATTGTGCTTGTTATTTGAGTTAGGAAAATCTATCACTGATATTAACAACTAGTAGAAAGTTTTTTTCTCTCTCTTTCTCGTTTAAAAAAAAATCACTTTCTGATTTGTGTTTGTTTTGTTTTGTCTTGTTTACCAGGAATGAAAGATGCCGCGGCTGAATTGCTCGGGCACCGGGAGGCGGTGAAGTGCCGGATGGGGCCCGGGGGCTCCGAGTCGGGCCACCCAGGCGATTGCCCTCCGGGCTCAGACACGGTGGAAGGTGCGACCCTCCTTCCGGGGGAAAGCATCACTTCGGCCGGATCGAACCCAGGAGGAGGCGGCGGCGGCGGCTCGGCCAGCGGCAAAGACTCGGACAAACAGCAGCAGCAACAGCAACAGCAACAGCAGCAGCAACAAAAACAGAAGAGACACCGGACCCGCTTCACCCCGGCTCAGCTCAACGAACTGGAGAGAAGCTTCGCCAAAACCCACTATCCAGACATCTTCATGAGGGAGGAACTGGCTCTGCGCATCGGCCTCACCGAGTCCAGAGTGCAGGTAAGAACATACGACCACATCTCCCAGAAAGGCAAGCGATCCCTATGGGGTGGAGGGGGCAATAAGGAGGCAACCCCTTTTCCAAAAGGGGAACGAAAATGGTGTATGAGTGTACATACCTTATTTCCTTAAGGTTAATCCTTAGGGTTATCTTTAACGAGTTTGTAGTATTCCTATCAAATTCTGAAAAGGGGCAGGCTTTGAAACTATTTCATCTGCGGTTGAGTGCTACAAATTTTGTATGCAGTCGGGAATAAAGATTTTTTTTAAATCCACTATGTAAACTGTATTTGATTTTTAACTTTCTAATGCATGTTATATTGCTTTTAACTTATTTTATTCAGTAACTGCAGTAAGTGGACAATTTAATCTCTCGTTTGTCACATTTCCTTAATTTTGCTTTGGGTGAAGGAACATGCAGACTTTTGGAGATGTTGGATATTAGAAAAGATAATCAAATCACTGCAAGGTTAAAGGACATAAATGCAGCGACTGCGTGTTGCTGCTGAAAAGTAAAGCGTTTGATAAAACCGGTGAAATAACCAGTAATCATGCAATTTTGAGAACATAGGTGACAGCCGAATTTGACAAGGTTTCGGGTTATTAACAACCCGCCATCAAGTCAGGATGAAGACTGGCTCCTGAAAGGTAGAAGTTGAAAGGCACCCGGTGTCTGAATAAGCACAGCATCAGATTTGGGGGAATCTTTCTTTCAGTTTCCAATATTAGACACAGAATTCTACCGGAGTTCTCAATTATCTGAAAAAGGAACCAGTTTAATATACTCCTAATATGTGCATATGTCGAGGTGTGGAATGAACGAAGTTGGTCTTCAGAATGTCCCTTTTGCTGCAACAAATATATATATTTTAAAAAGAGAAAACTACTTTTTAAAACCACGAATAATCTTGAATAAATTAACAATTGGAATACACTTAGACTAACTTTTCTAAACTCCGATCATGCCTTTTATAGCGGTTATAATATATTTCGTTTACCACACTATTGTCGTGCGTAGAAATTGAAATATTCAAACTTTAGTGAAGATTTAAAAATGATATGAAATGTTAAAAGTTAGAAGGTAAAGATTGATGTAAACATGGATTGCAAAATCTAATCCAAACTAAAGGAACAAATCGCCTCAAGTTGAAATTTAAGTTCTCACAACGTAACGCTTGTGAAAATGTATTTTAGAATTAGGATGGACGTTAATTATGTACCTCAGAAATTTCTGATTAGATTGTCGGTCGGACGCTTTACAATAGAAAATGCAAGGTTCCAGTTCATAACTGGAATTCGGCATTTTCAGAAGTTGAAGGAGTTTCTCACTATGCAGACGGCTTTTATTTCCAACCTTAAGATTTATGGTTGTGGTGTTAAAAATTACAAATGTGCACAACATCCTGCGTCTTTTAAAAGAACGCAAACCGATGAAACTAATCTCCGTGCGGTTGTGCACGGTGACTGCAGAAGGAAACTTTTTTTTTAAGGGACGTGGAGACTTGTGAGATTTCCGGGTTCTGACGAAAGGTTTGATCAGTAAATCACCCGAAGCGGCTATCTGTAATTGCTGCTGACACTGGCCATTACAACTGTTGGCCAATGATTTAAAATGATAGCAATTATAATCTGATGATAAAGCAGATAATGGAAAGTGTAAAGAATTACATTTTCGATGTTTGCACCGAGAAGGCATCTAATAAACACGGTGAACCTTTGATGTGCAAGGTAAATAAACGTGACTGAAGTTCTGGAGCCTCACATTCAGTGAAAAAAAGATTGCATACCAAATGTTAGCAGAAGTCCAATCTTTTAATTCCTAATCATTACAAGTACACAGTCCAGAGAGAGACTAACATTCTAAACAACAGTCCGAAACGAAAATAATCGACATTTCGAACAAAAGAAACGGAACGGATTCAAGTGCAGTAAATCACTTTGGCACATATATGAAATGGTTCATTATTGGATTATACCTACATTTTGAACTTAAATCCAAAATTTAGGATTTGAATAAAGGTAAACACAGAATTAAACAGGAACATGCAACATTTGATATAAATTTGACGTAAATATAAATAGTTCAAATGTACTGGCACTATAAATAGATCAATGGGCTATTTTCGGTTTTTGGTCTTCAATATTTTACGGTTAGACCTCAAGTCTAAATTAATGTTAAAATATTACAGCGTTTCTAATAAACTTGACGTAAAGTGTCTCCCACCTCCAAAGCTGAAAGTTGCCAATAACAAATTATGGGGCCCTATTCATAATAAAAACAGTGTGATTTTACCATATACCTCGCCCATCAAGTCAGGATGACAAAGATTTGCTAATTTGTAGTTCAGTGTTCTGTTTTAAATTATTTTTCAATAGTTTGTCCAAGGAATGACAAATTATAATATTAGTCGTGAACTTATATTTAGCGCTAAACATTACGTGAAGAGACGCCAGTGACCGATGACAATATGCTTATTTCTAGCGAGATTATCTCATATTCTAATTTCCGAGTTTGGGCAATCTCTCTCATCGATAGTAATCTTATTTATTCATTTTACATTTCGCTTTCATATTTTGGCCAAATATGATCAAGTCTGTTGAAAGATTTAAAAGATATTTTCTTAGTATCTTATTGCCAAGATCAATTTTCCCTAACGCAAGACAATTCTTCAATTGTCGTGAATGTTATTATGCGCGTCTTGCTAATCCGTGTTTATATTGTATAAAAGGTCACCTTCTTTGATTTCATCTAACGTGTTATTGCTGTTTTTCTTAACTCTTGCCATGAAGTGCATTCCTGTCATTTGCCAGAAAAGGAGACATTATCTAAAGTTTATTCAATTTCCACAGACAACACATTAGAACATAAATCATTTTTCTTCCCAGGAACCCGATAAATAAAAGCGAGATACAACCCCAGTCTCTCTCACTCACACCACATACATAGTTTAACTTCACACTATTTCTAAGTCATTATAAACAAAAAGATGAGTTATTATAAGTTTACATTCCTGCCTCACGAATATCGAAATTTATTTATTTACTTAAAATATTTCACACGAACAATTATTGGCAGCCCGTTTCTGAATCATCTGTCGCCTGAGATGGTTTATTAAATGGCAATGTGAAAATAATGCAAATCATGCAATAAAATACAATATAATCAGCATAATCATTAGTCTCCAGCATGTATTAATTAGCTTCCAATACTTTATTTACATAAAACCCATATCAGTGAAATAACCGCTGCACAGTGATCCTTGAGATCTCATCTTTTCGTCCTAATTATGTGTTTTAATTCTCACTCTAACCTGCCTCTCTATATTGTAGATATGCAATGCGCCGTCACCTGCCACATCTTAATAGGCGACAAGTTGAAAGTATTTTCTAGTTTTCTAATGGAATGAGAAATTGCATTTTCTCTAACACTATTAAAGTGTAATGAATTTCGCTGGGATTTCACGGCTGACTGGCCAGAATGAATCTGTGCTCTGAGCACATCGAGAGCTGTAGATTTCACACAAAATCTCCGCATTAATCATCACACATATTACAATGAAATCTTCATAAACCCAACAGTTTCCTGGAAAATCTAACATTCTAAACACTGTATTTTCTAAAAACCACTTCACATCCGTTAAAGCTGTCGGTACGCCATTTATTGGCTTTTATAAATGGAGGTTAAAATACAAAACTGTAGAACCGCTTTTACATGAAAAATGAAATCCTAGATACCAGGCAGATTGTAGTATTTGCAGTTATAATAACTGTATTTTGGTCCGCATCAATCAATTGTTTGCACAAAGTATCCTTCTTAACTATAAAGATTTTATTGTAATATAAATGCCTAGTTATTTCCCAGACCGTAGTCAGTATCATTTACTTTATAGATGAATTCTACTGTTATTTTCGCCCTCTGTAAGACTTGATCTTGACTAAAACCTGTCGACCTTTCTTTCAATACTATTTGCAGCATCATAATAAATAACTGTGCATTATCTGTGCAATATTCTTGGTTTTAAATTATTTCACAGTATTGCAAAATTAGCATGAATTATTCTTGCATAATTTGTACAGCTCATTTTCTTGCCCATCTTGCATTCTATATTAGATTAAATAATTCTTATTTTCCAAATCAAGATATAGATAGATCGTATTTCAATCCCAGAAGCAGTGTCTCGCCTCATTGAACGTGCAGGATTTTCTAACGGTTTATATGTAATGATTTAAGACACCCCTGTTCTAAAAGAAAATCTGCTGTTTTGAAACGCCGTTTGTTTCAGTTCAATTCCTCATATTTGTTGCACTATTTTTTCAATATTGAATGCATTCCTCTTAGTTGCATATCGTCCTTAATGTTGGAAAGTTAACTGCAGCCTTTCTCAAAGACACTATGCTCCAAACCCTTCCCACACGTTGAATTAGTGCAGGACAGGTTCAACCTGTCCATATGTAAAATCTCCTGACTGGCTCTTTCTGGATACAAGTTGCAAGATCGAATGACAGCATTCTATTTCAAAATGTTTCTAAAGGATATTTATTTATGCTATCTTGCTTTAATTGTGGTGAAGTGGAGCTCTATGTACTAACGGAAGATCAATTAATTACATGGCAACTTTAGAAAGTTCTAAAAGTGTGCATAATAGATGGTGAAGGACTCTCCTTGTGCTTCAACAAGCTCTTCAAACCTTCCACCATAAAGTGATGCGATTACTCCCCGCCTCCAGAACAACTTTTTGGTCGAGTTAATTTGCTCTACTTTAAGTGTTTGACTGCCTAATTGTGTCTTTAAAACATTTTTTCATAATTCTTATTTCCCAGCTGTACCAGATGCAAATGCTTTTTTCGTAACCTCTTTCAGACGTGTCAAATTAAATTATTTTTGCGATATGATCTCTCGCCCTCCTCTCCACAAAAGGACAAAGAGAGGTTCCCCTCTCTCCCCCTTCCCCACAACAACCCCACCCCAGATAATAAATAAGACGAGGGAATTTATTTTTTTCTGGAGACTGTAATATACTCTTAGCTAAAATAAAAGCAAAATACTGCGGATGCTGGAAATCTGAAACAAAAACAAGAAATGCTGGAATCACTCAGCAGGTCTGGCAGCATCTGTGGAAAGAGAAGCAGAGTTAACGTTTCGGGTCAGTGACCCTTCTTCGGAACTCTTAGCTCATGGTTTGTCCTAATCGGTGCAATTGGTGCAAACAGCTCTTGTGCGTGAGCTAAAAATGATGAGTGCAACGTTTGGTTAGGGTCAGTCAAAAATGGTGCTCCCCCATTTCCAGCTTGTTTTTCATGATCCCCCGTATAACGAATGAGCAATTCTCTACCAGCCTCCGTCATTAGGACCACGCTGGGGGTCCCAAAATTCGATTCTCATCTGTACTGTAGATCCAGCCCAGTTTGGTTGTTCCCGGGTTTGTTATTTGCAGACTCTTCTCTTGACTCCCAGTTGTTTCCCCAAGGTCTGATATTGACGGGACTTCAATGTCTCTCACTCATGTTGATTCACTCTGTTTCCTTTCTGACTGATGGCAATCCCCTCTTTCCTTTGCTTTCAGGTTTGGTTTCAGAACAGACGCGCCAAGTGGAAGAAGCGGAAGAAGACCACCAATGTGTTTCGTGCCCCTGGCACGCTATTGCCCACGCCAGGACTGCCCCAGTTCCCAGGCGCCGGCATGGGCGACGGCCTATGCTCTTTCCACGCCAACGATACCCGCTGGGCCACGGCGGGCGTGGGGGTGTCGCAGCTGCAGCTGCCCCCGGCTCTGGGCAGACAGCAGGCCATGGCCCAGTCTCTGTCCCAGTGCAGCCTCGGAGGGCCACCCAACTCCATGGGTCTTTCCAATAGCCTCACGAGCGCCAACGGCGGGGGCTTGCAGTCCCATCTTTACCAGCCCACTTTCCCTGGCATGGTGCCCGCCTCGCTGGCCGGCCCCGGCAACGTGACGGGCGGCTCGCCGCAACTCTGCACCTCCCCGGACAGCGACGTGTGGCGGGGGACCAGCATCGCCTCCCTGCGCCGTAAAGCACTCGAGCACACAGTCTCCATGAGCTTCACCTAATGCAGCTCTCCAGCATCCAGCAGCCAGGGAGTCGACTCAGGATTTGAAATGCATCCTTCAGTACCCACACGCAAATAGGAGGTGGGAGGGAGAGGGAGGGTGGTTGGTCAAACTCTTTAAAATATTAATATGTAAGGAACACACCAGAGGCACCAGGGACAAAATGAACACCAGATGGACTCAACTTCAAGAACTCTATCAGTGGCGGTGATCTGGAACTCTGAGCTGCCTCATCTTTCTGAATCACATTTCCAGATCACTAGACTTGACCTGTTGCAATAACAGTTAAATCACACAAAGAAGGAGCTCTGACCAACTTTAGGGGATCTTTTGATTTGCTTTGAATTTCTGCATATTTGTATTCTTAATATATATAATGAATATATAATTACCGGGCAGGCTTCACAAACCCGGTCTTACGTTTCAGTGCACTTCACGGCCATTGCTTATGGGTCCTTTTACGATTTCTTGACTGTTCTTGTCTAATAGGAACAAGGGAAGACCATTCAGCCCCTCGAACCTGTTCCGCCATTTAATTACATCCTGGCTGATCTGCATCTCAACTCCATTTTCCCACCTTTGTTCCATATTCCTGAATACCATTACCCAACCAAAATAATCCATCTCCTTTTGGAAAATTTCAATTGACCAAGACTCACGACCCTAGGTTACATAAATAGAGGCTGGATGGTTAATGCCAAATGCATCTGTGATATTGACACTTACAGTGTATACTCTGTATCGTTAACAATTGGCTCGACATGTGCGTTTTGATTTGCAATGCAGCAAGTTTTTTTTCGCCGTAGAGATCATACTGAAACATACTTTAGTCTTGCACTACAGCGGCCATGGACAATGCAAGAACGCGTATTGACTAATAGTATTTTCTCAATGCACTATGTTCAAGCCTTCGGGAGGCTTGTTTCTTTCTCCTTGGTCGTAGCTCATGATTTGGGTGATTTTCTTTTTTTTAATGTAAGAAATTCTTCAGTCAAAATGCCACTTGCACAGCATGCAGAGGGGAAGGTTACCAGCATGCAATGTGCACGTGAGTATTTCAAACCCTGGAACCACATATCCTACAAAACCCACACCTTCATCTGCATGAACTGGTCAGAATTAACTACCGGGCGGAAGTTTCATGTGAACAAAATGATCAAAGCTGTGATATAGGATGTTTTTTGTGTAGAATAACCATACTGGTTATACATTGGTCAATTTGTGATATGTTTTAATTTATTGTCTGTGCTTATTTATTGAACATAGATTTCCTAATAAATGTTTGATCTGTCACTGAGTTTTTTTTGCGCTGATTTAAAAATTATTCATTGTAAAGAAAACACTCTGCATTTTGAATATGTAATATACAATATCCTCTTCACATTTTCGGAGTGTGAGATCTTGGCTTAACATTCCCTATTCGAGAACACGCTATTATCCTCTGTGCCTTTTTAGCTGTCACCTGCAGTTCCGAATCAGTAAGGCACTGAAATGGTTTAACGTGTTCGAACTTAGCAAAGCTATCGCTGAGTTATGTTTATTATCAAACGACTACTGATTGATACATAGAAATTCAAAACTATTTTAAAAAATCGGCGTGCTGGTTATTTGTTGTCTAGGCTTTCGACCTACTAAATATCAATTGGAAAAGAATACAGTTAAAAGAGCACAGAAGTATAAGAATGTCTTTTATGTTCATCACTGCCCAATTTAGCAACTAAGTGATGGTTATTATTTTCAAATGTTTTTAATACACAATGTGTATTAAACCTGTAACGGAATTTATAAGAAAAGCTCTATGATTTCATGTACAGTTATTTGTATTTAGAGATGTCAGAAGCGTTAAAAAAGTGAAACTCGATCTGTGGAAATTCAATAAATGAATTGAATAAAAACAAATGCAATGCATTGCAGGAAAAAAAAGTTTCGACGTTACAGTTTTTGCACCTTTTCACGTGTGTTTCACCAAGCGTAAAACGTAAATGCAGGTGGGTTTTCAGCTCACCAAATCGTTAAAGGAGATCAAGATGCTTTTTTTTTAGTCTTCTATAACGGGGAGAATTCAGTAATGGTCCAGATCATGGTGAAGTTAGTTTTTACAAATAGGTAACCAACATTCTGCATCAAAATTAAATCAATAGTAAGTGAGTGGGGTGGTATCTGTGAGCTCGGGGTGGGGGCTTTTTTCATTCGCTGCTTTCAAACGCATCAGAATACTGTACCTATCAGTTACTTCGCACTTTTAATTTTCGCCATAGTCTTGTGTAGCCTTCTGAAGATTTTGCACGTATTGTCTTCAAATAAGTTTTGAATGCTAAAGTGTCAAGTTTTATCTGTCCATTAATAAAGATGGCAGCTGACCTTTGTAGTACTACTCATTTGATTTCTCTCCAGTTACCCAGACGCAACACCGAGGCAGATTTCAACTTGCAACACGAGTGGATGTTTTGATCGACTGCTAATGGGTTTAAATCTGCAAATCATGAGCGCCCACAGTTGCAAGACATTGTCCAGCATGTGCTACAGCGGCACTACCATGGGGGTCAGGTCGAAAAAGATCTATGGGTTATCTTCCCAGTGTAACTTTTGGCAATTACTGGACGCTTATTTGATAAGGAGGTAACATAAGAACTGACGCACCAATTGTGGAAAAAAATCAGCATTACATAGACAACCAAAATACCGGGGCTGCTGGAAATCTGAAATAAAACCAGTAAATGCTGGAAAACATTCAGCAGGTCAGGTAGCATCTGTGCAGAAAGAAACAGAGTTAACGTTTCAGGGCGATCACTTTTCATCAGAACTGGAAGCTGTTAAATATTAACATATATTCAAGCAAATACGGAGCGAGGGAAAAATAGACAAACACAAACTGTACTTAAATCTACATTGGCGTTCAAGGAAAGCGCCCGGCAATAGTGATCACCACTCTATATGTGATCAGCCCTGTTCTATTTCCCTCCTGCAGACTATACATCAATGGGAGGGGAGCATGAATAAACAGCACACGAAACAAACAGTTTTGACGCTTTAGCAGAACTATCTTACAATTTCTATCGAATAATCAGGAGATTGAAACTTCAAACATTTTTTCACCAGTTTCACAACTGTATCATGCCAGTGAAGAGTTAAATTCAAGACTTTTACATTTGTTTACATGAGGTAATTTGACATTTTTGTAACTCAATATTGGAGTCAGTTTGCCTACAAAAACATAGCGTTATATATCGGAGTCGAACAAAGCACTGTAGCATTTAAAATTAAATAGCATAAAATAACTTGACAAAGTAATTCTCAAATGTTATGCCAGTGCGCAATCCATTAAAACTGTTCAAAGTTAACCAAATGTTATGTAACATATGCAGTCATTACATAATGTTAGTTGAGGTATTTACTGAAGAATCTTGCACGCCTTGTGGCTCTGAACTTACCCAAAGATCATTTTGCCCAACAAACCTTGAATTGTTTGATCATAATTTGTACTTCAATAGCAAACATTAGTTTTACTATAAGCCTGTGGGTAGGTTGTCAAGGGATTAAATACAGGTTTTAGGAATGCAAAATACAAAGGGTGTCATTGGATAGTGGTCTATATAGTAATCTACGTACAATTAGGACGACAAGATCCTGCTCAAATTTAGTTTAATATTAATGTGCGCAGAAAATTAATGGTCTATACCGTAAAGTTGATTCCACACAGCGTGTTAACAGAGAGTTTTAAGAGGTGCCTATTTCCTGAAAACTAAATCTTAATACAATTATAAGGACAATCATTTGCCAAACACCAGCACGTTAAGGAACACCAGCATCCTAATGACAATTATGAACGATAAAAGTGTCACGTGCCATTATGGTCTGTTACTGTTTGTTTCAGGCCTAGGGGACGATGCTGCAGCTGGGAATTACATGGAGATAGTTTTCAGCCTTACTGGCTTCTCGTATCATATGTGGTGGAGTCACTGCTCGTACCTTGTGGGCCTGCTCCCTGGATTTATGGACCCATTATCACACACAATAGATGGACCTCTCCTTGGGGAATAGTCCAAGCAGGTAGCAGAAGTGTGCCTCCTGCCTCGCAGTGAAAGTATTGATCAACTGCGAATAGACGCAGCCTGGTGAAACTGTCTGATATAAGCCCCAAGTTGTTAGATAAATATATTAAACTATGTTAAGTAGTCATAATATGATACTTTAATTTTTGAAATACCTTCTGGAAACCATCGAAATAGTAGGTATAATGGTTTGGCAATTGTACATACAGGAGACCTCAAATAACAGTACTCTGACTAAAGATTACTCGTTAGATTAGTACTTTGCGACGAAACATTTAACTCTGTTTCGACAGGTCTAACTTTAAATGACGCTTAAACCTACGTAGGAAATTTATAACACTTTTCAAACCAGGAAAAGGAATGACACCGACGGACCACCCGGCATCGACCTCGGCACTGGAAAAATAGTAGGCCATTCAGCCCATCGAGCTTACTCCGCCATGCAATACCATCATAGCTGATCATCCACTTCAATACTTTTCCCCCATACTATCCCCATATCCCTTTATATCATTGGCAAACCCAGCCCTGTCAACCCTGCAAAGTCCTCCTTACTAACATCTGGGGGCTTGTGCCAAAATTGGGAGAACTGTCCCACAGACTAGTCAAGCAACAGCCTGAGTCATACTCACTGAATCATACCTGAAAGACAATGTCTCTGACACCACCATCACCATGCCTGGGTGTGTCCTGTACCACCAACAGGACAGACTCACCAGAGGTGGTGGTACAGTGGTATACAGTCGGGAGGGAGTTGCCCTGGGAGCCTTCAACATTGACTCCAGAACCCATGAACTCTCATGGCATCAGGTCAAACATGGGCAAGGAAGCTTCCTGCAGATCAGCACCTACCACAACCTCCTTCCCCCACCCCCGACCCTCAGCTGTTGAATACCAATTGGAAGAAGCACTAAGGGTAGCAAGGGCACAGAATGTACTCTAGATGGGGGACTTCAATGCACCACTACTGACCGAGCTGGCCAAGTCCTAAAGGACATAGCTGCTAGACTGGGTCTGCGGCAGGTGATGAGGGAACCAACAAGAAGGAAAAACCTACTTGACCCCTTCCTCACCAATCTACCCGTCGCAGATGCTGTCCATGACAGTATTGGGAGGAGTGACCACCGCACAGTTCTTGTAGAGACAAAGTCCCATCTTCACATTGAGGATACTCACCATTGTGTTGTGTGGCACTACCACTGTGCAAAATGGGTTAGATTTCAAACAAATCTAGCAACTCAAAACTGGGCATCCAGGAGGCATTGTGAGCCATCAGCAGCAGCAGAATTGTACTCAATCACAATCTGTAACCTCATGGCCTGGCATATCCCCACTCTACCATTACCATCAAGCCAGGTGACCAACCTTGGTTCAATGAAGAGTGCAGGCGGGCATGCCAGGAGCAGCACCAGGCATACCATAAAATAAGGTGTCAACCTAGTGAAGTTACAACCTAGGAATACTTGCACGCCAAACAGCAGAAGCAGCATGCGATAGACAGGACTAAGCAATCCCACAACCAATGGATCAGATCTAAGCTCTGCAGTTCTGCCCGATCCAGTCGTGAATGGTGGTGGACAACTAAACAACTGACAGGAGGAGGAAGCTCCACAAATATCCCCAACCTCAATCCTCAATGTTGGGGGAGCCCAGCATCTCAGTGCAAAAGACAAGGCTGAAGCATTTGCGACCATCTTCAGCTAAAAGTGCCGAGTGGTTAATCCATCTTGGGCTCTTCCTGAAGTCCCCAGCATCACAGATGCCAGACTTCAGCCAATCCGATTCACTCCATGTGATAACAAGAAATGACTGAAGGTACTGGATACTGCAAAGGCTATGGCCCCTGACAACATTCCGGCAAAAGTATTGAAGACGTCCTCCAGAACTAGCCGTGCCCCTAGCCAAGCTGTTCCAGTACAGCTACAACACTGGCATCTACCCAGCAGTGTGGAAAATTGCCGATGTTTGCCCTGTTCATAAAAAGCAGGGCAAATCCAACCCAGCCAGTCTACTCTCTATCATCAGCTAAATGATGGAAGGGGTCATTGACATTGCGATCAAGCAGCACTTGCTCAGCAATACCCTGCTCACTGATGCTCAGTTTGTGTTCTGCCAAGG
Source organism: Heterodontus francisci (assembly GCF_036365525.1). Taxonomy (NCBI): domain Eukaryota; kingdom Metazoa; phylum Chordata; class Chondrichthyes; order Heterodontiformes; family Heterodontidae; genus Heterodontus; species Heterodontus francisci. Next base: position 48,239,141 of record NC_090374.1, read on the forward strand.
CCATCTGGCTCCTGACCTCATTACAGCCTTTGACCAAATATGGACAAAAGAGCTGAATTCAGAGCTGAGGTGAGAGTGTCCTTGACATCAAGATAACATTTGACCAAATATGGCATCAAGGAGCCCTAGCAAAACCGGTCAATGGGAATCAGGGGAAAATTCTCCACTGGTTGGAGTCATACCTAGCACAAAGGAAGATGGTCGTGGTTGTTGGAGGTCAATCATCTTAGTCCCAGGACACCACTGCAGGGGTTCCTCAGGGTAGTGTCCTAGGCCCAACCATCTTCAGCTGCTTCATCAATGACCTTCCCTCCATCATAAGGTCAGAAGCGGGGATGTTCGCTGATGATTGCAAAATGTACAGTACCATCTGCGACTCCTCAGATACTGAAGCAGCCCGTGTCCAGATGCAACAAGACCAGGACAACATCCAGGCTTGGGCTGATAAGTGGCAAGTAACATTCACGCCACACAAGTGCCAGGCAATGGCCATCTCAAGCAACAGTGAATCTAACCATATCCCGTTGATGTTTAGTGGCATTACCATCGCTGAATCTTCCACTAGCAACATCCTGCAGGTTACCATTGATCAGGAACTGACTGGACCAGACACATAAATACTATGGCTACAAGAGCGGGTTAGAATTCTGCAGCGAGTAACTCACTTACTGATTCCCCAGTGCCTCCCCACCATTTGCAAGGCACAAGTCTGGGGTGTGATGGAATATCTCCACTTGCCTGAATGGATGCAGCTCCAACAACACTCAAGAAGTTTGACACCATCCAGGACTAAGCAGCCCGCTTGATTGGCACCCCATCCACCACCTTCAACATTCACTCCCTTCACCACCAATGCACAGTGGCAGCAGTCTGAACCATATACAAGATGCACTGCAGCATCTCACCAAGTCTCCTTCGACAGCACCTTCCAAACCTGCGACATCTACCAGTTAGAAGGACAGGGGCAGCAGATGCATGGGAACACCACCACCTGAAAGTTCCCCTCCAAGCTACACACCATCCTGACTTGTAAATATATCGCCATTCCTTCACTGTCGCTGGGTCAAAATCCTGGAACTCCCTTCCTGTAGGTACACTGTGGGTATACCTACACCACATGGACTGCAACAGTTCAAGAACGCAGCTCACCACCACCTTTTCAAGGGCATTTAGGGGTGGGCAATCAATGCTGACCTAACCAGTGAAGCCCTCATCTCATGAATGAATAAATAAAAGAAACAGTATTTCCTATATTTAATTACAAAATTATAATTTATAGTTTTAGTAATGACTTGAGCTACATAGTATAGTAACACAAACAAATATAAGTCCTTGAAGATAATTGCAATAGAAAGTACATTAATGGAATGATGCAGTTTATTTTTGGAATTAATTATAAATCATTACATTTCGTCTAATTCATTAGAAACAACCAGCACTTTATTTTAATGAACAAACCAACAGTCTACACTTTTTAAAAAATTGTAAGATTTGATCCTATTGAAGGTTCCATATGATTCACTGTTTCAGTGGCCATTCCCTGTTTTCCTTAATATTTAATAAAAGGTGTATTTCACAGCCAATGTTTCTTATGTTTTTCAAACTTTAGCTTTATAAAAGGTTGATATGTTTGGCCCAAGGGTCTCACCTCTGATATTACTGTGGTTTCTACTGACTGTTTCTACTTCTTTAAAACTGCTCATCAGAGGCCATCCAGTTCTTGAGTACAGAAAAGTGCAACAGAAAATCAGAGAAAGAACCTTCTGACCAAACTAAGAAATGTACAATGACTTTTACTCTCATGTTCAGATGTAATTATAAAACAACAAGAAGTATTATAGTATGGATTGAAGATAACCTGTTATTGTTTGGTTTATTATATTCGGGTAGCTGGGTTTCCTTGAGTATCTTTTAGAACCCAGTGTAACCCAAGGTTAGAGTCCCAGTGATCTGCCCCTTCTGAGATGGATAGAATGAGTGCCATGTCCTGTGAGGTGGGGACAAGAGCTATGCTGGCCATATCTTTGTAATATTTTTCTGCAGACATTCCTGGCTGTTTTGATAATGAAAATGGGGATCAATTCTGCACCCAAGGAAACTACGTCTGAAGGAGCGTGACCGCTGTGGGTTCACTTCTTTGTCTCTGTCTCTCCCCACTATATTATACTCAGTTCCTGAGTGCAAAATATGCACATATGCATTATTAATTAACAGAAAAATCCAACAAGCTGAGTACTTAGAGCATCAGTGTGATTTTAGTTGAAGCTTGTTGTCATCTGTGGCTTGCTTCGATGCTTAATCAAGAGAATGTTGAAGCAGCCTGGAGAATCACATTTCCCTGGTGCATTCTTGTCTTCGAAGCCAACCAGTCAGAGTTCTGGTATCACAGGCACTTTTACAGTGTTGCTCAGCAGACTGAGCCAAACTCAGTCAGTAAAACTGATCAAATAGGGCAGATGAAATCACAAAAAATGTATTTTATTTGCGAGATAAAGGATCTACTATTAACATGTTCTGCCTAGGCAGATCCCAACTTGTTATCTGCCACTGATGTGCTAGGCTGAATGACTTTCTGTTATGAACTGTTGATGGTCATAACTATTGCCAGAGTAACATTTACTAGGGCACATAATGTAGACAGGAGATGGAATCATCTTCTGTCGTGCCAAACCCATCTATAAAGAGGCAAACTCATAAACGTATGAAGGTGTCTATTCACATTTGCTGCACCAAAGAACAATTTAAGAAGTAACGGCCCAATCAAGGGTCTCACTGAAAAAAAACTGCATGGGTTATAATGACAAAAAGTGCAACTGGCAGCCACAGAATGGCAAGGTTACAAATGGCCTGAATTGTGGGAACCCATTAATGAATATCACAAGTTGGTGATCACAATGTAGGCCGTGAGTTACAAAGTGAGGAAACAGAAACAGAGGGCTGGATTTTATGTTGTCGCCACCGAGTACATAAACGGCTGTAAAAGATGGCAGCCCACAGGCGCAGGTTTTAATCTGCAGAGCCACCACAATCTTATACGCGGCGGCCCATTAACATGGCCAGGCAGACCGCCCCCCCCAATGACATGGAGGCACCGGTGCCATTTTTAAAGGGCTTCAAGCCCTTAGAAGAAATTTTAATTTTTAAAGGGACCGAAGTATTAAAATTTAATTTACACGTTACATTACATCTGCACTCTCCTCACCTACACCCCCAAAGAATAACTGAGTCATTAATAGGCCATTCCCCCCCCAAAAAGACTTTGATTCAGATCATGACCTTTGCCCCCCGAATTTTAATAACTTTAACTGTCAACCCCTTCCCACCATCCCCCCACCCCCCCACCCCCCGCCACCAATCCAAAGAGTTTGGTCCCGTTGCTGAATGGCAGGGAGCCGCCATGAGGCCTCACTCCGCTGGCTAGATTGGGACGGGCCGTGTCGAGGTCGGTCGGGGGCCTCAACCGGGGCAATCTTCATGCCCACCCCCTGCCACGGATCCCGATACCGAGGCCCCTATAAAATCCAGCCCCGAGACTGAGAAAGAGGAAAAAGAACATAGAAAAGGATAGGAGGTAAAATACTAAGGTATGAAAAAGCATATGCATTGTCCTCCTGCTTCTCAACAACCAAGGACTTTCCCCTTTCCCCATCTCTGCAAGCTTCTCCAGCTCTATGTGTTAGCTTTGATTGGGGGGTAGCACTCTTATCTCTATGCTAGAATGCTATGGCTTCCAGTGACCTAAGCAAATAATCAAGGCAAAACTTCAGTGCAGCACTAAGGGAGTGCTGCATTGTTGGAGGTGCCGTCTTCTAAATGAGGTGCTAAATCAAAGCCCTGGGTTTGCTTGGGTGGCTGTAAAGGTTCCCATGGCACTATTTGAAGAAGAGAAGGAAAGTTTTCCTAACGTCCTGGCCAACATTTATCCCTCAATCGACACCACTAAAATAGTTTAACTTGTCAGTTATCTCATTGCTATTTGTGGCACCTTGTTGCGTTCAAATTGGCTGCAGTGTTGGTTGACAAAACAACAGTGGCTACATTTTAGTAGGATGAGCAAATACAAATATGAAGAAAGACTTTAAAAATTGGGGCGGCTATTTTTGGAACACAGGAAATTACAAGGTGTCTAAAACTATGGGCTGGATTTTACCAATCTCCCAATGTTGGGCTCCATGATGGGGTGGTGAGGGTTGGAAGATTGTTCTGACAGAGATCCGCCAAGGAACTTGACGTCGGGAGGACCTGGCCCGATCCTCTCGGCAGCAACGAGGCTCTGTGGCGGCCCATAAATCAATAAAATGAATATATTAACATAAACATACATTTAGTCTTCTGGCCCACCGCGATCTTCAGTGCGGTGACCAGCACTCCTGTGCCTTCACTTCCCCATCTGGGGAAAGCGGGTGTGACACTGGTGGGGGTAAAGATTTTTAGTGTGGAGGGGGGGAATGGGGTCAAATAAACGTAATGTGTGTATGGGATGATGGGAAGGGGTGAACTTTAAACTCTGTACAGTCTGGGCAGGAAGGTCAGATTTCAAAGGTAAGTGTTTTTGGGGGTAGGGGGCAAATATTTAATGTAATTGTTATTCAGGGTGGGAAAGGGGTGTTAGAATTTTATTTGGTACATTTTGGGGGGGGTGGGGGGTGGTGTTGTCTTTAAAAATTTAAATTTGCCGGCAGGGCTGGCTGCCCTTTAAAAATGGCGGCAGCGCCTGCACACAGTCAGCTGACGCCATTGCCAATGTTGGACATCTCTCCCCCCTCCACGTGATTGGGGGTGGGGGCGCTACCCTGGATATTTAAATGAGCTGCAGCACAGGAGATCGCGGCTGTTCTATGGCGTATGGCCCACATGTGCAGGCCACCATTTTTGAGCCTGTTGCCAAGAGTGGCGGCGGGCTCTTAAAATCCAGTTCTATGAAAGAATGGGACAAAGTGGAAATAGACACCAGAACTTTCAACTTCGGTGGATTGTAAAACAGGTGATGTTGGACTGGCAGCTCCTTATATATCCCACCTATTTTTCCTTTCCATTAAATCAAGCGGCATGTATAAAGGGCAGCTAATCCAATATCGCTCATTTTAACCCCCTACCAATGAAGTTAAAATTTCCCCCCAGAATGTTTCCAATGGTTGAGAAGTCTAGAACAAGGGACCATAGCTACAAGACTAAATGTAAGAGATCTGGCACAAATCAATAACAACTTATATTTATGCAGCACCTTTAACATAGTAAAACATCTCAAGGTGGTTCATAGATGCGTTATCAAACAAATTTGACACTGAGCCACAAAGGGGGATGTATGGGCAAATGACCAAAAATGTGATTAAAGTGGTAGGTTTTAAGGAGCATCTCAAAGGAGGAAAGGACGTGGAGAGGTGAAGGGAGAGTATGCCAGAGCTTAGGGCCTTGGCAGCTCAAGGCATGGCCACCAATATTGGAGCGATTAAAATTGGGGTTGCTCAAGTGGCCAGAATTGGAGGAGCACAGATATCTCAGAGGATTGTAGGGCTGGAAGAGAGTTTGCAGAGAGTTGTGACGGTGTGCATTAGATTGCCAGAGTTAGTGACTAAAGCAGAGACAATGTCAACATATAAGAATTGGTTAGGTAGGAAGCTGAAGGAAAGGTGTAAATAAAGAGCAATGGAAGCTGACTGGCCACATGGGATGAGAACTACTTCTTGTTTGGAGAATAAGCATCAAAACGGACTGGTTAGACCAAACAGCATGTTCCCATGTTGTCATTTCTGTGTGATTTCTGTGTAGTTTATTGGCTATGAAACTATTTGAAATGTCCTGAGGACAATGAAAGGCACTATAAAATGCCACTCTTTCTTTCTAAGCCTTTCTTGAATGCTCTGTTCATCTGATTCTGCACTTCAGCTCATCATCTTCATTGTTTTTCCTCACCAGAGCCTTCACCTCCCTTATCCTATTCTCTGTTTCTCCTCTCACGAAATCTTATTCACCTGTCTACCTCTTGCTCAAAACTCATTTCTTTGATCAAGTTTTCAGAAGCTCCTTCTAATTTCTCCCTTCTAGGCTATGCATTGGTTTCCTTTTGCTCATTTGTTAAGGGGCTTGGCACATTTCATTACAATTGAAGGTACTATACAAATTCAAACCTTTGTTGTTATCACTAAATTGAGTTGTTCCAAGGGATCTAATGAATCCTGGTAATGAATTATTGTCAGGTCCTATACAGTATAGTAGAAAATGTTCTTGTCCTGACATATTTTATCTTCAGTAGGCATCTAAGCCTCAACAGCTTTTTATGTAACAATAGTATACAGAGATAGTATGTGGCACAGTAAGAGCCAAGAAAGAGAAAGAAGAGAAAATATTCAAAACAGGATGTCTCATCGCTCCCTCCATTGAAAAACTAAGGCAATGGCATCTGCAGAAAATGAATATTCTGTTCATTACTGTGGGAGTACTAATTCTTTATTTGTAGATGTTGTGATTATACACCACTACGAAGTTATCTAGGTTAATCTCTCAAAATCAGATTTAATGAGTCCAATATAACTTTAGTAATACATATCCATACTGTATAATCCACAAAGGGTGATTAATAAAATGAAGATACTATAATGGGGAAGTATCTCTAACTATTTATCTTAAATATAAAGGCTAAGTCTTCCTACATATAGTTATAGTTTGGTAGTAAAGATATAGATCAGTATTCAAATGGGAAGTTGCATTACTGGTAATGGTTCACAAACCAGTTAGATCAAGTCATAGATTTCTAGAGCAGCAAGAGAACTGGATGACTCGCATAGTATCCAAAGACGGTATATAATCTCACTCTGAACCAAATAAGATCTGCAATGCTATTGTTTTCTCAACATTTTCGTATGGGGTAGAATGTTGTGATTTAAAAGGAATGACAATAGCATCCCTAGAACTAATACATAATCTAGACAGATAAACTTCGGCGTCTGTCAGTCACTTAACTAAGCAGGCTCTGACCAGCTGAAGAAAGAAGACCAAACTGTCAGTACTGTATGAGATCATGACTGGAGCAGCACCACAAGCGTTGTCACAGCACTTAAGCAAGACTCCTGTGATTATGCTATGAATATAAGAGTTGCTGCATATACATTTTGCCATTCTACGTCCATAAAGGCCATAAGGTATACTGAAGTAAAGCTTTATATACCGGCTCCACTGTCCATGAAGCTTCTTCCGGACTCTGCCTGCAATATTTGGCACCATAACGCCATTTGTGTCAGCACAATGGGAGCCTGGAGACTCGAAAATAGACTCGAAAATTTGCCTCCAGCCATTTAAAACACACGTTCCTGCGCTTCCAAGTATGGCATGCTGCGCGGGCTTTTTTTTATTCTTTCATGGGATGCAAGGGTAATTAGGAATGGGCAACAAATGCAGGCTGACATCCCATGAAAAAATTTGTAAAAATCCTACGTGGAACGCTGTACTTGCAAGGGCACTAGCAAGGGCATGTTGTGCATGTGCTGGAAGCATGCAGAGTGGTAATCAGCAGCTAATACTGATCTGTCTATGTTGGACCTCGCAGGTCCTGTTAATGCCCTTTCTTCAAACACTCCCAGCTGATCATGTGTTCAGTTGCACCACCACCTCCCACCCCCCCCCCCCCCCGCCCCCTGCCCCCCGCCCCCCAACTAGCGCTATTTGAAGGCAATAGTGTGGGACTTCCAGGTGCGTGCTTTTGACTTTCTTTTACAGCTGCAGAGATAGTGGAAATACTGTGTACAGTGTTGTTGGAGGAGTTCTGAAAAGTTGTTAGAGTCAGAGGAAGCGGTGCTGGACTTCTCCAAGGAGTTCAGTGGCATTTGAAGGCCTGTCAGCAGAAGCCCTGCCATCACTCATGACGGCTCTAATTGTAGGCTTGAGCTGCAGCATGACAGGGAGCTGGAACACAGGCAGCAGAGAGGGGAAGCTGTGCACAGAGGGAGGAGAAGAAGGCTGTACCCGCTTAAGACATTCATGGAGCACTTCTCCTACCTCCACCACAGCCAGGAGCAGTGCCTGAGGTGGCTACGATGCACCAAGGCTGTGGTTATTGAACCACCTCCTACAACCAGAGCTGCAGCTGCAGGGCAGGGTGAGGATGGTGCTGACAAGATCACTGTGGACCTCAATTTCTATATCTCAGGCAACTTCCAGGCTGGAGCTGATAACATTGTCAACATCTCACGGTTGTGCGTCGCTGCATCAGGGAGTTAACAGAGGCCCTGTACACCAGGAGAGGGAACATCTTCAACTGCACATATGTGGCTCTATTGGTGCCCCATTTTAATTAGGAGTGTATCACTCCCTTAATGTGCAGTTGGTGTCCAACTATGCACTGCGCATTACATTAAAAGCTAACTATTTTGGCAGAAGCCACGATGTTTTCATCTGACACCAGTCTGGCGTTCCCGCCACCACAACAAACTAGAGGGTGGCTGCTTGGTGACAAGGGCTACTCGCTTTACATTTGGCTCATGAAGCCCCTCTGCCATCTGAACACATGCGGACAGCATACATACAATGAGAGCCATGCTGCCACCACAAACATTGTGCAGCAAACCATTGACGCTCTCAAACAATGGCTCCACTGCCTAGAGCACTCAGGGGGAGCCCTTCAATACTTTCTGGAGCATCTCTCCAAATTCGTCATGATCTACTGCATGCTATACCACCTGGCTCTCATGAGGGTGCAGCTCTTGTCGCCAGGCCTTTGGTGAAGACCTTGAGAAGAATAGGAAGGGAGGAGGCATCCGACATCCCATCACTCTGGTCGAGATGGCTGTGAGCGGTTAATCAGACTCTGGTTCCCCCAAAATCATCCCCACATCACCACTCCTCCACAATGCCCCAACTATCTATCCATTTGCTACAGACCAGCATAGGATCCTCTTGGCTACAATGCTGAAATAAAAGAAAGCCCCCAAAAAAGCCATTGCATAACAACTTTATCCAACAACACTTCCAATAATACATACAAAACAGAACTATTCATCCTTGTGCATTTTCTTAGTACTTGTCTTGCAAGTACCTTTGCCTGGCCTAGTGTTCCTACACAATGCTACCCCAGTGGCTGCAGCATTGCTGCTGGAAGGCTGGCTGCTACAGACAGAGTGCACCTCCTCCTTAAGAACTAGCCATGCATGCAGCTGGGCCCCCTGCTGAGCATTCAGCCAGTCAGCAGCGCATTCAGCACTGGGCTGCATGCCACAATTTTGGTGATGAGAAAGTTTGCATGCTGCCTGCATCACCTTGGCCAGATGCGGGGGTAATTGCGCAACACGATCTCCGGGCCTTATGACATTTTTAGCCCTCTATGTTGTGAATGCGGATGTTCAAAGCAACAGTCACCTACTGAGCCAGGGTTGAAATATATGGACCAAACCAGATGGTGCCGAGCACAGATTTTGCAGACTGAACACTCAGGAATCACCAGGGTCAATTTGGTGACATATACTTGACTCTATTTGATACATAGTCTAGCATAGTGCAGATAAGGTAAGGCTTTTTCTATTTCTTTTTTTTCGTGTGATTGGTAAAAACTTTTCATTCCTTTTTCGTTTATCTAAGTTAAGATTAACTTAAGCTTAAGATTGAAAATGGCAGGAGATCTCAGACCCGTGTTATGCTCCTCTTGCTCAATGTGGGAGCTCAGGGACACGGCTGATGTCCCTGACTCCTTCACGTGCTGGAAGTGTGTCCAGCTGCAGCTCTTGTTAGACCGCATGACGGCTCTGGAGCTGCGGATGGACTCACTTTGGAGCATCCGCGATGCTGAGGAGGTCGTGGATAGCACGTTTAGTGAATTGGTCACACCGCAGATTAGGATTGCTGAGGGTGAAAGGGAATGGGTGACCAAAAGGCAGAGAAAGAGCAGGAAGGCAGCGCAGGTGTCCCCTGCGGTCATCTCCCTCCACAACAGGTATACCGTTTTGGATACTGTTGAGGGAGATGGCTCACCAGGGGAAGGCAGCAGTAGCCAGGTTCATGGCACCGTGGCTGGCTCTGCTGTTCAGAAGGGCGGGAAAAAGAGTGGAAGGGCTATAGTCATCAGGGATTCGATTGTAAGGGGAGTAGATAGGCGGTTCTGTGGTCGAAAACGAGACTCCCGAATGGTATGTTGCCTCCCAGGTGCACGGGTCAGGGATGTCTCAGATCGGCTGCAGAACATTCTGAAAGGGGAGGGTGAACAGCCAGTTGTCGTTGTGCACATAGGCACCAATGATATAGGTAAAAAACGGGATGAGGTCCTACAAGCAGAATTTAGGGAGTTAGGAGCCAAGTTAAAAAGTAGGACCTCAGAGGTAGTAATCTCAGGATTGCTACCAGTGCCACGTGATAGTCAGAGTAGAAATGAAAGAATAGTCAGGATGAATGCGTGGCTTGAGAGATGGTGCAGGAGGGAGGGGTTCAGATTTTTGGGACATTGGGACCGGTTCTGGGGGAGGTGGGACTATTACAAATTGGACGGTCTACACCTGGGCCGGACTGGAACCAATGTCCTTGGGGGTGCTTTTGCTAACGCTGTTGGGGAGGGTTTAAACTAATGTGGCAGGGGGATGGGAACCAAATGAGGTCAGTGGACAGTAAGGAGGTAGTAACTAAAGCTTGTAAGGAACTAGATAATGAAGTCAGTGTGACTAAGGGAAAGAGTAGACAGGGAGCAGATGATGAACGCAAAGGGACTGGTGGTCTGAGGTGCATTTGTTTTAATGCAAGAAGTGTAGTAGGTAAGGCAGATGAACTTAGGGCCTGGATTAGTACCTGGGAGTATGATGTTATTGCTATTACTGAGACTTGGTTGAGGGAAGGGCATGATTGGCAACTAAATATCCCAGGATATCGATGCTTCCGGCGGGATAGAGAGGGAGGTAAAAGGGGAGGAGGTGTTGCAGTACTGGTCAAAGAGGATATCACAGCTGTGCTGAAGGAGGGCACTATGGAGGACTCGAGCAGTGAGGCAATATGGGCAGAACTCAGAAATAGGAAGGGTGCGGTAACAATGTTGGGGCTGTACTACAGGCCTCCCAACAGCGAGCGTGAGATAGAGGTACAAATATGTAAACAGATTATGGAAAGATGTAGGAGCAACAGGGTGGTGGTGATAGGAGATTTTAATTTTCCCAATATTGACTGGGATTCACTTAGTGTTAGAGGTCTAGATGGAGCAGAATTTGTAAGGAGCATCCAGGAGGGTTTTCTAGTGCAGTATGTAAATAGTCCCAACTCGGGAAGGGGCCATACTGGACCTGGTGTTGGTGAATGAGCCCGGCCAGGTGGTTGAAGTTTCAGTAGGGGACTACTTTGGGAATAGTGATCACAATTCCGTAAGTTTTAGAATACTCATGGACAAAGACGAGAGTGGTCCCAAAGGAAGAGTGCTAAATTGGGGGAAGGCCAATTATACCAAAATTCGGCAGGAGCTGGGGAATGTAGATTGGGAGCAGCTGTTTGAAGGTAAATCCACATTTGATATGTGGGAGGCTTTTAAAGAGAGGTTGATTAGCGTGCAGGAGAGACATGTTCCTGTGAAAATGAGGGATAGAAATGGCAAGATTAGGGAACCATGGATGACAGGTGAAATTGTGAGACTAGCTAAGAGGAAAAAGGAAGCATACATAAGGTCTAGGCGGCTGAAGAAAGACGAAGCTTTGAAAGAATATCGGGTATGTAGGACCAATCTGAAACGAGGAATTAAGAGGGCTAAAAGGGGTCATGAAATATCTTTAGCAAACAGGGTTAAGGAAAATCCCAAAGCCTTTTATTTATATATAAGGAGCAAGAGGGTAACTAGAGAAAGGATTGGCCCACTCAAGGACAAAGGAGGAAAGTTATGCGTGGAGTCAGAGAAAATGGGTGAGATTCTAAACGAGTACTTTGCATCGGTATTCACCGAGGAGAGGGACATGACGGATGTTGAGGTTAGGAACAGATGTTTGATTACTCTAGGTCAAGTCGACATAAGGAGGGAGGAAGTGTTGGGTATTCTAAAAGGCATTAAGGTGGACAAGTCCCCAGGTCCGGATGGGATCTATCCCAGGTTACTGAGGGAAGCGAGAGAGGAAATAGCTGGGGCCTTAACAGATATCTTTGCAGCATCCTTAAACACGGGTGAGGTCCCGGAGGACTGGAGAATTGCTAATGTTGTCCACTTGTTTAAGAAGGGTAGCAGGGAAAATCCAGGTAATTATAGACCGGTGAGCCTGACGTCAGTGGTAGGGAAGCTGCTGGAGAAGATACTGAGGGATAGGATCTATTCCCATTTGGAAGAAAATGGGCTTATCAGTGATAGGCAACATGGTTTTGTGCAGGGAAGGTCATGTCTTACCAACTTAAAAGAATTCTTTGAGGAAGTGACAAAGTGGATTGATGAGGGAAGGGCTGTAGATGTCATATACATGGACTTCAGTAAGGCGTTTGATAAGGTTCCCCATGGTAGGCTGATGGAGAAAGTGAAGTCGCATGGGGTCCAGGGTGTACTAGCTAGATGGATAAAGAACTGGCTGGGCAACAGGAGACAGAGAGAAGCAGTGGAAGGGAGTTTCTCAAAATGGAGACGTGTGACCAGTGGTGTTCCACAGGGATCCGTGCTGGGACCACTGTTGTTTGTGATATACATAAATGATTTGGAGGAAAGTATAGGTGGTCTGATTAGCAAGTTTGCAGACGACACTAAGATTGGTGGAGTAGCAGATAGTGAAGGGGACTGTCAGAGAATACATCGGACGGGGTATTGAGTACTAGGGTTGGCAGGTCATGTTACAGTTGTATAAGACTTTGGTGCGGCCACATTTGGAATACTGCGTGCAGTTCTGGTTGCCACAGTACCAAAAGGATGTAGATGCTTTGGAGAGGGTGCAGAGGAGGTTCACCAGGATGTTGCCTGGTATGGAGGGCGCTAGCTATGAAGAGAGGTTGAGTAGATTAGGATTATTTTCATTAGAAAGACGGAGGTTGAGGGGGGACCTGATTGAGGTGTACAAAATCATGAGAGGTATAGACAGGGTGGATAGCAAGAAGCTTTTTCCCAGAGTGGGGGATTCAATTACTAGGGGTCACGAGTTCAAAGTGAGAGGGGAAAAGTTTAGGGGGGATATGCGTGGAAAGTTCTTTACGCAGAGGGTGGTGGGTGCCTGGAACGCGTTGCCAGCGGAGGTGGTAGATGCGGGCACGATAGCGTCTTTTAAGATGTATCTAGACAGATACATGAATGGGCAGGAAGCAAAGAGATACAGACCCTTAGAAAATAGGCGACATGTTTAGATAGAGGATCTGGATCGGCGCAGGCTTGGAGGGCCGAAGGGCCTGTTCCTGTGCTGTAAATTTCTTTGTTTTTTGTTCTATACAAAAAAAATTCTCAAAGTAATGAGTTAAAACAAAAAAGCAGACAAATAACCATTCTCAACAGCCCCTACTGATTTGTTCATAATTCCTTGTTAACTCTGCTTCTTTGTATATCAAACCATTATACGTAAGCTTTCACTGAGAAACTTTTTGATCAAAATTCTGACTGTGGCACTTGAATGTGAAGGTTGAAGAATGAAACCTTTACACCTTATGGACAATGAAATTTTAGAATTTACAACCACTGATGCAAACCTGTTTTAAGTGCCTGCGAGATAAGGACCTAGATTTTCCGATCCTATTGCCAATGTTAATCCATTTAAAATGAATGGATCAGCATTATGATCAGAAAACCTGGGCCAAGAAAAGTAGGCAAATAAAACTTGCACACCATTATTATAATAGACAAGTCAACTGATAGTTTGGGACCTGTGTTGTGTCTTTTGCCGAAATGCAGCAGTATTTCACTCATTGCATTAAATAACTTTCATAAAGCAACATATGGCACAACTGACATGAGGTAAAATGATTACATATCTTGCTGATACTGCATACTAAAGGCTTTAAACATAGAGGAGTTGATTTTCCCTTGATACTTCAGTGCTATAGAGCCTCCAAGATGGGGTTATAAGCTGAAAATGCTGGTTTAGCCAGTGTTTAGCTCGAGATGCCATCTTGGTAAAAGAGTTGAAGTCTGTGGTGGGAACGGCTGCCTGGAAGATCATTAAAGGGCTGATTGCCATTTAAATTTCCTGCAAGTGCTGATTCAGGAGGCTGCTCAGCACTTGGTGCTTGACCTAATGCTGTCTCCTAACAGCTGTTATGATCAAGGTGGGAGGAGTGCACTGTTTATTCTAGTCCCACTTCTCCACAGGTCACAACATATACTTAAATTTTCCCACCTACTGATACAGTCAATCATATACTCTATTTTTCCCAGAATAAAACATACCAACCAGGTTTCTTTAATAAACAACACAATTATCAGTTTATTATAAAACAAGTCTGAACCAGTAATTAAGCAAAACATAAACACACAGATTGAAATATAAAAGTTACCTTTTTACCTTAGCCTCTCTCACACACACACACACACACACACACACACACACACACACACACACACACACACACACACACACACACTGGTTAACCAGAAAAATAAAGGGATTTGCATTTTCGAGCTCTTTTACAAAAAACAGACAAAAAAACACTTGGGTTAAATACTTGCTAATTCTTGAAGAAGAAAGGGAAGATATAGAAAGATGTCCTTTGTTTTAGTTTGGGATCCCAAATGTGTGTAAATGGCTGCCACTGGGATCTTCCTGGAACAGTTCTTTCCAGGTGTTGTTGAAGATCCGTTTGGGTAGGCTTTCCAAGAAATGCAGCAACAGGCAGTTAAGTTCCCAAACATTCGATATGCAGGGTTTCTTCAAATACAGGAGGATAGAGGAGACTGACAGTGGATATGCAGGATTTCTTTCCAAGAGAGAGAAAGAGATGAGCTGGGTTTCCTTGGCAGGAAAAAAAAAACTGTCTTCCAAGCAGTTTATCCTCCAACTCACTGTACACAGCAAAACCAAAACAATGTCATAAGAATCAAGCCTCCTGACCCCTATAAATCTTGATCTGCCACTTCTCTGTAAACATCTTCTCCAACTCAAAACAACAAGCTCCCTGCTGGTATTTTATCTGAAAACAGGTGCCTTCCAGTAAGGGCTTGTTTACAAGCCAAGTCCAGGAAGCCTTCTGGTGACCTCTTTTAAAAAAACACGAAGTTCAGCATCTCTTCAAGCTTGCAGAAGAAGCAATGTCCATAATTCAACTATAAGTCCTTAAAAACATATTTTACAAAAAATAGAAGCACTCTCATAACACAGCAAGCAGCTGATTGGAAATAAACAATTAATTGCAGAGGGATTTTGAGCGCTATTTATATATCACCTCTTACTGTTCACTTGCTGCTGGAGGTTTGAAGAGGACTTTTGAAACACAGCAGGAGATTTACTGAGACACTCTGTCAAGACGTCACTGACACTCGATCAGCATTTATTCCAGAAATTCTCTGAGGCTTCACTTAAAAAGAGTAAATACCGTGTTACTCCACCTTATTGGACTCCTTGTAGGAGTCACCAGGAGAAAGGTTATTGGTATCTTGCTAGAGGTTTCCCTTAGTCAGCAGGAGGAATGGGAGGACATGATGCCAGGTATAGCAGCACCAGCTGCTACAGGAGAGAAGGGTAGGAGGGACAGGAGGGTGAGGTGGACCCCATTCCCCCTACAGGTACAGGACATTCCCCCTCCCCTCCACCCCCCCCCCCCCCCACCTCTGGACCATCTCTACCATGACTTCCAGTGCTGCATTCAAGAATGTGTTGTCCTCTCACTCAGTTCCTGAGCCTTCCTGAAACCTGGCGGTGTGTGTCAGCCAGCCCACTCAATCCACACCTTCAGTGGAAGTGGATGCAAGGAGCCCACTTACACCCATCCATGAATATTGCGTCTAAACTGCACTTGGATGCTGAACCTGCAGGTTTCTGTTTTAGCACTTCCAGGAATGTTCAAACTATGGTAATCAGCAATTAGGCCCAAAATTATGTGCTAAAACCAGACTTTCAAACAGGCACATCTTATTCGCACAGCACCCAGATAGAGTCTATTTTCACCCTTTTATCAATATAACTCCAGCTAACTGTGAAACTATTTCCTTACTTTGCTCTTTCTGGGGTAGGTGGGACCTCTACAAACAGGATGGTCTTCACCTGAACCAGAGGGGTACCAATATCCTGGGGGGGAGCTTTGCTAGTGCTCTTCGGGGGGGTTTAAACTAATTCAGCAGGGGAATGGTAACCTAAATTGTAGTTCCAGTGTACAGGATGTTGAGAGTAGTGAGGTCAGGGATAAGGTTACAAGGACGCAAGAGGGCACTGGCAAGCAAGAACTTGATTTAAAGTGTGTCTACTTCAACGCCAGGAGCATCCGGAATAAGGTGGGTGAGCTTGCAGCATGGGTTGGTACCTGGGATCTCGATGTAGTGGCCATTTCGGAGACATGGGTAGAGCAGGGGCAGGAATGGATGTTGCAGGTTCCGGGATTTAGATGTTTCAGTAAGAACAGAGAAGATGGTAAAAGAGGGGGGGGGTGTGGCATTGTTAATCAAGGAGAGTATTACAGCGACATAAAGGACGTTTGAGGACTCGTCTACTGAGGTAGTATGGGCCGAGGTTAGAAACAGGAGAGGAGAGGTCACCCTGTTGGGAGTCTTCTATAGACCTCCGAATAGTTCCAGAGATGTAGAGGAAAGGATAGCGAAGATGATTCTCGACAGGGGCGAGAGTAACAGGGTAGTTGTTATGGGGGACTTTAACTTTCCAAATATTGACTGGAAATACTATAGTTCGAGTACTTTAGATGGGTCAGTTTTTGTCCAATGTGTGCAGGAGGGTTTTCTGCCACAGTATGTAGACAGCCCAACCAGGGGCGATGCCACATTGGATTTGGTACTGGGTAATGAACCCGGCCAGGTGTTAGATTTAGATGTAGGTGAGCAGTTTGGTGATAGTGATCACAATTCGGTTAGGGTTACCTTAGCGATGGGCAGGGACAGGTATATACCGCAGGGCAAGAATTATAGCTGGGGGAAAGGAAATTATGATGCGATTAGGCAAGATTTAGGATGCGTAGGATGGGGAAGGAAACTGCAGGGGATGGACACAATCGAAATGTGGAGCTTATTCAAGGAGCAGCTACTGCGTGTCCTTGATAAGTATGTACCTGTCAGGCAGGGAGGAAGTTGTCGAGCGAGGGAGCCGTGGTTTACTAAAAAAGTTGAAGCGCTTGTCAAGAGGAAGAAGAAGGCTTATGTTAGGATGAGACGTGAAGGCTCAGTTAGGGCGCTTGAGAGTTACAAGCTAGCCAGGAAGGATCTAAAGGGAGAGCTAAGAAGAGCAAGGGGAGGAGACGAGAAGTCATTGGCGGATAGGATCAGGGAAAACCCTAAGGCTTTCTATAGGTATATCAGGAATAAAAGAATGACTAGAGTTAGATTAGGGACAATCAAGGATAGTAGTGGGAAGTTGTGTGTGGAATCAGAGGACATAGGGGAAGCGTTAAATGAATATTTTTCATCAGTATTTACAGTAGAGAAAGAAAATGTTGTCGAGGAGAATACTGAGATACAGACTACTAGGCTAGATGGGATTGAGGTTCACAAGGAGGAGGTGTTAGCAATTTTGGAAAGTGTGAAAATAGATAAGTCACCTGGGCCAGATGGGATTTATCCTAGGATTCTCTGGGAAGCTAGGGAGGAGATTGCAGAGCCTTTGTCCTTGATCTTTATGTCGTCATTGTCGACAAGAATAGTGCCGGAAGACTGGAGGATAGCAAATGTTGTCCCCTTGTTCAAGAAGGGGAGTAGAGACAGCCCTGGTAATTATAGACCTGTGAGCCTTACTTCAGTTGTGGGTAAAATGTTGGAAAAGGTTATAAGAGACAGGATTTATAATCATCTTGAAAAGAATAAGTTCATTAGCGATAGTCAGCACGGTTTTGTGAAGGGTAGGTCGTGCCTCACAAACCTTATTGAGTTTTTCGAGAAGGTGACCAAACAGGTGGATGAGGGTAAAGCAGTGGATGTGGTGTATATGGATTTCAGTAAGGCGTTTGATAAGGTTCCCCACGGTAGGCTATTGCAGAAAATACGGAAGTATGGGGTTGAAGGTGATTTAGAGCTTTGGATCAGAAATTGGCTTGCTGAAAGAAGACAGAGGGTGGTGGTTGATGGCAAATGTTCATCCTGGAGTTTAGTTACTAGTGGTGTACCACAAGGATCTGTTTTGGGGCCACTGCTGTTTGTCATTTTTATAAATGACCTGGATGAGGGTGTAGAAGGGTGGGTTAGTAAATTTGCGGATGACACGAAGGTCGGTGGAGTTGTGGATTGTGCCGAAGGATGTTGTAGGGTACAGAGGGACATAGATAGGCTGCAGAGCTGGGCTGAGAGATGGCAAATGGAGTTTAATGCGGAAAAGTGTGAGGTGATTCACTTTGGAAGGAGTAACAGGAATGCAGAGTACTGGGCTAATGGGAAGATTCTTGGTAGTGTAGATGAACAGAGAGATCTTGGTGTCCAGGTACATAAATCCCTGAAAGTTGCTACCCAGGTTAATAGGGCTGTTAAGAAGGCATATGGTGTGTTAGCTTTTATTAGTAGGGGGATCAAGTTTCGGAGCCACGAGGTCATGCTGCAGCTGTACAAAACTCTGGTGAGACTGCACCTGGAGTATTGCGTGCAGTTCTGGTCACCGCATTATAGGAAGGATGTGGAAGCTTTGGAAAGGGTGCAGAGGAGATTTACTAGGATGTTGCCTGGTATGGAGGGAAGGTCTTACGAGGAAAGGCTGAGGGACTTGAGGTTGTTTTCGTTGGAGAGAAGGAGGAGGAGAGGTGACTTAATAGAGACAGATAAGATAATCAGTGGGTTAGTTAGGGTGGATAGTGAGAGTCTTTTTCCTCGGATGGTGATGGCAAACACGAGGGGACATAGCTTTAAGTTGAGGGGTGATAGATATAGGACAGATGTTAGAGGTAGTTTCTTTACTCAGAGAGTAGTAGGGGCATGGAACGCCCTGCCTGCAACAGTAGTAGACTCGCCAACTTTAAGGGCATTTAAGTGGTCATTGGATAGACATATGGATGAAAATGGAATAGTGTAGGTCAGATGGTTTCACAGGTCGGCGCAACATCGAGGGCCGAAGGGCCTGTACTGCGCTGTAATGTTCTAAAAAAAAAAATAATTTTGTTATTCCCTCCCCAAAATGTCTTATTTACATGACAAACAGTTCCCCCTCCCCCACTCCATTTGCAGAACCTGAAATTTCTTTTAAGGTGCAACAATTTTGTTACCTCAAAAGCTTTCTTTATCATCTTGGTTATTTATTGAACATAAAAGATAGGGTGGAAATGCATCAGCACCCGGTTTCAGGCGAGCAGGTAAACCGTACCATGAGGCCTAAGGACGACCCGGAATTACATTTTGAGCCTGCCATCTGACGTTCATGATGGATTGAAGACAGCGTTGATGAAAGCTCTCCAGCAGTCACATTTCTTTTCTGTACAGAACCCATGATTCTGACCCATTAAAGAGGGTGGTGATGACAACCTCTGTGTATACTTGAATTTTGGTAGGTGGGCAGTGAATGATTTCGCCGGAGGCGCTTAGAGAGGCAGCCAAAGAGGCTGTTGGCCTTGAACAGTTGATTACTTCTGTCATTTTTGACAGTGGCATCATTTGAGATAAAGCTACCTAGATAGGTATACTGTTTTACTGCATTGAGGTTGCTGCTGTCAATACTGATCTGCAGTGGATTGCAATTTCCTCCTGCCTCACTCATTGCAGCCCAATTTCGACTAGGGTAGCCTAAAACAGACATTAAACCCCTCATTTAAGTTTGGAAGGGGACTAACACCGGTTTTTGGGCAATTGCCAAAGATGCATGAAAAATATTGCCCGATCCAATTTTGGGTCGGATGTTTTTCAGGCATTCTTGTGTCATTTCCCCTTGATGTTGGTCCCTGAAATTGGGCCTCATTGCGCTGTTATATCCCATAAAATGAGCACAACAAGGTCCTATATTTTTACTTCCTTACACCCCACAGTGGATTTATAAACCTTGCTGAAACTATCACAGACATAGCGTTTCCCAGAATGGTTTTTCTCTTGGTCAAGTCTCCAGTGACGAGCAGTTCAACAAATGTCCTGGTTCAGTTGCAACATCTAAGATCAGCATCAAAGTACTCCATAAACATTACCTTTTGGCCCTAGCACACTAATCTATCTTTTTCAGTGAAAGAAAAATATCTTATCTGAAAAAACTTAGTTAGCTTTGTTTCTTTAATGTTTTGAACTGTATCAAATGCTGAATAAAATTAAATCTTATTTTTTTCCCACAATGTACACCTCGCAGTATTTATCTGCAAATTTCTGCCTGGTTGTCACAGTACACACTGGGTATTTTAGTTTCATGGCGTAAAACAGAAGAAGGAATTGACCTTTCTGATACACCTCTTTCAGAACCCTAGGATGTCCCAAAGTGCTTTCCAAGCAATTAAGTGTAGCGCGGTTGCAATGCAGGAATTTGCAGCAGCTAACTTTTTCACAGTGAGGTCATACAAACAGCAATAGTCAATGACTATTTTGACAGTATTGGCAAGGACCCCAAGGGAACTCCCTTCCCTTTCTTCAAATAGTTCCATGGTGAACAGGGTCAAAGTTTAACATCTCATCCAAACGATAGCACATCCAACAGTGCAGCACTCCTGCAACGTTACACTGTAGTGGCAGTTTAAAATACACACTTAAGTCTCTAGAGTGAGACTTGAATCTACGACGTTCTAACTCTGAGGCCAATGTTCTACCATTGAGCCAAGTCTGAAACCTAACTAGGGTGAAAAATGTAACTCCTATAATGCATCACACACACATACATACGCACACACACCCATTTGCTACAGGAGCGATAATTTCATAGATTTATAGAATCATAGAATGGTTTCAGGAGAGGAAGGCATTTGGGCTGTCATGTTCAGGCCGATTCTCTGCAAGAGCAATTTAGCTAGTCCCACTCCCCCACCCGTTCCTTGTAGTCCTGCAATTTTTTTCTCTTCTGGTGCTTGTCCAATTCATTTTGGAAGCCATGATTCAATTTGTCCTCCGCCTCGTTCTCAGGTAATGCATTTGAGACTCTAACCTTTCATTGGATAAAAACATTCTTCCTCATGTCACTTTTGGTTCTTTTGACAATCACTTCAAATCTGTGTCTTCTGGTTCTCAACTCTTCTGCCAATGGGGACAGTTTCTCTATATCTTCTCTGTTTAGAACCCTCATGATTGTGAACACCTCTAACAAATCTCCTCTCAACCGTCTCTTCTCTAAGGAGAACAAATCCAGCTTCTCTGATCGATCCACGTAACTGAAGTTCCACATCCCTGGAACCATTCTTGTAAATCATTTCTGCACCCTCTCTAAAACCTCATATCCTTCTTAAAGAGCAGTGCCCAGAATTGGACACAATACTCCAGTTGAGGCCAAACCATTGTTTTATAAATATTCATCATAGCTTCCTTGCTTTTATACTTTGTGACCAGAATTTTACGCCACCCCAAAGAGCGGGATGGTGGCAGAGGGGTGGCGTAGAATGGCTCTGGGAGGCCTTCCCGACCCGCTGTCTTTTTAACCACTTTCTCAACCTTTCCTGCCACCTTCAATGATTTATTCTCATATACCCCCAGGTCCCTCTGTTCCTGCACCCCAATTAGAATTGTATCCTTTATTTTATATTACCTCTCCTCATTCTTTGTACCAAAATGTATCACTTCAGATTTCTCTGTGTTAAATTGCATTTGCCATGTGCCCACCCACTCGACCAGCCTGCCTATGTCCTCTTGAAGTAAAGGCCTGCTCAGTTCGGGAAAAAGAACCCGACCTGAACCTGACCGAACCACAGCAGGCCTGAGCCTGATCCGACCCAAGCCTGGCCCGACCTGAGCCCGACCCGTCCCGAGCCCGACCCGCCCTGAGCCCGAGCCCGACCCGACCCGAGCCCAACCTGACCCGACCCAAGCCCGAGCCCAAGCCCGACCTGACCCGAGCCCGACCTGAGCCGACCCGACCTGAGCCCGACCCGACCCGAGCCCGAGCCGACCCGAGCCCGACCCGAGCCTGACCTGACCTGACCTGACCTGACCTGACCCGAGCCGAGCCTGAGCCCGACCCGACCCGAGCCCGACGTAGCCCGAGCCTGCCCGAACCCTAAAGCCGAACCTGGAAGATGGGCCCGACCCGACTCGAGCCCGACCCCAACTCGACCCGACCTGACCCGAACCAAGCCCAACCCGAGCCCGACCTGGCCCGATCCCGAAAGCCGGACCCAGAAGATGGGCCCGACCCGACCCGAAACCGACACATGTCGTTGGATTCCATCAGGTTCGGGTTGGGTAGCAGGCCTTTATCTAGAAGTCTCACAGTTCACTATACTTCCAAGTTTTGTGTCATCTGCGAATTTTGAAATTGTGCCCTGTACACCCAAGTCTAAGTGATTAATATAGATTAAGAAAAGCAGTGCTCTCTGTACCGACCACAGGGCAACACCACTGTATACCTTCTTCCATTTAAAAAACAACCATTCACCACTACTCTCTATTTCCTGTCACTCAGCCAACTTCATATCCATGCTGCTAATGTCCCTTTTATTCCATGGACTTCAACTTTGCTGACGAGCTTATTATGTTGCACTTTATCAAACGCCTTTTTGAAGTCCATCAACTGCATAACCCTCATCAACCCTCTCTATTACCTCATCAAAATACTCAATCAAATTAGTTAAACACAACGTGACTTTAACAAATCCGTGCTGGCTTTCCTTAATTAGTCCACATTTGTCCAAATGACAGTTAATTTTGTACCAGATTATCGTTTATAAGTGCTTTCCCACCACCAAGGTTGATCTGACTCGTTGCTGGGTGTATTCTGACACCTTTTTTTGAACAGGGGTGTAACATTTACAATTCTCTAGTCCCCTGGAACTGCCCCTGTAACTAAGGAGGATCGGAAGATTGTGGGGTCAGTACCTCCACAATTTCCCCCTTTACTTCCCTCAGTATCTTCGGATGCATTATATCTGGTTCTGGTGGCTTATCAACTTTAAGTACAGCCAGCCTTATCCATTTTTAGCCTATCTAGTATCTCAACTATTTCCTCTTTCTCTATGACTTTGGCAGCAACTTCTTCCTTCGTGCAAAGTTCTCATTTAGTACCTCAGCCATGCCCTCTGCTTCTATGTATAGGTGTCCTTTTTGGTTCTTAATCGGCCTCTTGCTACCCTTTCACTATTTATATGCCTATAGAAGATTATTGGATTCCCTTTTATGTTAGCTGCCAGTCTCTTCTCATAATCTCTCTTTGCTGCTCTTATTTCTTTTTTCACTTCCCCTCTGAGCTTTCTATATTCAGCCTGGTTCTCACTTGTATTATCAACCTGACATTTGTCAAACACACCCTTTTTTGTTTTACCTATCGCGTCATCATCCAGGGAGCTCTGGCTTCGGTTGCCCTACCTTTCTTTGTCATGGAAATGTTCCTCGACTGTACCTGAACCATCTCCTCCTTTCTAAGCAGCCCATTGTTCTGTGACAGTTTTGCCCATCAATCTTTGATTCCAATTTACCTAGGACAGCTCTGTTCTCAACCCACTGACATTGGCCTGCCTCCAATTAAGTATTTTTATTCTGGATTGCTCCTTGTCCTTTCCCATAGCTAACCTAAACCTTATGATACTATGATCACCGTTCCCTAAATGTTCCCCTACTGATACTTGAACCATTTGACCCACCTCATTCCCTGGAACCAGATCCCACAATGCCTCCTTCCTTGTTGGGCTGGAAATGTACAGCTCAAGAAAATTCTCCTGAATAAAAAAAAAGATTTGCATTTCATGACCACCAAACATCCCAAAGCATTTTGCAGCCAATGAAGTTGTTCTGAAGTGTAGTCACTGTTGTAATTTAGGAAATGCGGCAGCTAATTGCACACAGCAAACTCCCACAAAGAGCAATTTGATAATGACCAGATAATCTGTTTTTGTGATTTTGATTGAGAGATATATATTTCACAAGACACACCCGCTCTTCTTTGAAATAGCGCCATGAGATCTTTTACGTCCACCTGAGAGAGCAGACGGAGCCTCAGTTTAACGTCTCATCTGAAAGATCACTTCTGACAGTGCAACACTCCCTCAGTACAGCACTGGAGTGTCAACCTAGATTACTGAATACACTTCAGCAACTCTTCCCCATCTCTGCCCTTTAGGCTATTACTATCCCAGCCTATATGAGAATATTTGAATTACCCCACTATCATTATTCTACAGTTCTTGCACCTCTCTGTAGTTTCACGGCAAATTTGCTCCTGTATACCTTTGAGGGAAAGGACAGGGAAATGGGATTCCAGCAGACAGCTCCAGATGTAAAGTTAACATTGGCACAGGCATGACAGACCAAATCGTTTCCTCTTTTGGAGCATAAGACCAGCAATAGGCCTTTCAGCACCTCGAGCTGTTCTGCCATTCAGTTAGATCACAGTTGATCTGTATCTTTCTTCCTTCTACCCGCTTTGGTTCTGTAACCCTTAATACCCTTGCCTAACAAAAATCTATCAATCTCAGTTTTGAAATTTTCAATTGACCTCAATGACCTTTTGGGGTGACAGTTCCAGATTTCTACTACCCTTTGCTGTAAGTTAAATGATTCTCTGAAACTATGCTGGAAAATAGAGATAATGAAGGTCACCAGTTTAATATTGAATTAGACTGTAAGCATTCCCTTGCGTGGATTCCAAAATACTAGCTATCTCTCTGTCTGCCTCCTCCTCCAGAATAGATTTGTTTTTTTTCTCTGTTGAATGAGACAACAGTGTGTTCGTAACACTGGCGAGACAAGCTTTATAGAGCAGAACTGCACAGCCTAACAAGATTAGAGAGAAGGAAAATGGGTGAAATGACAGTGCACTGGCAAATCAAAACTGCAAAGAAAACAAATTACTGTAATGATGTTACATGTGCTGCTTAATATTAAAACTAATCTGATTGCAAATGATGCAAATTAAAATGTGGAAAAGCCAAAGTCTAAGAAAAACTTAGTCTGCATGAGCATAAACAAAAAAATCTTTTATTCCCATGTTATCCTATTAATTTATTTATCCACCATTTTTTCACCCCATATTCCTTTTGAAATTTTAGACTTGTCTGTAGCTATTTTACAGTATGTTCTCCTACTTTCCTTAAAGGTAATTTTAGACTGTTTAGTCACGACTCCAGCTTTTGACATTACTCTCTCCCTCTTAATAGTATTTAACTCACACCAAGTCCTGTTCACCTATCACCTCTGTGCTCACTGTCCTACATTAGCTCCCGTTCCAGGACAACCTTGAATTTAAAATTCCCACCCTTATGTTCAAATCCTTCCTTGGTCTCGCCTCTTCCTATCTGTGTTAACTTCTTCAACACTACAATCTCTGAGAACTCGCCATTCCTCCAATTCTAGTCTCTTGTGCCCCCTTTTCTTTTGTCCCCTCAATTGATGACAGTGCCTTCAGCTACCGAGGCCCTAAACTCTGGAATTCCCTCTCTAATCCTGCCTGCCTCTCTCCCCTCCTTTAAGACGCTCCTTAAAACCTACCTTTTTAATCAAGCTTTTGGCCACCTATCTTGATATCATCTAATGTAACTCGGAGTTAAATGTTGTCTGAAGATATTCCTGTGATGTGTCTTGGGACATTTTACTATGTTAAAGACACTATATAAATGCAAGCTGTTGTTATTTATTTAATTTACACTTTCTCTAACATCCTTAAAAGCATACTGAATTTGTTCCTGTTGTTAATATTTCGTTTCTTGATTAATTCTTCTCTGCATGATTCTCTTTAAACCACCCTTCCTAAAATCTGGCCTTAAATACATTTTGCTCCTATCTGTGCTCCAATATAAATCCAATGGCTTAATGATCATTGATGCTCAAGGGGTCCCTAATTCTAAATTTTCTAATATCCCAGGCTCACTGGTAAATCCCAGATCAAGTATGGTCTAAATATGTCACAATATATTGCAAAGAAGTAACAGTAATCAGTTCTGCCGAAACTTCATAATCCGAGTGCTATCTTCTGTGAGATCACAATTTAATGGCCTGAATTTGGCTCTGTGGCGAAGTGATGGCATTCACTGCTGTACTCAAAGAAAGCTGTCCACAAAGATCTAGCGAGCTCTGTGATGTGGATTTCACCTTTTCCGATGTTAATTTTATTTTAGTGCAAGGTATAGAGGATCTCTGGCATCCAGCAACAAGCAGGCTGTGCAGCAAATCACATTGAAGAATTCTCAAGACAGCAAACCATGAAACAACAAGCAGGTTTTATCCTTCACTTTTTAAAATAATTTTTACAGAAAGCAAAATAAGGATGGGACAAACACATGGGGTTAAGCAAGAAGCTGAAAAATCATAAACAAACTTTAAAGAAATAATCGTTATTATTTTAAACATATATGGAACTTTTAATCATGGGATGGAGGGAATGACATTACAGATTTTTAAAATTAGTTTTTCAGGGCCAGACTAGTTGTTCAGCAGTAATTATTGGCTTAGTACATTGTTAAAAAAAGTTACACCGCATTCAATTAGATAAAACATTTTCAAGGGTTTTTACAGCAAGAATAGCATAAAAAGTTAAAGTTCACATCAATTCAGTGATTTCTAATTGATTTCTATCTGCAAGGACTTCAACAGCACACCCTGTGGAATGTGGGGAATCACTGACAGCAACTTCTGGATTTCTGTGTTTAACGTTGCATGTTGCTCTCAGCTTTATTTATTTTTTTTATTTATTTAGAGATACAGCACTGAAACAGGCCCTTCGGCCCACCGAGTCTGTGCCGACCAACAACCACCCATTTATACTAACCCTACAGTAATCCCATATTCCCTATCACCTACCTACACGAGGGGCAATTTACAACGGCCAATTTACCTATCACCTGCAAGTCTTTTGGCTGTGGGAGGAAACCGGAGCACTAGGGGAAAACCCACACAAACACAGGGAGAACTTGCAAACTCCACAGCTTCATAGAGTAACGACGGCAAACTCTGACAGATTCACCATCATACAACTGCAAAATCATGGCCAGTATTCCCTATTAACATACGGTAAATAAAATACTCCAACCATGATTATAACTCTCTATTTCCCTAATGTGCATCTTGTATATATCCAAATAATCCCAAGATAATTTCTTTGTTTTTCACCTGCTCTATTGCAATTTCAAAATATGGATTTACTTTCCTCATTATGACAGGTTTTTACTCACAACTGACTTCAATTGTCTAATGTTAAATCTCTTTCATTAATTTTCAAATCCTTTTGAACTAGTAATGCTACATTTTCCTCCAAATTAATCCTTCTAGCCACTATAAACATTTTTATTCCAGCTCCATAAAATTTAGATCCATTCTTAGGTTTTATTTAGGTGCCCAGCAGAAACATTTTGTAATCTTCCCAATCTGTTCAGATCAGTTTCCATGTTTTGTACTCCTTTAATATTTGAGTCAATTCTATAATATTAAAATCCCAGTAAGTTGTCAAGGAAATGTGTGTTATAGTCTTTTACATCACAAACTCTGACATCTACAGAACGAAACCCCTCTTCTTTGTTTCACAGTATGATTAATTTTGCAAATGCATCCTCTGAAATCCTGCAATGGCATAAAGCTTATGCCCATTTGAAACTTGCATCTCATGGAAAAACAGACAGAGCACCTGCTCTTTTAATCTTTTCAAGAGCAAGTTGGGAAGGGCAATAAAGACTGGCCTTGCCAGTGACACCCACATCCCATGAATGAATAAGAAGAAGCTGCTGTTACCTGGGTAATACTGTTAGATATGAGAAACTGACTGATGCCTATGATGTTACCTGCGTGAGTGTGAAATGAGTCAGTAGCAGAGAAATTGAGCGCAGCATTCATGTTTACTGCCACTTGTGTTGCATAAAGATTGACAATATCAATTCACCTTTAGCTTGGCAAATATCCAACCTTCTCTGATTCATTAATCTATATGACTGATACATGTTGATTTCAGTGATCTAGAAAACCATAAAGAGAAATGCTGGGTTGGGGTGGGGGTGGGGGTGATGACCCCATCACAAATCACAGGTATGGGGTGAGTGTGTGCACTTTTAGCAGCACAACAAAGACAGCTACCCTATGAGAGTGGCAGTTCTTAGGGCAGTACCCTGCCATTCTGCAAGGGAGAGCCCAAGGCCTGGAAGAGCTGAAGAAAAAAACACAATCTTTGTCAAGTTTCAGCTAAGAGGCAGAAGGGGCTACTAAGAAATGGTATTGATTTTTCTTGGATTGATTACCATTCACTCTTGAGGTCTTCAGGGCCTGTTTTAGATCCACAACAAGACCCATGCATGCCTTTAGCAGTTATAGGTCGCACTGAGTCTATCAGAGTACTCTGGGTAAAATCCACAGGGAAATCCCCATATAGCTCTCCAAACTGCCAGAGCAATGTAATGGGTACCATTGGAAGCAACTGTACAATTCCAAGTGCAATTCCATTGATTCAGGATTCAGGTTTCCACAAAATCACATCTCTCCTGTCAGAATCATGTTCCAATTTGTTTAGTTTAGTTTAGAGATATAGCACCGAAACAGGCCCTTCGGCCCACCGAGTCTGTGCCGACCATCAACCACCCATTTATACTAATCCTACACTAATTCCATATTCCCACCACATCCCCACCTGTCCCTATATTTCCCTACCACCTACCTATACTAGGGGCAATTACTAATGGCCAATTTACCTATCAACCTGCAAGTCTTTGGCATGTGGGAGGAAACCGGAGCACCCGGAGGAAACCCACGCAGACACAGGGAGAACTTGCAAACTCCACACAGGCAGTACCCAGAATTGAACCCAGGTCGCTGGAGCTGTGAGGCTGCGGTGTTAACCACTGCGCCACTGTGCCGCCCATATTTGTACCTCATCAACACGTGCAATTAAAAAACTAATGTGGGATTTTTACATGGAATAAATGGTTAAGGAAACCATGCAGTGGAACTAGTGGATTCGATATTAAGTAATAACTAGAAGATAGCAGAACAGATCAAAGACACAGAAACCTTGCTGACAGTAACTACAATATGGTGGAATTTAAAATTAAATAATAGAAAGAAAGATTTTGAGGGGATGCGTTGATGAGCTCATAAATTTGGACCGGACAGCACAGTTAGAGGGGTCAATCATGGAAAGAAATTGGATCACAAGAAACTGGGGTTGAATAGGGCATCCTAGACGTTACGTTGCATTATCTTCAGGGTCAGTAAGAAGTGTCACAGTTTGATCTTCTAATTCACTTCCCTTATGAATACTTTCCTGGAAATAGTGCAGATAATGTCAATTGTGTATGGCATGTTGGATCATGAGGGCACAATTTTGTTTGCTCCCTGTTTTATTGTGTTTATATTCTTAAAAGACAGAGGCACGAGGGGAGACCCAACTGTGCAACAGCCCCGACAAACAAATTTCTCTGCAGCACCTGTGGAAGAGTCTGTCACTCTAGAATTGGCCTTTATAGCCACTCCAGGCGCTGCTTCACAAACCACTGACCACCTCCAGGCGCTTACCCATTGTCTCTCGAGATAAGGAGGCCCAAAAGAATATTCTTAATTTGAAAGGATTTCTAAAAAAAAAATCTTCAACATATATTTGTATTACCCCAACCATAGGACATGATGGCTTATCATATTTTGATTGCCTCTAGATTTTTAAAAATGCTTTCTTGTGGAATCATTGCTCCTCTGTGCCCTTATTAATACAGCTCCAAAGAAAGCATACCATGACAACAAGAAAATGCTAACAAATTACATGGTGTAGTGGTAAATGTTTTGAGAATTGGGCCACATTATTAAATAGAATCTATAAAAATAATATGCAGTTTTTGTCTGTCTGCAATTTTCTGATAGGTTGATTTGGTGGGTGGAGGCACGTGGGGCATGTGAGACATGTATTGTATTAATTCAGGTGTCACAGAGAGCAACATCGCGAAACAACCCTGTTGTTATATTTTTATTTGTTTCAAATAATTTTATTGTCTCGTTTACTGGCTGGCCGAAAAACTTGCAACTGACAGGCTGAGCAGATCACAAATGGGGAGGCGGTGGCATAGTCGTAATGTCACTGGATGAGTAACCCAGAGCCCCAGGCTAATGCTCTGGGGACAAGAGTTTGAATTCCACCATGTCAGATGGTAAAATTTGAATTCAATTATTAAATCTCGAATTAAAATGCTAGTCTAATTGTGATCATGAAACCATTGTTGTTATTGTAAAAATCCATCTGGTTCACTAATGTTCTTTAGGGAAAGAAATCTGCTGTCCCTTGCCTGATCTGGCCTACATGAGACTCGAGACCCACAGCAATGTGGTTGACTCTTAAATGCCCTCTGAAATGGCCTAGCAAGTCACTCAGTTGCATCAAACCGCTGCAAAGTCTAAGAGAAGGAATGAATCCGGACAGACCACCCGGCATCGGCCTAGGCACCGGAAATGACAACAGCAAACCCAGCCTTGTCGGCCCTGTAAAGACTTCCTTACTAACATCTGGGGCCTTGTGCCAAAATTGGGAGAGCTGTCCCACAGACTAGTCAAGCAACAGCCTGACATCGTCATACTCATGGAATCATACCTTGCAAACAATGTCCCAGACACCACCATCACCATCCCAGGCAGGACAGACCCACCAGAGGTGGCAGCACAGTGGTTTACAGTTGGGAGGGAGTTGCCTTGGGAGTCCTCAACATTGACTCTGGACCCCATGAGGTCACATGGCAACAAGTTAAACATGGTCAAGGAAACCTCCTGCTAATTACCATCTACCGCTAACTCCCCTTGGCCGATCAATCAGTACTCCTCCATGTTGAACACCAATTGGAAGAAGCACTGAGGGTAACAAGGGCACAAAATGTATTCCGGGTGCAGGACTTCAATGCCCACCACCAAGAGCGGCCCAGTAGCATCACTACTGACCGAACTGGCTGAGTCTTAAAGGATATAACTGCTAGACTGGGTCTGCAGCAGGTGGTGAGGGAACCGACAAGAGATAAAAAAACCTACCTGACCTCGTCCTCACCAAGCTACCTGTCACAGATGCATCACAGGACTACTTGCATGCCAAAAGCAGTAGCAGCATGCGATAGACAGGCTAAGCGATCCCACAACCAACAGACCAGATCTAAGCTCTGCAGTCCTGCCACATCCAGTCATGAGTGGTGGTGGACAGGAGGAGGAGGCTGCACAAACATCCCCATCCTCTACATTGGGGCAGCCCAGCACTTAAGTGCAAAATACCAGGCTGAAGCATTTGCATTCACCTTCAGCCAGAAGTGCCGAGTGGATGATCCATCTTGGCCTCCTCCTGAGGTCCCCAGCATCACAGATGCCAGTCTTCAGCCAATCTGATTCATTCCGTGTGATATCAAGAAACAGCTGAAGGCATTGGATACTGCAAAGGCTATGGGCACCAACAATGTCCCAGCAATAATACTGAAGACTTGTGCTCCAGAACTAGCCGCACCCCTAGCCAAACTGTGGCAGTATAGCTACAACACTGTCATCTATCCGGCAATGTGGAAAATTGCCCAGGTATGTCCTGTGCACAAAAAGAAGGACAAATCCAATCTTCCCAATTACCACCCCATCAGTCTACTCCCAATCATCAGCAAAGTGATGGAAGGTGTCATCAACAATTGCTATCAAGCGACACTTGCTCAGCAATAACCCGCTCACTGACGCTCAGTTTGGGTTCCGCCAGGGCCACTCAGCTCCTAACCTCATTACAGCCTTGGTCCAAACATGGACAAAAGAGCTGAACTCCAGAGGTGGGGTGAGAGTGACTGCTCTTGACATCAAGGCAGCATTTGATCAAGTATGGCATCAAACAGCCCTAGCAAAACTGGAGTCTATGGGAATCAGAGGAAAAAATCTCTGCTGGTTGGAGTCATACCTAGCACAAAGGAAGATGGCTGTGGTTGTTGGAGGTCAATAATCTCAGCTCCAGGACATCACTGCAGGAGTTCCTCAGGATAGTGTCCTAGGCCCAACCATCTTCAGCTGCTTCATCAATGACCTTCCCTCTATCAGAAGGTCAGAAGTGGGGACATTCGCTGATTAGTGCACAATGTTCAGCCCATTCGCGACTCCTCGGATACTGAAGCAGCCCATGTCCATATGCAGCAAGATCTGGACAACATCCAGGCTTGGGCTGATAAATGGCAAGTAACATTCATACCACACAAGTACCAGGCAATGACCATCTCAAACAAGAGAGAATTTAACCATCTCCCTTGATGTTCAATGGCATTACCATTGCTGAATCCCCCACTATCAATATCCTGGTGGTCATCCAGAAACTGAACTGGACCAGCCACATAAATACTGTGGCTACAAGAGCAGGTCAGAGGCTGGGAATTCTGCAGCGAGTAACTCATCTCCTGACTCCCCAAAGCCCGTCCACCATCTACAAGGCACGTCAGGAGTGTGATGGAATACTGTCCACTTGCTTGGTTGGGTGCAGCTCCAACAACACTCAAGAAGCTCGACACCATCCAGGACAAAGCAGCCCGCTTGATTGGCACCCCATCCATCATCTTCAATATTCACTCCCTCCACCACCAACGCACAGTGGCAGCAGTGTGTACCATCTACAAGATGCACTGCAGCAACTCACCAAGGCTCCTTTGACAACACCTTCCAAACCTACGACCTCTGTCACCTATAAGGACAAGGGCAGCAGATGCATGGGTACATCACCACCTGCAAATTCCTCTCCAAGCCACCCACCATCCTGACATGGAACTTTCTCACCGTTCCTTCATTGTCACTGGATCAAAATCCTGGAACCCCCTTCCTAACAGTGTTGGTGTACCTCCACCCCAAGGACTGCAGCAGTTCAAGAAGGCAGCTCACCACCACTTTCTTGAGGGCAATTAAGGATGGGCAATGAATGCTGGCCTGGCCAGCAACGCCTATATCCCCCGAATGAAAAGAAACCTGGCTCCCCATCCACTACCAAAGCCCCTGTAGCCAAGAAAGGCCCGAACCTGCCTAACGTGACTCTCCCATCTGATTTCCCCCTCTCCCTGCCCCATTTCCTCCCCCTTCCAATCCCCCCCAACCCCACCCACAAATGGGAGACATTTCAACTTCTTTTGATGAATGTAGGCCAATAGATCAGAAAGTGTGAGGAGCGGAGCTCTGTCTGTCCACATGCCCTTTGACACCCTCCTCCAAAAATAGATCCTTACTTTGCTACTACCAAAGCCCCTATAACCAGGAACTGCCAGAGCCTGCCTGATGTGACTCTCTCATTTGATTTTCCCCTCTCCCTGTCCCATTTCCTCCCCCCTCCACCCCTGGCATGGGAGGAATGGTTGGTGGCATTGTGGAGGAGGGATTTGGTAGAGAAAGAAAACAGCAGAAGTTCAGGGGAGTCCAATAGTAAAGTTATCCTGGCTAGAGAGATTGGGGAGGGAGGTTTGGCTGGGGGGGTGCGAGGACGGCGTGGGAAAGGGTGGGAATGCAGCATAGTGGGGGAAACAGCATAGGAGGGTATGGATTGGTGCAGCGGCGGTGTAGGGGTGCTTGGTGGGGATAAGCAACAGCAGAAGGCAAGGGGAGTGCAACAACAGTTTCCCTGGCTGGAGGAATTGTGGAGGCAAGGGTGTCGACATGGGCATGGGAGGGAAATGGCATGGGAGGGCATTGGTGATGGCATGGGAGGTGGGGGAATGCATGGGAGGCATGGAATGGAGGATGGGAATGGCATAGGAAGAAAAGGTGGGATTGGAGGGTGGGATGGGGATGATATGAGAGGGATGAAAGGAAGGGTTGGATATCGCATTAGAGGGATTGCATTGGAAGGTTGGAATGGCATAGGAAGGAGATTTAAAGAAATACTGCTGCAATAAAAATACTAATTTCACCACAATTGTTTTGCGGTTCTCTGCTAGTTACATTTTATTTACAGCACAGAAACAGGTCATTCAGCCCAGCTGGTCCATGTGAGTGTTTATGCTCCACATGAGCCTCTTCCCACCTTACTTCACTGAACTCCATCAATATATCTGTCTATTTCTTTCTCCCTGTTTATCTAGCTTCCCCCTAAATGCATCTATGCTATTTTCTTGATCCTGTGAATACTGTGATGTATCATTCTACAATTCTATGTTAGAGATTCTCGAACAGGCTGGAGTTCTTTTCTCGAGAAAAGAGAAGGCTGAGGGTTGACCTGATAGAGGTCTTGAAGCATATGAAGGGATTTGATAGAGTAGACATAGAGTAGATGTTTCCATTGTAGGGGAGTACAAAGCTAGGGGATATAAATACAAGATAGTCACTAATAAATCCATTAGGGAATTCAGGAGAAACTTCTTTACCCAAAGAGCGGCTAGAATGTGGAACTCGCTAACACAAGTATTTGCATCTATACTAGTTGCTTGATCCTGTGAATAAATGTGTATATTATTTTGTAAAGAGCGCTTTTTGAAAGAGCTATCCTGTTAGTCCTGTTGTCCCGCTCTTTCTCCATCACCTTGCAAGTTAATTGACCACTAGCAGGACATTCGAAACTGGTCTTGAATTCTTGCCACATCCACAAGTGTCCTCTGCAGCAGTGGTGACTGAATGATAATCGGGAACAGGAATCCCAGGGCTGATATTTACTCGGGATCCTCAGTGACACCCCAGTCTGAGATCAGTGAACACGGTATGGAACAGGAGTGCATCCCAGAGCCCCTAGGTCAGAGAGCTCAGCGAGCTGTCATCTTTACAACAGGGCACGCTCTTTACAAAACAATATACACATTTATTCACTGGATCAAGCAACTCCAAATACTTAAGCGTTTTGGCGCAAACTAAAACTGGCAATTTGTGTAGTCCTCAGAGGGTTAACACCCTCACAGTGTGTCAAACAGCACATGTATAACCCCTCAGTTCTGGTATCATCCTTGTAAATCTTTTTTGCTGCTTCTCCAGTGTCTCTATAATCCTCTTTATAAAATGGAGAACAGAACTGTGCACTGTACCCTAAGTGTGGTCTAACCAAAGTTTTATATTGGTTTAACATAACCTCTCTGCTTTTCAATTTCAATCTCTAGAATTGAACCCAAGTGTTTTTTCTTACGGTCTTATTATCCAGTGATGCTACTTTTAGTGATTTGTGTACCTGTGCCCCTAGATCCTTTGCTCCTCTACCCCATTTAGACCCTTTTCCAAGCAGTATGTGGCCTCTTTATTCTTCCTACCAAAATGCACCACCTCACAGTTATCTATATTGAAATTCATGTGTCAATTGCACACCCATTCTGCAAGTTTATTACTGTCTTCTTGGAATTTATCACAGCCTTCCTCAGTATTGACAATGCCAACCAATTTGGTGTCGGCCCCAAATTTTGAAATTGTACTTCTGTTTCCTGAGTCCAAATTGTTTATGTAATTGGCGAAGAACAGTGGTCCCAGCATCAATCCCTGTGGAACACCACTTCCCACCTTTTGCCAGTCACTATCTTGTCCAATAAAGTTTATTAGTTTGCTGAGAACCTGGCAACAAAATTAATTTAAAGGCTGGTTTATTGGGTATTAACTGTTGCAAATAACAGCAGCAGAATATGATTCAGGTATTCCAGTTAACTGTGACTGAATAATAATAGCTCGGATTTTGCAGTCAGCGGTGAACAAGCAGTGCTCACCGTTGATTGCCCTTACAGCTGCCCACAGACCTTTTGTGGGCTTTTAAGCAGATACTTACAGTCATTGGGAGTTTGATACAGCGTAGCATCCTCTACAGGGAATCTGGGACTTGTGAGAACATGGCAAGCAATGATATGTCTCCTCAATGAACCAGAATGAAGAATCCTTACTGAGGCATGCAAAGTCTAAACTGGGAAGTGTAATTTTGAATATTTAATTCAATGTAAAATCATGTAAAGAAAGTGAAATGAAGAGAGGGCAAGAAAGATTGGATTAAGAGAGAGATAAAAGAGACAGAAAGAAAAAGTAAAAAATATATTTTATAATATTTCCAACAATAATTGAAATTATAAGGAATATATTCCATACTTGTAAAAGTAAATTTTCAGTGTCAGAATAAATTTTCAGTTTGATCGTAATTAAAACTTAACATGTCATTAAAAATTAACTTAGACTTGAATGAACAGCCCTGATTTTTTTCTGATGTATTTAGTGGTTAAGTACAGCAAATTCGCACCCTTCATGTTTTTTAATGTCATGTCCCTTGGTGAGGTACTGGTGTAGTAAAGCTTGTGAAAGAGCAGGACAAAGTGGACAGCAACTTCCTGATTTCCATGTTTAACAGTGCATGTACAGATGCCAGGAGTTGCTGCCCGATTTACTCCTTAGTAACAGTGAGCACTGATAGCCTCACCATTATTTTTACTGTAAAATCCAAGCCAATGGCCTTTTTGCTTGCACCAGCTTCAGGGTCTTCAGCTACCAGCTTTGGTTCACACGCAAACAGGTGCAGAATTATATTATATAACTCAAACAATTAGTTTCAGTCTTGCCCCAATCAATTAATTTGTTAGGTCTGTGCAACCTATTCCTCATTAAGTAATTTTTCACACAGTGATGAGGGAGCCTTAGCAAATGTTGACCTGATGTGTTTAGGAATTCTGCTCTGATTACTCAGAACCACTGCTTGGAGAATAGTGGAAATGGAGGAACTAAGTGCTTACCTCAAGTCCATCTTGTGTCAATAAATGAAATAAATCAATAGTCAGTGAAGTGTGAATGCCTCTCTACTGCTGTAGAATTTGTTTTTTGGGGGCAATTTGACATGCTATGTGTGAAACACAAGGCAGCAGAACAGCTGCAGGAAAATAAAAGCAAATGTGATTACTAACATCTTTATCAAGATGTTGTCCTTTTCATTCCGTTTGCAGCCTTTTTACCAACAGGCAGTGAGAGCTAAAGTAAAATAAATTAAATACAATAATGTAGCATGTTGCAAAGATGGAACCCATTATTACAATAGCTAAGGAGCCTGATTATGTGTTTAATCCGCTGAGGCTAACGCATTTCTATTCAGTTACATGGATTACCATTTCATCAGCTTGATAAGCATATACACAAAACCCTCTGAATACCAAAGAACCATTTGTGTGCTGAAAATAAACACAAAAGGATTATTTAAGCTTTCCTTTGAGGAATAATGCAACAATTTTTTTTGTACTTTATCCCTGGGTTTATTAGATTTATTATAATAAATTAGATTAAACAATTAACTATTTTTCTTGACTCAATTGGTCATATCAGAGTGACTACCACTGGTCGGCAGTATCTGTGCAGGGTCAAAGACAACAATATGAAGTGGTGATGTCAGTAATTCTTCTGTTACATTAAATAAAATTCTGCAGCAGTGACTGTAGAAGCATTTAAAAACTACCATTTTACCCTGCATCTATTGACAGGATCAAAGACCACACACAGAATGGAAAGGTTTTGAAAAAAATGTTTGATATTAGTTAAAGAAAGAACATGTAGCACCTAACAATGTTTTCCAGGATGTCCTGTATTGTTCCACAAGCAACAATTTGCAGCTACTGTTGCTATGCAGGTGATTGCAGCAGTCACTTAATGCACAACAAGGATCCACAAACAGAAATCCAATGAATACATACATGCCAACTGCCAAGGTTTCATACTCAGAGTAAGTCAGTGTTTTGGAGGCCTGGACTCTGTGTCAGCACTTCCTGACAAAATTCGGGTTGGACTGGGCACCTCTCGTCTCAACACCACTTCTAACCCTAATGGAAGTGGTTTCGGTTTATGTATACTGCAGCTGGGAATTCTTGTGAGAACACAAATTTCCCCCTAAATGTGCAGTAGCTGGAATCGCTTCAAGGAACATCAATGTTGAGGTAAATGTGATGTTGAGGATAAAGTGCAGGACAGAGAGAAAGAGAAAGCAAAAGTTAGTAGTAATACTAGATTGGATGGTGCTGAATCATAGAGTCACTTACAGCACAAAAGGAGGTCATTTGTCCAATCGAGTCCATGCCTGCTCTCCATGGATTTATGTGTTAGTCCTACTCCCTGGCTCGATCCTTGTAGCCCTGCAAGTTTATTTCTCTCAGGTGGCCATCCAACTTCCTCCTAAAGTCTTTGATTGTCTCCGCTTCCACCACCCTTGTGGGCAGCGAGTTCCAAGTCATTACCACCCACTGTGTAAAAAAGTGCTCCCACATATTCCCCCTGAATCTTTTGCCCAAAACCTTCAATCTGTGTCCCCTAGACCTTGTACTTATTTGTTAATCGGAACAGTTTTTCCTTGTCTAACTTATCTAAGCCTGTCATAAACTTGTATACTTGTATTAAATCTCCCCCGCAATCTCCTTTGTTCTAAGGAGAACAAACCCAGCTTTCCCAACCTAGCCTTGTAACTAAAATCCTCCATCCCTGAGACCATTCTGGTACATCTCTTCTGCACCCTCTCAAGGACCCTCACATTCTTCCTGAAGTGTGGTGAGCAGAACTGGATGCAATACTCCAGTTGGGGCCGAACCAGAGCTTTATAAAGTTTCAGCATAATTTCTCTGCTCTTGTACTCAATGCCTCTATTTATGAAGCCCAAGATCCCATATGCTTTACTAACTCTCTCAATATGTCCTGCCACCTTCAAAGATCGATGCACATGCACCCCCAGGCCCCTCTGCTCCTGCACACTCTTATAAACTGTGCCATTAAGTAGATATTGCCTCTCCCTATTCCTTCTGCCAAAAGGCATCACCTCACACTTGTCAATATTAAATTTCATCTGCCACCTGTCTGCCCGTTCTGCTAGCCTATCTATGTCCTGGTCCAGGCTGTGCATATCATCCTCACTGTTTGCCGCACTTCCAAGTTTGATGTTGTCAGCAAATTTTGAGATTCTACTGTGTATTCCAAGATCCAAGTCATTTATGTATATCAAAAAAAGCAGTGATCCCAGTACTGACCCTTGGGGAACACCACTGTCTACCATCCTCCAGTCTGAAAAACAACCATTTACTATGACTCCCTGTTTTCTGTCCTCAAGCCAATTTTTTAAAATCCAATTGGACACTGACCCTCCTATTCCATGAGCCTTCATTTTATTCACCAGAATTTTTATGCGATACCTTATCAAATGCTTTCTTAAAATCCATATAAACAACATCCACCGCTGTGACTAATCTCCCCAATATCTTACCTGTCATCCATTTCTCTTCCAGGGATAGGCACGACATGTTGCACCATGGACATTTGACAAAATTATTGACTCAGCCACAGACCTGGGGGCAATTAATCTGTATGTAAATTGTATAGCCAATCTAATGTCATCAAAACACAGTCCTATTTAAAATACATTTCTCCCTATAAATAAAGTATCTAAGCATACAAACATCAATGGAGAGCAGCACAACTGTATACGCTAGCTAGCATGCAAAATAGTATGCAATGCCAATGCAAATGACTTTCGTTAGTAGAATAGAGCTAGCTACACCATGTTACAGGGTGGTAGATGGACCTTATCGGATGACCTCTGTGTATCAGGAGTGCAAATTCATCCAATAAACCATGAAACTCAAGGAGAGGATTATTATTATTGTCATTGAGATGAGGCAGTAGAAAAATCAGCAATAGGAAGACGGGCTATTTCTCACACTACTGTTGTCACAAGACAATTTAACCTGTGGTCAATGTTTGTGCAACTTCTCCACCTGCTTGTAATATGTGGCTGAAAACAGGACAGCCAACCAGAAGGACAGTGATCTTCAAATCAGGAGAATTTTATAGGATGGAGCAGATAGTACTTCAGAAGAGTCATGTAAAACAGAAAAGCAGAGTGGGACAGGAAGGGACAGTAGGTAGCCAATACTAGTTTATTCATCTTGACAGGCTGTTAAACTAGGTCCTGGATTCTGAAATACAGGGACAACAGAATCTCTCTCATGGACGAAATGTCATTTGCTCACCAAAGCTAGTGACAAAATTAGATAAACACAATTACAAATAAAGAGCGCTCTTCAGTTCCTCCAGTAAAGTGATTCTCTTAAATTCACTTATGTCTGTATCAGTCTATCACTGTCAATTCCGATTCAGCTCTGACAAGATAAGTATTAACAAAAAAACATTTCTGCAAAAGATTGAGCAGTTGTTACTTCATGTATCGTTCAATTACAAAATGTTTAGTCACTATCTGTAAGACTGTCCTCCAGACAACCAATTTATGTCCAAGCCAAATCTCTTACCTGTTAGCAAAGGTGCACTTATAACTTAATGTAATTATATAATATAGACAACTTTCAAATGACATTGGCCACTCATGTTATCTGCCATCAAACGGGATAATAAATGATGCACATTGCAGCTACTGATCTTTGATATACTTGTAACACTTGTCCTTTAATCCAATTCACAGCAAAAACAATCAGTTAATGACTGTTTCTAACACAGTCATAGAAAAATAATAAATTTTGACTATGTCTTCTCCGATAGTTTATAAAACTGCAAATGCAGCATGGATTTTGTTAATTAATCATCAATAGATCATCATAGATTAAGGTTTATTAAAGCTATCTGTTAGATTGTATTTACTAGCTATTGTATATGGGTCAGCAGCATCAATTTTTTCACCAATATCACTCAGCCCCAATACACTGTACTCTTGTATTCATGAGGAAGATGCAGTGTTGACTTCTAGAAATTCCTTGGGTATTCTTGCCTGTTTTCCCCTTAATACAAGCCCTGGAACAATGTGATTCCAAATGGAAAGCAGTGGAATTATGACATTTATATGGAAGTAAAAGTCCAGTAACGTTCAACATGTCATTGAGCTTGTGTCCCAAGTGAAAGTAATGCATGCCAGAACGTAGAGTTCAAGACATTCCCTAAGTGACTTTTTCCATTTTAAAATGTGTTTACATAACACAAGCCTTTAAACTGACTAGCTGCTAAGTTATTTTAAAACACAAGTTTAAAGGCTTGGAGGTGGGGTGTCCAACCTTTTTGCATGGGACAGCCACATTACAATTTTTGTCTTGCATAGGCCGGTGAGCCAATTTCGAAAAGATAAAGGCTTTAAAAATCTAGCTTACTGTTAATCAGAACAATAACAAATGTGCATTTTTGTGAAGAAGCTTTAAATGAGAAGACTAATTTATTGACTTACTTTCTCGTCACTATGTTGGACACAGAATTATTGAGATACCTAGCATTATTTTGCTGGCGCAAGTAGTCAATGTCTGCCCGCACACTGGCGTAGTGATCCGGAGTATTCCAGATAGATGTCCATCTGTCAGGAGTGACTGCGATTGCTTTCTCATCCTCCTCATTCTGTGTCTGTCTGTTTGTCTCTCTCTGGGCTGAATTTTTCCAGCTTGCCGCTGAGCTTCAAAAACAGCGCGGCACATGCGCAAGATGTGCGCCGCAGAGCCGCGGCTCATTTAAATGGAGAGTGCGGACCACCCGCCCCTGATGCCATAGAGGGGTGGGCGCTCTGTCCTCGGCAATGGCATCCGACGCCACCGCGCAGGCGTTGGCACCATTTGTAAAGGGTTTCAGGCCACTCCACATCATTTCAATATTTAAAGTAAAAGGGGAGAGAAAACTAAACATAAAAATTTATTCACAGTTTCAATCCCCTCTCCCACCCCCCCAATGATTAATCACTTTATTAATTGACCTCCCCCCAAAAAAACTTTTATTCCAATCTCGCACTTCCCCCCCGAACTTTAATAACTTGGAACTTCAACCCCTTCCCATCATCCCCTCAACTAATAGCAAGAGTTTTCCCTGCTCCCCATCTCCTCCCCTGAAAACTTCACACCTCCCCCCTCCCCACCAGTGTTCCACCCTTTTGGAGGTCCGAAGGCGTGGGAGTTCTGGCAATCAGCCGGAATATCAAAGCAGGACAGCTGTTGTGACCAAGTAAGTACTTATTCATTAATTTACATTTATTAAAGATTTAAATTAAGTTTCCGTCGCCGAGTGGTGGGGGTCCACCATGTGGCCTCGCTGCCGCCAGTAATATGGGGCGGGACCTTCCTGGCGACGAGACCCATGGCAGGCCTCTCCCGGAGGTATTTTCTGGGCCCCGGGCCATGACCCCCAACGTCGGGGGCTGGTAAAATCCAGCCCTCTGTGGGTCTCTCTCCCTTCCTCTCTGTGACCCCCTCTCTGTGCTCCTCTCTCTGTGTTGTCCCCCGTCTCTGTGTTGTCCCCCGG
This sequence comes from Heterodontus francisci, assembly GCF_036365525.1. Taxonomy (NCBI): domain Eukaryota; kingdom Metazoa; phylum Chordata; class Chondrichthyes; order Heterodontiformes; family Heterodontidae; genus Heterodontus; species Heterodontus francisci. The sequence continues at coordinate 48,281,352 of NC_090374.1, forward strand.
TGTTGTCCACCCCCTGTTGCTCCCTTGCCTCTCTATGTCGTCCTCCCCTCTGGATCATCCCCCCTCTCTGTGTTGTTCCCCCCTCTCTCTGTCGTCCCCACGCTCTCTGTCCTCCCTCTCTCTCTCTCTGTCCCCCCTCTCTCTGTCCCCCTCTCTCTCTGTCCCCCCCACATTTCTCTCTCTCTATCTCGCCCACTCTATCTCGCCCACTCTCTGTACCCCTCGCTCTCTTTCTCTCCCCTCGCTCTCTTTCTCTCCCCTTACTCTCTGTCTCTGTACCCCCTCACTCCCTTATTCCCCCACTCTCTCTCCTCCATGCTCTCTCTCTCCCCCACTCTCTGTGTAACACCAACACACTTTCTGTACCCCTGACTCTCTCTGAACCCTCCCACTATCTCTGAACCCCTCCATTCTCTCTGAACACCCCCAATCTCTCTCTCTTGTCCACTCTCTTTCTCCCCCATTATCTCTCTCTGTACCCCCCACTCTCTCTCTCCCCTGTGATCTCTCTTTGTATCCCTCCCCACTATCTCTCTCTCTGTACCCTCCCACTATCTCTCTCCCCCACTATATCTCTTTCTGTACCACTTGCAGCAGGTGGTGAGGGAACCAACAAGACCGAAAAACATACTTGACCTCGTCCTCACCAACCTGCCTGCTGCAGATGCATCTGTCCATGACAGTACTGATAGGAGTGACCACCATACTTTGTGTAGACAAAGTCCCGTCTTCACATTGCGGATACCCTCCATCATCTTGTGTAGCACTACCACCGTGCTAAATGGGAAAGATTTCGAACATATCTAGCAACTCAAAACTGGACATCCATGAGGCGCTGTAAGCCATCAGCAGCAGCAGAATTGTACTCAACCACAATCTGTAACCTCTGGGCCCGGCATATCCCCCACTCTACCATTACCATCAAGCCGGAGGATCAACCCTGGTTCAGTGAAGAGTGCAGAAGGGGGTGTCAAAATGAGGTGTCAACCTGTTGAAGCTACAACCCAGGACTACTTGTGTGCCAAACAGCATAAGCAGCATGAGATAGTCAGAGCTAAGCCATCCCACAACCAATGGATCAGATCTAAGCTCTGAAGCCCTGCCACATCCAGTCGCAAATGGTGGTGAACAATTAAACAACTAACTGCAGGAGGTGGCTCCACATATATCACCATCCTCAATGATGGAGGAGCCCAGCACACCAGTGCGAAAGATAAGGCTGAAGCATTTGCAACAATCTTCAGCCAGAAATGCCAAGCGGATGATCCATCTCGGCCTCCTCCTGAGGTCCCCAGCATCATAGATGCCAGTCTTCAGCCAATTCGATTCACTCCGTGTTATATTAAGAATAGACTGAAGGCACTGGATGCTGCAAAGGCTATGGGCGCTGACAACATTCTGGCAATAGTACTGAAGACTTGTGCTCTGGAACTTGCTGCGCCCCTAGCCAAGCTGTTCCAGTACAGCTACAACACTGGCATCTACCTGGCAATGTGGAAAGTTGCCCAGGTATCTCCTGTACACAGAAAACAGGACAAATCCAGCCTGGCCAATTACGGCCTTATCAGTCTAGTTTCGATCATCAGTAAAGTGATGGAAGGTGTCATCAACAGTACCATCAAGCGGCACCTGCTTAGCAATAACCCGCTCAGTGACGCTCAGTTTGGGTTCCACCAGGGCCACTCAGCTCCTGACATCATTATAGTCTTGGTTCAAACATGGACAAAAGAGCTGAACTCAAGAGGTGAGAGGAGAGTGACTGTCCTTGACATCAAGGCAGCATTTGACTGAATATGGCATCAAGGAGCCCTAGCAAAACTGGAGTCAATGGGAATCAGGGGGAAAACTCTCCGCTGGTTGGAGTCATACATAGCACAAAGGAAGATGGTTGTGGTTGTTGGAGGTTAATCATCTCAGCTCCAGGACATCACTGCAGGAGTTCCTCAGGGTCGTGTCCTAGGCCCAACCATCTTCAGCTGCTTCATCAATGACCTTCCTTCAATCATAAGGTCAAAAGTGGGCATGTTCGCTGATGATTGCACAATGTTCAGCACCATTCGTGACTCCTCAGATACTGAAACAGTTCATGTCGAAATGCAGCAAGACCTGGACAATATCCAGGCTTGGGCTGATAAGTGGCAAGTAACATTCACGCCAGACAAGTGCCAGGCAATGACCATCGCCAACAAGAGAGAATCTAACCATCTCCCCTTGATGTTCAATGACATTATGATCACTGAATCCCCCACTATTAACATCCTGGGGGTTACCATTGACCAGAAAATGAACTGGAGTAGCCATATAAATACCATGGCTACAAGGGCAGGTCAGAGGCTAGGAATCCTGCAGCGAGTAACTCACCTCCTGACTCCCCAAAGCCTGTCCACCATCTACAAGGCACAAGTCAGGAGTGTGATGGAATACTCTCCACTTGCCTAAATGGGTGCAGCTCCAACAACACTGAAGAAGCTTGGCACCATCCAGGACAAAGCGGCACACTTGATTGGCACCCCATTCACAAACATTCACTCTCTCCACCACCAATGCACTCTGGCAGCAGTGTGTACCATCTACAAGATGCACTGCAGCAAAGCACCAAGGGTCCTTAGACAGCACCTTCCAAACCCGTGACCTCGACCACCTAGAAGGACAAGTTGCATGGGAACACCACCACCTGCAAGTTCCCCTCCAAGCGACACTTGTGATTTTTTAAAAAGCCAGTCTGAAGAAGCCAATAGGGAATTTCTGATCTGTGAAATGACCAATCACGGACCCCAAAATTGTTTACCACGAACACTGGTGTCCATGTACGATCACTTTACTGACCCCTGTTCTTTTCAACTCTCCTTCATACTCCTAAAGATCAATCACTGCCCTCATTTCCTCGCCCCATCAGAATTTCCATTGCATGACCAATAGTGTTCACAAAGTCATACCAGTCAATTAGCATCCTGGTCCAAACCAAAACCCATCCAATAGCTGGTGATAAAAAAAAAGGCTGTGCCCCAACTCCCACATTCTCTGTTCAAATTATCTTAGTTGGTCTCTCTGACTTCTCTGGCATTGTAAGTAAGTGGCTCTAAAAATAAAATATTAACCAATTGCTGAACTCCGGGGAAACAAAAATATCAATACTATAAGTCATCGAGTACATCAAAACAGCACTGAGACACAAAGCCTTTTCACTGCTCAAGGCTTGCAGAACTAGGTTCTGAAAGCCACAAACTTTAGCATGCTGGAAGTGACTCAATAAATGCAACTTTGCGGTTCAAGTCTTCCATCGTCACACTATCAGCTGTCGTTCAGTGGTAATGCTCTCACTTCTGAGTGGGAAGGTTGTGGATTGCAGTCCCACTCCAGGGACTTGAACACAAAAATCTAGGCTTACACTTCGATGCAGTACTGAGGGAGTGCTGCACTGTTAGAATTGCCATTTTTGGAATGAGACATTATAACCTCTTGTGGGTGTAAAGAATCCCATGACATTATCTTTCAGAGAGCAAGAGAGTTCTCTTTGGTGTCCTGGCCAATATTTATCTCTCAACCTACATTACAAAAAAGACAGGTTATCAGATCATTATCACATTGATTTTTGGCTGCTATGTTTCCTACATTAAGGCGGTGACTACACTTCTAAAGTAGTTCATTGGCTGTAAAGCACTTTGGGACATCCTGAGTCGTGAAAGGCATTATAAAAATGTACGCCTTTCTTTCTTTGTTTAGTGAAGGCCATGAAATTATGGGATGTCATCATCCAGCGAACGAGGCTAGATTTTATATTTTAGTTAAAATTAAGTAATTATAATTTCTAGTGCTTGTTTCAGGTAATTGATTCATAAATGATGCACCTTTGTCATATGTGGATCACTCCGAATGGCCAACTGTCAGTGAAAGAGCTACAAAGAATTCTATATAAATTACAATATTTTCAGCCCCACCAGATGATTCATTCCTTTGTTCCTGAATGTCCTATTCTTGAATATGGATCCGGCCTTTGGTTCAATCACTAACTCAGTCATGTATTCCACAGTCTCAAACCTATGTGTCCAAAAAAATGCCCCTGCTCTCTGCCCTCAACCTCTTGTTCTAGATCTTTCACTCACTGAAACAATGTTTCTATCTACTCTGTCCTATCCTTTCATAATTTTAAACACTTCTATTAAATCACCCCTTTCGTATGAGTACATCCTCATATACCAAGCAGCATCTCAGTAAATCTGGACTGGCCCTTCTCTATCTCCTCAATATCTTTCCTCTAACATAGAGCCCCAAAATGCTCACAGTATTCTAAATTTTTATATAGATTCAAAATTTTTTTCAACTTTATATTCTATGATATTTGAAACCCAATATCCCAATTGCTTCTTTATGGCCTTGTCCCCTTAAGATGCTGGTTTTAATGACTTGTGAACCTTAAATGCCAAATCCCTCTGCTCATCCACATCACTTAGCTTCCCCCCCATTGAAAATACAGCTAGTACTTTGTTTTAAAACCACAGTGTATCACATTACACTTACAGAATTTAATCTCTCACATATTGCCCATTCCATCACTTTATCAATATCTCTTTGTCTTTGGTCCTCAGAATTATCAACTATGCCTCCTATTTTAGGATTGTTTGAAAATTTAGACACCATTCCCTCTAGCCAAACATGCATACCATTGATATACACAGTGAACAGAAGCAGTGACAGAAGAGAACCCTGGGGATAATGTTACCCACTTACAAACTGAGAAAATGCTCTAAAAACCTACTCTGCATTTCCTCCCTCCAAACCAGTTTTAAAACCAATTTGCTATCCTGCTCCCAATTCCAGGCCCCTTAATTATATCCAATCTCCTCTTGTATGGCACCTTATCAAAGGCTTTCTGAAAGTAGATCATACCTGCTGCATTTCCCTCCATTCATCATATATGTTACTTCCTCCAAAAACTAGATCAGATTTGTCAGACACTATCTGAAATATATGTTGGAAATAATTTGTCTACTGGGTGGTCAAACATACGAATGGAGCAAGTGTTGGAATGGCTCTGCTCAGTATTCGTCAACGGTTGCTGTGGCTAAGCAATGGTCGCCACCAAGAAAGTAAGTAACATTTTTCTTTTAAAGTTTGATGTAGAGCCAGCGGGAGCAGGACTGCTCCCTGCTTCACAGCACTCCTGAGGGCTGCTGACCCTGCAATCACCCTCCCTCCTGTTGTCCTTTCTCCTCCTGGGATTTCCCTGAGGTTTGCTGCTGGCTGCTTAAAGCGGCCTGAATTGGTCCCCAAAATAAAAGCCCAAGAAAATGCAAATGTTAAAGCAACAACATTTTTTCTTTAAAAAAAATTAAAAACCTGTCAATTGCAAATCACAGATGCTTCCAAAGAGTCTCAGGCCTCCTGGTTTGGGTGCATCCTTTCTACTGGCACTGTGGTTATGTGTTCAAACATGAGTCCTGAGCAATTTCTACTCCAGTGTCTCTGTGATCTGGGTCTGGTTAAGGTAGACTGTCAATTCAGAGATAGCACTCTCATCTCTGAGTCAGAAGGTTGTTGGTGAAAGCCCCACTCCAAAACATGTAATCTCGGCTGACAATTCAATCACTACTCAGGGAGCGCTGCAATGTCTGAAGTGCTGTCGTTTGGAAATCAAATCAAGGTTCCTACCTGCTTGTTCTGTTCTCCTGGCTAAGGTTTATCTGTCAACTAACACACAATCAAAAAGATTAACTGCTCATTTATCCCATTTCTATTTGTGGGAGTTTACTGTGTGCTATTTGACAATTATATTTGCTGGCAGGAAAAGAATGGCTGCACTTCAAAAGTAATTAATTGGTTGTAAAGCTCTTTGAAGCACTCTGATGCCAGAAAAGGTGCTATATGAATGCAATATTTTTTCTCTGTGCACTAGAGGGTGGGTGCATGGGGTGGGGGGGGGCGTGTAGGGGAGGGGATGTCAGACATGGAAGAGTGATAGACGGTCCACAATTCCTTGACCGTTTCAGGTGGACTTGGAATCATAGAATCATAGAGGAGGCCATTCGCCGAATTATGTCCATGCCGGCCCTCTGCAAGAGCAAGTCAGTAAGTCCCGCTCCCCCACCCTTTCCATGTAGCCCTGCAATTTTTTTGCCTTCAGTTACCAATCCAATTTCCTTTAGAAAGCTACGATTGTATCTGCATCCACCACAATCTCAGGCAATGCATTCCACAAGAACACAAGAAATAGGAGCAGGAGTAGACCATATGGCCCATCGAGCCTGCTCCACCATTCAGTATGATGATAGCTGATCTTAGGCTTCAACTCCACTTTCTCGCCCGCTTGCCATAACCCTTGTTTCCCTGAGAGACCAAAACTCCGTCTAATCTAGCCTTAAATGTATTCAGTGCTGGAGCCTTCACAATCCTCTGAGGTACAGAATTCCAAAGATTCACCACCCTTTGAGAGAAGTAATTTCTCCTCAGCTCAGTCCTTACCCCAAAACTGTGCCCCCATGTTTTAGATTCCCCGACCAGTGCCTACCATATCCAGCCCCTTCAGAATCTTGTATGCTTCAATCAGATCACCTCTCGATCTTCTAAACTGCAGAGAATATAGGCCCAATTTACTCAGCCTCTCATCGTAGGACAACCCCCTCATCCCAGGGATCAATTTAGTAAATCTTTGCTCTACCACCAGATGTGGGCCGGGATTTTACCCTTGGCAGACGGGAACTGTCCACCGACTGAAAAGTCGGTGGCGAACCTGCTTCTGCCTGGCCTGGAGATCCGATCCGCATTTTGAGCATCCCCAGCCTTTAAGTGTTCTGAGGCGGGAATTCACCCGTTTGCGACAGCAAGTACCCTGTAATAGAGCTGCTGGCCAATCAGCGGTAGAGCATGGATACCCGACCCAAACCCGACAGGACCCGACACCATGTGTCGGGCTCAGATCGGGTCGGGTCACTCTCCCGGGTCTGGCATTCGGGCTCAGTTTGGGTCGGGTTGGACGCAGTGACAGCCAGGGCGACAAAGTGGGAAACACTCCGCACTAGTCTGCAGTGAGCGATTCCATCCAAGCTACAGCGCAACCTCTTCAATAAAGTTAATTATATTCTGGTGGTTGGGTCGGGCACGGGGAAAAATGAAAAGACTTGGGCTGGGTCGGGCTCGAATTGGATGTGGTTCTGTCAGGCTCGGGTGGGGTTTCATTTGCAAACCAGAGCAGGCCTTTAATCAGTGAGCCGGCAGTTCTCTGTCCCAGTAGTGCCACCGGGAGCCTGGGGCGGGCGGGCCATTTTTTGCAAGAATTCCTAGAGTGTATTCAGGAAAATTTTCTACAACAGTATGTTGCCAGTCCAACGAGAAAGGAGGCACTGCCACCTGGTTCTTGGGAATGAGGTGGGCCAAGTGGATCAAGTATCAGCAGGAGACTAATTTGGGGATAGTGATCATTGTATCATAAGGTTTAGGCTGACTATGGAAAAGGACAAAGAGCAATCCAGGTTAAGAATAATTAACTGGGGGAAGGCCAACTTCAATGGGGTAAGAATGGAGCTGGGGCGAATAAATTGGAGTCAAAAGCTGGCAGGAAAACCGATGAATGAACAATGGGCTACCTTCAAAGAAGAGATAGTTCGGTATGTTCCCTCGAAGGGGTAAAGTAGGGCAAACAAATCCAGAGCTCCATGGATGGCAAAAGAGGTAGAGATTAAGATAAAGAAGGAAAAGTGTGCTTATGACAGATGCCAGGTAGAAAATACTATTGAGAACCAGGTTGAATATGGAAGGTCCAGAGGGGAAGTGAAAAAGCAAATATGAAACTTGGAAGCATTGTGAACTGTGAGGAGGATAGTGTAGAACTTCAAAAGGACATAGACAAGTTGGTGGAATGGGCAGACAGGTGGCAGATGAAGTTCAATGCAGAGAAATGTGAAGTGATTCATTTTGGTAAGAAGAACATGGAGAGACAATATAAAATAAAAGGTACAATTCTAAAGGAGGTGCAGGAGCAGACGGACCTAGGTGTATATGTGCATAAGTCATTGAAGGTGTCAGGACAGGTTGAGAGGGCAGTTAATAAAGCATACATTGTCCTGGGCTTTATTAATAGGGACATAAAGTACAAGAGCAAGGAAATTTATGTTGAACTTGTATAAGACACTAGTTCAGCCTCAACTGGAGTATTGTGTCCAATTCTGGGTGCCACACTTGAGGAAAGACATGAGGGTATTGGAGAGAGTACAGAAAAGATTCACGAGAATAGTTCCAGGGATGAGGAATTTCAGTTATGAAGATGGATTGAAGAAGTTAGGACTGTTTTCCTTGGAGATGAGAAGGGTGAGAGGTGATTTGACAGAGGTATTCAAAATCATGAGTGGTCTGGACAGAGTAGATAGAGAAAAACTGTTCCCACTTGTAAAAGGATCAAGAACAGAAGGGCACAAATTTAAAGTATTTGGTAAGAGAAACAAAAGTGACATGAGGAAAAACTTTCTCATGCAGCGAGTGGTTAAGGTCTGGAATGCACTGCCTGAGAGTGTGGTGGAGGCAGGTTCAATTAAAGCATTCAAAAGGGAATTAGACAGTTATATGAAAAGGAAGAATGTGCAGGGTTACGGGGCGAAGGCAGGGGAATGGAACTGAGGGAGTTGCTCTTTCTGAGAGTCAGTGAGGACATGATGGGTCAAATGGCCTCTTTCAGGATTGTAACAATTCTGTGATTCTTTGAACATCAACACTTAACAAGTTTCATACCTTTTAAAAAATATTCTGCCTTTCTACTCTTATGACAAAAGTGAATAACTTCACACTTCTCTACATCATACTCCATCTGCCATCTTGTTGCCCACTCACTTAACCTGTCTATATCTCTTTGCAGCCTCCTCAGTTTCCTTCCTACAGCTTACTTTTCCATCTACCTTTGAATCATCAACAAACTTAGATACATTACTCTCTGTCTCTCATCTAAGTCATCAATATAGATTGTAAATAGTTGAGCCCCCAGCACTGATCCTTGCGGCACTCCACTATTCACTGCCTGCCAACTTGAAAATGCCCTGTTTATGCCCACTCTTTGCTTCTGTTAACCAATCCTCTATCCATGCTAATATATTACCCCCAACTCCATGAGCCCTTATCTTGCCTATTAACCTTTTGTGTGGCACCTTATCAAATGTCTTTTGGAAATCCAAGTATACTACATCTACTGGTTCCCCCTTATATATCCTACAAGTTGCATTCTCAAAACACTCGAATAAATTTGTCAAACAGGATTTCCCTTAGTAAAACCATGTTGTCTTGTTCTAATACTTTGCTTTTCTAAGTGGCTTCATACGATATTCCTTAATAATAGATTCCAGCATTTTACCAACGACTGATGTTAGGCTAACTGGCCTGAAGTAAACAGTGGTTTACTCTCTCCCTCCTTTCTTGAAAAGCAGTGTAACATTTGCCGACTTACAATCTGACGGGACTATTCCTGAATCTAAGGAATTTTGGAAAATCATAGCTAGCATATCCACTATCTCTGCAGTTATCTCTTTTAGAACCCTAGGGTGTAGGCCATCAGGTCCCGGGGATTTGTCGAATTGTAGTCCTTTAAGTTTCTCCAATACTTTTTCTTTGCTGATATTAATTTCCCTAATTTTCTCACTCTTTTTAGTCCCTAGGCTGCTGTCTATTTCTGGTATGAAATTTGTGTCTTCTACTGTGAAGCCAGACACAAAATATTTGTTCAATGCCTCTGCCATTTCCTTATTTCCCATGATAATTTCTCCTGTCTCTCCTTCTAAAAGACCAACATTTACTTTAGCTACTTTCTTTTTATATACCCATAAAAGCTCTTGCAATCCGTTTTTATATTACTGGTTAGTTTACTCTCATTTTCGATTTTTTCCTTTGTCTTTTTGGTGGCCCTTTGCTGGTTTCTAAAACACTCCCAATCCTCAGACTTGCTACTCTTGTTTGCAACATTGTAAACCTCTTCTTTTAATCTCAAGGGCAATTAGGGATGGGCAATAAATGCTGGCAGAGCCAGTGATGCCCACATCCCATGAATGAATAAGAAAAAAAATCTAATACTATCCTTAACTTCCGGAGTGAACCACGGATGAGACTTTCTTGCTGGGTTTTGGATTTTCAGTGGAATATATTTTTGTTGAACATTTTGAATTGTATCTTTAAAGATTTCCTACTGTTTATTTAGCACCATACCTTTTAGTCTATTTACCCAATTTACCTTAGCCAGTTCTCCCCTCATACCTAGGTAATTGGCTTTGTTTAAGTTTAAGATTCATGTTTGTGATTGCAATACGTCACTATCAAACTTAACATGGAATTCAATGGTGTTATGACCACTATTTCCCAGTGGATCTTTTACTATGACATTACTAATTAACCCTGCTTCATTACACAATACCAGATCTAAGATACGTTTATCCCTAGTCGATTTCACAGTGTATTGCTCCAAGGAACTGTCCCGAAAACATTCTACAAACTCATCTTCGAGATCACTCTTGCCAATTTCATTGTCTTTTTTTTATTCATTCATGGGATGTGGGTGTCACTGGCTATGCCAGCATTTATTGCCCATCCTTAATTGCCCTTGAGAAGGTGGTGGTGAGCTGCCTTCTTGAATCGCTGCAGTCCATGTGAGGTAGGTACACCCACAGTGCTGTTAGGAAGGGAGTTCCAGGATTTTATCTCAGTCTATAGGAAGATTAAAGTTCCCCACAATTATTACATTGCCTTTGTTACAAGCTCCAATAATTTCTTGTTTAATGTTCTGTCCAACAGTTAGGGGACCTATAAATTACTCCCACCAGTGTTTTTTTGATTCTTGCTATTCCTAATTTCCACCCATACTGATTCTATCTCATGATTTTCTGAGGCCAAGCTTTGTTTGGCAGTTAACTGTCAGTCTACTGGTGCATTCTCCATGGCAACGCCTCTACTAATTGGAGTTCACTTGCCAACCAATCAGCACTCTCTTCTCATGCAGTATAAATTGTTGCTTTCCCTTACATTGGTTATTCTAGCGTATTGTCCTGATGAGTGCAAGACGAAAAGCTTCGACAACATGTCGCTATTTTCAGCAATTCTCAATCAAATTAGTTAAACACGATGTTCCATTAACAAATCTGTGCTGTTTTTCCCTAATTAATCCGTACTTATTCAAGTGACGGTTAATTTTGTCCTGGTCTATTGTCTGTAAAAACTTTCCCATCACTGAGTTTTTTATTCCATTATGGGATATGAGCACCACTGGCAGGGCTAGCTTTTATTGCCCATCCCTAATTACCCTTGAGAAGGTGCTGGTTAAACTGACTGGCCTGTGTTTGCTGAGTTTATCCTTACACTTTTTTTTGAACAAGGTGTAACATTTGTAGTTCTCCAGTCCTGTGGCACTACCCCCATTTCTAAGGAGCATTGGAAGATTTAGGCCAGTGGCGTTGCAATTTCCACTCTTACTTCCCTCAGCAGCCTCAGATGCCACCCATCTGGTACTGGTGAGTTATCAACATTAAGTACAGTCAGTCTTTCTAATACCTCCTCTTTATCAATTTTTAGCCCAGCTAGTCTCTCAACTACCTCCTCTTTCACTATGACTTTGGCAGCATCTTCTTCCTTGGTAAAACAGATACAAAGTACCCATTTAGTACCTCAGCCATGTTCTCTTCTTACATGTCTAGATCCCCTTTCTAGTCCCTAATTGGCCCCACCCCTCCTTTTAATACCCTTTTGCTATCTATATGCTTATAGAAGACTTTTGGATTCCCTTTTATGTTTGCTGTCAGCCTCTTCACATACTTTCTCTTTGCCTTTCTAATTTCCTTTTTCACTTCCCCTTGAACTTCCATATTCAGCTTGGTTCTCACTTGTATTATCAGCCTGATATCTGTCTTACCCCTACTTTTTCTGTTTCATCTCTCTCTGTATCTCTCTCGCCATTCAGGGAGCTTTGGCTTAGGTTGCCCTACCTTTCCCCCTTGTAGGAATGTACCTCGAACATACCCAAACCGTGTCCTCTTTAAAGGCAGCCCATTGCTCTGTTACCGTTTTGCCTGCCAATCTTTGATTCCAATTTACCTGGGACAGAGCCATTTTCCCCCCAGTGAAATTAGTCCTCCTCCAATTAAGTATTGTCACTTCAGATTACTCCATGTCCTTTTCCATGGCTAGCCTAAACCTTATTATACTAAGATCAGTGTTCCCTAAAGTTTCCCAATTGACACTTGATCCAATTGACCCACCTCATTCCCCAGCAGTGGGTCATCATTGGACCAGAAACATACTGATCAAGAAAATTCTCCTGAACAGAATTCAGAAACTCTCCCCCACTCTCTGCCCTTTACATTATTACTATCCCAATCTATATTAGGATAATCGAAGTCTCCCATTATCACTACTCTACAATTTTTGCACATCTTTGTAATTTCCCTGCAAATTTACTTCTCTATATCTTTCCCACTAGTTGGTGGCCTATAGAATACACCCAGTAGTGCAATGGTACCTCTATTGTTTCTTAACTCTAACCAAATAGATTCTGCACTTGACAGTGATGGGGGAGACGGTGGTGTCACTGAACTAGTAGCCCAAGCTAATGTCCTGGGAGTATGGGTTCAAAACCCCCCCATGGTACCTGCTGGAATTTAAATTCAATTATTAATAAAAACCTAACTTCAGACTGACAGCAAAGGGCTGACTCTTAACCACCCTCTGAAATGGCCTAGCCAGCCACTCAGTTGTTAAGGGAATTTAGGGATGGGCAACAAATGATGGTCCTTGCCAGCAAAACTCACATCCCATGAAAAAATTCTAAAAATACTTCCAGGACATCCTCTCTCTCCAGCACTGTAACATTCTCATTAATCATTTTGGCCACCCCTTTTCTTTCCCCTTCCGTATCTTTCCTGAACACCTTGTATCCAGGAATATTTAGTATCCAGTCCTGCCCTTTATCGAGCCAGGTCTCCCTTATCATCCCAACATCATACTCCCATATGGCTATCTGCACTTGCAGCTCATCAAACTTACTAATCGGCTTTGTGTGTTTACATCCATGAACTGTAAACCTAATTTAAACCTATTGCCTCTTAGTGTGGCCCCACTGAATATTTTATTATTTCTTAATCGAGTTCCATCTGCTTCTCTCAAACATTTGTGCCCTTGTTTATCCTTCCCAATGTTACATCCTGGTTCCCATCCCCCCTGACAAGTTAGTTTAAACCCTCCCCAACAGCACTAGCAAACTGCCATGTGAGGACTTTGGTATTGTCTTTGTTCAGGTGCAGCCCATCTGGCTGGTACAGGTCCCATCTCCCCCAGAAGTGGTCCCAATATCCCAGGAATCCAAAGCCCTCCTTCCTGCACCATCTCTCCAGCCAAGCATTTATTTGCTCTATCCTTCTATATCTGTACTCACTATTGTGGCACAGGGAGTAATCCAAAGATTATTACCTTTGAGGTCCTGCTTGCTAGACTCTTTCTAGCTCCCTAAAAATTTGCTTGCAGGACCTCATCCCTCCTTCTACTTATGTCATTGGTACTGATATGGACCATGATCTCTGGCTGCTTAGAGTGCTCTGCGGCTGCTCAGTGACGTCCTTGACCTGGGCACCAGGGAGGCAACATACCATCCTGGAATCATTTCTTCAGCCACAGAAACACCTGTGTGTTCTCCTACCTATAGAATCCCCTATCACTATTGTTTTCCCAATCTTCCTCCTGTTCCCCCCATGCAGCTGAGCCACCCATGGTGAAATGGACTTATCTCTGGCTGCAGTCCCCAGATGAACCATCTCTCGCACCAGTATTCAGTGCAAGAGCCCCCTGAGTGCATCTCATTCTGCAACCAGTATTCAGAAGCGAGATGCACTCACGGAACTCCTGCACTACCTGCCTAGTCCTCCTTGACGGCCTGACAGTCACCCAGTCCCTCTCTATCTGCACACTCTTAAGCTGTGGGGTGTATACAGAAACATGCTATCCACGTAGCTCTCAACCTCATGGATGCCCCACAGTGATGCCAGCTGCTCATGCTCTGAAACCAAGAGCTTGCGATCCTCCAGCTGATGGAATTTTCTGCAGATGTGGTTGCCCAGGACATGAGAAGCATCCTGGAGTTCCCACATGGCACAGGATGTGCATTCAACAGGACTGAGATGCCCTGCCATGCATCTATTTATTAGGTTAACTAAACTTAACAGAAATAAACTAAAGACTTACATGTAAACAAAACTCAGCAGTACTCACCAATCAGCAGCTTCCCATGTGCTGACACCATTTTAGGTTTCTTTTTTAAACTCACTCCCTGATGCTTGGGCTCCCTCTGGGATTCGGACCTGAATTCCTTCAGGTGTTCTACTTTTACGTCTTTCATAACTTTGGCAGGAGTTCTGAGTAACGGCCATAAACTCCCCTGGGACTTTCATACACAATAGAGATTTCCAAGGAATCTGACATGCATATGTTAAATAGGATCCCACTGGCCTCAGGCAGGTATCCTTGCTATCTGCCCAGTAAAGCAGGTTAAAATCACAACCAGCAGCTCCAGTTACCTTGGATGATTTTAACTGCCCCCCTTTTGATTTCCATCAGGCAGGTAAGGTTAGAATCGCTCCCAAAATCTTTTAAACCTTTCCTTGCAAATAATCTCTGCAACCCCTGGTACAAATAATATTGGATTGCAGTTTCAATTCGTATGTCGATTATTTAACTCTGGGAGTTGGGGTTCTGGCTGAACCTTTAATATTACAGTAATGTAACAAGCTTTATTTTGTTAAAATGAATTCTATAAATAATTTCAATTAATAGCTTAAAAAATCATTTTACCTCTATGTATCCTGTCATCACTTTTCCATATTCTCTCTCAATCTCTCTCTCTTTTCGGTGCAATATTAACTTTAATTTTATTTGTGATTAATACAAACTATTCTAGCTTTTCCGTAATCCTAAATTACACTATGGCACACTATTATACGTGTTTACCTGAAATTCAATTACATTAGTGAAGGAGTTCACCCTTATTGTTATTTAATAGCAAGCAAAATGCTGCAGATGTTAGAAATCTGAAACCAATAAAGAAATGGCTGGAAACATATAGTGGATCAGTCAGCATCTGTGGAGGGATCAGACCAGTTAATGCTTTAGGTGTGGACCTTCTTCAGAGGTCAATTGATGTATTTTCTTGTAATCTGAGACTGATAGGAACAAGCAGAGTGTGGTTTCCTGAATGCTAAAGGATTATTGTTGGCAATATTAGCAGATATACACCTAACGTGTTCACGTGATGTTCCTCTGCCTGCTAATTTAATGCAAGCAAAAGTATTTATTTTAAGTGGGTTAACAACTCTGCTAATACAGCAGACAGAAGAATGTGCTAAATGCTCATCACTAATAATGCCAACAACAATGTCTAGACTATGCAGAATTATGTCTAGTTTCACTAAACCGGTCAAGCATTTTATTCAAATGCATATAGTTCTCACATAATAGTACAATCATACATTTATTTGCTTCTCACTCATGAGTTTTAGGTGTCGTGGTGGTAATATCACTGAACTAGTAATCCAGAGGCCTAGACTAATACCCTGGGGGCAGGGTTCATATCTCATAGTGGTAGCTGGTGGAACTTTAATTCAATTAATTAATTTTTAAGAACCTGGAATTGAAAGTTAAGTGCCATGAAACTATCAATTGTCATAAAAACCCACTTGGTTCTGTCATGCCCTTCAGGGAAGGAAATCTGCTGCCCTTACCTGGTCTGGCCTACATGTGATTCCAGACTCACAGCAATGTGGTTGACTCTTAACTGCCCCCTGAAATAGCCCCGCAACCTATTCAGTTGTCAAGGGCAATTAGGATGGGCAACAAATGCTGGCCTTGCCAGCGATGCCCACATCCCATGAAAGAATGAAAAATATCATCTTGTTGCTAGTGGAACTGGATTCAGGTTCACGAGGATAATTGGCCACTGGTTATGAACTGAAACCCCAGTTGATGTCTCTAATTCTACCAAAATAAATAATTGTGGAGAGAAAAAAGTTTGAATGCAGTAGAACTTACTGTTTGCAGCATAATAATGGTCCCAGGGCACTAATTTAAGAGGAGCAGAGAAATTCTGGTGTTTACATGCTGATGTGCTTCAGATGTCTGAAATGAATGTGGTTTCATTACAATTTGTCCTCAGAAGATGTGCTGGATTTTAGTAGCATAATGTACTTTACATTGGGCTGATTCTGTGGCCCACACACACGTGCCACACACTGCTGCAATCTTGCATGCGGTGGCTCATTTAAATATGCAGGGTGGGCCATCCCCCGAATCACGTGGCGGGGGCAGCCTCAGCAACTCCGTGAAAGGTGTCAGTTGCCTCTACACAGGCACTGGCAGCATTTTTAAAGGGCTGGCAGGCCTGCCCAGTGACTGAAGCACGGCCAAGACTTCAGTAGAATAGGATAACTTTATAAAAAGGCACATGCAAAAGGGCTGTTACCTGTTAGCAATGACCAAGAGGAACTGTCTCTGCAGACTTCAGGTCAGCTAAGTTGAGTAATAATGATTATATGTGTAAAGCCCATTGAAGGTGTAAGTGGAAAGGCTTTCACTTGTAAGTTTCAGCTTAAATGTATTCCCAACTGCAGTTTGGAAATGTAAGGTATATAAGGGCTAGGTATGAGCCAACAATAAATATGCAACAATTTCGGGCATAACTACTTGGGTCATCTGCATGCTAAATATAACTGTTAAGGAGTCTTACCTTGGCAGCATCCTTAAGGTTTGCAATCTGCTTCCATATCTGTTCCCAGGTCGTAAAGATAGCGTGCAATACGTTGAACTTGGTCATCACATCCTGCCAGGCGTACCTCACTACCATCACCTGGGAAGGGTGCCCTGGAGTGCCAAGCAAGGCAACCTTCTTGCATTCACTTCATGTAGCACAATCTCTGCTTTCAGACAAAGGTTTAAGGTACTGTCATGCTTATCCACAGACTGTGACCATTTTGTTTGCCTTCCCTTGGGTTTTGGCAGCCTTATCCCTCAGCCCCACCCCCCCCTCCCCCATATACTTTTCAAAAGGCTGAAATATACTTTGGCTCCACTATACTGGTCACTGATGTTTAAATGGCTGCATCCCTAACTGTGGTCTGTGGCTCTTGATATGGGCTGATGATGCATCCTACTTCCTCTTAACCCCACTCCCAGTGACAGACACAGACAAAGCCCAGAACCTGCAATAGGTCGCTCCACTCTGGTTCAACCCCTTCAGTGTTAGAACCATATCCTACAGGAAAATAAAGTCCCTTGATTTTATTTTGGTCAAATCTAAGTTCTGGAGATAATTTTGCTTTGTGATGTAAGAGTTTTGATCTACTTATCTGTCTGTAATCTCAAATCTACAGAATATGAAACAGAATTGTCTACAATGAAGGTGAATTGAATGTGCATACATTGGTTTGAATAGTACCAGCCTTTGTTCTATATGAAGTTATGTAAGAGTAAGAGGTTTTAGGAACATGAAACAGTCATAGCAACATAGCAACCTAGGAGCAGGAGTAGGCCATTCAGCTCATCGAGCCTGCTCCGCCATTCAATATGACCATGGCTGACCATCCATTTCAATGCCTTTTTCCCACACTATCCCCATACCCCTTTATGTCACTGGTGTTTAGAAATCTCTCAATCTCTGCTTTAAACATATTCAATGACTGATCTTCCACAGCCCTCTGGGGTAGAGAATTCCTCTGAGTAAAGAAATTTCTCATCTCTGTCCTAAGTGGCTTCCCCTTATTTTGAAATTGTGTCCCCTGGCTCTAGACACCCCTAACAGCGGAAACATCTTACCTGCATCTATCCTGTCTATCCCTTTAAGTATTTTGTAGGTTTCAATGAGGTCATCTCTCATTCTTAAAAACTCTAGAGAATACAGGCCCAGTTTCCCCAATCTCTCTTCATAGGATAATCCCACCATCCTGGGAACAAGTCTGGTGAACCTTTGTTGTACTTCCTCTGTGGCAATAATATCATTCCTAAGGTAAGGGGACCAAAACTGCCCACAGTACTCCAGGTACAGTCTAACCAAGGTTCTATACAATTGAAGCAAGACATCACTACTCTTGTACTCAAATCCTCTTGTGATAATGGCTAACATACCATTAGCCTTCTTAATTGCTTGCTGCACCTGCATGTTAGCTTTCAGTGATTTATTGACAAGGACACCCAGGTCCCTTTGTACATCTACACTTTCTAATCTCTTACCATTTAAGAAATGCTCTGCACATCTATTCCTCCTACCAAAATGGATAACCTCACGTTTTTCCACATTATATTCCATCTGCCACATTCTTGCCCACTCACTAAATCTGTCCAAATCCACTTGAAGCTGCTATACATCTTCCTCACAACACACATTCCCATCTAATTTTGCATCATCTGCGAACTTGGAAATATTACATTTGGTCCCCACATCCAAATCATTGATATATATTATGAACAACTGGGGGCCAAGTACTGATCCTTGTGGTACCCCACTAGTCACAGCCTGCTAATGCGAGAATGACCCATTTATTCCTACTTTCTGTTTTCTGCCTGTTAACCAATCATTAATCCATGGCAGTATATTACCTCCTATCCCGTGTGCTTTAATTTTGCTAAGCAACCTCCTTTGGGAGACTTTATCAAAAGCCTTCTGCATATCCAAGTATACTACGTTCACCGACTTCCCTTTATCAATTCTGTTAGTAACATCCTCAAAAAACTCCAACAGGTTCATCAAACTTGATTTTCCATTCATAAATCCATGTTGACTATCCCAAACCGATCATTATTATTCAAGTTTCCATTTATCACATCCTTTAGAATAGATTTTAACATTCTCCCTTCTCGTGATGTAAGGATAACAGGTCTGTAGTTCCCTATTTTCTCTCTCCCTCCCTTTTTAAATAGTGGGATGACATTTGCTACCTATCAATCTGCAGGAACCGTTCCAGAACCTATAGAATTTTGGAAGATGATCACCAATGCATCCATTATCTTCATAGCTACCTCTTTCAACACTGTGGTATGTAAAATATCAGGTCCTGGGGACTTCACCCCATTAATTTCTCCAATACAACCTTCTTACTAATACTAATTTCCTTCAATTCCTCATTATCCCTAGTCCCTTGGATCTCTAATTCTTGGAAATTTCTTGTATCTTCCTCAGTGAAGACAGATACAAATTAATCATTTAGCTTCTCTGCCATTTCTCTATTTTTTTTAATGCATTCATGGGATGTGGGCGTCACTGGCCAGGCTAGCATTTATTGCTCATCCCTAATTGCCCTTGAGAAGGTGGTGGTGAGCTGCCTGCATGAATCGTTGCAGTCCATGTGGGGTAGATATACCCACAGTGCTGTTAGGAAGGGAGTTCCAGGATTTTGTCCCAGTGACAGTGAAGGAACGGCGATATAGTTCCAAGTCAGGATGGTGTGTGGCTTGGAGGGAAACATGCTGGTGGTGGTGTTCCCATGTATTTGCTGCCCTTGTCCTTCTAGTTGGTAGAGGTCGCGGGTTTGGAAGGTGCTGTCTAAGGAGCCTTGGTGCAATTCTGCAGTGCATCTTGTAGATGGTACACATTGCTGCCACTGTGCGTCGGTGGTGGAGGGAGTGAATGTTTGTAGATGGGGTGCCAATCAAGTGGGCTGCGTTGTCGAGCTTCTTGAGTGCTGTTGGAGCTGCACCCATCCAGGCAAGTGGTGAGTATTCCATCACACTCCTCACTTGTGCCTTGTAGATGGTGGACAGGCTTTGGGGAGTCAGGAGGTGAGTTACTCGCCTCAGGATTCCTAGCCTCTGACCTGCTCTTGTAGCCACGGTATTTATATGGCTACTCCAGTTCAGTTTCTGGTCAATGGTAGCCCCTAGGATGTTGATAGTGGGGGATTCAGCGATGGTAATGTCGTTGAATGTCAAGGGGAGATGGTTGGATTCTCTCTTGTTGGAGATGGTCATTGCCTGGCACTTGTGTGGCGCGAATGTTACTTGCCACTTATCAGCCCAAGCCTGGATATTGTCCAGGTCTTGCTGCATTTCTACGTGGACTGCTTCAGTATCTGAGGAGTCACGAATGGTGCTGAACATTGTGCAATCATCAGCAAACATCCCCACTTCTGACCTTATGATTGAAGGAAGGTCATTGATGAAGCAGCTGAAGATGGTTGGGCCTAGGACACTACCCTGAGGAACTCCTGCAGTGATGTCCTGGAGCTCAGATGATTGGCCTCCAGCAACCACAACCATTTTCCTTTGCGCTAGGTATGACTCCAGGCAGCGGAGGCTTTTCCCCCTGATTCCCATCGACCTCAGTTTTGCTCGGGCTCCTTGATGCCATACTCGGTCAAATGCTGCCTTGATGTCAAGGGCAGTCACTCTCACCTCACCTCTTGAGTTCAGCTCTTTTGTCCATGTTTGAACCAAGGCTGTAATGATGTCAGGAGCTGAGTGGCCCTGGCAGAACCCAAACTGAGCATCAGTGAGCAGGTTATTGCTAAGCAAGTGCCGCTTGATGGCACTGTTGATGACACCTTCCATCACTTTACTGATAATTTAGAGTAGACTGATGGGGTGGTAATTGGCCGGGTTGGACTTGTCCTGCTTTTTGTTCAGACATACATGGGCAATTTTCCACATTGCCAGGTAGATGCCAGTGTTGTAGCTGTACTGGAAGAGCTTGGCTAGGAGCGTGGCAAGTTCTGGAGCACAGGTCTTCAGTATTGCCGGAATACAGGGCCCATAGCCTTTGCAGTATCCAGTGCCTTCAGTCGGTTCTTCATATCATGCGGAGTGAATCGAATCAGCTGAAGTCTGACATCTATGATGCTGTGGACCTCAGGAGGAGGCCCAGATGGATCATCCATGTGGCACTTCTGGCTGAAGATTGTTCCAAATGCTTCAGCCTTAGCTTTTGCACTGATTGCTGCGCTCCCTTGTCTTTAAGGATGGGGATATTTGTGGAGCCACTTCCTCGAGTTAGTTGTTTAATTGTCCACCACCATTCGCAGCTGGATGTGGCAGGACTACAGAGCTTAGATCTGATCTGTTGGTTATGGGATCGCTTAGCTCAGTCTATCACATGCTGCTTACGCAGTTTGACACGTAAGTAGTCCTGTTTCACCAGGTTGACATCTTTTGAGGTATTCCTGGTGCTGCTCCTGAACTCTTTCTTGAGCCAGGGTTGGTCTCCTGGCTTGATGGTTATGGTAGAGTGGGGGATATGTCGGGCCATGAGGTTACAGATTGTGGTTGAGTACAATTCTGCTGCTGCTGATAGCCCACAGCGTCTCATGAATGGCCAGTTTTGCATTGCTAGATCTGTTCAAAATCTATCCCATTTAGCAAGGTGGTAGTGCCACACAACACGATGGAGGGTATCTTCAATGTGAAGGCGGGACTTCGTCTCCACAAGAACTGTGCGGTGGTCACTCCTACCAATACTGTCATGGACAGATGCATCTGCAGCGGGCAGATTGGTGAGGATGAGGTCAAGTATGTTTTTCCCTCTTGTTGGTTCCCTCACTACCTGCCGCAGAACCAGTCTAGCAGCTATGTCCTTTAGGACTCGGCCAGCTCGGTCAGT
Source organism: Heterodontus francisci (assembly GCF_036365525.1). Classification (NCBI taxonomy): domain Eukaryota; kingdom Metazoa; phylum Chordata; class Chondrichthyes; order Heterodontiformes; family Heterodontidae; genus Heterodontus; species Heterodontus francisci. The sequence goes on from NC_090374.1 coordinate 48,302,932, forward strand.
AATGGTGCTACCGAGCCACCCTTGGTGATGGACATTGAAGTCCCCCACCCAGAGTACATTCTGTGCCCTTGCCACCCTCAGTGCTTCCTCCAAGTGGTGTTCAACATGGAGGAGTACTGACTCATCAGCTGAGGGAGGGCGACAGGTGGTAATCAGCAGGAGGTTTCCTTGCGCATGCTTGACCTGATGCCATGTGACTTTACGGGGTCCTGAGTCGGTGTTGGGGACTCCCAGGGCAACTCCCTCTCGACTGTATACCACTGTGCCGCCACCTATGCTGGGTCTGTCCTGCCAGTGGGAATTCCACACTCCCATCTACCCCCGGTAACATTTGATTCCCTTGCCTAACAAGAATCTATCTACCCCGCCTTAAAAATATTCAATGACCCCGCCTCCACCACCTTCTGAGGCAGAGAGTTCCAAAGTCGCACAACCCTCTGAGAGAAAAAATTTCTCCTCATCTCTGTCCTAATTTTTAAACAGTGCCCTCTCGTTCTGGACTCACCCACAAGAGGAACCATCCTTTCCACATCTATCTTGTCCAGACCGTTCAGGATGTTATATACTTCAATCAAGTCTCCCCTCACTCTTTTAAACTCCAATGAAAGCAAGCCCAGTCTGTTCAACCTTTCCTCATAAGACAACTCGCTCATTCCAGGTGTCAATCTAGTAAACCTTCTCTGAACTGCCTCCATAGCATTTACATCCTTCCTTAAATAAGGAGACCAAAACTGCACAGAGTATTCGAGATGTGGTTTAGTTTATTTGCTGCCAGCTTACAGCTTTACCTTAAACATTATTTTCTAGCACATAAGCATTTCTGTAAGGCAGGGATCATTAGCCTGAAATTACAAAAAGTGGCATTATCATACAAACACTCAGCACTATTGTATCAAATTCTGCTCTCTGCTATTTTAACGGGAGTGTTAACCAGATTATTGTAAACAGGTTCACACCTCCATTAAATTAAGGGAGAGAAGAATATATCAGCATCTGAAGCATTCATGTAGCATTGCTCATAAATTTCCAGATCATAATGTTTTTAATCAGTGAACTTCTACAGTGCCAGTAGCATTCAGAAGATGGATGTCGGGCAGTAATAACATTGGGTACAAAGACACAACATGACACTTAACCAAAAGAAAACATTGCACAATTTAACAGGGCATGTGGCTCATCAGATTACTAGAACATAACATTTTTATTACATTACATACTAGTAGTGGTGATCTACCCATGGGCAGGTCCTCTACTCATTTTTTCCACTCCTCACGATCCTGCGCTTTCCTCTCCAGTTGCTTGTAAGAGCTTCGCATTTTTAACTTGCATGAGAAATGAGCAATATAACTAGGGAAAGAGTATATGAGGTGGTTTCCCGTTACCTTCCTCATGTGTGCTTTAAAGGAAATACATCCTCTTCCTGAAGGATCCTCTGCCTGTAAACAGCAGCCTTTGAGGTTCTAGCTGTTCTGCATTACCACCGAAAAATTCATTGGTTCCACCGTTGGCCATGGCTCATAACCCTGAACATGGGACCCTTACCTGGGCCTGGGGCAACTCGCAAAAGTAACCACCCCCTGAGGTCTCAAATGACCCTGCTAGCCTAACATTACATATATATGTCACTTTCAAAGGGGCATTGACTTCTCACTAAGTGTCAGGCCTTGTGATGTCGTTCATGCCCAATGGCGTAAGCATGTGTTTGATGATGTTGATGATCCTCCCATATTTCCTCATGATTGCTCCAGCTACAGCCTGCAAAGCAGATGGGACCGATTTGTATATCTCCAGCTGTAGAGTACACTGGCCAAGGCATTGGGTGTGCCTAACTTTCTTAATTACTCTATCTTCTTCAGCCCTGTTGTTTTATGTGATAGGGGTCAGCTTTTAACTAAGAACTCTATTTACCCAACACATGTATTTCTGATACCTACTTCATTGCATTATGACACTGTCCTCATGTTGCCTCCTTAGTTTTGCTCTTAATTAGGACTAATTTCATTGCTATTCATTGGGCTGAATTTTATCAGCATGCCGTGCTGTGAAAGTTGCGGCCTACTGACACAAAAGTGCCGCTGCAGAACCCCCGTGATATTACGTGCGGGGGCTCATTTAAATGGAGGGGGCGGAGCGGCCACCCCCGATGACGTAGAGGCAGCGGCTGCAGCATCCTCGGCAATGACGTCCGACGCTACCGCGCAGGCGTTGGTGCCATTTTTAAAGGGCTGCAAGCCCTGAGAAGTAATTGTAATTTTTAAAGTAATATTTCGGTGCATTTAGTTTACAAATTGCAATAAATGATGGAGTCCTTTCCCACCAATGTTTGTTTCCAGGGCAATATGAACGGCATGATTTTTATTCCCAACCCCAACTTTCCCCCCCCAACCTCTTCACTTTTGCCCTTTAACCCCTTCCCACCATCCCCACAGCTGATATAAAAAGTTTTCCCCGCTGCCCCCTGGCACTGAAAATTGGACTCCTCCCCCCTCGTTTCTCGCCTCGGAACTCCGTACAGAGTTCCAACAGAGCACAAAATGCGATCGGTGACCATAAAATCTGCATGGGAAGGCCGCTGCCAACAGGTAAGATCATTTGCATCTTATTTATGTTCATTTAAATATTTAGATGAAGGTGGGGCCACACCAAGGTCCCCCGCCACAGGTAATATACGGCGGGCCCTTCCCGACGTCGGGGGTCGATTCAGCCCATTGATTCTGTTTATCCTTAAAAATGCCTTTTTTGATCTGTTTGTTATTTTTGTCAGTTTTTAATGCTCTGTGTCTCATTGCATATTCTCTTTGATATGCTGTTTTTCGCAGATTTGAGGCGTTTGTTACAAAGATTTTGATAGGATATTTCCATTTGTGGGAACAATGAATAGCCTATCAGAGGTTGTAACACACCGGAGAGTTAGTAACAAGTCATATAAGTTTATTATATTAGCTTGACATACTTAATAAAGCTTTTGCTTTTGAAGGTTATGGGTTTAAATCCTAATGCAAACCTTGAGCATGAACTCTAGGTTTACACTTCAGTGCAGTACTGAGGGTGTGCTGCATTGACAGATGTGCTTTTTTTTGGACGAGAAGTTAAATTGAAACACCATATGCCTTTTCCAGTGGTTCAGGTGAATATTGTGATGTTAGCCCTGAAATTTCATAGGTGTTTTCCTGATCACCCGCTGTAACTCAGACGGCAGCCCGGCAAAGCCCGGAAAAAATGGCAGACCTCTGGCGTAAGTGAGGTTTCCATTGTTTTCTGAGGGGATTCTACCAGTCCCCCACCAGAGTTACAGGAGGACCAGAAGAGAAAGATTACAGAATTTCAGGACCCACTACCATCTCCCCCTACCACCCCACCCACCCCCGCACTGAAAGAAGAGCAAGCAATTCTCCCAGTGTCCTGACCAACATTCTTCCCCAATCTTATTCCTTCAACCAAAAATACAGCAAAAATAAATTAGCTGGCTATTTATTTCATTGCTATTTGTGAGATATTATTGTGTGCAGGATGGTGGCCAGGTTCACCTATACAGTATAGCAACTGTACCTTCAAAGCAATTCATTGCATTTAAAGTGTGTTTCAATGTTTCTGGGATGTGGTAAATGCTATATAAGTGCATGCTCACTTTGTCTTAATGAAGCTTACAAATTAATTTATTATTACAAGCCACAAACTATGTACCTTATGTACCATTTCCAGAAGCTCATTTTTCTAAACATAACCATTTCAAATAAATCTTACCATTTAATTCAAGAAAGCATGATTTGAAATGGAGAATGGATCAGTCCAACAAAAATTCTCAAGCATCACAATCGTGCTTCCACAGTTTAGGAATTGAAAATTTCTTCCATAAAATTCTGTGTTTTTCCTGTTCTACTTTGACATTTCACTCAAGAATTGGAGCTGATCCTGCAATGGGAACAAAACAATCAGCCCCACCACTGCCTAAGTCCTATGGCAACGACAGTGCATGCTCCAGAATCAGACATGCAGGGATGTATGTGGCTTTAATTAGTGGTTAATTATTTCAGTGCTTTCTTAGTCAGGTATGAAGCTCTATTTACCTCAGTCTCAAACACTACTGCTTTGTTCATAGATTGAGCGGACTGTGCAAGGGCATTCAATGGCCCATTCAGCTGGTGTTCTAAGATAATATAGCTCTTAACGGAATGACTATTATGCTGTCACAATAAGATGTAGATTTTTTTTTTAATTGGTAATATGCGACAGTCCTCAGTGATAGAAGGATACTTTAGTTTATTATGGCATTCTAATGGGACAGCTCCACTTAGCTAAAAAGCTGCTTGACAACTAATAGTATAAGATAGCCCAATGATAATGGGCAGTAGTAGAATGTAGTTGCTTCCTATTATTCATCACCTATGGACAAGTAGCAATGGTAACATTGTGGTCATCTTCGTGGACTAGTAATCCATAAGCCTAGACAAATGATCCACAGACATGAGTTCAAATCCTTCCAATGCAGCTGGGGAATTTAAATTCAATTAGTTAAATAAATCTGGAAAGTAAAGCTAGAATTGGGAATGGCGACTATGAAATTACAGGATTGTTGTAACAAAAACCCATCTCGTTCACTAATGTCCTTTAGGGGAGGAAATTTGCAATCTCTACCTGGTCTGGCTTATACGTGACTCCAGACACACAGCAATGTGGTTGACTCTGAACTGCTCTTTGAAATGGCCAAGTAAGCCATTGGATTCTCAATAATAAATGCTGCCCTTGCAAGCAGTGCCCACATCCCATCAATTATTTTTTTTTTAAAAAGCAATCTGGGGGGGAGAGAGGCAGGAAAAAGGTGAAGGGCTGGATTTTGTTCTCCCCCAGGCATCGGGTTCTGTGGTGGGGGGGCCTGAAGATGTCTCCAGATGAGGCCCGCCACGGACCTCGATGCCGGGAAGGCCCGGCCCGATCCTGCCGGCGGTGGCAAGGCTCCATGGCAGCCCCCCCACCGCTGGACGATGGGACCACAATTAACATATTCAAATCAATAAAATAAATACATTTAAATAGACTTACCTGCGATCTTGAGGGCCTGCCACGATGTTCAGCGCGGCAGCCAGCACTCCTGTCTGGGGAAACGTGGCGCCATACTAGTGGGGAGAGGGGAGGAGGTAGGTTTGTCAGTGCGGGGGGTAATAAACATAATGGGTGTAGGGGATGGTGGGAGGGGTTGAACCTTAAACTTTGTGCATTTGGGGGTGAAGGTCAGATGTAAATGTAAGTGTTTTTGGGGGGAAAGGGCAAATAGTTATTGTAATTTTTATTGAGGAGGGAGGAAAAGGGGCATTAGAAATTTATTTATTTAATTTAAATGTGTCGGCAGGGCTGGCTGCCCTTTAAAAATGTCACCAGCACCTGTGCATAGGCAGCTGACACCATTGCCGGGGACGGACAGCCCAGCCCTTCCACATGATTGGCGGGGTGGTGGTGGGGGGGAGGAGACTGGCTGCCATGCTTGAGATTGCGGCAGCTTTTTGGCATGTGGCAGGCCACCATTTTTTGAGCTCGAGATTGGCAGCAAGCTCTTAAAATCCAGTCCGAAATGTGTCTCTGGAGGAAAAGAAAGCAAATTGACCCCGATACCTTAGAGTTAAAGAACACCACATTGCTGCTGAGCCAAGTTTCCTCATGATGTGTAAGATGTGTAAGTAAATTTTTAGGATGCATTTAGACTACAATGCTAGTATCAGCTAATGACGACTGAATTTGATAAATAAATCCTTTATTAAAATTTTGTACTATAATTGAGATCAATTTATTTGTGACAGGAGTCAAGTAATTTTCCTGAGACATTCTTACAGTTTTAAACAGGGACACACAAGCTCTCTGAGAGTAGCTGTAGCTAGTTAATTAGGTAGCTAGCTTAAACTGGTTTCTGAGCTGACACAGCATTGCTTACAGGGAGCATAAATTCAGGGAACTCTCAGTGCTGCTTGGCTGCATTGACTGCTGCTGGAGGGCACAGAGTGTGAAGAAGGGAGTTTGGTAAGTGAAGGAATTCGGTAAGGAGGAGAACTATAAATTAAGAGAGAAAATACATTTGTCTGCACTGAGAACTACTTTGAGTGCACAGAGTGTAAAGTGGGAGTTGGTGTGTGAGGGAATTCAGTGAGGGAGGGCCTCCATTCTTTCTTTCTTCTGCCTTTTTTCAGCCTCCAGTAGTTGCCTCTCTCTTGGGTACAGGGGAAGAAGCTGATTGGTGAGTAACTGGTAAGTTATTCTACTTCTAATTGTAATAAATAGTTTTTAAAGTTGCAGTATGGCAGGTCAGCTCGGCCAAGTGGAATGTACATCCTGCGGTATGTGGGAAGTCTTGGACAGATCATGTGTCCAAGATGAACACATCTGCAGAAAGTGTCACCAGCTGCAGAAGCTTGGGCTCCGGGTTTTGGAACTCGAGGAGCGGCTAGAGTCACTGTTGTGCATCCACAAGGCAGAAGACTACACGGATAGCACGTTTAGGGAGGTAGTCACACTGCAGGTTAGGAGAATACAGGCAGAGAGGGAATGGGTGACTGACAGGCAGTCCAGTAGAACCAGGCAGACAGTGCAGGAGTCCCCTGAGTCTATCTTGCTTACTCATTGGTTTTCCATTTTGGATACTGGTGAGGGCGATGGTTCCTCAGGGGAGTGCAGCCCGAGCAAAGTCTGTGACACCACTGGTGGCTCAGCTGCACAGGATGGAAGGAAGAAGAGTAGAAGAGCAATGGTGATAGTCAGGGGATCAGACAGGCGTTTCTGCGGCAGTAAACATGAGATGGTGCCAGGGTCAAGGATGTCATGGAGCAGCTGCAGAAATCCTTCTGAGGAGGGTGAACAGCCAGAGGTTGTGGTCCACATTGGTACCAGTGTCATAGATAGGAAGAGGGATGAGATCCTGAAGGCAGATTTCAGGAAGTTGGAAGGAAATTAAATAGCAGGACTTCAAGAGCAGTAATCTCAGGATTATTCCCAGTGCCACGTGCTAGTGGGCACAGGTATAGGAGGACTGATCAATTGAACACGTGGCTGGAGAATTGGTGTATGAGGGAGGGCATCAGATTTCTGAGGCATTGGGACCGGTTCTGGGGCAGGTGGGACTTGTACAAGATGGACGAGCTACACCTTACCAGGACCAGAACTAATATCCTTGCAATGCTATTGGGAAGGGTTTAAGCTAGCTTGTCAGGGGGATGGGAATCTGAGGGGTAGCTCAAATTGGAAGGAAGTAAAGCTGGTAACAGGAGGTAGAAAAGTAGCCAGCGAGATTAGAAGGCAGGCGAAACAAAGGCAAGCATCAACTAGGCTACAGGGTGACCAAGACTGGGAACAGAATATTCAAGGATATTCAACATTTAGGAAGGACAGGAAAAAAGGAAAAGGAGGTGGTGTGGCGCTGATAATAAGGGGTGAGATCAGTACAATAGTAAAGGAGGATCTCAGATGGGAAGAACAAAATGTGGAATCTGGGTGGAGCTAAGAAACAGCAAGGGGCAGCAAACATTGGTAGGAGTTGTTTAGAGGCCACCAAACAGTAGTGGTCGTGTGGGACATGGTAATAATCAGGAGATTAGGGAAGCATGTAGAATGGGTAATACAGTAATTATGGGTGACTTCAATCTGCACATAGACTGGGTAAACCTAATGAGCACTAATGCTGTGGAGGACGAGGATCTGGAGTGAGTTAGGGATGGTTTTCTAGAGCAGTATGTTGGGGAACCGACTAGTGAACAGGCTATTTTAGATCTAGTATTATATAATGAGAAAGGGCTAATCAATAATCTTGTTGTAAAAGAATCTTTAGGGATGAGTGACCATAATATAATAGAATTTTACATTATGTTTGAAAGTGAGGTAGTTCAACCTGAAGCCAGGGTGTTAAATTTGAACAAAGGAAGTTATGAAGGTATGAGGGGCAAATTGGCTGAGGTGGACTGGGATAATACATTAAAAGATATGACAGTGCATAGACAATAGATGGTCTTCAAAGAATTATAGTTTACAGCAACTATACATTCCTCGAGGCACAAAAACCCCAAAGGTAAAGGCAGTCAACTGTGGCTAACAAAGGAAGCTAAAGATTGTATAAGAATAAAAGAAAAGGTCTATAAAGTTGCCAGAAATAGTAGTAAACCTGAGGATTGGGAGGATCTTAGAATATAGCAAAGGAGAACCAAGAAACTGATAAAGAAAGGGAGAATAGAATATGAATGTAAACTAGCAAAAAACATAAAAACTGACTGTAAAATCTTCTATAGGTATGTAAAAATTAAACGTTTGGCTAAGACAAATGTGGGTCCATTACAGGCAGTGTCAGGGGAATTTATAATGGGGTGTGGGTAGGCAGTGGCGTAGTGGTATTATCACTGGACTAGTAACCCAGAGACCCAGGGTATTTCTCTGGGGACATGGGTTCAAATCCCACCACAGCAGAAGGTGGAATTTGAATTTAATTAATAAAACTGGAATTAAAAGCTCATCTAATGATGGCCATGAAACCATTATCGATTGTTGTAAAAACCCATTTGGTTCACTAATGTCCATTAGGGAAGGAAATCTGCTGTCCTTACCTGGTCTGGCCAACATGTGACTCCAGACCCACAACAATGTGGTTAACTCTTACATGCCCTCTGAAATGGCCGAGCAAGCCACTCAGTTGTACCTAACCACTACAAAGTCAATAAAAAGGAATGAAACCGGACGGACCACCCGGCATCGACCTGGGCACCGGAAACGACAGCAGCAAACCAAGCCCCGTCGACCCTGCAAGTCCTCCTTACTAACATCTGGGGGCTTGTGCCAAAGTTGGGAGAGCTGTCCCACAGACTAGTCAAGCAACAGCCTGACATAGTCATAGTCAAAGTTTCTTTTTGCAGCGGCGACAGGGAGAGCGAGGTGGCAGCTGGCTAAGTAAGTCCTATATATTTGGGCAGCGGCTGAACCCGAGAAACTACACCTGTAGTGTCTCCCACCCGCCCTCCTCCTCTAACCAAAAAAAAAGGACTCGGTGGTGTGCAGATAAGGTAAGGCTTTTTCTAGTTATTTTTTTTTCGTGTGATTGGTTAAAAACTTTTCGTTCCTTTTTCATTTATCTAAGTTAAGACTAAGTTAAGCTTAAGATTAAAAATGGCAGGAGATCTCAGACCCATGTTATGCTCCTCTTGCTCAATGTGGGAGCTCAGGGACACGGCTGATGTCCCTGACTCCTTCACGTGCTGGAAGTGTGTCCAGCTGCACCTCTTGTTAGACCGCATGACGGCTCTGGAGCTGCGGATGGACTCACTTTGGAGCATCCGCGATGCTGAGGAGGTCGTGGATAGCACGTTTAACGAATTGGTCACACCGCAGATTAGGATTGCTGAGGGAGAAAGGGAATGGGTGACCAAAAGGCAGAGAAAGAGCAGGAAGGCAGCGCAGGTGTGCCCTGCGGTCATCTCCCTCAAAACAGGTATACCGTTTTGGATACTGTTGAGGGAGATGGCTCACCAGGGGAAGGCAGCAGTAGCCAGGTTCATGGCACCGTGGCTGGCTCTGCTGTTCGGAAGGGCGGGAAAAAAAGTGGAAGGGCTATAGTCATTGGGGATTTGATTGTAAGGGTAGTAGATAGGCAGTTCTGTGGTCGAAAACGAGACTCCCGAATGGTATGTTGCCTCCCAGGTGCACGGGTCAGGGATGTCTCAGATTGGCTGCAGAACATTCTGAAAGGGGAGGGTGAACAGCCAGTTGTCGTTGTGCACATAGGCACCAATGATATAGGTAAAAAGCGGGATGAGGTCCTACAAGCAGAATTTAGGGAGTTAGGAGCCAAGTTAAAAAGTAGGACCTCAGAGGTAGTAATCTCAGGATTGCTACCAGTGCCACGTGATAGTCAGAGTAGAAATGAAAGAATAGTTGGGATGAATGCATGGCTTGAGAGATGGTGCAGGAGGGAGGGGTTCAGATTTTTGGGACATTGGGACCGGTTCTGGGGGAGGTGGGACTATTACAAATTGGATGGTCTACACCTGGGCCGGACTGGAACCAATGTCCTTGGGGGTGCTTTTGCTAACGCTGTTGGGGAGGGTTTAAACTAATGTGGCGGGGGGATGGGAACCAAATGAGGAGGTCAGTGGACAGTAAGGAGGTAGTAACTAAAGCCTGTAAGGAACTAGATAATGAAGTCAGCGTGACTAAGGGAAAGAGTAGACAGGGAGCAGATGATGAACGCAAAGGGACTGGTGGTCTGAGGTGCATTTGTTATAATCCAAGAAGTGTAGTAGGTAAGGCAGATGAACTTAGGGCCTGGATTAGTACCTGGGAGTATGATGTTATTGCTATTACTGAGACTTGGTTAAGGGAAGGGCATGATTGGCAACTAAATATCCCAGGATATCGATGCTTCAGGCGGGATAGAGAGGGAGGTAAAAGGGGTGGAAGAGTTGCATTACTGGTCAAAGAGGATATCACAGCTGTGCTGAAGGAGGGCACTATGGAGGACTCGAGCAGTGAGGCAATATTGGCAGAACTCAGAAATAGGAAGGGTGCAGTAACAATGCTGGGGCTGTACTACAGGCCTCCCAACAGCGAGCGTGAGATAGAGGTACAAATATGTAAACAGATTATGGAAAGATGTAGGAGCAACAGGGTGGTGGTGATAGGAGATTTTAATTTTCCCAACATTGACTGGGATTCACTTAGTGTTAGAGGTCTAGATGGAGCAGAATTTGTAAGGAGCATCCAGGAGGGTTTTCTAGAGCAGTATGTAAATAGTCCAACTCGGGAAGGGGCCATACTGGACCTGGTGTTGGGGAATGAGCCCGGCCAGGTGGTTGAAGTTTCAGTAGGGGACTACTTTGGGAATAGTGATCACAATTCCGTAAGTTTTAGAATACTCATGGACAAAGACGAGAGTGGTCCTAAAAGAAGAGTGCTAAATTGGGGGAAGGCCAACTATACCAAAATTCGGCAGGAGCGGGGGAATGTAGATTGGGAGCAGCTGTTTGCAGGTAAATCCACATTTGATATGTGGGAGGCTTTTAAAGAGAGGTTGATTAGCGTGCAGGAGAGGCATGTTCCTGTGAAAATGAGGGATAGAAATGGCAAGATTAGGGAACCATGGATGACAGGTGAAATTGTGAGACTAGCTAAGAGGAAAAAGGAAGCACACATAAGGTCTAGGCGGCTGAAGAAAGACGAAGCTTTGAAAGAATATCGGGAATGTAGGACCAATCGGAAACGAGGAATTAAGAGGGCTAAAAGGGGTCATGAAATATCTTTAGCAAACAGGATTAAGGAAAATCCCAAAGCCTTTTATTCATATATAAGGAGCAAGAGGGTAACTAGAGAAAGGATTGGCCCACTCAAGGACAAAGGAGGAATGTTATGCGTGGAGTCAGAGAAAATGGGTGAGATTCTAAAAGAGTACTTTGCATCGGTATTCACCGAGGAGAGGGACATGACGGATGTTGAGGTTAGGAACAGATGTTTGATTACTCTAGGTCATGTCGACATAAGGAGGGAGGAAGTGTTGGGTATTCTAAAAGGCATTAAGGTGGACACGTCCCCAGGTCCGGATGGGATCTATCCCAGGTTACTGAGGGAAGCGAGAGAGGAAATAGCTGGGGCCTTAACAGATATCTTTGCAGCATCCTTAAACACGGGTGAGGTCCCGGAGGACTGGAGAATTGCTAATGTTGTCCCCTTGTTTAAGAAGGGTAGCAGGGGTAATCCAGGTAATTATAGACCGGTGAGCCTGACGTCAGTGGTAGGGAAGCTGCTGGAGAAGATACTGAGGGATAGGATCTATTCCCATTTGGAAGAAAATGGGCTTATCAGTGATAGGCAACATGGTTTTGTGCAGGGACGGTCATGTCTTACCAATTTAATAGAATTCTTTGAGGAAGTGACAAAGTGGATTGATGAGGGAAGGGCTGTCGATGTCATATACATGGACTTCAGTAAGGCGTTTGATAAGGTTCCCCATGGCAGGCTGATGGAGAAAGTGAAGTCGCATGGGGTCCAGGGTGTACTAGCTAGATGGATAAAGAACTGGCTGGGCAACAGGAGAGAGAGAGTAGCAGTGGAAGGGAGTTTCTCAAAATGGAGACGTGTGACCAGTGGTGTTCCACAGGGATCCGTGCTGGGACCACTGTTTGTGATATACATAAATGATTTGGAGGAAAGTATAGGTGGTCTGATTAGCAAGTTTGCAGACGACACTAAGATTGGTGGAGTAGCAGATAGTGAAGGGGACTGTCAGAGAATACAGCAGAATATAGATAGATTGGAGAGTTGGGCAGATAAATGGCAGATGGAGTTCAATCAGGGCAAATGTGAGGTGATGCATTTTGGAAGATCCAATTCAAGAGTGAACTATACAGTAAATGGAAAAGTCCTGGGGAAAATTGATGTCCAGAGAGATTTGGGTGTTCAGGTCCATTGTTCCCTGAAGGTGGCAACGCAGGTCAATAGAGTGGTCAAGAAGGCATACGGCATGCTTTCCTTCATCGGACGGGGTATTGAGTACAAGGGTTGGCAGGTCATGTTACAGTTGTATAAGACTTTGGTTCGGCCACATTTGGAATACTGCGTGCAGTTCTGGTCGCCACATTACCAAAAGGATGTGGATGCTTTGGAGAGGGTGTAGAGGAGGTTCACCAGGATGTTGCCTGGTATGGAGGGCGCTAGCTATGAAGAGAGGTTGAGTAGATTAGGATTATTTTCATTAGAAAGACGGAGATTGAGGGGGGACCTGATTGAGGTGTACAAAATCATGAGAGGTATAGACAGGGTGGATAGCAAGAAGCTTTTTCCCAGAGTGGGGGATTCAATGACTAGGGGTCACGAGTTCAAAGTGAGAGGGGAAAAGTTTAGGGGGGATATGCGTGGAAAGTTCTTTACGCAGAGGGTAGTGGGTGCCTGGAACGCGTTGCCAGCGGAGGTGGTAGATGCGGGCACGATAGCGTCTTTTAAGATGTATCTAGACAGATACATGAATGGGCAGGAAGCAAAGAGATACAGACCCTTCGAAAATAGGTGGCATGTTTAGATAGAGGATCTGGATCGGCACAGGCTTGGAGGGCCGAAGGACCTGTTCCTGTGCTGTAATTTTCTTTTCTTTGTTCTTTGTACTCACGGAATCATACCTTACAATGTCCCAGACACTGCCATCACCATCCCCGGGTATGTCCTGTCCCACTGACAGGACAGACCCACCAGAGATGGTGGCCCAGTGGTGTACAGTAGGGAGGGAGTTTCCCTGGGAGTCCACAACATCGACTCCGGACTCCATGAAGTCTCATGGCATCAGGTCAAACTTGGGCAAGGTAACCTCCTACTGATTACCACCTACTGCCCTCCCTCAGCTGATGAGTCAGTACTCCTCCATGTTGAACACCACTTGGAGGAAGCACTGAGGATGGCAAGAGCACAAAATGTACTCTGGGTGGGGGACTTCAATGTCCATCACCAAGAGTGGCTCAGTAGCACCACTACTGACCGAGCTGGCCGAGTCCTAAAGGACGTAGCTGCTAGACTGTGTCTGTGGCAGGTGGTGGGGGAACCAACACGAGGGAAAAACATACTTGACCTCGTCCTCACCAATCTGCCCGCCCCAGATGCTTCTGTCCATGACAGTATTGGTAGGAGTGACCACCGCACAGTCCTTGTGGAGACGAGGTCCCGCCTTCACATTGAGGATACCATCCATCGTGTTGTATGGCACTCTTTTCTTTTGGGCCTCCTTATCTCGAGAGACAATGGATACGCGCCTGGAGGTGGTCAGTGGTTTGTGAAGCAGCGCCTGGAGTGGCTATAAAGGCCAATTCTGGAGTGACGGGCTCTTCCACAGGTGCTGCAGAGAAATTTGTTTGTTGGGGCTGTTGCACAGTTGGCTCTCCCCTTGCGCCTCTGTCTTTTTTCCTGCCAACTACTAAGTCTCTTCGACTCGCCACAATTTAGCCCTGTCTTTATGGCTGCCCGCCAGCTCTGGCGAATGCTGGCAACTGACTCCCACGACTTGTGATCAATGTCACACGATTTCATGTCACGTTTGCAGACGTCTTTATAATGGAGACATGGACGGCCGGTGGGTCTGATACCAGTGGCGAGCTCGCTGTACAATGTGTCTTTGGGGATCCTGCCATCTTCCATGCGGCTCACATGGCCAAGCCATCTCAAGCGCCGCTGACTCAGTAGTGTGTATAAGCTGGGGGTGTTGGCCGCTTCAAGGACTTCTGTGTTGGAGATATAGTCCTGCCACCTGATGCCAAGTATTCTCCGAAGGCAGCGAAGATGGAATGAATTGAGACGTCGCTCTTGGCTGGCATACGTTGTCCAGGCCTCGCTGCCGTAGAGCAAGGTACTGAGGACACAGGCCTGATACACTCGGACTTTTGTGTTCCGTGTCAGTGCGCCATTTTCCCACACTCTCTTGGCCAGTCTGGACATAGCAGTGGAAGCCTTACCCATGCGCTTGTTGATTTCTGCATCTAGAGACAGGTTACTGGTGATAGTTGAGCCTAGGTAGGTGAACTCTTGAACCACTTCCAGAGCGTGGTCGCCAATATTGATGGATGGAGCATTTCTGACATCCTGCCCCATGATGTTCGTTTTCTTGAGGCTGATGGTTAGGCCAAATTCATTGCAGGCAGACGCAAACCTGTCGATGAGACTCTGCAGGCATTCTTCAGTGTGAGATGTTAAAGCAGCATCGTCAGCAAAGAGGAGTTCTCTGATGAGGACTTTCCGTACTTTGGACTTCGCTCTTAGACGGGCAAGGTTGAACAACCTGCCCCCTGATCTTGTGTGGAGGAAAATTCCTTCTTCAGAGGATTTGAACGCATGTGAAAGCAGCAGGGAGAAGAAAATCCCAAAAAGTGTGGGTGCGAGAACACAGCCCTGTTTCACACCACTCAGGATAGGAAAGGGCTCTGATGAGGAGCCACCATGTTGAATTGTGCCTTTCATATTGTCATGGAATGAGGTGATGATACTTAGTAGCTTTGGTGGACATCCGATCTTTTCTAGTAGTCTGAAGAGACCACGTCTGCTGACGAGGTCAAAGGCTTTGGTGAGATCAATGAAAGCAATGTAGAGGGGCATCTGTTGTTCACGGCATTTCTCCTGTATCTGACGAAGGGAGAACAGCATGTCAATAGTCGATCTCTCTGCACGAAAGCCACACTGTGCCTCAGGGTAGACGCGCTCGGCCAGCTTCTGGAGCCTGTTCAGAGCGACTCGAGCAAAGACTTTCCCCACTATGCTGAGCAGGGAGATTCCACGGTAGTTGTTGCAGTCACCGCGGTCACCTTTGTTTTTATAGAGGGTGATGTTGGCATCGCGCATGTCCTGGGGTACTGCTCCCTCGTCCCAGCACAGGCATAGCAGTTCATGTAGTGCTGAGAGTATAGCAGGCTTGGCACTCTTGATTATTTCAGGGGTAATGCTGTCCTTCCCAGGGGCTTTTCCGCTGGCTAGGGAATCAATGGCATCACTGAGTTCCGATTTGGTTGGCTGTATGTCCAGCTCATCCATGACTGGTAGAGGCTGGGCTGCATTGAGGGCAGTCTCAGTGACAGCATTCTCCCTGGAGTACAGTTCTAGGTAGTGCTCAACCCAGCGGTCCATCTGTTTGCGTTGGTCAGTGATTATGTCCCCCGATTTAGATTTGAGGGGGGTGATCTTCTTGATGGTTGGCCCAAGAGCTCTCTTCATGCCATCATACATTCCTCTGATGTTTCCGGTGTCTGAGGCCAGCTGAATATGACTGCATAGGTGTTGCCAGTAGTCGTTTGCGCAACGCCTAGCTGTTCTTTGTGCAGTACTTCTGGCTGCTTTAAGTGCTGCGGATGTTAAATCGCTGGGGGCTTTCTTGTAGTTCAAAAGTGCAATGCGCTTAGCGGCTATGACAGGTTCCAGCTCTTCATTATGAGATTGAAACCAGTCTGCATTTCTCTTCGCACTTTTGCCGTAGGTGGTCAAAGCTGACTCATAGATGGCGTCTCTGATGTGGGCCCACTTGGTCTCAGCATCCCCTGTGGGAGTGTTTTGAAGGGCTGTTACAAGTGAATTTAGAAATTTTTGTAACAGCTGTGGGTGAGAAATTCTGCTCGTGTTGATGCGCGGGTGGCCCTTCTGCTTGGAATGATGCAACTTCTTTGGTCTGAGTCTAACCTTGCTGCACACCAGGGAGTGGTCGGTGTCGCAGTCCGCACTGTGGAAGCTGCGTGTGATTTGAACACTGTTTAAGGCGGCTCGCCTTGTGACAATGAGGTCTAGCTGGTGCCAACGACGTGATCTTGGGTGCCTCCATGAAACCTGGTGACAGGGTTTAGTGTGAAAGAACGAATTGGTGATGCAGAGGTTATGATAGGTACACAACTCAAGCAGTCTCTGCCCGTTCTCATTCATCCTTCCAACGCCATAGCGCCCAAGGCAGGAGGGCCATGAGTCATGGTCGGCCCCAACCCTGGCATTGAAGTCCCCCAGCAGGAATAGGTGTTCGGTGTTGGGGATGCTGCTAATGATGTTATGGAGTTGTTCATAGAACTGGTCTTTAGCTTCATGTGCGGAGCAGAGTGTTGGAGCATAGATGCTGAGTAGGTGTACTGGACCAGAGGTGGTGAGCAGTCGGATGGACAGTATGCGTTCCGAGCCATTTGAGGGAGGCTCTATCATGCTGAGCAAGGAGTTTCTGATGGCGAAGCCCACTCCATGCTGTCTTGGTTCTTCAGGATCCCTGCCCTGCCAGAAGAAGGTGTAGTCTTGCTCTGCTAGAGAGCCACTCGCGGGGAGGCGAGTCTCCTGAAGTGCTGCAATGTCCACATTGAATCTACTGAGCTCGTTGTTAATGATGGCGGTCTTCCGAGAATCGTTGATTTGTGTAAGGTCTTCCGACAGGCCAGGACACATAGTTCTGACGTTCCAGCTTGCAAAGCGAAGGGCTGGTACCTTCTTTCCTTTTTTCATGTTGTTTGGTGCGGTGTATCAGTCCACCTTTCGGGCAATGACCCTGAGCTCCAAGCACCCATTGAAGCAGGCAGACTGTGGCGGGACAGAACCTTATTGACCGGGGGCTGCCCGGTTTGAGGCGGGCGGTAGCTGTCCAGTGAGGTGCAATGACCTCTCCCACCGACAAAGGCAACCCGTGGCGCCCAGTTTCTACGCCAATTTATCTGGACTTATAACCCGTAACTGCTGCCTTCCGTGTTGTTTTAGTCGCTGTGAGGCAACTATGGAGTGACCTCTCCATGGCGCATGCCTGGGCAAATTTATGGAGGTTGAGAGTTGCCCAGTCGTCAAAACCCCCCTCGCGGCCTTTCTGGTGGGGTCCAAAGGAGTGCAGGACACGACGTTTGGCACCAGTATGGCTGCAGGAACTGCCGGAAACATGCCAAAGGTGACACATGACCGCCTACGGGGTTACGCTCCGGATTTTCTGTTAGGGTTTACTCCCTTAGCCTTGGTCTCTCCCGAGACGCCCACAAGGCAGTGGGGTTGTTGGGGCCCCTACACAGGTGTAGGATGGTGCCGGTGGGAGGAGGGGATGCAAGGGGGAGGGGTAGAGGGTGGGGGGGGTGGGTGCAGGGGAAGGGGGTGCGGGGTGAAGATGGTGCGAGGGGGGGGCGGGCTGGGACGGGGTTGTGAGGGGGTGAGCTGAGAGGGTGGAGCAGGGAAGGGGACGGGGGTGGGGGGGGGTGGAAGGGGGGTAAAGGGGGGGGGAGGGGGGGTGGAATCTGGTGCAGGTAATAAGCCATTTCCTCAGTGCCCACCATCGACGTCCGGAAAGCTCATCCACGTCCTTCGGGAGGTGAAGCATCATTTGGCAGACTTAGAGGTGATTACATTTGCTAAGGGTTTTTTTTTTTGCAGTGGTTTAAATAAAGGCATGCAGCATTGCCGACAGTGCGCTGCAGATGCTCTCCGAGCCATCTCCCGCGGGCGCTTTGAAGTTGCGGCCGGGGGGGCCGTTCGTGGATGTTTTGGGTGTTCGGGGCACCTTTTCACAGGACTTCTCTCGGGTCCCGCAGCTCCTTCTTCACCTCAATGGACTTACCGCATGCCGTGGCTGCAGACACTCTGGACTGTATGGCACTATCACCGTGCTAAATGGGATAGATTTCAAACAGGTCTAGCAATGCAAAACTGGGCATCCATGAGGCGCTGTTGGCCATCAGCAGCAGCAGAATTGTACTCAACCACAATCTGTAACCTCATGGTCCGGCATATCCCCCACTCCACCATTACCATAAAGCCAGGAGACCAACGCTGGTTCAATGAAGAGTGCAGGACGGCATGCCAGGAGCAGCACCAGGCATATCTCAAAATGAGGTGTAAACCTGGTGAAGCTGCAACCCAGGACAACTTGCATGCCAAACTGCATGAGCAGCAGGCGATAGACAGAGCTAAGCGATCCCATAATCAACAGATCAGATCTAAGCTCTGCAGTCCATCCACATCCAGTCGTGAATGGTGGTGGACAATTAAACAACTAACTCGAGGAAGTGGCTCCATAAATATACCCATCCTTAAAGACGGGGTGCCCAGCACATCAGTGCGAAAGATAAGGCTGAAGCATTTGCAACAAGCTTCAGCCAGAAGTGCCGAGTTGACGATCCATCAACTCCTGAAGTCCCAGGCATCACAGATGCCAGACTTCAGCTGATTCGATTCACTCCGCGTGATATCAAGAAACGACTGAAGGCACTGGATACTGCAAAAGCTATGGGCCCTGACAATATTCCGGCAATAGTACTGAAGACCTGTGCTCCAGAACTTGCCGCGCCCATAGCCAAGCTGTTCCAGTACAATTACATCACTGGCATCTACCCTGCAATGTGGAAAATTGCCCAGGTATGTCCTGTACACAAAAAGCAGGACAAGTCCAACCTGACCAATTACCGCCCCATCAGCTTACTCTCAATCATCAGTAAAGTGATGGAAGGTGTCATCAACAGTGCCATCAAGCGGCACTTGCTTAGCAATAACATGCTCAGGGACGCTCAGTTTGGGTTCCACCAGGGCCACTCAGCTCCTGACCTCATTACAGCCTTGGTTCAAACATGGACAAAAGAGCTGAACTCAAGAGGTGAGGTGAGAGTGACTGCCCTTGACATCAAGGCAGCATTTGACCGAATATGGCATCAAGCAGCCCTGGCAAAACTGAGGTCAATGGGAGTCAGGGGGAAAACTCTCCGCTGGTTGGAGTCATACCTAGCACAAAGGAAGATGGTTGTGGTTGTTGGAGGTCAATCATCTCAACTCGAGGACATCACTGCAGGAGCTCCTCAGGTTAGTGTCCTCGGCCCAACCATCTTCAGCTGCTTCCTTCAATCATAGGGTCAGAAGTGGGGACGTTTGCTGATGATTGCACAATGTTCAGCACTATTCGCGACTCCTCAGATATTGAAGCAGTCCGTGTAGAAATGCAGCAAGACCTGGACAATATCGAGGCTTGGGTTGATAAGTGCAAAGTAACATTTGCGCCACACAAGTGCCAGGCAATGACCGTCTCAAACAAGAGTGAATCTAATCATCTCCCCTTGTCATTCAATGGCATTACAATCGCTGAATCCCCCACTACCAACATCCTCGGGGTCACCATTGACCAGAAACTGAACTGGAGTCGCCATATAAATACTGTGGCTACAAGAGCAGGTCAGAGGCTAGGAATCCTGTGACGAGTAACTCACCTCCTGACTCCCCAAGGCCTGTCCACCATCTACAAGGCACAAGTCAGGAGTGTGATGGAATACTCTCCACTTGCCTGGATGGGTGCAGCTCCAACAACACTCAAGAAGCTCGACACCATCCAGAACAAAGCAGCCCGCTTGATTGGCATCCCATCCACAAACATTCACTCCCTCCACCACCGACGCACAGTGGCAGCAGTGTGTACCATCTACAAGATGCACTGCAGAAATGCACCAAGGCTCCTTCGACAGCACCTTCCAAATCCGCGACCTCCACCAACTAGAAGGACAAGGGCAGCAAATGTATGGGAACACCACAACCTGAAAGCTCCCCTCCAAGTCACACACCATCCTGACTTGGAACTATATTGCCGTTCCTTCACTGTTGCTGGGTCAAATCATGGAACTCCCTTCCTAACTGTATCTCCCCAATGTTAATTCAACTCCTCACAATGCTGAATCAACAACAGGACATGATGATGTCAGCAGTACGTTCAGGTAAAGCAACTATCAAGAAAAACACCAAAAGTAACCGGCAGCTTAGAAATAACCTAAAATGTTACAATCATAGTTTTCATTTCATAAGTTTTAATAGGGTGTTTATTGAATGTTCTTCTTAAGATTAAATTCTGTTGAAGAGGGCATTCTTCTACAACAGATTGAAACGAATGTTAAGACAGCCATGTATTTTAGTAACACAAAAGCAAAATACTACAGATGCTGGAAATCTGAAACAAAAGCAGAAAATGCTGAAAATACTCAGCGGGTCAGGCAGCATCTGAGAAGGGGAAAACAGAGTTAACGTTTCAAAGCTGATGAAGGATCACAGACCTGAATCGTTAACTCTCTTTCTCTCTCTACTGCTGCCTAACCTGCTGTGCGTATTTTAGTGAGTTCTGCCATTAATAACACATCTAATAAAGGTTAAACTGGGAAAATGGGCCGACGCAGTGGGTATAAATGACGATTGCATTGTATAGGCTCCTCTTATTTGAGTCAAAATACTTTTCTGGAAATATTAGTTTGACCCAGACTAAATATCATTTAATTCAGTACAGTGGCGCAGTGGTTAGCACCACAGCCTCACAGCTCCAGGGACCCGGGTTCGATTCCGGGTACTGCCTGTGTGGAGTTTGCAAGTTCTCCCTGTGTCTGCGTGGGTTTTCTCCGGGTGCTCCGGTTTCCTCCCACAAGCCAAAAGACTTGCAGGTTGATAGGTAAATTGGCCATTATAAATTGTCACTAGTGTAGGTAGGTGGTAGGGAAATATAGGGACAGGTGGGGATGTTTGGTAGGAATATGGGATTAGTGTAGGATTAGTATAAATGGGTGGTTGATGTTCGGCACAGACTCGGTGGGCCGAAGGGCCTGTTGCAGTGCTGTATCTCTAATCTAAAAAAATCTAATCTAACACGTGGTTTGACGTTCTTGCACTGATCCGTGCTTGCTTCACTATTTCATCATATTTATTCCATATGCGTGGTCTTGAAACTGATTAACTAGAAAGAACAAGAGCAACGTGGGGAAATGTTAGTCCCCTCCAGCCACATGCTGTGCTTCTGCAAATATTTTGTGAAAACTGCAAAAAACAGGGGAAGTATTGCGCAATTGACCTGTAAGCACACCATAAACACATCCACTTCTGCACATCCATTCCTTCAATAAAGCTTAAGATGAGGCCTTACAGAAGTGGACTATAAGCCGGCACCATTAGATACTGTTCTTATTTTTCATTTTTTCCCTATGTTTCTGTTTTTGAATGTTTGTTCCCTGTAGGATTTTCATGCCTACAGTGCTCTTTTTGTACCTTCCATAGTATCAGCAGTGCCCCACAGGGTCACGCAAGTACACTGATGCAGACTAAAGTTTCTAGTCAGTACAGGTAGATTTCATTCCAATGTCAGAAACAGAAAATTCGAGCAGTCTTGGGCAGTCGTTAGATAGAGGAGTAGCTAACTGGATAGAAAGAAATTATTTCTGCTTGTTGGGGAGTCTAGGACTAGGGGGCATAATTAAAAAGTTAGAGCCCGACCTTTCCGGAGTGAAATTAGGAAATAATTCTAAACACAAAAGGGGGGATTTTATGTAGGCAACGGGGGTTTCAGCCACTGCCTGAAGAGCCGCTGAGAGCCCTGCATCACCTCCTTTGGGGAAGGTTTGCCGCATTACGTTATTAGGCACTTAAGTGGAGAGCGGCGGGCCTTCCCCGGAATTAAGGACCCTGGCAACCGAAGTCCCGCCTGCTAAGAGCTGCCAGCCAAACAGAGACAGACAGCTGTTTTACTGAGCAGTACCACCGTGGAGGCGGTGGCTGCAGCTGGTAATGCACCCACATGAGGCCGAGGATCGTCAAGGGACCCAGGCCACAGGGGAGTCAGGGCAGGAGGAGAGAGGGTGTTGTAAGGGGGGGGTCAGCAGCAAGGGCAGGGGCTGGGTCTCAGAGCCCCCCCTTCCTGATGCCGGGTCCCTCGATCAGGCACTAAGTGCCTTTGAATGAGGGATTCCCCCCTGGAGCTGGCAAGCAACCCGCACAGGTTTGCTTGGCATGCTCCCCACATAGCAACAGGTCCACCCACCACTGGGCTAATACTGGCAGAAGCTGGAAGAGGCCCTTAATTGGGCATTAACTGCCCACTTAAGGGCCTCAATTGGCAGCACGGCAGGAAGACCGTCCAAGGGCTTTTCCGCCACGGACTTAATTGGGGTGGAGGTGGGAAGGTGCCACCTGCCTCCATCCTGCCCGATTACATGCTCTCCCTGTCTCCAAACTCGGTGCAGGGGAGGGCATAAAATCCCACCCAAAGGGTGGTAGACGTTTGGAACTCTCTTCAGCAAATGGCAATTGATGCTCAATCAATTGTTAAGTTTAAATCTGAAATTGATAGATTTTTGTTAGCCAAAGGTATTAAGGGATATGGGGCAATGGCGGGTATATGAAGTTAGGTCGCAAATCAGCCATCATATCATTGACAGCCAGAACAGGCTCAAGAGGCTAAATGGCTGACTCCTGTTTGTATGTTTCCATATTTCCAGCCAGAAAGGAGATGATTGGGTAATTCGTCCATCAATCATGCCTGGAGTCTGAACTACTGTAAGTGACTGGGATTGATTTTATGCACCTAATTTGTATTATGTAACTATCCTCCACTCACTGCATTTTGCTGGAGAAATCACCATGCTGTTACTGGGCAAAGTTGATTCAGTTTTGGTCATGAGTTCAGTTTGCTGTTGAATCTTTTAAAATCTTTTTAGACTGTGTAAGTAGACTTTGCTTTGCGGTTTGCTGAGTAAATAAACTTTGTTTGCTGTAAAGTATATTGTTTGCTGTGTCCTGCCGTAAGCAACCCCTCCCCCACAACTCCAACTCATTGGCTGAAATAGTGGTGTCAATAGACACTCTTTACTCTTTGAATGATCACCACCCATTTTTTTCAGTCAGTTATGAATCAGAAAGTTTTCATTGGTTTGTGTTGAATACAGCATGAAGAATTTTTTTGTTGAAATTTTGGTGCAGCAGAGTGATCTTGTGGGAATGCTGGTGCTATTGAATGATGTAGGACGTAGGTTGGAAGTATGGCAACATCTAGACACAGACACTGAGATGTTAGGCCAAATAATAATGACAGCCCCAACCATTTACCATCGGGCCAGCACTGCCTGTGGTACTAATGGTCTGATTCACCATTAATTCCTCTTCCTATTTGCATGCTGCTATGCTGTTCTATTGGGCGTGTGCCTTGGAGTGGTAAGCAGGGTTACACCTCATTCTGCATTTTCTCTACTTGCGTTTCTCTATGTTAATAAGAAGGGGGCGGTGGGGGTGGTGGTAGTTGGAGTGTTGTGTCGCTCCTTAAGTTGGCAACAGACCTGGTTTCCTATCTACACATTCATTGTAATGGCCATTGAGTTTAGCCAGGCATTTTTGTTACCCAAAGACTAAAATATACATAGAGTATTAGTTGCAAAGACTGAAATACATATAACGTATTAATCGCCTATGTAAAAATTACTTTTATCCCCATATGCAAGCATATGCCTTTAAGTGACCATTTTCCTTTAAATTTACATTTTACGCTGTGTAAGCAACCTTTATAAGGCTGATTAAATGTGATTTCTTCGGTTCCTCTGACAAACTGTCAACATAAGTCCCAATACAGACTATGACCTCAGCTGTACTACATGAAATAATGCAAGCATGCAAAATCTTGTAGGGTCAGGACAATTGACTGTCAGGTGAGTACCAAGTATCTCCTGTTTTTGAAGGTGTGATTGCAAAAACCTACCCCACAATTTTACTTTAACATAAGCCTGATGAGATCAATTGCATAGTAGAACAGTTTATCTGAAACAGGTTTGATTCGGTCAGAACTGATAAAGGGTGGAAACTATGCATTGCTATAAATAAAATTAATTTTCTTTTGTGAATTTTGTAAGGCTTTTTTTTCTATTTCTACATTTGTTTGCAATATTTTGTATTTTAGGATTTTTATTCATTTGTATGAACTGACACATATCAGTGGAGCATTAATCGACATTAACTTCAATATATTCTGATGAAACTGACTGACATCAGTGTGTGCTGTTCATCAGTCATAATTTAGAGCTGGTTTTAATTGCATTAAATTTAAATTAAGACATTCAGTTTTTAGCCATTATTTTTCATAAAACACTTTGAACTGAATTTTAGTGGGTCACAAAGCAAGAGAGTTGACAAATTGAACAAATTATGCAAATTTCATTCATTAAAGTTCAAATGGTACTTTTAACCCTTTACGTGCTGAATTTTCTTTACAACTTGCAGCATTCTAGCATTCTTGTTTAATTATATGTCAACTCAACAGCTTGATTGAAGATGTATAGTGTGAGGCTTAATTAACAGTATTCTCAAAAGAAGTGCCAATTCCTAACCTCGGGATCCAGTCATCAAAAAATGCTTCACTACTATTAATTTGAATTCTTATTTTTTAAATTAAATTTTAAAATTAATATTGTAGGCTTTTAGGAGCACAGCATTGGCTGAAAAAAAAAATGTGGTTTATGTCTGGTGATGTGTAGCAGTTAGGAATGCATACACAACATGGAAAGCACAGAGAATTCACTTCACTCATAAATGCTAAAATCGTACACTGCTTTTATACCAGGGAAGGCCACTGAAGCAAGCGGTATAAATAGGTTCAAAAGTCAATTAAATGTGACTGGGAGAGAGCAGGGTTGAAGGGTTAAGGGTAGGTGGGATTCATCTATGAAAATAGATGTTGGGCAGAATGACAGTTTCATGTTCCTAAAACCTCTTACTCTTATATAACTTCATATAGAACAAAGGCTGGTGCTATTCAAACCAATGTATGTACATTCAATACACCTTCATTGTAGACAAATCTGTTTCATATTCTGTAGATTTGAGATTACAGACAGATAAGTAGATCAAAACTCTTACATCACAAAGCAAAATTATCTCCATAATTTTATTTTGGTCAAATCTAAGTTAAGGGACTTTATTCTCCTGTAGGATATGGTTCTAACACTGAAGGGGTTGAACCAGAGTGGAGCGACCTATTGCAGGTTCTGGGCTTTGTCTCTGTCTGTCACTGGGGGTGGGGTCAAGAGGAAGGAGGATGCATCATCAGCCCATATCAAGAGCCATTGACCACAGTTAGGCTTGCAGCCATTTAAACATCAGTGGCCAGCATTGTGGAGCGAAAGTATATTTCAGCCTTTCGAAAAGTATACACAGTCTGGATAAGCATGACAGCACCTGAAACCCTTGTCTGAAAGCAGAGATTTTGCTACATAGAAACATAGAAAAATAGGAGCAGGAGTAGGCCATTCAGCCCTTCGAGCCTGCTCCGCCATTCAATACGATCATGGCTGATCATCCAAACTCAGTTCCCTGTTCCCACTTTCTCCCCGTATCCCTTGATCCCTTTAACTCTAAGAACTTATCTAATTCTTTCTTGAATATATTCAATGATTTGGCCTCAGCTGCTTTCCGTGGTACAGAATTCCACAGCTTCACCACTCTCTGGGTGAAGAAATCTCTCCTCATCTCAGTCCTAAATGGTTTACCCCTTATCCTTAGACTGTGACTCCTGGTCCTGGATTCCCCTGCCATTGGGAATATCCTTCCTACATCTAGTCTGTCCAGTCCTGTTAGAATTTTGTAGGTTTCTATGAGATCCCCTCTCATTCTTCTAAACTCTAGAGAATACAAGCCTAATCGACCCAACCTCTCTTCATACATGAAATGGATGCAAGGAGGGTTGCCTTGCTTGGCACTCCAGGGCACCCTTCCCAGGTGATGGTAGTGAGGTATGCCTGGCAGGATGTGATGGCCAAGTTCAACATAATGCACGCTACCTTTACGGCCTGGGAACAGATATGGAAGCAGATTGCAAACCTTAAGGATGCTGCCAAGGTAAGACTCCTTACCAGTTATATTTAGCATGCAGATGACCCAAATTTTTGCACATATGTTGTTGGCCCATACCAAGCTCTCATATACCTTACATCTCTGTTAATGCTTATTAAGCATTTCCAAACTGCAGTTGGGTATACATTTAAGCTGAAACTTGCAAGTGAAAGCCTTTCCACTTACATCTTCAATGGGTTTTATACATATAATCATTATTACTCAATTTAGCTGACCTGAAGTCTGCAGAGACAGTTCCTCTTGGTCGTTGCTAACAGGTAACAGCCCTTTTTGCATGTGCCTTTTTATAAAGTTATTCTATTCTACTGAAGTCTTGATCGTGCTTCAGTCACTGTCGTCTTTGTATCATCCACTTTTTCAAAGCTTAAAACATATATAATTCTAAATTAAAGTCCACGAAACAGATGTCAGGTACATAACAGTTAATTTCCACTGGTCCCCAGTTTGGGGATACAAACTGGTTTCCTATATATACTCCAGTTCATCCAGAGTTCTGCAGCCTCTGCTAAGTCCCCCCCACCAATCACCCCTATCTTAGATGACCCCTATTGGTTCTGCATCCCTTGGTGAATTGACTTCAAAATCTTCATCTTGCTTCGTGGACTTACTTCTTCCTACAACTGTCTGCAACCTCCTCCAGCCTTGAAACTCTTTTCATATTCTCGGCTCTTCTGATTCTGACCTACTGTGTGGTCTTCATTGCAGGACCAGAGACAGAAACAAAGTTTAATATTTCAGTTCGGTAATCTCTCCTCAGAACTGAAAGATGTAACAGATTTTAAGCAAGTACAGAGGCAGGGAAAGGGGGAAGGAAGGAAAGCACAAACTGTGATAAGGTGGAAGGTAGGAGTGATTAAATGATGACGGTGCAAGGCAAAAGCAGGTAGCACAGGATTACATAGAATATACAAGACAGAAACAGGCCATTCATGTCGACACTTATGCTCCACTTGAGCCTTTTCCTGTCTTTCCTAATCTAACTCTATCAGCGTTATATGCTTATCTAGCCTCCCCAAAAATGCATCTATAATATTCACTTCAATCACTCCTTGTTCCAGATTCTTTGCATTCTCTGGGTAAAGACATTTCTTCTGAATTCCCTGTCTGATTTTTTGGTGACTATCTTATAGTAATGGCCTCTAGTTTTGTTCTTCACCACAAGTGGAAACATTCTTTCTGTGAATACTCTATCAAAAGCTTTCATAATGTTAAAGACCTCTATTAGATGACCCCTCAGCTTTCTTTTTTCAAGAGGAAAGAGACCAAGCCTGTTCATCCTCTCCTGATATCGATACCCCAACATTTTTGGTGTCATCCTTGTACATCTTTTTTGCCACCTCTCCAGTGCCTGTATATCCTTGTAATGATCTGACAACCAGAATTGTACGCAGCTGTTAGTGGGACAAGTAAAAGAACAAAAGATGGGTCTACAGGATTTGTAAATGTCCACAGCAGAATCATTACCAACACTTGCTGTCTGAAAAGATGGAAGCTGTGGTTATCTGAAATTATTGAAATTATTGAAGGCTGTAAAGTGCCAAATCAAAAGATGAGATTCTGTTCCTTGGATTTCTATCGAGCTTCATTAGAACAGTGTAGGATGCTGAAGACAGAGAAGTCAGAGTAGAAGTGGGACAGGGTATTAAAATGGCAAGCAGCTGAAAGCTCAGGATCATGCTTGTGGACTGAATGGAGGTGTTCAGCAAAGCAATTCCCCAGTCTGTGCTTGGTCTCCCCAAGGTGGAGAAGATCACATCATAAGCACTGACACAGTATACTAAATTACACTGTTTCATCTGGAAAGAATGTTTGGAGCCCAGGTTGGTGGGAAAGGAAGAGGTGAAAGGGAAGAGTTTGCATCTCCTGTGTTTGCACGGGAAGGTGCCGTGGGAAGGGGAGCAGGTGTTGGGGGTGATGGAAGAGTGGACCAGGGTGTCGCAGAGGGAACAGTCCCTTCAGAATGCTGGAGGAGGAGGGGAAGGTGTGTTTGATGGAGGCTTCACACTGGAGTTGGCAGAAATAATGGAAGATGATCTGTTGCATATGGAGGCTGGTGATGACATGAAATGTTAACACTGTTTCTCCCTCCAGAAATGCTGCCTGACCTATTGGGCGGTGAGCTCAAAAAATGACTGCCCACCCATGCAGGCTGCATGCCAAAGAGCCGTTGCAATCTTAAGTGCGGTGGCTCATTTAAATATGCAGGTCAGTACGCACCCCCCCAATCACGTGGGGGTGGGGGAGTGGTGGGGGGTGTTGTCCATTCCCGGCAATGGCGTCAGCTGCCTGGGTGCAGGCTCTGACACCCTTTTTAAAGGGCAGTCAGCCCTTATTTAAATTATTTAAATATTTAAAGACATATTCAATAAAATTAAATAAATACATTTATTTTGCCCCTCTCCCACACCCCCAATAAAAATTACATTAACTATTTGCCCTTCCCCCCCCCAACAAAGTGCACAAAGTTTAAAGTACAACCCTTTCCACCATCCCCCACACCCATGACGTTTATTTGACCCGCTCACCCTGCACCCCGCACTGACAAACTTACTTGCTCCCCCCCCCTCCCCACCAGTGTGGCGCCTCATTTCCCTGGACAGGAATCCGAAGGCAAGGGATTGCTGGCTGTCACACCAAGGATCGTGGCGGGCCCTGAAGATCTGATGTAAGTATATGTAAATGCAATAATTTTATTAATTTGAATATGGTGATTGTGGTCCCGTTGCTGAGTGGCAGGTGGGCCGCCAAGGTACCTTGACGCTGCTGGGCGGATCAGGCTGCGCCTTGCCGGCGTCAAGGTCCATAGTGGGTCTCATCCAGAGCCATCATCAGCCAACCTACGCCCCCAACCCTCTGCCCGCCACGGCTCTCAATGTTGAGGGCTGCTTAAAATCCAGCCGACTGAGTATTTCCGGATTTTCTGTGCCGGAATTTTACGCCCTCCCCAAAGAGCGGGATGGTGGCGGGGTGGGGGGAGTAAAATGGAGCGGGAGGCTCGGGGGGCCCTTCCCAACCCAGTCCCACCTCTGCCACAGCTTTATGCAGGGCAGCGGTGGCGAAAAACGGCCCACCTACCCCAGGCCAATCAAGGCCCTTAAGTGGCCAGTTAACGGCCATTTAAAGGCCTCCGACCACCAACACGGGGATTTTACCCTTGGCTGGCGGGCGGCCAAGTCCCGAGAAAAGCTGCCTGTTAAAAGTAGGTGGTTTTGCAAATGCAGGGGGGAGACCCTCTGATCAGGCACCCTGTGCTTGATGGAGGGCTGCCCCTGATGCCCCAATCACACCGACATTCAAAACGCCCCCTGTCACCCCAAGCAACCACCCTTGCCTCGCTGGTGCCTGACCGATTGCATCTGGCAACGCCCTAAAAACCTACCCATTCTCCAGGGCTCCCCAACATCTTCCATCTCCAGCTGGGTTGCAGTCAAATTAAAGGCCAGGGGACTGTAAAATACAGTCCGGAACCCCAACCCAGGAGGAGATGGGTTTGCCACCGACTTTTCAGTCAGTGGACGGCTCCCGTCCACTGAGGGCAAAATTCCAGCCCTGTTTTTATTTCAAATTTCCAGCATCCGCATTTGTTTGATTTTGTTGCTGTTCACGTAGTTGATTTATGGCCAGCTTGAAGTGCACTTGGCATCCAATGCTGACATCACCACCACTGCCATTCTGTGCCAATTACCAAGAGGCATGCCACAGCTATCAGAGGATGACTACACTTCCAATTCCTCTTTCCCCCATAGAAATGAGCCTGGCCTGTACTCAGCAATGTAGTACAGAGCAAGAACTCCACAATTTGGTGGTGTTGGAGGAGGAGCAGG
Source organism: Heterodontus francisci (assembly GCF_036365525.1). NCBI lineage: Eukaryota > Metazoa > Chordata > Chondrichthyes > Heterodontiformes > Heterodontidae > Heterodontus > Heterodontus francisci. Next base: position 48,332,859 of record NC_090374.1, read on the forward strand.
TAAATTGAACCTGCATGTTTCCATTGCTGCAGCACTATGAATTGATGCCTCATTGCACAGTGGCGCAGTGGTTAGCACCGCAGCCTCACAGCTCCAGCAACCCGGGTTCAATTCTGGGTACTGCCTGTGTGGAGTTTGCAAGTTCTCCCTGTGTCTGCGTGGGTTTCCTCCGGGTGCTCTGGTTTCCTCCCACAACCAAAAGACTTGCAGGTTGATAGGTAAATTGGCCATTATAAATTGCCCCTAGTATAGGTAGGTGGTAGGGGAATATAGGGACAGGTGAGGATGTGGTAGGAATATGGGATCAGTGCAGGATTAGTATAAATGGGTGGTTAATGGTCGGCACAGACTCGGTGGGCCGAAGGGCCTGTTTCAGTGCTGTATCTCTAAATCTAAAAAAAAATCTAAAAAATCTAACACACTGCTTAATGTATTGTTTAATTCTGTGATTTTTCGTATATTCATTAATTTTGTAGCCACATTTAATATAATTAATTAAGTCTCTACTGCTGTGAGAGTGGGTAGAACTTATTTATTTTACCAGCAGTGATAAAGGCACGTGTCCTGCATTATATTGAAATTGTTAATTAATATTAAACTGATTTCCCCCCTCCGGACGTGGCGGAAGCTGACGAGTCGGTAAACTACAGATGCCCAGAATAGAATTTTTGTCTTCACTTTGTTCTCACCTTTCAGTTGTGATTAACTGAATAAGAGAAAAGAGAAAATATGGAAGTTTAAGTAAAATGTATGTTGGCATATGGTGATAGCACACATAGTCATAGATGGAATCTGAACAAATATATTTTTCAGTGAACATTTCAGATAGGATTATGAATTCTAACAACCTGCCATTACAAAATTTTAACACGTATTTATATTTTGTGCTCTCCAACTTTATTCCTCCTCTCCTGAAGGCCAGGATCACATTCTGCTATGATTTTGTGTTGCTGCATTAGCTTACCCAAGGGTTATTAATTCTTCAAGTATATCCCTAGACTGTAAATATCAGCTGGCAATTTGGCTGTGGACGGCACTACAACCACGCCCAATCCTGTTCTCACTTACATCCTCATATGGACACTTTCTAACAAGGTTTACTGGAAAGCAAGGTGGGTGCTTGCTGATTGCTTTCTCCCCCTCCTTAGTTCAGGGGTGTTTGGGCAATACAACAACTGCCCAAGACGACATTAATTAATTGGCAACAGACCAAGAACCTGGGACTTACTGGTCTGTGTAGCTTAGTATTATGAACCAGTCCATTTACCGAGTGGGCCATTAAGGACACTTTTTTAATTTAGTTTTAACAGTTTACCGATACTTCACATTCATTGAAGGAAGGCATAGAGCTGCAATTAGATTTTTTGGGGGCTATGTAATGCACAGCTTAAGTTTTATTCTTGTCAACTGTTTTGTATTTCTCCCTGCCCACCCCTAATCCCACCGCCCGACCCCTGATCCCACTCCATCAGCAACATCCTCAAACAGAGAACGTGGGCAGGACAGGAGATCTTAGATTTCAGTAGCTTGTGAGAGGCGCATTAGAACGTCATCAGTTTTGCCCATGGGATGCACATGGTTTCAGTTTCCTCTTTAGGGAACAACTGGTATCAGAAATTACGATAGGCAGAAACTTGTGACCTAACACTCAGGAGCTCCAGTGTGCTATTCAATTATGCCAGCCCTTGATCTGAAATTCTTAATTAATATACTGAAGAGTTAGGTCACTGAATGGTAGGATGAGCCTTTGTACTCTCGATATCCCAAAATTCTGATCTTTGTCACATTGCTGGGAAAGGAAACATAGAACTGGACTTTGTGCTGGAGTCAGAGCTCCCGGCTCCAGCCGAAAAGGTGGGGGAATCCCCGCCTCCGCCTTTCCACGCCCCCCCAGAATGATCCTCTGGTCTTTCTCAATCAAAGTTTCACGAGCCGGGATCCCCGTCCCTTTGAAGACAGTGATCCCACCTCCATGAGCTGCCGGCCAATCACGCAACCAGCAGCTCAACTGTATGGGCAGCACCACCGGGAACAGTGGCCACTGTGGTACTGCAGAGGCTTTGGACCCAGGCCCAGCGCTGGAATCCCATACCAGAGATAGGTAAGGTGGGGTCACCGGGGCCAATCCGGGAGACCCAGGTGAATGGGGCCTGGGGGGTGGTCATGCAGTCCAGGCGGAGGGTGGTCCTTGGCAGGGGGGGAGGGGGGGGTAAACTGGTTCCCGATGGGGGTCCGCCATGGGCATAAATTGCCCATAAAGGAGGGACCCTCCCCCCACCAAGCCCACAGGGAGGGCAACTCATGTTACAAGGCATCGTGTCTGCATGGCGGAGGCCCCCCCCACCACTGGTAAGGTCCCAGCGGTGGCAGGAAGAGGCTCTAAATTGGCTATTAATAGGCCACTTAAGGGCTTCAATTTGCCTCTGGGCAGGAAAGCCATTGCCTGCACCTGGGAAGATTGCTGGGCAATGGCCCTCTGTGCCCCCATTCCTCCTGTCACCCGTCACGATACTCCATTCTACCCCCCTCCACCCCGACCCCGCCTCAGGGGGCCACACAAAAATCCAATCCAAAAGAACAGGACTTCCAAAAGACATTTGATAAAGTGTCACACAGCAGACATGTGAGCAAAATTAGAGCTCGTGGAATAAAAGGGACAGGAGCAACATAGATACAAAATTGGCTGAGTGACAGCAAACCGAGAGTAGTGGTTAATGGTTATTTTACAGACTGGAGGAAGGTTTATAGTGGCATTCACCAGGGGTCAGTGTGAAGTGATTTATGACTTTAACCCCTTATAGGGACTAAACCAAATCAGGAGTACATCCCTATGAATCTCCTTTAATTAAGTTCAAACCAGACAAATTCTTATAGACACTTACTTGGGTCCAAAGAATTGAACTAGCTTTCCCTCAAGGAAAGAAAACTAACGGAGAATATTACCATCTTTCGGATAGCCTATTTTTCATAATTATGACTAAGTCATCAATATCCCAGATATTATAAGGGTCTGGAAACTCTCCAATACTTATCTCTGCACTTAGAGACATGGAGAGGGGGTTCTTGTAGTTGTGTACAGAATACTACATGAAACAATTTATTAACTTTTGTATATTTATTAAAGAATTAACTTACAAAACACTTCTAAGTGGATAAGTATATTACATTATCAAATATTACTAAGGGATGTAACACATAATCTTATTTCTAACATAGAATCCAAAAGTTTAACCTTGCTAATGTGACAGCAAAATATCTTAGAATATCCGTCAAAATTTAAAGTAAACTTTTATCTTAAATTCCCCGAGTAAGGCATAGGGTGAGAAGTATTTTTTGAGGAATTCAACACTTCTAATCTTTTGCTTCAGAACCTCTCATGTTTATACTGTTTTTATAGTGTCATATGACCTCTTAGCATATAGGTGTTACCTTTCTGTCTGTGTTTTTCTTGCCTTTCAAAATCCAAAGATGGTAGTGTCATTAACTAACTCTCTAATTAATGTTTTACTAGAATTCCCCTGCTCTTGAAGTTGTGAGCATTTATCTGGTCAAAATGTTTATAATTATGTTTACTTGACCTCTTGTTCCTGTAAGTCCATTCCATTTATTATTTTATCATCTATAATTGCCTTTTTATGGTACCTTAAAGCAACCTTTTGAGCCAATCTGTGTGCATCAATAACCCCATAAACTAATTAAGTTTATTGCGACTTCCTTCTGATGGCACACAGGATATTTCAATGTGTGTGTTTATCTTCCAAGTCCCTGACAACAGAGACACATTGGGATTTCCCAACTTGTTTCTGGTTCATTGCAGGGACCTTGAAATTTTTAACTCTAAATTCTTAAAGGGGAATGTCAGTGAGTCTTGAAAACTGACCATCGATTCAATCTTTAATTATAAAAGGTATAATATATTAACTATATCTAAATGCTACCTAATTAAGCCTATTATGTGTTGGGACACTTGCTTTTCCTGATGTATATTAATAACCTAGACCTTGGTCATTTTCAAAATTGGTGGATGACACAAAGCTTGGAAATATTGTGAACTGTAAGGAGGGTAGTGTAGAATTTCAAAAGGGCATAAACAGGTTGTGGAATGGGTGCGCAAGTGGCAGATGAAATTTTAATGCAATGAAGTGTGAAGTGATTCATTTTGGTAGAAAGAAGGTGGAGAGGCAATATAAAATCAAGGGAACAGTTCTAAAGTGGGTACAGGAACAGAGGGACCTGGGTGTATATGTGCATAAATCTTTGAAGGTGGCAAGACAAGTTGAGAGAATGATTAATAAAGCATAAAGCATCCTAGGCTTTATCAATAGGCGCATAGAGCATGAAAGCAAGGAAGTTATGTAAAACTTGTATAAAACACTGGTTTGCCTCCAACTGGAGCATTGTGTCCATTTCTGGGCACCACACGTCAGGAAGGATGTGAAGGCGTTTGGGAGTATGCAGAAAAGGTTCACAAGAATGGTTCCAGGGATGAGGAACTTCAGTTACGTGGATAGATTTGAGAAGTCGGGTCTGTTTTCCTTGGAGAAGAGAAGGTTAAGGGGAGATTTGAAAGACGTATTTGAAAGAGGGAGAGCGAGGTGGCAGCTGGGGAAGTGAGTTTACAACTGATATAAACTTACCTTTTTGTTTTGGCAGTTTCTTTTTGCAGCGGCGACAGGGAGAGCGAGGTGGCAGCTGGGTAAGTAAGTCCTATATATTTGGGCAGCGGCTGAACCCGACACACTACACCTGCAGTGTCTCCCACCTGCCCTCCTCCTCTAACCAAAAAAAAAGGACTCGGTGGTGTGCAGATAAGGTAAGGCTTTTTCTATTTTTTTTTTCGTGTGATTGGTAAAAACTTTTCGTTCCTTTTTCATTTATCTAAGTTAAGCTTAAGATTAAAAATGGCAGGAGATCTCAGACCCGTGTTATGCTCCTCTTGCTCAATGTGGGAGCTCAGGGACACGGCTGATGTCCCTGACTCCTTCACGTGCTGGAAGCGTGTCCAGCTGCAGCTCTTGTTAGACAGCATGATGGCTCTGGAGCTGTGAATGGACTCACTTTGGAGCATGCGCGATGCTGAGGAGGTCGTGGATAGCACGTTTAGCGAATTGGTCACACCGCAGATTAGGATTGCTGAGGGAGAAAGGGAATGGGTGACCAAAAGGCAGAGAAAGAGCAGGAAGGCAGCGCAGGTGTCCCCTGCGGTCATCTCCCTCAAAACAGGTATACCGTTTTGGATACTGTTGAGGGAGATGGCTCACCAGGGGAAGGCAGCAGTAGCCAGGTTCATGGCACCGTGGCTGGCTCTGCTGTTTGGAAGGGCGGGAAAAAGAGTGCATGGGCTATAGTCATCGGGGATTCGATTGTAAGGGGAGTAGATAGGCAGTTCTGTGGTCGAAAACGAGACTCCCGAATGGTATGTTGCCTCCCAGGTGCACGGGTCAGGGATGTCTAAGATCGGCTGCAGGACATTCTGAAAGGGGAGGGTGAACAGCCAGTTGTCGTTGTGCACATAGGCACCAATGATATAGGTAAAAAACGGGATGAGGTCCTACAAGCAGAATTTAGGGAGTTAGGAGCCAAGTTAAAAAGTAGGACCTCAGAGGTAGTAATCTCAGGATTGCTATCAGTGCCACGTGCTAGTCAGAGTAGAAATGAAAGAATAGTCAGGATGAATGCGTGGCTTGAGAGATGGTGCAGGAGGGAGGGGTTCAGATTTTTGGGACATTGGGACCGGTTCTGGGGGAGGTGGGACTATTACAAATTGGATGGTCTACACCTGGGCCGGACTGGAACCAATGTCCTTGGGGGTGCTTTTGCTAACGCTGTTGGGGAGGGTTTAAAGTAATGTGGCGGGGGGATGGGAACCAAATGAGGAGGTCAGTGGACAGTAAGGAGGTAGTAGCTAAAGCCTGTAAGGAACTAGATAATGAAGTCAGCGTGACTAAGGGGAAGAGTAGACAGGGAGCAGATGATGAACGCAAAGGGACTGGTGGTCTGAGGTGCATTTGTTTTAATGCAAGAAGTGTAGTAGGTAAGGCAGATGAACTTAGGGCTTGGATTAGTACCTGGGAGTATGATGTTATTGCTATTACTGAGACTTGGTTGAGGGAAGGGCATGATTGGCAACTAAATATCCCAGGATATCGATGCTTCCGGCGGGATAGAGAAGGAGTTAAAAGGGGTGGAGGAGTTGCATTACTGGTCAAAGAGGATATCACAGCTGTGCTGAAGGAGGGCACTATGGAGGACTCGAGCAGTGAGGCAATATGGAACTCAGAAATAGGAAGGATGCGGTAACAATGTTGGGGCTGTACCACAGGCCTCCCAACAGCGAGCGTGAGATAGAGGTACAAATATGTAAACAGATTATGGAAAGATGTAGGAGCAACAGGGTGGTGGTGATAGGAGATTTTAATTTTCCCAACATTGACTGGGATTCACTTAGTGTTAGAGGTCTAGATGGAGCAGAATTTGTAAGGAGCATCCAGGAGGGTTTTCTAGAGCAGTATGTAAATAGTCCAACTCGGGAAGGGGCCATACTGGACCTGGTGTTGGGGAATGAGCCCGGCCAGGTGGTTGAAGTTTCAGTAGGGGACTACTTTGGTAATAGTGATCACAATTCCGTAAGTTTTAGAATACCCATGGACAAAGACGAGAGTGGTCCTAAAGGAAGAGTGCTAAATTGGGGGAAGGCCAACTACACCAAAATTCGGCAGGAGCTGGGGAATGTAGATTGGGAGCAGCTGTTTGAAGATAAATCCACATTTGATATGTGGGAGGCTTTTAAAGAGAGGTTGATTAGCGTGCAGGAGAGACATGTTCCTGTGAAAATGAGGGATAGAAATGGCAAGATTAGGGAACCATGGATGACAGGTGAAATTGTGAAACTAGCTAAGAGGAAAAAGGAAGCATACATAAGGTCTAGGCGGCTGAAGAAAGACGAAGCTTTGAAAGAATATCGGGAATGTAGGACCAATCTGAAACGAGGAATTAAGAGGGCTAAAAGGGGTCATGAAATATCTTTAGCAAACAGGGTTAAGGAAAATCCCAAAGCCTTTTATTCATATATAAGGAGCAAGAGGGTAACTAGAGAAAGGATTGGCCCACTCAAGGACAAAGGAGGAAAGTTATGCGTGGAGTCAGAGAAAATGGGTGAGATTCTAAACGAGTACTTTGCATCGGTATTCACCGAGGAGAGGGACATGACGGATGTTGAGGTTAGGAACAGATGTTTGATTACTCTAGGTCAAGTCGGCATAAGGAGGGAGGAAGTGTTGGGTATTCTAAAAGGCATTAAGGTGGACACGTCCCCAGGTCCGGATGGGATCTATCCCAGGTTACTGTGGGAAGCGAGAGAGGAAATAGCTGGGGCCTTAACAGATATCTTTGCAGCATCCTTAAACACAGGTGAGGTCCCGGAGGACTGGAGAATTGCTAATGTTGTCCACTTGTTTAAGAAGGGTAGCAGGGATAATCCAGGTAATTATAGATTGGTGAGCCTGACGTCGGTGGTAGGGAAGCTGCTGGAGAAGATACTGAGGGATAGGATCTATTCCCATTTGGAAGAAAATGGGCTCATCAGTGATAGGCAACATGGTTTTGTGCAGGGAAGGTCATGTCTTACCAACTTAATAGAATTCTTTGAGGAAGTGACAAAGTTGATTGATGAGGGAAGGGCTGTAGATGTCATATACATGGACTTCAGTAAGGCGTTTGATAAGGTTCCCCATGGTAGGCTGATGGAGAAAGTGAAGTCGCATGGGGTCCAGGGTGTACTAGCTAGATGGATAAAGAACTGGCTGGGCAACAGGAGAGAGAGAGTAGCAGTGGAAGGGAGTTTCTCAAAATGGAGACGTGTGACCAGTGGAGTTCCACAGGGATCCGTGCTGGGACCACTGTTTGTGATATACATAAATGATTTGGAGGAAAGTATAGGTGGTCTGATTAGCAAGTTTGCAGACGACACTAAGATTGGTGGAGTAGCAGATAGTGAAGGGGACTGTCAGAGAATACAGCAGAATATAGATAGATTGGAGAGTTGGGCAGAGAAATGGCAGATGGAGTTCAATCAGGGCAAATGCGAGGTGATGCATTTTGGAAGATCCAATTCAAGAGTGAACTATACAGTAAAAGGAAAAGTCCTGGGGAAAATTGATGTCCAGAGAGATTTGGGTGTTCAGGTCCATTGTTCCCTGAAGGTGGCAACGCAGGTCAATAGAGTGGTCAAGAAGGCATACGGCATGCTTTCCTTCATCGGACGGGGTATTGAGTACAAGGGTTGGCAGGTCATGTTACATTTGTATAAGACTTTGGTTCGGCCACATTTGGAATACTGCGTGCAGTTCTGGTCGCCACATTACCAAAAGGATGTAGATGCTTTGGAGAGGGTGCAGAGGAGGTTCACCAGGATGTTGCCTGGTATGCAGGGCGCTAGCTATGAAGAGAGGTTGAGTAGATTAGGATTATTTTCATTAGAAAGACGGAGATTGAGGGGGGACCTGATTGAGGTGTACAAAATCATGAGAGGTATAGACAGGGCGGATAGCAAGAAGCTTTTTCCCAGAGTGGGGGATTCAATTACTAGGGGTCACGAGTTCAAAGTGAGAGGGGAAAGGTTTAGGGGGGATATGCGTGGAAAGTTCTTTACACAGAGGGTGGTGGGTGCCTGGACCGCGTTGCCAGCGGAGGTGGTAGATGCGGGCACGATAGCGTCTTTTAAGATGTATCTGGACAGATACATGAATGGGCAGGAAGCAAAGAGATACAGACCCTTAGAAAATAGGCGACATGTTTAGATAGAGGATCTGGATCGGCGCAGGCTTGGAGGGTCGAAGGGCCTGTTCCTGTGCTGTAATTTTCTTTGTTCTTTGTTGTTCTTTGTATTCAAAATCATGATGGGTCTGGACAGAGTAGATAGGGAGAAACTATTCCCATTAGTGAAAGGATCGAGAACCAGAGGGCATAGATTTAAGGTTAATGGCAAAAGAAGCAATGGTGACATGAGGAAATCTTTTTCATGCAGTGAGTGGTTAGGATCTGGAACACAGTGTGTGGTGGAGGCAGGTTCAATCGAGGCATTCAAGAGGGCATTGGATTATTATCTGAGAAGGAAGAATGTGCAGTGGTGTGGGGAGAAGGCAGGGGAGTGGAATTAGGTGAATTGCTCCTTCGGAGAGTCAGTACAGACACAACGGGCTGAATGGCCTCCTTTTCTGCTGTAACCATGCTATGATTCTTTGACATTCAACCCCTCAAGCTAGTTTCACCATTCAGTCAGATCATGGCTGATCTGTACCTCAACTCCATTTACTTGTCTTTGCTCCCTTATCTAAGAAAATTCTATCAATCTTGAAAATTTCCTCGAGTCAATCTTGAAAAAATCTGGATTGCTACTACCTTTTGTGTGAAAAAGTGCTTCCTGATTTCACCACTAAAAGGCCTAATTCTAATTTTAAGATCATGGTGTCTTGTTCTCGAATCCTTTAACAGACAAAGTAAATTCTCTGTATCCACCTTCCCAAACCCCTTCATCATTTAAAAATTTTAAACATCTTGTGAAAGGTGTCAATGGTTGCCACTTGCCTATAGAAAGGAAAGATAAATTAAGAGTCATGTGAGCTGTCATTGTGTCCCTTGTAATGGCTGGCTAATATCTAGCTTTGGCAGAGGTTTGGGATCGATTGCATACTTACTCTCTTTATGGGGGATCAGTGCCTGGCACAAGGAAATCTTTGGAGAAACTAAAATAGCTCACAATCAGACAGTTGTAAGGGAAAACAATAAATTCTATGGAGTAGGTATGAGGCCTGTTGTATACAAGGTTAAGATCCAGCTCCTGTATGGACAGGATCTGGCAGTATGTGGGAATGGGTTGAGAGAGTGGAGTGTGTGAGGTCTGCCCTTATACCTCTGGGACTAATAAGAAATAGAACCAGCTGAAATGTTATTCACTATGAAGGTCATAGCTATTAACACCACTTTTAAGTGTTCCACAGACTAGACACATGGCATAATAATGAATAGCACAATAAGGTGGGGTAAAAACTTTCATTTGTATTTTTATTAAATGTTGGTAGCCTTAGAAATGTATGCTACACCTTTAAATTGCCATACATTATTTTGATATGAAATGACCTGATAAAAGGAACCTTCCAAATTTTTGTTACGCATTTGGAGATATATATGTATATTTTAATTGTGACGGATTTTAAATAGAACACCCTTTCTAAGCATTTGCGTGCAGAGTACTGTCGAAAAAATGTGTTATTATGAACATGAGAGCAAGTCATGGACATAGTGTACAATTTTATTGCTTTGTTGAGTGTTCCATATTTTTACTATTTATGTCTTACCTGCCAGTCTTGAACAACACAATTAATCATCAATTTTAGTGAGTTAATTACAGGTAAATGAATAACAATTTTCACAAGCAGCAGCAAAATATCATAGCATTTTCAAATAAATCAAATAAATGAGTTATAGAATCTAGTACAGAATGAGTAATCTTCCTTTTCACATTTGGAAATATTTGGGGATATTTTGGTGTCAGCCCACAGACACAGAGGGGGGACTTTTAACTCCAATAATGGGTTTGGATTATATGGGATGTTAAAATGTTAAAAATCTGAATCCTGACTTTAACCTGCTCACTTCCGCTTTTAACAGGGGTGAGATCGGGCACGGGCAACCAACCTGCTTGTAGGAGGCAGGATGGCATTTGAAATATTATAGTGAGGCTGCATGCCTCATATTTAACCACCATTTTAAACTTAACCCTGGTCAGCTGGGTTTTCTGCTCCTTGGGAAATTCTGTGGCTAAAGGGGGGCGAAGTGTTTTCAGGAGGTAAGTGACTTTCCATTTACCTGCTGGATACCTGCTTCACCAAATCTTGCGATTGGTCTCCCTCTGACCCTTCCAAGCCCTCTCACCCACTCTACTAATCTACTCCACGAGGTCTCATTGGCTTCTGATATTGCCTCTCACCTTCGATTTTCCTTGTGGTTTCTGATCTCCCCTGACCCCAGCCTCTGATCTGCCTCTGGCCTTTGATCTCTCCCTTTGTTCAAAAAAGATGTAAAGATAAGCCCTGTAACTGTTGGCCAGTCAGTTTAACTTTGGTGGTGGGGAAATTTCTAAAAAGAATAATTCAGGACCAAATTAATCGCCACATGGATAAATGTGTGTTAATTAAGGAAAGCCAGCACAGATTTGTTAAGGGAAAATCATGTAGAACTAACCTGCTGGAGTTTTTTGAAGAGGTAACAGAGACTGTTGATGAGGGCAATGCTGTTGATGCGGTGTGCGTTGACTTCCAAAAGGCATTTAACACGGTGCCACACAACAGACTTGTGAGTAAAATTAGAGCTCATGGAATAAAAGGGACAGTAGCAACATGGATACAAAACTGGCTAAGTGACAGTAAACAGAGAGTAGAGGTTAATGGAAGTTCTTGTGGCTGGAGGAAGGTTTGTAGTGGAGTTCCCCAGAGGTCAGTGTTGGGACCCTTGCTTTTCCTGATATATATTAATGACCTTGACCTTTGTGTACAGGGCACAATTTCAAAATTTGCAGATGGTACGAAACTTGGAACAATTGTGAACTGTGAGGAAGATGAATAGAACTTCAAAAGGACATAGACAAGTTGGTGGGACGGGTGGACAATTGATAGATGAAGTTCAATGTGAGAAATGTGATGTGATTCATTTTGGTAGGAAGAACATGACGAGATAATATAACATGAAGGGTACAACTCTAAAAGGGGTGCAGCAGCAGAGGGACCTGGGGGTTTATGTGCATAAGGAGCAGGGCAGGTTGAGAGAGTGGTTAATAAAGCATACAAATTCCTGGGCTTTATTAATAGGGGCATAGAGTACAAGAGCAAGGAGGTTATGTTGAACTTATATAAGACAGTAGTTCGGCCGCAGCTGGCGTATTGCATCCAGTTCTGGGCGCCATACTTAAGGAAAGATGTGAAGGCATTTGAAAGAGTACAGAAAAGAGAATGGCTCCAGGGTTGAGGAATTTCAGTTATGAAGATAGATTGGAGAAGTTGGGACTGTTTTCCTTGGAGAAGAGAAGGCTGAGAGGTGATTTGATCGAGATATTCAAAATCATGAGGGGTCTGGACAGAGTTGATAGGGAAAAACTGTTCCCATTCGTGAAAGTATCGAGAATGAGAGGGCACCGATTTAAGGTAATTGGCATAAGAAGCAAAAGTGACATAAGGAAAAGCTTTTTCACGCCAGACAGTGTGGTGGAGGTAGGCTCAATCGAGGCCTTCAAAAAGGAATTAGATAGTTATCTGAAAAGGAAGAATGTGCAGGATTACGGGGAAAAGGTGGCAGAATAGTATTGGGTGAATTACTCATTCAAAGAGCCTGTGCGGACACAATGGCCTCCTTCTGTACTGTAACAATTCTGTGATTCTGTGACTCTAGCCTTCAATTTGCCTCACCTCTGATCTCTCCTGACCCCAGCCTCTCTGATGTTGCCTGGCTCTGGACCCCAATCTTCCTCCTCATTCACACCACCACCCCACCCCCGACTTCCCTGATCTTCCCTGACTCCGGACTCTGGACACTGATCTTCCTTCCATTATATTTGGCAGGACCTGTGGGAATCCTGTTCTTCCAGGTTTGATGACAACAAACCAGCCCCCCTGCTCTGTCCTTGTGTCTGAGTTAATACCAGCTCAGAAAATCTAAGTTCTTTATTGAGTAGACAGGATGGTCATCAGACTGACAGGCAGGAGGCAGATACAGCCCCAGGCTGCCCTTGAGCTGTTCCAGTTGCACATGGAAAGCACCTTGCAGCCTCTGACAATCACAGCAGATAGGCACTAAATCAAAAATCAGGGCCAGGTGGGAATCTAAGCCACCATGAAGGTCACAGCTATCAACAGCATGCCATCTTAATCCAAAGAAAAGACATAAGATGAGGGAAGGTTGTATTCTCACAACTGGGCATCACTCAAAGTTATGGTCATGTTGTATTAATCCCCTTTATATAAACACGGTACACTTGATAATCTGCTGCATTTTACAGTTTCTGCCTTTATGTTCCCTCAACCTTGGTTAATCACTGTTATAGTTTCACTTCAATTCATCACGAGAGCTAACATCCAGGTTATTTACTAGCAAAAGCGACTGTGGCTGATGTTGTACTGGTAGTGATATTATGCATCGAATAGTATTGAAAGCATATGCTTCTCTGTAGCTTTGTCCTATGTTTTCATCGTCTGACATTTCACTATTGCTGCCTCCATTACCTCAATTCCAGGAACAGAGTCTGTGTTGGTGATTTTACCATTGTTATCATCAATGGCATTCTACAGTCAGCAGGCTTTAGTTGTGCTTCATTAAGCTGGGGCTAAGTTCTTTTTTCCACATCCAGAAGAGAGATAATGCAGTGTCTAGTAACACAGCCACTGAAGGCATCACATTCAAGTAGTCAACTGAGGTACAAATTTGTGACCTTCTTGACTAGGTATACAATGAACATAGCTCTATTTGTTTTTGAAATTCTTCTTAAATTAAGTATATCTGTTATCCTGGTATCATCCTAGCACATCTACTTTGAATCTTTTGAAGATATCCAATATAATTTCTATGATGGGATGTTTGAAACTGGACAGCACACTCCACCAATGGTTCTTGTATAATTAAATATACAGTACTTCCATTGTATAAGTACTTCCTTTTTTCCCCATACTTAAAGGATTTGACTGTCCTTGCTCTTTTATTCTCAATACATCTCCATCCCTGCCTCATAGAAAGGATACTGATCTTCAATGTCTCTGTCAAAGATATTCTGAAACTCAGCACTGAGAGTTATACACAAGCCTAGCAATGATTCTTTCCCCTTCTAAGGGGGTATCAAAAGGTTGTCTCCTTAACAAACACAGACGGGTTTAATTTTCCCTTATAGTGCACTGATTAATATGTTCACATACAATTCTTCTGTGTGCTGGTGCTAAATAGTCATTAACCTTTTTTAAAGCAAATTTATTTTAAATGGGCTGATCATTGTTTAAATAGTACACCAAGAAAGTTTATGCAAACGTATTAATTGATACAGTACCAGAGGATATTAAACCCCTGCGGCTTCTGCCAATTCAGTTGAAATGCTGGACCTCACAATTGCTTAATAATCAATTCATATAAAATAATTAAAATTCACAGCAGCTATGAATTGTTTAATTCAGCTGTTTACCTTAACTGTTCAGTTACACATACTGAGAATGAGATTGTAAATGAATTTCAGTGGCAGGGTCATATCAGTGAAGCTTAAAAATATTTATTGATGCAGAGGCTAATTACAATTTGGAATTCTCTGCTATAAACTCATCGTTGAAGCAGAGTCTCAGGCAAACCCCCCCCCACCTGCCAAGACTGATGCACACATGATTTCGCCACATGAACATTATAACTTAAAAGTGCAAGCCCCTGGCTGGAAGGACATTTGCATAGTACCAGACAGTGTTGAAACAAAGGAACCAGTCCCCGCCCCAATACACAGAAGAGACCTGGTCAAACCCATGTGACCATCTGCTGGCCAACTAGGGGAGTTTTAAACTGGAAAAACAGAATTTGAACTCAGAATGCCGTGTGCTCCTGGAACTGAAGCAAGAATTACCTCCTCTCCTGTCTGCCTGCTCATCTCTCAGGGAACTGAATCTTGTGAAGACATGTGAACCTCAAAGAGAGAAAACTTTCCTACATGAACAAGGTTTAAGCAGAATACTGGGCCCCAATGAAACGCAAGCATTACCTACAACCAGGGGTGGCGCAGTGGTTAGCATCACAGCCTCACAGCTCCAACGACCCGGGTTCAGCTCTGGGTACTGCCTGTGCGGAGTTTGCAAGTTCTCCCTGTGACCACGTGGGTTTCCACTGGGTGCTCCGGTTTCCTCCCACAGCCAAAGACTTGCAGGTTGATAGGTAAATTGGCCATTGTAAATTGCCCCTAGTGTAGGTAGGTGGTAAGAGAATGGTGGGGATGTGGTAGGGAATATGGGGTTAATATAGGATTAGTATAAATGGGTGGTTGTTGGTCGGCACAGACTTGGTGGGCCAAAGGGCCTGTTTCAGTGCTGTATCTCTAAATAAAATAAATAAAAATAAACTAAAAGGACTATACCATGAGTGAAGCACAGTAACAAGATATTGCCTCAAACTGTTCCACTTTATCTTTTCTTCTTCTCTTTTCTGTCCCTATCTGCATGTGTATATCGCGTGTGCATGCTAGCATGGGCACGTCGTATATCCGTAGGCATGAACCGTATTAGAGTTTAAGGAAGTTTAATAAGTTTCACTTTTCTTCTTTAAACCAAAGAAACCCTGTTTGTGCTCATTTCTTTGCCTTATAATTGGAAAGCTGTGAGCAAGAATTCACAAAGGGGAAGCTCAAAACACAGTGGGCTGAATTTTAAGCCGACGCAGCTGGTCAGTTGGTGGCGTGGGGTCGGCGTAAAATTGTGCGGGAGGCTCCGGGATGTCTACCCGCCCCGCTCCTGCCTCCGGTCGACTTTACGGTGGTCGGACATGGGGGGGATACAGCCCGCCAGCCAGAGGCCAATCAAGGCCCTTAAGTGCCACCCATGGCAAGCGGGCGTGCTGGGGACGTGAAAGGCCGCCCAGTAATAGCTGCCGGCCTTTCCACACCTTGGGGGGGGGGGGTGGCATGGCAGTTGGGCACGGGGTGCCCAATTGAGGGCCGCCCCTGCCTCCCAACCCACCCATGGGATCCAAGACGCCCACCGCTTCCCCCAAACTACCACTCCAGCCTCACCAGCGAAGGACCGATCCCCCAGGTGAGGCAACCCCAACTCACTCATTCTCCAGGGTCCATGGCGACGGCTGGGCTGCAGTCCCAGGAGTGGCCACCGCTCCCGGTGGCGCTGCTGGGAATAAGAGCTGCTGGCCCGCTGATTGGCTGGCAGCTTACGAGGTGGGAACTCCTCCCTTAAGTGGGTGCAAGTCCCGCCTCGGAACAATTAAAGCCCGGGGACCCGTAAAATACGGGAAGGATCCCCAGGCTAGGAGGAAGGGCGTTCGCCAGCGACTTTAACATCGGTGGCGGATTCCTGTTCACCCAAGGTAAAATTCAGCCCAGGTATTTAAAATTAAACCCTGTTACAAAATGACCAGGTGAAGATAGTAACAGACCCATAGACACCTTTCTCGCCTGGCCGTAACAGAAATTTGTGCGCAAGCGTCTGGATTGTTACCCACAGACGAACGAGTGAAATTGTAAGTGGGAAGCCAAATTGTTCCCAATCAAAAACAGCAAATTAATACAGGTTTTCTTGTGGTTGTTTGTGATTGAATACTAACATGTCTGCAACTGAAGCAAGTAGCTCTCCAAGCCAGGGTGAAGTAACATAGAATATAGGAGCAGGAGTAGGCCATCCAGCCCTTCAAGCCTGCTCTGCCATTCATTATGATCATGGCTGATCATCCAACTCGGTAATCTGTTTCCCCTTTCCCCCCATATCCTTAGATCCCTTTTGCCCCAAGAGCTACATCTAACTCCTTCTTAAAAACATACAATTGTTTGGCCTCAACTGCTTTCTGTGGTAGAGAATTCCACAGGCTCACCAGGCTCTCTGGGTGAAGAAATTTCTCCTCATCTCAGTCCTGAAAGGTTTACCCCATACCCTTAGACTATGACCCCTGGTTCTGGACACCCCCACCATCGGGAACATCCTTCCTGCATCTACCCTGTCAAGTCCTGTTAGAATTTTATAGGTTTCTGTGAGATCCCCCCTCACTCTTCTGAACTCCAGTGAATATAATCCTAACCAACTCAATCGCTCCTCATACGTCAATCCCGCCATCCCAGGAATCAGTCTGGTAAACCTGCGCTCCACTCCCTCTATAGCAAGAACATCCTTCCTCAGATAAGGAGACCAAAACTGCACACAGTATTCCAGGTGTGGCCTCACCAAGGCCCTGTATAATTGCAGCAAGACATCCCTGCTCCTGTACTTGAATCTTCTCGCTATGAAGGTCAACATACCATTTTCCCTTTTTACCGCCTGTTGCACCTGCATGCTTACCTTCAGCGACTGGTGTATGAGAACACCCAGGTCTTGTTGCATATTCCCCTCTCTCAGTTTATAACCGTTCAAATAATAATCTGCCTTCCTGTTTTTGCTATCAAAGTGGATAACTTCACATTTATCTACATTATACTGCACCTGCCATGCATTAGCCCACTCACTCAACTTGTCCAAATCACCCGCCTCTCTGCATCCTCGTCACAACTCACCCTCCCACCCAGTTTTGTGTCATCTGCAAATTTGGAGATATTACATTTAGTTCCCTCATCTAAATCATTAATGTATATTGTGAATAGCTGGGGTCCTAGCACCGATCCCTGCAGTACCCTACTAGTCACTGCCTGCCAGTCAGAAAAAGACCCATTTATTCTTACTCTTTGTTTCCTGTCTGCCGACCAATTTTCTATCCATTGCAATACACTACTCCCAATCCCATGCGCTTTAATTTTACATGCTAACCTCTTATGTGGGACTTTGTCGAAATCCTTCTGAAAGTCCAAATAAACCACATCCACTGGCTCCCCCTCATCAACTCTACTAGTTACATCCTCGAAGAATTCCAGTAGATTTGTCAAGCATGTTTTCCCTTTCGTAAATCCAAGCTGACAGTCCGATTCTACCACTGTTCTCCAAGTGCTCTGCTATAAAATTTTTGATAATGGACTCTAGAATTTTCCCCAATACAGACATCAGGCTGACTGGTCTATTATTCCCTGTTTTCTCTCTACCTCCCTTTTTAAATAGTGGGGCTACATTAGCTACCCTCCAATCTGTAGGAACTGTTCCAGAGTCTATAGAATCTTGAAAAATGACACCAATGCATCCAATATTTCTAGGAACACTTCCTTAAGTACTCTGGGATGTAGATTATCAGGCCCTGGGGATTTATCGGCCTTCAATTCCATCAATTACCCCAACACCATTTCTCTACTCATACTGATTTCCTTCAGTTTATCCCTCTCACTAAACCCTGTGTTCCCCAACATTTCTGGTATGATATTTGTGTCCTCCTTTGTGAAGACAGAACCAAAGTATGCATTTAGTTGGTCAGCCATTTCTTTGTTCCCCATAATTAATTCCGCTGCTTCTGACTGTAAGAAACATACATTTGTCTTCACCAATCTTTTTCTCTTCACATACCTATAGAAGCTTTTACAGTCAGTTATTATGTTCCCTGCAAGCTTACTCTCGGACTCTACTTTCCCTTTCTTAATCAATCTCTTGGTCCTCCTTTGTTGAATTCTAAACTGCTCCCAATCCTCAGGTCTGTTGTTTTTTCTAGCAAATTTGTATGCCTCTCCCTTGGATCTAATGCTATCTCTAATTTCCCTTGTAAGCCATGGTTTGGCTACCTTTCCCGTTTTACTTTTGCGCCAGACAGGAATAAACTATTGTTGCAGTTCATCCATGTGCTCTTTGAATGTTTGCCATTGCCTATCCACCGTCATCCCAATCCATCATCGCCAACTAGCACCTCATACCTTTGTAGTTTCCTTTATTATGATTTAGGACCCTAGTCTCAGAATCAACTACGTCACTCTCCATCTTGATGAAGATTTCTATCATATTATGGTTGCTCATCCCCAAGGGGTCTTGCACAACTAGATTGTCAATTATTTCTCTCTCATTACACAATACCCAGTATGGGATGGCCTGTTCTCTAGTTGGTTTCGCAACGTATTGGTCCGGAAAACCATCCCATTTACACTCCATGAATTCCTCCTCTACGGTAATTTGAATTGCCCAATCTATATGCAGATTAAAGTCACCCATAATTACAGATGTTCCTTTATCGCATGCGTCTCTAATTTCCTGTTTAATGTCATTCCCAACATCACCACTACAGTTGGGGTCTATATACAACCCCCACGAAAGTTTTTTGCCCCTTAGTGTCTCTCAGTTCTACCCATACAGATTCTATATCGTCAGAGCTAATATCCTTCCTCAGCAATGCAACTCCACCGCCTTTTACTTTTTGTCTGTCCTTCCTAAATACTGAATACCTCTGGATGTTCATTTCCCATCCCTGGTCACCCTGCAGCCATGTCTCCGTAATCCCGACTATATTATCCCCATTTACATCTATTTGTGCGATTAATTCATCCACTTTATTGCGAATGCTATACGCGTTAAGGCACAAAGCCTTAAGGCTTGTCTTTTTAACATTACTTGTCCTCTTCCCACTATTTTTCACTGTGGCCCTGTTTGATTCTGGCCCTTGATTTCTCTGCCTATCACCTTTCTTATTCCCCTTACTGTCTTTTGTTCTTGTCCTTGATCCCCCCTGCTCTGACTCCTTGCAAAGGTTCCCACCCCCCTGCCATTTTAGTTTAAACCCTCCCCAACCACTCTAGCAAATACTCCCCCTAGGAGATCAGTCCCAGTCCTGCCCAGGTGTAACCTGTCCAGTTTGTACTGGTCCCACCTCCCCCAGAACCGGTCCCAATGTCCCAGGAATCTAAAACCCTCCCCCTCACACCATCTCTTCAGCCACGTATTCATATGATATATCCTGCTATTTCTACTCTGACCAGCATGTGACACTGGTAGTAATCCTGAGATCACTACCTTTGAGGTCCTACTTTTCAACTTACTTCCTAACTCCCTATATTCTGCTTTTAGGCCTCATCCTTTTTTTACCTATGTCGTTTGTACCAATGTGTACCACAACCACTGCTGTTCACCCTCCCCCTTCAGAATGTCCTGTAACCGCTCTGAGACATCCTTGACCCTAGCACCAGGGAAGCAACATACCATCCTGGAGTCTCGTTTGCGACTACAGAAACGCCTATCTATTCCCCTTACAATTGAATCCCCTATAACTATTGCATTCCCACACTTTTTACTCCTCCCTTGTGCCGCAGAGCCAACCGTGATGCAACAAATTGGGCTGTTGCTGCTTTCCGCTGAGAGGCCATTCCCCCAACAGTATCCAAAGCAGTATATCTGTTTAGCAGGGGAATAACCACAGGATATTCCTGCACTGCCTGCCTAGTCCTTTTGCTCTGCCTGGTGGTCAACCATTCCCTTCCTGCCTGTGGAGTCTGAGCCTGTGGCGTGACCACCTCTCTGTACGTGCTATCCAAGATACTCTCCGCTTCGCGGATGCTCCACAGTGTCCCCAGCCGCTGCTCCAGCTCTGAAACCCGGGCTTCCAGGAGCTGCAGCTGGAGACACTTCCTGCACACATGCTGGTCCTGGACACTGGAATTGTTCCCGGCTTCTCTCATAGAGCACGAGGAGCACACCGCAGCTTTGAGCTCTCCTGCCATGACTTAACCCTTTAAATTAAACCTTTTGGAAGATGCTTAATATCAAATAATATCAATCACTCTAGGGCCCTTCTTCCCTTGTCCTCATTACTACAGAACTCCCTAAAAAGTACTACTTACTATATATGAAAAGAAACTGTAGACCTTTCTTACCTTAGTTACTAAGCCAGCTATTTAGAGCTATTCCCTTACATCAGTTACTCACCAACCAAACACCTTGTAGCTTTCCTGTGATGTCACTGTTGACATTTCTTTTCAAACTCAGGCGCACCTGGACTGCTCCCCCAGAAGGTAAGAGACTGGGCCTCGATCCTCGGGTTCAATTTATAGGCTCCGCTCTCGACGTTCTCCCCACAGGTCCACTCTGCTCCTCTCCACTCCGCTCCCGGAAAGTAAAAGACTGGGCCTCAATCCTCGGGTTCGATTTATAGGCTCTGCTCTTGGCATTCTCCCCACAGGTCCGCTCCACTCTGCTCCCAGAAGGCAAGAGACTGGGCCTCTATCCTCGGGTTGGATTTATAGGCTCTGCTCTCGGTGTTCTCCCCACAGGTCTGTTCTGCTCCGCTCCGCTCCCAGAAGGTAAGAGACTGGCCCTCGATCCTCGGGTTCAATCTATAGGCTCCACTCTCGGTGTTCTCCCCACAGGTCCGCTCCGCTCTTGGAAGGTAAGAGACTGGGCCTTGATCTTCGGGTTCGATTTATAGGCTCCACTCTCGACGTTCTCCCCACAGGTCCGCTCCGCTCCCGGAAGGTAAGAGATTCAGGATAATTTAAAAGCACTGTCTATGGAGGAGTTGAGAAAAATGGCTGAGCAGTGTGGGATCACTGTGCATAGCAAAACTAGGAAGTCTGAACTCCGAAGGCTAGTGGCCAACCATTTTTCCCTTGAATCCGAAGAAGCAGAGGCAGTGTTAGAAGCAGATCCAGACAGGGTACTGCTAGCAAAGATACAATCGGAACAAAAGAAACTTGAATTAGAAGAAAGGGAGAGAGGGCCTTCCAAAAGTAATGTGAAGAAAACAAAAGGCAGGAGAAGGAACGAGAGAGAGAGAGAGAGAGGAGACAGAAAGAAAATTCCAGAAAGAATGCGAAGAGAGTTGATGCGGCTTGAGTTAACTAAGGGGCGACAGAGTAACCCTAGTGAAAGCATGGCCAATATGGAGGAGCACAATTCAGGACTAGGTACAAGATTGCTAAAATTCGCTCAATTAATTACAAAATTCAATGAGGAAGATGTGGAAGTGTGTCTTTCAGGAAACTAGCAAGGCAGCTAAAATGAGAGCAGGTCTCTTTTACTGCAAAGCAAACTAACCAGAAAAGCCTATGTTGTTGCCAGGTGAGAGTTCATCAAATTATGAACTGACCAAAAATGCTATCCTCAGGGCATATGAATTAGTACCTGAAGCCTTTCGCCAAAAGTTTAGGACCCTCAAAAAGCAAGCCAATCAAACTTATCTGGAGTTTGAAAGAAGTAAGCAGCTGGCTTTTGACCAGTGGCTGAGGGTTTTAAAAATTCAGCTTAACTATGAGACTCTCAGAGAAGTGATCCTGTTAGAGGGAATTAAAAACTCTCTCCCATTCTCAATAAAAACTCAGGTAGAGGAACAGCTGGTTCAGGGAGCCTGGCAAGCAGCTGTTCTGGCCAATGAGTTTGCTTTAATTTATAAGTCAGTGTCCCAGGGGAGAACCTTTCCTAATCACTCCCACAAATCCGAAAAGGACAAAGGGTAGGAAGGTGATATCCGCCCAGGCAGTCCTGGAAGAGAAAGGAAAGCAGGAGACACGGGGCCCTCCTCCAGCCAAAAAGGAAGGTGCTGTGAGCAAGAGTGAGACCCGGAGACCCCTGTGTGCTTCCATTGTAATAAGGCTGGGCATTTAAAAGCTGATTGCTAGAAACTAAAGGGGAAACCGGTAGGGTTAATCAGGGCACACCTGTTCAGTGCAGGCAGGACCCTGATGGAAAACACAGAACAAGCTTTGGCTTTAAATGCAGTAAGAGTGCAACCCAGGAAGCTTACTACAGCCAGTGCAGGAAAAGTTAATAGGATTCCTGAAGGTTATCAGGGTTTTGTGTTTGAAGCAACCCCATATCTCACAAATCTGTACCTGTACACCGGGTGCACCTGGAGTGCGACTTAGTTTTGGGACCGGTGACTGTAGAGATTGTCCCTAGTTTGCCTGGGGACAGGTTGACCTGCTCCTAGGTAATGATCTGGCAGGGGTGAAGGCGGTAGGCCACCCAGTAGTGAAAGAAAGACCACAGGAGGTCAGAGAGACAGGGCGGTGGCAGGAGACGGTTTCCTGCAGTTTCCTTGAATGTGTACTGGGTCAGACCATGATCAAACAACTTCCCCAGAGGAGACTGCATCGGCACTGCAGGCAGATGACCATGAGGTCTGCCTGGCCGAGACTTTCTTTGGAAAGTTACGAGACCCAGGAATGAATTAAATGGATTTTCCCTAGCTGAGACTCAGCGAGCCGACCCAGCATTGCGAGTTAGCACAGGCTGTCCAGTCTGAAAGTGAAGCAGAGGGAGTCCCTGATTGCTACTATTTAAAGAATGAGGTACTGATGAGGAAATGGAGTTCTCCTCACAGACCTGAAAACAAGGAGTGGACAGTAGTTCACCAGTTAGTGGTGCCAGAGAGGTACCGGTGAGAAATATTAAGAAGGGCCCACGAGACTACAGTGGCTGTACATGCCGGTATACGAAAGACCAAAGCCCGCATAAGTCAGCACTTTGACTGGCCAAAACGCCGCAAAGATGTGATGGAGTACTACAGGAGTTGCTAAATGTGCCAGGTTGAGGGGAAACCCCAACTTAGTGAAATCTGCACCCCTAAGTCCTGTACCAGTGTTAGGAGGACTCTCCAGCAGAGGGCTGGTGAACTGTAAGGGACCCCCGTCGAGAACAAAGGGGGACAGGCAGGCACATGGCTGGCAAACGTTTAGAAAGAGAAGGGGGAAAAGTGACCAAAAGGACAGGTTAAAGGAAGTCCGGGAAGAATCCCGGATGAAAACCCCTATCGTCCGGTCAACCAACCCCAAAAATGTGAAAAGTTAGACCCAACGTCCTCCTATGTAAATGCAGACTCTAGAAGCACCCCACCAGAGTTGCTGACAGCATTTACAGGAACCTGCAGAGACAAAGAGAGACCTCTAGGGGGCAGAGAAACCGTGAGGGTGATGCCTCACCTAGTTGAAGTGTCACAGAAGAATGCAGTTACGTCTGCACAAATACCTGCAGGTAGGGAGTGTCCCAGAGAACAAAGGGGAGAGTAACAAAGACTCCTCCCTCACAGTCAGAGCAAAAGGGAACCACCCAGCCCTTGAAGTCAAAAGTCTTTGCATAACTCAGAGAGGTCAGGATAGACCCGACCACTACTATTCTCCTGAGAACAAAGGGGAAATTAAAGCAGCCCTGGCACCCAGAACAGACCAGTTTTAATAAGCTTTAAGATTGGTGAATGAATGGAAATGAATGAGAGAAATGCATGGTTTTCTTTCTGTATCTTATATTTCTCTCAAACTCTGTAATGAAATGCAACTTTTTTCTTCAAATCACGTTTCATTCCCCTGGGTGTGGAGGTGTCAGGCAAACCCTTCACCTGCCAAGACTGAGGCACACATGATTTTGCCACATGAATATTAAAACTTAAAATTGCAAGCCCCTGGCTGGAAGGACATTTGCATAGTACCAAACAGTGTTGAAACAAAGGAACCAGTCCCTGCCTCAATACACAGAAGAGACCTGGTCAAACCAGTTGGTCATGTGACTGCTAGCCAATAAGGGGAGTTTTAAACTGGAAAAATAGAATTTGAACTCAGAATGCTGTGTGCTCCTGGAACTGAAGCAAGAATTACCTCCTCTCCTGTCTGCCTGTTCATCTCTCAGGGAACTGAATCTTGTGAAGACATGTGAACCTCAAAGAGAGAAAACTTTCCTACATGAACAAGGTTTAAGCAGAATACTGGGCCCCAATGAAACGCAAGAATTACCTACAAAAGGACTATACTGTGAGCAAAGCACAGTAATAAGATATTGCCTCAAACTGTTCCACTTTATCTCTTCTTTTTTCTGTCCCTATCTGCATATATATATCACGTGTGCATGCTAGCGTGGGCGTGTCATATATCCGTAGGCGTGAACCATATTAGAGTTTAAGTTAAGTTTAATAAATTTCACTTTTCTTCTTTAAACCAAAGAAAGCCTGTTTCTGCTCATTTCTTTGCCTTATAATTGGAAAGCTGTGAACAAGAATTCACAAAGGGGAAGCTCAAAACACAGTGTGTTTAAAATTAAACCCTGTTACAATAAGACCAGATGAAGACAGTAACAGACCCCTAGACACCTTTCTCACCTGGTCCTAACAAGAGTCTATAAATTCTTGTATAAAGGGAATCAGAAAGTTGCTTGAGGAGGAACATTAAAGGGTATGGGGAGTGAGTAGGAGAGTGTAATTAGCTTATGTTAGTGTTGTTCAATACACTTGCCACTCACCACATGTGGCAAATCTGCCACAGACACCTGGCGAATTGAGGCTGTTCATTGTTAGAGCCACACAATATATTGTGTTAAAATTGCAGTGGTGGGTATGAGTGTAGGTGTCACTCTCTAGACCGTTATTTGTCATCTATCCCTAATTGAACAAGGAAGAATCAATCACGTTGCTGTTAGACCCGAGTCACATATCGGTCAGACTGCGACTAAGTTTATCGCAATATAGTTCAGTTGTTGGGTTTCTAATGACCTGGAAGTTGAAGGACCACTTGTTCAATGAAACAAGAAAAATAGTCTACCATCTGTAACCTTCTCTGTTCCTATTCTGTCTGGGTGCCTCTAATGACAATACATTTAGATCTGGGGGAGCGCTCCGTGAAGCTTTGTGAAAGCAGGTCCAGTCTTTGGAAGCAAAGCGCCTGATTGCTTTTGAAATTTTCTTGGGGAATCTAGTGGCACAGGAGGTTCGAACTGAAAAACTTGGTTTTGTTAAGCTGGAAGTTGGCAGTTTTCACGAAACAGTTGAGGTGTGTGTGCGACCGACAGTGCTGCATGGAAATGTGCAATTTTGGCAAGCTGGGGTGGTGCAGCAACATCCAAATGTGATCAGTCTTCATCTTATTCTGTTGAAATGATCAATTGAAAAGAATAGGGTGCTAGTGGTGTAAAAGGAGGTTGGCCATGAGTCAAAGGTCTATTAAATGTCTGGACGTTGTTTTCGGAAATGGCAGATGACAGAGCATATGCAAGACAGCAGCTGATATGTAGAGATTTGTCAATTCTTTTCCCTCTCCGAGTCTCCTAATATATCAATTCTGATAAAATAGAGACAATTTACACTTGAAGAAATTTGTTTTTTGAAATAAACTGGAGCACGCAATCAGAAACAGAACACTTCACTTAACAAATTGTCATCACCCTTTGAGAGCGTATACAGCAGGCCAAACAGTTGGATTGCAAAACCCTTTTGAAGCTGTTCTGATTCTGGCAGTGAGAGTATCCATCTTGATTGCCGATGGTTTAAAGCCTCAAACCTATTTTCAAAAGATTGCACTTTTGTTTTATTAATATTGCACATATTTTGTAACATGTGGCGAATACGGTGACCTGATCGCCATAGGTTTGGGAAGCATCAAAATCCTATTGGATAACATAGGCCTAAGTGACTCCTGTCAAAAAATAAGGCAAAGAAAACTGCATGGACAGGGGAGGGGAGAAAGAAGTAACATAATACAGGAAATAAGAGAGACAGCAGCCAAACCAAAGTGAGAAGTCAACTTAACAGTGAATGTGCTCATATTTCTCATTGTAGTTGAAAGAAAAAGCTACTAAACAGCTTATATTTGTCAAAGTAGCCAGATGTGATTAGATAATCAAAGCTAAAGTTTTCCAGAATATTGAGAATTTTTAAAATATACTGTTTATGAGATATGCTAACAATACCTTGATAACAACAAAATGCTCCAGGATTGAAGTTAAATCACCAAAGCACTGCAAAATGTGGGGAACCAGCTTATTGATGAACTACACAACAATCAGTGTCATGTCAATCGCCGCAGAGGTACAATTTATTTTTCTTAACAGAACAAACCTCTTATTGACACTATCTTGCAAAAAAAAAACAAGCAGATTTCTGTGCAGGGAGAAGCTGTCTCGGCCAAAAATACATTCTGTACAGGCTTGTCTAGGGAACAACATAACAACAGCTCCTATTTGTTACCTTCATTGATTTTAAAAAGCCATTCAATTTGATTGATGAATGGTGAAAGTCAGGCCCAAGGAGGAAGAATGCAGTTGACACTGAGTTGTAGATATGGTATGAAGTATTAATGACAACAAAAGTAAAAGCATCCAGCACATGCTACTTACTTCATGTTGCTGTCCAGTACTAAACACTACAGTATGCTTCAGAAAGTGGCGTGAGTAGTCAGATTGTTATAAGAACAACTCGGATAGCTCCAGCATTATGGATGTATGTCTCATTAGTTTGAAGTTTCAACGAGGATTCTTCAAGGAGGTAAATTAACTCTATTCTTCTTCATTATTGACACTGATTATAAGCAGCATAAATCAAATGTTGAACTTATCATTCTTCCAATATGATCTATTTACAGTCTTAAATGACTTGTAAAATAGATTACTATCAATAGAAGCAGTTTAAATAGATCTAAGAGCTCCAAAAACCTTGGGGCGGCACAGTGGCGCAGTGGTT
The DNA here is from genome assembly GCF_036365525.1 of Heterodontus francisci. NCBI lineage: Eukaryota > Metazoa > Chordata > Chondrichthyes > Heterodontiformes > Heterodontidae > Heterodontus > Heterodontus francisci. Next base: position 48,359,910 of record NC_090374.1, read on the forward strand.
AGCACTGCAGTCTCACAGCTCTAGTGACCCGGGTTCAATTCTGGGTACTGCCTGTGTGGAGTTTGCAAGTTCTCCCTGTGTCTGCGTGGGTTTCCTCTGGGTGCTCTGGTTTCCTCCCACATGCCAAAGACTTGCAGGTTGATAGGTAAATTGGCCATTATAAATTGCCCCTAGTATAGGTAGGTGGTAGGGAAATATAGGAACAGGTGGGGATGTGATAGGAATATGGAATTAGTGTAGGATTAGTATAAATGGGTGGTTGATGGTCGGCACAGACCTGGTGGGCCGAAGAGCCTGTTCAGTGCTGTATCTCTAAATAAATAAAAAGAACTGTGAAGTATGATTTGATAATAAGTGAAAAGAAAGCCTTGTGATTATATAGTACTTTTCATGACCACCGGACATCTCAAAATGCTTTACAGCCAATTAAGTACTTTTGGGGCTGGATTCTATAGAGCCCTCAACGTCGGGACCCATGGCGGTGGGGGTGGGTGTGGGGACGATGGGGGGTGGGGCCTGAAGATAGCCTCGGATGAGGCCCACCACGGACCTCGATGCTGGCAGGACCCAGCCCGATATTGCCAGCAGCGGCGCCCCCTCCACCGCTCGACAATGGGACTGCAATTTAAATATTTAAATAAATTAAAAATAGCGGAATTAATTACTCTCCCATCGCCTCCTAATGTCCTGCCGTGATCTTCACCCCGGCGGCTGGCACTGCCGTGCCTTTGGATCCCCATCTAGTGAAACGAAGTGTAACACTGGTGAGGAGGGGGGAGAGGTATGTTTCTATGTTTCTCAGTGCTGGGGTGGGAGGCAGGGGGTGGTGGGGACAGGGTCAAATTAGCATCATGGGTGTAGGGGATGGTGGGAAGGTCTCTAGTTTATAGTTTGTACAGTTTGCGGGAGGGAAGGCCTGATTGTAAAGATAAGTGTTTAGGAGGGGAAAGGGCAAATAATTAATTTAATTGATATTGGGGGATGAGAGAGGGGCAAAAGAAATGTATTTATTTATTTTGATTCAATTTCACTTGAAATATTTAAATGTCCCAGTAGGGCTAACAGCCCTTTAAAAATGGTGTCAGCGCCTGCACACAGGCAGAAGATGATATTGCTGGGAACGGACAGCCCGCCCCCTCCACATGATCGGGGAAACGGCCTGCCCTGGCTCTTTAAATGAGCTGCCGCATTTGGAATTGCTGCAGCTCTTTGGCGTGAATGCGGGCAGCCATTTTTCTGCGCACTGCCAAATTTCGGCGGTGGGCTTATAGAATTCAGTCCTTGAAGTGTAGTCACTGTTGTAATGTAGGAAACACAGCAGCCAACTCCTACAAACAGCAATGTGATAATGACCAGGTAATCTGTTTTTGTGATGTTGATTAAAGGATAAATATTCGTCAAGACACTGGGGATAACTCCCCTGCTCTTCTTCAAATAGTGCCATGAGATTTTTTACATCACCTGAGAGGACAAAAAGGGCCTGGGTTTAGCATCTCATCCAAAAGACAATACTTCCGACACTGCTGCTGTCCCTCAGTACTGCACTGGAGTGTCAGCCTTGATTTTGGTGCTCAAGTTCTAGAATAATAATAGATGCATAATAAATAGTTGACACATAATAAGTGGAGATTTAAAAATATCAGTGATTATTATGAGAAAACAAAGCACAAAACTGTCCTGAACTATAAATACAAACATATGAACTCGGAGGAGGAGTAGGCTATTCGGCCCCTCGAGCCTGCTCTGCCATTCGATAAGATCATGGCTGATGTGTTAACCCCACTTTCCTGCCTACCCGTGATACCCTTTGATTCCATTGTTTGTCAAGAATCTGTCTACCTCTGCCTTAAAAACATTCAATGACTCTGCCTCCAATGCTCTCCGGGGAAGAGAGTTCCACAGACTAAAGACCCTCTGAGAGAAGAAAATTCTCCTTATCTCTGTCTTAAGTGGGAGACCCCTTATTTTTAAACTGTGCCCCCTATATTTTGTCTCTCCCACAAGGGGAAAATTCCTTTCAGCATCCACCCTGTCAAGTCCCCTCATGATCTTATATGTTTCAGTAAGATCACCTCTCATCCTTCTAAACTCTAATGAATACACATGCAACCTGTCCAACCCTTCCCCATAAGATAACCCTCTCATCCCAGGAATCAGTCGAGTGAACATTCTCTGAACTGCTTCCAATGCAATTATATCCTTTCTTAAGTAAGGAGACCAAAACTGTACACAATACTCTAGCTGTGGTCTTGCCAATGCTCTGTACAACTGTAGCAAAACATCTCTACTTTTATATTCCATTCCCTGTGCAATAAGTGACAACATTGCATTTGCCTTCTTAATCACTTGCTGTACCTGCATACTACAAACATACGAATTAGGAACAGAAGTAGGCCATTTGGCCGCTCAAGCCTGCTCCGCCATTCAATAAGATCATGGATGATCTGTTTGTGTCTCAAATTCCACTCTCCCATCTACCCCAGATAACCTTTGATTCCCTTGCCTAACAAGAATATATCTCCCTCCGCCTTAAAAATATTCAATGACCCCACCACCACCTCCTTCTGAAGCAGAGGATTCCAAAGTTGCACAACCCTCTGAGAGAAATAATTTCTCCTCATCTCTGTCCTAAAAGGGCGATCCCTAATTTTCACAGTGTCCCCTAGTTCTGGACTCACCCACAAGAGGAAACATCATTTCCACATCCACCTTGTCAAGACCGTTCAGGATCTTATAAACTTCAATCAAGTTTCCCCTCACTCTTCTAAACTCCAGTGAAAACAAGCCCAGTCTGTCCAACCTTTCCTCATAAGACAACCCACTCATTCCAGGTATCAATCTCGTAAACCTCCTCAGAACCGCCTCCAACACATTTACATCCTTACTTTAATAAGGAGACCAAAACTGCACACAGTACTCAAGATGTGGTCTCACCAATACCCTGTATAATTGAAGCATAACATCTTTACTTTTATTTTCAATTCCTCTTGTAATAATGGATAGCATTCCATTAGTTTTTTTTATTATTTACTGTATCTGCATGCTAACTTTTTGTGACTCATGCACCAGAACACCTCGATCCCTCTGCACCTTGGTATTCTGCAGTCGTTCTCCATTTAAGTAATACTCTGCTTCTTTTATTCTTCCTGCCAAAGTAAACAACTTCACATTTTCTCACATTATATTCCATCTGCCAGATTTTTGCCCACTCACTCAATCTATCTATATTGGTCTGCAACCTCCTTATGTCCTCTTCACAACATACTTTCCTACCTATCTTTGTGTCATCTGCAAATTTAGCTACCATGCAAATGGACTGCTGGGTGGAGCACTACCTAGAACTGTACTCCAGGCAAAATGTTGTCACTGAGACCGCCCTCAATGCAGCCCAGTCTCTGCGAGTCATGGATGAGCTGGACGTACAGCCAACAAAATCAGAACTCAGTGATGCCATTGATTCTCTAGCCAGGGAAAAGCCCCTGGGAAGGACGGCATTACCCCTGAAATAATCAAGAGTGCCAAGCCTGCTATACTCTCAGCACTCCATGAACTGCTTTCCCTGTTCTGGGATGAGGGAGCAGTACCACAGGACATGCGCGATGCCAACATCATCACCCTTTATAAGAACAAGGGTGACCGCGGTGACTGCAACAACTACCATGGAATCTCCCTGCTCAGCATAGTGGGGAAAGTCTTCGCTCGAGTCGTTTTAAACAGACTCCAGAAGCTGGCTGAGCGTGTCTACCCTGAGGGACAGTGTGACTTTCGAGCAGAGAGATCCACCATTGACATGCTGTTCTCCCTTTGCCAGCTACAGGAGAAATGCCGTGAACAACAGATGCCCCTCTACGTTGCTTTCATTGATCTCACCAAAGCCTTTGACCTCGTCAGCAGACGTGGTCACTTCAGACTGCTAGCAAAGATCGGATGTCCACCAAAGCTACTAAGTATCATCACCTCATTCCATGACAATATAAAAGGCACAATTCAGCATAGCGGTGCCTCATCAGACCCCTTTCCTATCCTGAATGGTGTGAAACAGGGCTGTGTTCTCGCACCTACATTGTTTGGGATCTTCTCCTCCCTGCTGCTCGCAATTGCGTTCAAGTCTTCAGAAGAAGGAATTTCCCTCCACACAAGATCAGGTGGCAGGTTGTTCAACCTTGCCCGTTTATGAGCAAAGATCAAAGTGCGGAAGGTCTTCATCAGGGAACTCCTCTTTGCTGACGATGCTGCATTAACATTCCACACAGAAGAGTGTCTGCAGAGACTCATCGACAGGATTGCGGCTGCCTGCGACGAATTTGACCTAACCATCAGCCTCAAGAAAACGAACATCATGGGACAGGACATCAGAAATGCTCCATCCATCAATATTGGTGATCACGCTCTGGAAGTGGTTCAAGAGTTCACCTACCTAGGCTCAACTATCACCAGTAACCTGTCTCTAGATGCAGAAATCAACAAGCGCATGGGAAAGGTGTCTGCTGCTATGTCCAGACTGGCCAAGAGAGTGTGGGAAAATGGCGCACTGACACGGAACACCAAAGTCTGAATGTATCAAGCCTGTGTCCTCAGTACCTTGCTCTATGGCAGCGAGGCCTGGACAACGTATTTCAGCCAAGAGCGACGTATCAATCCATTCCATCTTCGCTGCCTCCGGAGTATCCTTGGCATCAGGTAGCAGGACCGTATCTCCAATGCAGAAGTCCTCGGGGTGGCCAACATCCGCAGCATATACACCCTACTGAGCCAGTGGCGCTTGAGATGGTTTGGCCATGTGAGCTGTATGGAAGATGGCAGGCATTGTGCAGCGAGCTCGTCACTGGTATCAGACCCACCGGCTGTCCATGTCTCCGCTTTAAAGACGTCTGCAAACGCGACATGAAGTCCTGTGACATTGACCACAAGTCGTGGGAGTCAGTTGCCAGTGATCGCCAGAGCTGGTGGACAGCCATAAAGGCAGGGCTAAAGAGTGGCGAATCAGAGAGACTTAGCCGTTGGCAGGAAAAAAGACAGAAGCGCAAGGAGGGAGCCAACTGTGTAACAGCCCCGACAGCCAATTTTATCTGCAGCGCCTGTGGAAGAGTCTGTCACTCTAGAATTGGCCTTTATAGCCACTCCAGGCGCTACTTAACAAACCACTAACCACCTCTAGGCGCTTACCCATTGTCTCTTGAGACAAGGAGGCCAAAGAAGAGGAAGACCATCACTCCCCTCACCTAAGTCACTGATATAAATTGTACAAATTTGAGGCCACAGCACAGGCCCCTGCGGGACTCCACTCGTCGCTTCTTGCCAATTAGAAAAAGACCCATTTATGCATACTGTCTGTTTTCTCGAGCCAGCCAATCTTCTATCCATGCTAATATGTTACCCCCTACACCTTGAACTCCTACTTTGCGCAATAACCTTTATGTGGCACCTTGTCAAATGACTTCTGGAAATCCAGGTACAGTATGTCAACGGGCTCCCCTTTATCCACAGTGCATGTTACTCTTTCAAAGAGCTCTAATAAATTGGTTAAACATGATTTCCCTTTCACAAAAGCATGCTGACTATTCCCAATTACCTAGAGCTTTTCTATGGGCCCAGTTACAGCCTCCTTAATGATTAATTCTAACATCTCCCCCACGACAGACGTCAAGCTGACTGGCGTAGGGGGCCAGAAGATCATTCTGGCAGAGGCCCGCCATGGAGGCCTAACCCAGGAGAGACTGGGCCAATTCTCCTGGCGCTGGTGAGGCTCCGCAGTGGTTCCCCCTGCCACTGGGCAACGGGAACACCATTTTAATATTTAAATCAATAAAATGAATTCATTTAAATATAAAATATACTTACTGGCAATCTTCCTAATAGCACTGTTGGTGTACCTACACCCCAAGGTCTGCAGCTGTTCAAGAAGGCAGCCTACACCACCTTCTCAAGGGCAATTAACGATGGCAATAAATGCTGGCATAGCCCACGACACCTACATCCCCTGAACGAATAAAAGAAATGTCAAATGCCTTCTGGAAATCCAAGTACACTACATCCACCGGTTTTCCTTTATTCACGTTGCTGGTTACTTCCTCAAAGAACTCTAATAAATTAATCAAACACGATTTCCCTTTCACAAAACCATGTTGACTCTGTCTGATCACATTGAGATTTTCTAAATGACCTGCTAGAACCTCCTTAATGATAGATTCCAACATTTTCCCTATGACAGATGTTAAGCTAACTGGCCTGTAGTTTCCTGCTTTCTGTCTTCCACCTTTTTTGTATAATGGAGTTACATTTGCTATTTTCCAATCTGATGGGACCTTTTCAGAATCTAGGGAATTTTGAAAAATTACAAACATATGAACATACAAATTAGGAGCAGGAGTAGGCCATTCAGCCCCTCGAGCCTGCTCTGCAAATTAAAACCAGTATATCCACTATCTCAGCAGACACTTCTTTTAAGACCCTAGGATGAAGTCCATCACGACCTGGGAACATGTCAGCTTTTAGTCCTAATAATTTTCTCGGTACTCTTTCCCTGGTGATGGTAGTTGTTTCAAGTTCCTCCCTCCCTTTCAACTCTTGATTCACATTAACTTCTGGGACCCTATTCTTTATAATGAGGCAATTGAAAAATACAATGGTCTCACTTTTTCTCATTTGCTCTTCCTCTTCATTATCTGCAACTGCAGCATCATCTTTTGGATGTACATTAATGACAGTCAGCTCAGCAAGCAGCTGTACCATTTCGCTGTATTTCTCCAGAATGCACAGCTGAAAGGGTGGTCGAAGCAGATTCAATAATAGCTTTCTGAGGGAATTGGATAAATATGTGAAGGGCAAAAATTTGCAGGGCTATGGGGAAAGGACAGAGGAATGAGACTATCTGAATAGCACTTTTAAAAAGTCAGCTTAGGCATGATGAGCTGAATGACCTCCTTCTGCGCTGTATCACCCTACAATTCTATTATTCAACCCATTACCTCGATCCCACAGCTTACTTCAATTCTGTCAGATTGCTTGCCTGATATCCAGTTATGAATGGTCTTATCTCCCTTCAGATCATCTTTAGGCCCCAGCACAAACTCTGCTGCTTGCCATTAATTCTAATACCCTCCACTACATACCTCTGCCTTTCACCTAAACAAACCATTTGCAAACTAGCTGCTCTACTTGACTCTCAGTTAACACCATATCTTTTCCATCTCCATGGGTGCTTGCTAACACCTCTGCAACATTGCCTGACTCTGCTACCATCTCAACACTTTGCTGCTGAAACTCTCATATATGTTTTCATTACCTCTAAACTGAATTTGGCCTAACCATCAGCCTCAAGAAAACGAGCATCATGGGGCAGGACGTCAGAAATGCTCCATCCATCAATATTGGCGACCACGCTCTGGAAGTGGTTCAAGAGTTCACCTACCTAGGCTCAACTATCACCAGTAACCTGTCTCTAGATGCAGAAATCAACAAGCACATGGGAAAGACTTCCACTGCTATGTCCAGACTGGCCAAGAGAGTGTGGGAAAATGGCGCACTGACACGGAACACAAAAGTCCGAATGTATCAGGCCTGTGTCCTCAGTACCTTGCTCTATGGCAGCGAGGCCTGGACAACGTATGTCAGCCAAGAGCGAGGTCTCAATTCATTCCATCTTCACTGCCTCCGGAGAATACTTGGCATCAGGTGGCCGGACCGTATCTCCAACACAGAAGTCCTCGAGGCGGCTAACATCCCCAGCATATACACACTACTGAATCAGCGGCGCTTGAGATGGCTTGGCCATGTGAGCCACATGGAAGATGGCAGGATCCCCAAAGACACATTGTACAGCGAGCTCGCCACTGGTATCAGACCCACCGGCCGTCCATGTCTCCACTTTAAAGACGTCTGCAAACGCGACATGAAATCCTGTGACATTAATCACAAGTCGTGGGAGTCAGTTGCCAGCGTCCGCCAGAGCTGGCGGCTAGCCATAAAGGCGGGGCTAAAATGTGGCGAGGCGAAGAGACTTAGTAGTTGGCAGGAAAAAAGACAGAGGCGCAAGGGGAGAGCCAACTGTGAAACAGCCCCGACAAACAAATTTTTCTGCAGCACCTGTGGAAGAGCCTGTCACTCGAGAATTGACCTTTATAGCCACTCCAGGCGCTGCTTCACAAACCACTGACCACCTCCAGGCGCTTATCCATTGTCTCTCGAGATAAGGAGGCCAAAGAAGAAACTGAATAGGCTGAATTTTACAATCGCACTGAAATCGGCAGCGGTTAAAACAATGCGGCCACATATCGTGGAGCCGCTGCAATCCTAAGCACGACGGCTCATTTAAATAGCCGGGATGGGTCGTGCCCCCCCAATCACATGAAGGGGGTGAGCTGTCCATCCCCGGCAATAGCGTCAGCTGCCTGTGGGCAGGCGCTAACGCCATTTTTAAAGGGCTTTGAGCCATAACGTTAAATTTAAATATTTAAAGCTGAAGTGAATGAAAAAAAATTTAATCCATTTATTTTGCCTCTCTCCCACCCCCCAATAACAATTAACATAATTATTTTCCTTCTCCCACCACAAAACAGTTACCTTGTCCACCTGACCTGCCCCCGCCACCAAATGAATAAACTTTAACCTCAAACCGTTCCCACCATCCCCTACACCAATGATGTAACTTTGACTCCATTCTCCGTCCCCCCCTGCACTGAGAAACTTACCCCCTCCCCCCTCCCCACAAGTGTTCCGCCTCGTTTCCCCGGACAGGGATCTGAAGGCGTGTGAGTGCCAGCCAGCAGCAGGAAGATCGAAGCGGGACAGACGGCGGTGGTGTAAGTATGATTAATGCATTCATTACTATTTATTTAAGTATGTAAATGGGGGTCCCGTCACCGAGCGGTTTTGGGGGGTGCCTGCCACGAGGCCTCGCTGCCACCAGCAATATCGGACCGTGCCCGCCCGGCGTCGGGGTGCATGGCAGCCCACTCCTTCCACTGGCACACCCTCCCTCCCCTCACCACCACGGACCCTGAGGTCGGGGGGGGTCTGTAAAATCCAGCCCAACAACTCTAAAACTCCCCTTTCTGATCTCTTCTACTCCACGATCAATAAGCTCCTACTTGTCCAAAACACAGGCATAGTTACCTAGTTCTGAACAAAGTTCCATTCGCCCGTCATTCCTGCCCTCGTTACCCTGCATTGGTTTTTAAAAAAAATTCATCTCAAGGGATGTGGGTGTCGCTGGTAAGGCCAGCATTTGATGCCCATCCCTAATTGCCCTTGACAAAGTATTGCTGAGCTGCCTTCTTGAACAACTTCCCATTCCCCTACACTTTGGCTTTGCCTTTAAATCTCCATGGCCTTGCCCAATTCTATCTTTGCAATCCCCTCCAGTCCTATATCCCTCTTGAACATGGTTCATTTGACCGCAGCCTTTATGCAACTTCTCCTCCTTTTGCCCCACCATTGGAGCAGTATTTTCAGCCATCAGGATGCAACTCTCTGGAATGTCCTCCCAAAATCTTTTTCTCTCTCTTCTTCAAAAACCTTCAAAAACCATGGTTTTGATCATTTCACCCTTTCTGGCTCAGTGTATGTTTTCCTTACACATATTTGAAATGGCTTGGATCACTTTTTATGTTAAAGTTGGGGATGGGGGGGGGGGGGGTGGTGGTGAAAGTTAATTTCAACTTTGACAAAGGCACAAAGCAGACGGTAGCAGATTAGTCCACACCCTGCTGATTTCCATTGACTCACATGAATGATGTAAGACTGGTTTTGTACTGCCCATTTAGCATCTTCGCTGAAGTTGAATTTTACCCCATGGTATATGAATATTATTATAGTTTCTATATGTCATCTCATTGTGGATACTTTCTGAATATAAGGACATATAAAAAATCCCAATCTTCATTCCAAAAATTCAAGAGAACCTGAATATCAAGTTCATTTCCACTTGATCTAAGGGTTAGCAATATTCACCTATGAGTCCTTATATAGCATCCTGAAGTTCAGTTGAATATACCTTCTGCTGTTAAGGACTTTTATTTGAGGTCACACATTCAGTGCACATCACTAACAAGAAAGCTGAAGGCAGTGTCCCCTGCCCAAACCTACCCATTAGCGCTAACTGCATTAGGTAAGGTATATGCGCAGAAGCCCGAAGCTGAGTCAATCGACACCTGTACAATCTTATCAACCTCTCCCTGGAAAACAAAGCAAAGCAGAATCAAGAGCACAAACATAACGCAGGGCTAATTAGAAATAATGAAGCTTATGCATGAATGTTGCACAGGGCAGTCAATTTTATGACCCTTCTACACCCTACAGTTCTGCACTTCACGGATGATAATACTCCTCGATGTATTGCTTTTAATTGTACATCCTCAGACACATAATTTGAAAAGATTGTGGAAAATCAGTTATACATTTAACAAGAACACAATGTAAAACTGATTGTTCTTATTACTATAAGTCACCAGGTATCTCTTGTTTATACAAGCAAAGACAAATATCTCAATGCCATCCATCCATGTGGTTCAAGTATTCTTTTTGGCATTTAGTCAATTAGTCAAGTTTTGATTCATGTTTATGTGGTGATATCTGCTGCTGGCATGAACACTGATAATAATTGCTCTCTGCTGATGGGATAATGTGGGGAGGGAATAAGAACATCTGGGTCAGAAAACCTATCCGTTCCCAAGTTTCCATTTTCACTAGCAGTCAACCAAGGTGCTGGTAAATTTTTGCATAAAAAAATTATTTCAGCTCTCTGATGCAGTTGGGGTCCTGCCTTTAGCAAAACAGGGTCCCAGCCATCTGGTGGGCATGGCTATATTAATTGTGTAAACACTGTCAGACACTGCTCCCACCTGGGAAGAGGAAACTCAGTCCAATATTGTATGATAAGGAAATTGTCAAACTTTTAGAATTTGGCTGATATTATCCTTTATTTATTAATTTCGAATACAGCAACAACTTATATTTATATAGGGCTGCATTTTAAGAGGCCACTACTGAAATAGGCAGCGGGCATACAAAAAAGCGGCCCGCATGCACGGGGTCCACGTCAAAGAGCTGCCATGATTCCAAACGCAGTGGTTCATTAGCACGGCCGCGGTGCCCGCTGATGGCGAGGAGGAGGGCGGGCGAGCCATCGCTGGCAACAGCGTCTGGCGCCAATGCGCAGGCGCTGGCACCATTTTTAAAGGACTTACTGCCCTCAATGAACATTTCAAATGTAAAGGTACAGTAGATGTTACGTTTTTAAAAATGGATAAAATAAGTTTTCCATGCCCTCTCCCACTCCCTAACATGAATACCTAACATGAAAATTTGACCTTACCCCCCACCAAAGTTTGGAACCTTTGTCCTTTAACCCTTCCCATCACCTCCTGACCAATTCGAAGCATTGTAACCCCGCTACCCCATCACACAGAAAATCATCTCCTCCCCCCTCCCCACAGGTGTCGCGCCTCGTTTCCCCGAATGGGGATTCAAAGGCGTGGCATTGTCGGCCAGCAGAATGAAGATACCAAACTGCTGGCAGAATCGCTGCGGGCTGCATGGTAAGTAACCATTAATATATTTTAATGTGGGTCCTGTCGCCGAGCAGTGGAGCGGCCGCCATGAAGCCTCGCTGCCGCCACTGAGATCGGTATGGGGCCCACTGGCGTTGGGGTCGGTGGTGGGCCTCCTCCGTTCTTATCTTTATTGTCCCCCCACACCACTGTTCCTGGTGTCAGAGAGGCTTTGAAATCTAGCCCATAGTGCCTTTCAAATAAAAAAATGTCCAAAGGTGCTTCACAGGACCATTATAAAACAAATATGATACCAAGTCATATAAGGAGATATTAGGTCAGATGACATGCTCTTTGGTGCACTTGCTATTGGCACAAGACCAACAAGTCGCCCACATCTGCGATACAAGGATGTCTGCGAGCAAGACCTCAAGTTGACTGGGATCGGTATTGATGCATGGGAAGTCCTTGCTGTTCACTGGAGTTCCTGGAGAATGGCAGTCAGAAAGGGCGTGGAAAAAGCAGAAGACAAAAGAAATGACCAGATGGTGAAAAATCATCAGTTGACCTCGGGCCAACAATATTCATCTGTGCCTGCTGTGGAAGGGATTGCCACACAGGAGTCAGCCTCAATAGCCACAACAGCTGATGTTCATCCCAGAAGTGACATATACCCTGGGTGCAGTCCATCGTCTTTCAAAACGGATGGATGCCGATTAGGTCAGATAACCAAAAGCTTGGTCAACCAGGTAGGTTTTAAGGAGTGTCTTAAAGGAGTAAAGTGTGGTAGAGAGGTGGAGAGATGTACAGAGGGAATTCCAGAGCTGAGGGCCTATGCACAGCCACCAATGGTGGAGCAATTAAAATCGGGGATTCTCAAATGTTACTTTCTCCCCCCAAAAAACCACAACAATGATTGCTCCTGTTCCCACTCACCAAAACAAGTTAGGTACAAGTTAGGAGGTGGCCATTTCCACTGAAAATGGAAGAAATCCTTTAGCTTCAGTCAGGGGAGGCTGAAAGGAGATTTGGGAGACATTTGCATGGCAGTTACTCGTGGGCATTGAACCGTGAAGGTTTCCCATTTTAATATATTTGCTGCAAGATGACTGTTAGTCAAAAGTGCTACTTGAATTCATTCCCAACACATATACCTCTCATCTTTAAGGTGCTGTTGTAGACCCTTCACATTTTGCCATCCTGTCTCATTACCCGCCTGCAGATGAACAATCTATTTACTGGGGAGTGTGTTTCATGCTGGCAGTACATCAGCCACATTATAATGGAGTTCCAGAACTAGAACAGATCAGGTCCCAGACCGACATCTCCACCCATCCAAATAACCGTCAATGTGAAAATTGCCTCTTCTGTTTGCAAACGCTGCCATCCTGCATAAAAACAGAAAATTCTGGAAATATACAGGAGGTCAGTCAGCATCACTGATAAGATGACTCATGATGTTTCAGGTGTGAACCCTGAAATGGCAGCCTGGCTTTTCTCTTTCATCTGTTATCTGTCATCTTTCACCCTGATGACCATGAAACAACCTAAACAATTACATATAAGCATTTGTCTACATACAACTATTACTGCACTTCAAAAATAAATCATCGTGATGCATTTTGAGACATTTCTGACATACTTGTTAAGGCACTAATATCTATAAAAGCACGTCTTTGTCTAAATTTAATTTAAATTTAAATTATTAAATTAAATTGAATTTAATTTAATCGTCTTTCCTAGTAGTTGCATATTGTTGGACATGGCTGGGATGCTGTACTCAGGGAAAAGTGGAGCAACACAAGTTAACTTAAAAATCGAGCTCAGACTTACATTTGAACGGAATTTGTTAGCGGCCAAAAAAAACGGCCATTGCAACTGCAAAAGTGCATGCATTTAAATATGCCTATAAAAGAAACTTCCAACATTTAGTGTGAGCAGAACTGCCTGGCAGCACCGACAGGAGAAACAAGCTACCATTTCAAAAAGAGAGCTGGCTGGGGATAAAGATTTAAAGAAGATTTCTGACCAAAGTAGTGACATTGCAGTACAGTCCTACCCACTCACACCAGGCTCATTTATGTCCAGATTCTGCTAATATTAACAAAAATGGCAGGATCCAGTCTCCTCTCTGCACATTGATATCATATTACCGTGTATGTCGACATCGACATAAACACTTCCTTTCACAATTTAAAAAAAATCCCTAACAGTTTTAAAGGCCTTCTTTTAATACCAATTATGTCAACAGTCGCTTGTCATGGAATATTTCACTGCCAACAACAAGTAGTTTAGTCACTTTAAGGTTTGGCATAACCTTTTGTACAAAATGAATTTGTGATGAAGGTAAATCTGCCAATCTGTCTCACCTCAACAAGTGGAAGACTTATCTGCAGGAAATTCTCGTAATAAGAAAGTCAAAAAATTCCTGTTGGTTTATTTATTATTACATTTAAATATTATATTGTAACAAATATTTATTATTTAAGGAATTTGGGAAAGCTGAAATTGCAACAGACTCAAAGTTATTATAAAAAGAGATACAAAGAAAATAATGAGATTTTTATTTAGAGCTACAGCACTGAAACAGGCCCTTCAGCCCACCGAGTCTGTGCCGACCAACAACCACCCATTTATACTACCCTACAGTAATCCACTATTCCCTACCACCTACCTACACTAGGGGCAATTTACAATGGCCAATTTATCTATCACCTGCAAGTCTTTAGCTGTGGAAGGAAACCAGAGCACCCGGCGAAAACCCACGTGGTCACAGGGAGAACTTGCAAACTCCGCACAGGCAGTACCCAGAATCGAACCCGGATTCCTGGAGCTGTGAGGCTGCGGTGCTAACCACTGCACTACTGTGCCACACTGATGCAAGAAGAGAATATGCAAAAATACATGCAAGCCACTTCAAAGCGAATAGCCTAAGTTTTTATAAATATATGAAGCGAAAGAGAGGCGGCTTCGTCTTTTGTATGGTAGTAGCAAAAAAATCAAATATCAATATCTAATTCAGGCCAAAGTTTTTCCATGTAACAGTGTGGATGTCTTGTAGACTGTCTGTGAATTTCCTCTGACAGCAGTCTTCAATGATATGCTTCAGGGTCTGATTATGAGCTCCGTAGTTACATGATGGGGATGCTTTAATCTTCCATCTATGGAGAAGGTGACACCATTTGCCATTACCAGTTTCTAACATGGTTGATGGTTGTCCACTGTTTGCGAGGAAAGTTTGATCCTTCAGGTTGTACCATGGGGTTCTTTATATGGAATCCATTTGATATGTTGCAGTTCTTCCCAGAGTTATGCCATTGGTTATCAAAGCTGAGGGGAGATTACTGAAAGGCTTTGGCAAAGGTCCAAAATGATCTTCTAGATTTGAGGCAGGATCGAGGTAGGTTGGTCAAGTTGACCTGGATCGGCATGTCTTTGCTCATGTAGTGATTATATTCTCGGGCGACTCCGCATATTTGCAGAGTTGCTGTGGTGGTGCAATGCTTGCAAACACAGGCAACCAAGGTGTTGGTGTCAATAAAAGCATACCAATAATAATTCTCATATTAGAGTGCAGCTGGCAGTCAATGGATTTGACATGTGGTCTTGATAGCTGTGCCAGAGGGCAGTACTGTCAAGTACACTAGGGAGAGTGCTGCATTCAGAGGGCTTGATTGCTTGCTCCCCATGTGGATACAGTGAGTTTCTGGATCTGGTTGACCTTACTCTTTGGTTTCTTCGTGAGGTTCTGGAGATGATGTCGATAAGACAGGGTGTGATTGAGCGTGACTTCTAAATAGGAGGGATTTCTTTTGGGTATGGTTTATCTCTGCACCACAAAAGAGGAATTTATTGCTCATCCGTAATTGCCCTTGAGAAGGTGGTGGTGGGCAGCCTTCTTGAACCGCTGCAGTCCTTGGGTTGTAGGTACATCACAGTGCTGTTAGGAAGGGAGTTCCAGGATCTTAATCTAGCAACACTGAAGGAACGGCCATATAGTTCCAAGTCAGGCTGATGTGTGGCTTGGAGGAGAACTTGCAGGTGATGGTGTTCCCATGCATCTGCTGCCCTTATCCTTCTAGGTGATAGAGGTCGCGGGTTTGGAAGGTGCTCACGAAGGAGCCTTGGTGCGTTGCTAAAGTGCATCTTGTAGATGGTACACACTGCTGCCACTGTGCGTCTGTGGTGGAGGGAGCGAATGTTGAAGGTGGTGGATGGGGTGCCAATCAAGCAAATTGCTTTGTCCTGATGGTGTCAAGCTTCTTGAGTGTTGTTGGAGCTGCACCCATCCAGGCTAGTGGAGAGTATTTCATCACACTCCTGACTTGTGCCTTGTAGATGATGGACAGGCTTTGGGGATGCAGGAGGTGAGCTACTTGCCGCAGAATTCCCAACCTCTGACTTGCTGTTGTAGCCGCAACATTTATGTGGCTGGTTCAGTTCATATTCTGGTCAATGGTGACCCCCAGGATATTGATTGTGGGAGATTCAGTGATGGTAATGCCATTGAATGTAAAGGGGAAATGGTTAGATTCTCTTTTGTTTGAGATGGTCATTGCCTGCACTTGTGTGATGTGTTACTTGCCACTTAATAGCCCAAGCCTGGATATTGTCCAGGTCTTGCTGCATATGGAAATGGGCTGCTTCAGTATCTGAAGAGTCACGAATAGTCCTGAACATTGTGCAGTCATCAGCGAACTTCCCCACTTTTGATGGAGGGAAGGTCATTGATGAAGCAGCTTAGGACACTACCCTGAAGAACTCCTGGAGTGATGTCCTGGGACTAAGATGATTAACCTCCAACAACCACAACCATCTTCCTTTGTGCTAGGTATTGACTCCAACCAGCGGAGAGTTTTCCCCCTGATTTCCATTGACTCCAGTTTTGCTAGGGTTCCTTGATGCCATACTTGGTCAAATGCTGCCTTGATGTCAAGAGCAGTCACTCTCACCTCACCTCTGGAGTTCAGCTCTTTTGTCCATATTTGGACCAAGGCTGTAATGAGGTCAGGAGCTGAGTGGCCCCGGCGGACCCCAAACTGAGCGTCAATGAGCAGGTTATTACTGAGAAAGTGCCGCTTGATAGCACTGTTGACAACCCATTCCATCACTTTACTGATGATCGAGAGTTGACTGATAGGGTGGTAATTGGCTGGGTTGGATTTGTCCTGCTTTTTGTGCACAGGTTTACCTAGGCAATTTTCCTCATTGCCATTTGATGCCAGTATTTTAGCTGTACTGGAACAGCTTGGCTAGAGGCATGGCTAGTTCTGGAGCACAAGTCTTCACACACCATTTCAACACACCATTAACATATTGTTTGCCTTTGCCCCATGACCTTTTGGTCAGCTATGTGGCCTTGTCCAATCTGCACCTTCTCCTTTGTTATCTCTTGCCCCACCCCCACCTCACTTGCTTATAACCTGTGACATTTTTAATACTTGTCAGTTCCGAAGAAGGGTCACTGACCTGAAACGTTAACTCTGCTTCTCTTTCCACAGATGCTGCCAGACCTGCTGAGTGGTTCCAGCATTTCTTGTTTTTATTATCTTCAGTACTACTGCTGGAATATTGTCAGGGTCCATAGCCTTTGCAGTATACAGTGCCTTCAGACATTTCTTGGATTGGCTGAAGACTGGCATCTGTGATGCTGGGGACCTCAGGTGGAGGCCGAGGTGGATCATCCATTTGGCACTTCTAGCTGAAGATAGATGCAAATGTTTCAGCCTTGTCTTTTGCACTGATGTGCTGGGCTCCCCCATCATAGAGGATGGGGATGTTTGTGGAGCTTCCTCCTCCTGTCAGTTGTTTAATTGTCCACCACCATTCATGACTGGATGTGGCAGGACTGCAGAGCTTAAATCTGATCTGTTGGTTGTGGGATCACTTAGCCCTGTCTTTGGATACTGCTTCTGCTGTTTGGCATGCAAGTAGTCCTATGTTGTAGCTTCACCAGGCTGACACCTCTTTTTGAGGTATGGTGCTGCTCCTGGCATGCCCTCCTGCACTCTTCATTGAACGAGGGTTGGTCACCTGGCTTGAAGATAATGGTAGAGTGGGAGATATGCCCAGCCAAGAGGTTACAGATTGT
This sequence comes from Heterodontus francisci, assembly GCF_036365525.1. Taxonomy (NCBI): domain Eukaryota; kingdom Metazoa; phylum Chordata; class Chondrichthyes; order Heterodontiformes; family Heterodontidae; genus Heterodontus; species Heterodontus francisci. The sequence goes on from NC_090374.1 coordinate 48,377,490, forward strand.
GGTTGAGTACAATTCTGCTACTGCTGATGGCCTACAGCACCTCACGGATGCGCAGTTTTGCATTGTTAGATCTGTTCAAAATCTATCCCATTTAGCATGGTGGTAGAGCCAAACAAAACAATGGTGGGCACCCTCAGTGTGAAGACGGGACTTTGCTTCCATAAGACTGTGCGGTGGTCACTCCTTTGAATACTGTCATGGACAGATGCATCTGTGACAGGTAGAGTGATGAGAACCAGGTCAAGTAGGTTTTTTCCCTCTTGTTGGTTCCCTCACTACCTGCCGCAGACCCAGTCCAGCAGCTACGTCCTTTAGAACTCGGCCAGCTCGGTCAGTAGTGGTGCTACTGAGCCACTCTTGGTGATGGACATTGAAGACCCCACCCAGAGTACATTTTGTGCCTTTGCTACCTTCAGTGCTTCTTCCAGTTGGTGTTCAACATGGAGAAGTACTGATTGATCAGCTGAGGGGAGGCGGTATGGAGCAATCAGCAGGAGGTTTCCTTGCCCATGTTTGACCTGATGCCATGAGACGTCATGAGGTCCGAAGTCAATGTTGAGGACTCCCAGGACAACTCCCTCCCTACTGTATACCACTGTGTTGCCGCCTCTGCTAGGTCTGTCCTGCTGGTGGCACAGGACATACCCAGGGATGGTGATGGTCATGTCTGGGACATTATCTGCAAGGTATGATTCAGTGAGTATGACTATGCCAGGCTGTTGCTTAACTAGTCTGTGGAACAGTTCTCCCAATCTTGGCACAAGCCCACAGATGTTAGTAAGAAGGACTTTGCAGGGTTGACAGGGCTGGGTTTGCTGTTGTCATTTTCAGTGCCTAGGTCGATGCCCGATGCTCCCTCCGGTTTCATTCCTTCTCTTAGACTTTGTAGCAGTTTGATACAATTGAGTGGCTTGCTGGGCCATTTCAGAGTAAGAGTTAACCACATTGCTGTGGGTTTGGAGTCACATGTGGGCCAGACCAGGTAAGGACAACAGATTTCCTTCCCTGAAGTCCATTAGTGAACCAATTGGGTTTTTCCAACAATTGACAATAGTTTCATGATCACCATCAGACTAGCTTTTTAATTCCAGATTTATCCTTGAAAAAGGAGTTTTTCGAAAAGCAAATTCACATGATGTAAAACCGTAAAAATTGTCTTACTCAATGTTACTGCACTCACCATGAAAACCTTCAAGCAACTTTTAAAACTACAGATGTCACTCCATTATTTAAGAAGGAAGGGAGGAAGAAATCAAATACCTACAGAGCTGTCAGCTTAACATTAATTGTCAGGAAGTTATGGAATCTATCATCAGGACACAGTGACTGAACGCTTAGGCAAGTATCAGCTGATCAAAAAGAGTCAGCATGGAGTTATGAAGGATAGGTCATGCATGACTAATCGATTTGCATTTTTTGAGGCCCCTGGTATGGTGGATAGGGCAGTATCTATGGATATTGTCCATTTGGACTTCCCAGAGGCATTTGATTGGGTTCTTCACAAGTGATTAATAGCAAAAATAAAAGCCCATGGAGATAACTTTGTCTGTAATCGGTTGAGAGTTAGGAGACAGAATAGAGATAAAGGGAATGTTCTTTGATTGACAGACTGTAATGTTCCCCAGGGATCTGTACTGAGGCTCTAGCTTTTCAACATTTCAAAATTAATGAACTGGATGAAGAACTAGAAAGTTGTATATCAAAGCTTACTGCAGGCACTGTTTGGAGGCATAGTCAGTTGTGTACATTGGAGCAGGAAGCCTGCAGCGGTTCAAGAAGGCAGCTCACCACCACCTTCTCATGGGCAATTAGGGATGGGCAATAAATGCTGGCCTTGTCAACGATGCCCATATCCCATGAATGAATTTTTTAAAAACAAAGAAACATCGGCAGATTAAGTAAATGAACAAAATGGCAGAGGGAGTTCAATGTGATAAGCATGCGCTCATTCACTTTAGATCTGAAAAAGACAAACAGGAATATTTTCTTAATGGTGAGAGGCTAGGAGCTGTGGAGGAGCAAAGGGGGTTGGAATTCAAAAGTGAAGATGTGATGCTTCAATTGTCCAGAGCCTTGGTCAAATCACATCTGGAGAACTGCATTCTGCTTTAGGCACTGAACCTCAGGCAGGATATATTGGCCTTGGAGGGGTTACAATGCAGATTCACCATAATGATACCAGGACAGGTAACATAACCCTGGCTTGTATTTCCTCAGCAGGTCAGGCAGCATCTGTGGAGAGAGAAACAGAGTTAATGTTTCAGGTCAGTCCAAGGCCATCTACCTGAACCTTTGGGCAGAATTTTCACCCCCATACAGAGGTGGACAGACACGATGGGCCAAGTGGCCTCTTTCTGTGCCATAAATTTTCTGTGATTCTATGACAGGCAAGTAAATTTGCACCACCAGCTGACCATTTTCCCAGAGGTGGGATCAGAAGCAGAAAGGTAGCCAATAAAGATAAGTTAATGGACAATTAAGGCCAATAAAAAGAGGCCAACTGGTGGCGGCCTCCCAGCGGCAGACTGGAAGACCAGCACTCCAGACAGGCTTTGAGGTAGAGCATGGCTACCCAACTGGGCCCGACGACATGTATCGGGTCGCTCTTCCGGGTCCGGCATTCGGGCTCGGGTCAGGTCGGGCCGGGTCGAACACAGTGACAGCCAGGACATCAAGGCGGGAAACGTGCATCCGGACTCTGCATTAGTCTTCCATCCAAGGTAGAGTACAACCTCTTTAATATAATCAACTTAATTCTGAAAGGTCGGATTGGGTCAGTCGGGTCGGGCACGGGAAAAAAATCAAAGGACGGGCCGGGTCGGGTTCGGTTTCAATTGCAGACCCGAGCAGGCCTTTAGTTTGAGGCTCTCCCCACCTGCCTGGGCACAGGTCGGCTTGTGGTGCTGTTATCCCTCCATGATGGTGGCCCAGCAGCTGTGGCCATTTTTTAATTGAAAAGTTTGAAAAATGCTGAGAGGGTGCCTCTATCTTAAGGCACCCTCTCTCTCCCTTACCTAAAATGGCAGGCTTCATCTACGTCCATGCTGGCATGCTTCCTAATGGCCCTACAGCTTTAAGTGCCCACCTGCCATACTTACTTGGACAGCGAGTGAGCCTTCTGGCCAATGATTGGCCAATTCAGGAAAAATCACTGCTGGGTGATAGTTTCTCACACAGTGTGGGGTTGGGACCCCCATTCGACCCCATAGTCGGGTTCCTGACACAAAACCCCAAATCCTGTTTGTTAACTCTGTTTCTTTCTCCACAGATACTGCTTGACCTGCTGAGTGTTTCTATCATCTTCTGTTTTTATTTCAGATTTCCAACATCTGCAGTATTTTTCTTTTGTTCTGGCTGGCTTGTATTTCTTTGAGTTTAGGAGGATGAGGGGTGACCTAAGCGAGTCATTTAAAAATAACACAGACACGATAGGGTAGGTACAGATATACCTTTTCCTCTGGTGGGGGAACCCAGAACAAATGGGGCATAATCTTAAAAATAGAGCTAGGCCATTCAGAAGTGGAATCAGGAAGTATTTTTGCACACAAAGGGTAGTGAAAATCTCAAAACCTTTCTGAGAAGGTTGTGGATGCTGCGTCAGTTGAATTTTTCACCACTGAGATCAATAGGGTACCAAGGGATATGGAACAAAGGCAGATGAATGTTGAGATACAGATGAGGGGCTGAATAGACATTTCCTGTTCCTATGTTTCTGTTTCTTGTGTTTAAATAATTTTATTTACTAAATGTGCAAATATCCAAACATTTGTAATGACCTCCTAAGTCGACATATCGCTTATGTCAAGAAATTAGAAAGGTTCCCAACATGTTGACTTAAGTAAATAGGGCTGTATATGAAGTTATACAGCTACTGTTCATCGGTGTCATGGTTGGACCTAGTTGTGTTATGAAATACCTCCATCTAGTGGCAATTTGTAATAAATTCTTCAGAGATTTTTGTTCTTGAAATTATTATTTGGGACTAAACTTCAGGTTTGGCAGATTGCTTAGCCTCCTCCATCATTTTCAGTTGCATGTACGGCTTTTTCAGATGTGTGTTTAGAGGAGTGCAACAGATTACCACTCTGCTACTGATTTAAGCTAATAAGTGTGTGAGCAAGTGGTAATTGGCTCCACTATTGTTTTGCTCTACTGGTCTGGAGTGTTATTCAGGCCAACGCAAACCTGACGTTTTGGGCAGCTGTGGTCAGTGTATAAATATTGCTTGGGAATGTATTTCCACAAATGTCTGGGTCTTGTCACTGCAATAGGATTCCACTAGTGTTTATTTCTCACACTGCATGTAATTTAATTTAAAAAAATCAATCCACAGTTATCTATGAGCCAACAGATGCACTTTTTCTTGATGCTGGTGTAAAACAGGAGATTCTGCCTGTTTCTATATATATACTGCACAGTAGGGAAAAAGTTAAAAAAAGGAAACAAAGTAATAATAGCTAACACTTGCTATTTTACTTATGATTGTTACGACTGAAGTCACACTTCTCCACAGGTCACAACATATAATTTTAAATGTTAACCCAGTTACCGATACAGCCAATCATATACCCTATTCTTTATTCCTGAGCAAAATACACCAACCAGATTTCTTTAATAAACAACAAAATGATCAGTTTATTATAAAACAAGACTTTATCCAGTAAAGAAGCAAAGCATCAATACACAGACTGAAATATGAAAGTTCCCTTTCTAAAATACCCCGCACACAAACTTACACACACTGAAAAAAAGTACAGAAATTCTCTGTGCAGAGCTCTGTTACAAAAATAAAAGAATACTTTGGCAAAATACTAATTCATGAAGGAAAAAGAGAAGATATGGAAGGATGTCAGTTGTCTCTTTTGGTCTGGCGTCTGGATTTACGGTGACGGGTCACTGGGATCTTTTCTGGAGCAGTTATTTTCTGGCGGCATTGAGGATTAATCCAGCAGGCCTTCCAGGGGCATCTCGAGAGAAATGCTGCTTCAATTTCTCTATTTCTTATGCTTGATTCTCAGGGCTTTTCAAAAAGATGGAAAAGGAAGGCTGCTCTCTGGTAGCCTTATCTCCAACTGCTTTCAAACACAGTCCACACCCCAACGGAACCAAAACAATATCTCAGAAGCGAAAACACAAACATACAGTCAGAACCTCCTGACCCTCATAAATTGTGACATGTCACTTCTCTGTAAACGTCTTCCACTGATCACCAAGGTTTCTGTTGTTTATTGAGCTTAAGGCATATGACTTCCAGTAAAATGTTGTTTCCAAACAAGACCTCTCAGTGATCCTTGTAAAAAAAAACATGTCCATGGAGTCTTTTCAACAAAAACAAAGATAACAAGATGCTAAATTAAGTTGGTCGATCAATCCAGACTGCAGACAATACTGCACGGTCCTACATTGCCTGCATCAACAATTTTATAATATTGTTTTCAAAGTCCATAAAGGTCTGGTGAAGAAAAATGTTTTTGAGCTGTAAGACTTCAGCTTGGAGACTAGCTTCTGATACCCCACGTGGCTGATTTTTGAAGCGTGTGTAAGTTGAATGATTTAATATAGTTATTACATGAATCTCCCTTTGCTGAATATTTTCTAAGGGAGGATTTAAAGTGTTTCACAAAGATCTTATCCTCTAAATTAAAATTAAAAATACTGGAAATACAGAGCAGGTCATCCTGCATTCCGTTTGGTTTAAATGTTATACCTGAAACATTGGGCTGAATTTTACCACCCCCTCGACGCCATGGGTCATGGCGGGAAGGCCTGTAAAATGCTAGCAGGAGCGACCCGCCAGGACCCACGATGTCGGATATTAGCGGCAGCGGCGAGACCTCGGTGCGGCCCCCCACCCCCCTCGGCTTGGCAGCGAGGCCTTCATTAAAATATTGAAATGAGATAAATTAACATGCAAATGAACTTACCTGCCGCCACCGGCCATTTTACGGCCGATTTTACGGCCAACCGGCCGCAACTTGCATGCCTTCGAAACTTCATTGGAGTTCTGAGGCGCGGTAATGGTGGGGAGGGGGGAGGAATAACATTTTCAGAGCGGGAGGGTGGGGGCAAGGGCGGGGAGCAGGGAAAACTATTTCTACTGGTTGTAGGGATGGTGGGAAGGGGTTGAGGGTCAAACATACTGAAGTTCCAGGGGGCGGGGGGTGGGGGGGAGGTCGGAATTTCAAAAAGTGTATTTTTGGGGAATAGGTCAATTTATGTATTGAGGACGCAGTGAGGGGTGGGAGAGGGGATTCAAAGTGAAATTATTGACTTTTTATGACACTGGCACCTTTAAATATTTAAATCTCCTGAAGGGCTTGAAGCCCTTTAAAATGGCACGGGTGCCTGCACAGTGGCACCAGATGCTGTTGCCGGGGCTGTGGCGGGCGCCCCTTTACGTCATCGGGGGTGGCCACTCCGCCCCCTCTATTTAAATAAGCCCCCGCGCATAATATCGTGGGGGCTATGTGGTGGCACTTCCATATTGGAATGCCGCTGACTTCACAGTGCGCTGCCGCAGAGCGCAGCGCACTGATAAAATTCAGCCCATTAACTTCTCTGATGCTAATGGATCTGCCCTATATTTTCCAGCATTTTCTGTTATTATTTCAGATACAACTCTTAAACCAAACTGAATGCTGGATGACCAGCATTTATGGCCTTTCTTTTAAACTCAGCTTTTGACTTGATTTTTATATGAAGGCGATTACCGCAGTTGTTCAGGTATTTTACTCCATTTGACAGCAGCTGCATTCAAACTGCATTTTGGAGATAACCATAATCCTGAATGTCAACTTTGGAGTAGGTCTTCCTAATCCGTAGCAAGGAATTAAAAAAACTTGAACATAGTTTCTCAGGCACTCTGTAACCTGTCCAGTATCCAGCTCATTCTGAACCAAGTTGATTTGACAGCACATGTGCTGTAAAGGCTGATTCAAATTACAACCTGGCTACTATTCCATAAAGCTTTCTTCCTGACGTCCCAGTCATCAATGGATTTCATGACATCTTTAAAAAACACAGTGGCTCTGACGTTACTCAGCCATTCTGGCTGACTCCTGCTGTAACTCTGATGGAAGTCCTGCAGAACAGCTCCAAGGTTTGCCAGGACACAATACACAGTGTCCTGGGGTTGCAATACAATTTTCTATGTCCTTGTTTGGAGACTGAGCCTGAGTCCCCCAACCCCAAGACAAAGTCATCAACCAAAGGAACGGCACTGAGGATGGGGCCAACTATGTTGATCTCAAATGGACTGGTGAAAGTTTGGATCATGTTACACTAAGCGAGATGAGAGTGTACTGGCCTCCTGAGGAACTGGCCACTTTCCCCCAAGAATGCAGCAGGCAACGGACTTTCCGGCTTGAGTGGGCTGACACGGGTCTGAGATGCCCTCCTAGTGGTGCAGCCAGTATGTACAATATTTAAGTTGGTGACCTTCTGCTGATCCCACATACTCCAGCAGGGTCAATGGTGTGGGCCACCAAGGGACACAAACCCAAGGTAACTAAAAGCACCTTGTCCCTGAGCAGCCTCCAGCTCGTCATTGGTAAAGTTAATTATAAAGCTAAATTTAGCATGGTTTTCAGCATGGTGGCTCCACTGTAGATCTTCTTACATATGTTACACACCTTTGGAACTCACCTCATGAACACTTTAATGGTTCAGTTATGATTGCCCTGAAATGAACTGCCAATTGAACTGCTATGTTCATATTAGTTGAGGGAGGAATATTGGCAAGATATTAGGAAATTTCCCACTAAAATAAAGGCAAAATACTGGGGATGCTGGAAATCTGAAATGAAAACAGAAAATGCAGGAAGTATTCAGCAGGCCTGGCAGCATCTGTGGAGAGAGAAACAGAGTTAATGTTTCAGGTCTGTGACATTCCATCAGAACTGGCAAAGGTTAGAAATGTAATAGGCTTTGAGCAAGTGAAAGAGGGAGGGGGAAGAAGAACAAAAGGGAAGGTGTGCGATAGGGCAGAGGGCAGGAGAGATTAAATGACAAAGATGTCACAGAAATTTCCCTGCACATTTTCAAATATTTCATTTCTACCTGCACTGCGAGAACAGGAAATCGGACTTCCATTTTAAAACCTCATCTAAGAGATGGTACCTTGAACAATGAAATATTTCCCCAGCACTGCATTGGAGTGACAGCTTGGATTGAAGGATGGGTTGTTCCTAAAAATGATTTAAAAAAAGTAGTGGAAATAATATTTCCTGGTTGTTTATGTGTACTTTGGATTGAGTAGTGGAGGTGAAAAACCTGGAACCATTTAAGACTGCTGCAATGTTAGCTGATATAGTTAACGGTTTTCTCTCTTCAGGTGTTGTCCCACTCTATTTCAAATCTGCCATCATCACCCCTCACCTCAAAAAACCAACCCTTGACCCCACTGTCCTTGCAAAGAATCGTCCCATCTCCGATCTCCTTTTCCTCTCCAAAGTCCTTGAATGTGTTGTTGCTTCAAAATCTGTGTCATCTTTCCTGGAACACCATGTTTGAATCCCTCCAATCTGGTTTCTAGCCCTGCCACAGGACCTTGTTACTACCAGGTGAGGAAGGGGTCTAGGGCTCCCCTCCCAGCCTTTTCCTGGTTTGGCCGTAACAGGGTTTAACTTCGAAAACAGTGTTTTTAGCTTTCCCTCAGTGAGTCATTGCTCACTGCTCTCTAACTGTAATTGTAAAGGAATCAACCAGACAGGTTTTCTTAGGTGTAATCAAGAAAGGTGTAGGTTTATTAACCTTAAAACTCTTCTTCTTCTTTGGCCTCCTTGTCTCGGGAGACAATGGGTAAGCGCCTGGAGGTGGTCAGTGGTTTGTGGAGCAGCGCCTGGAGTGGCTGTAAAGGCCAATACTAGAGTGACAGACTCTTCCACAGGTGCTGCAGAAAAATTTGTTTGTCGGGGCTGTTACACAGTTGGCTCTCCCCTTGCGCTTCTATCTTTTTTCCTGCCAACTGCTAAGTCTCTTCGACTTGCCACACTTTAGCCCCGCCTTTATGGCTGCCCGCCAGCTCTGGCGAATGCTGGCAACTGACTCCCACGACTTGTGATCAATGTCACAGGACTTCATGTCGCGTTTGCAGACGTCTTTAAAGCGGAGACATGGACGGCTGGTGGGTCTGATACCAGTGGCGAGCTCGCTGTACAACGTGGCTTTGGGGATCCTGCCATCTTCCATGCGGCTCACATGGCCAAGCCTTCTCAAGCGCCGCTGACTCAGTAGTGTGTATAAGCCGGGGATGTTGGCCGCCTCGAGGGCTTCTGTGTTGGAGATACAGTCCTGCCACCTGATGCCACGTATTCTCCGGAGGCAGCGAAGATGGAATGAATTGAGACGTCGCTCTTGGCTGACCTACGTTGTCCAGGCCTCGCTGCCATAGAGCAAGGTAGAGGATACAGGCTTGATACACTTGGACTTTTGTGTTCTGTGTCAGTGCGCCATTTTCCCACACTCTCTTGGCCAGTCTGGACATAGCAGTGGAAGCCTTTCCCATGCGCTTGTTGATTTCTGCATCTAGAGACAGGTTACTGGTGATAGTTGAGCCTAGGTAGGTGAACTCTTGAGTCACTTCCAGAGCGTGGTCGCCAATATTGATACCTTGTTGGTATTAAGGGTGACAGAACCAAGGTGACTGGATTGAGTTAAGATACTAATCAACCATGATCAGATTGACTGGCAGAACAGGCCAAATGAGCTGAATTTACACCTTAACCCAAACAGCTGCGTCAAGGCCACGTGCTCAGTCGTCACACCCTTCGCCCTTTGAACCTCACCATTTCCCGCTTCATTCACTCTTGCCCCGCAGTGACGTCACGTCCGCTTCGTGACGCACCTACGCATTGAGGTTTTTATTCCTATTATAATACACGTCACTTCTTCAACACATCCCATCCCCCAGGCTCGTCTCCTATCCCCGGTACGGCTGAACTGTCAGCTTGGTGGAGTTTACCCTCCCAACCCAGCACCATCTTCTGACGGAAGCGGGCAGGCTGTCACTGTGGTAACCGCCCCCTTCCCGGTCGACTTCAGCTGCTGCTGGACGCCCGCCCCCGGGTACACCATCAGGTGAGTGTGTCTCTGTAAACAGTCAGGTTCACCTTAAGCAAATGTGTAGCAGGCGTGGTAATCGTTTGATTTTTAAGAAATAAGGTTCAGACATTAGAAGTTTTAAGTTACGCTATTGTCAAATTGTGTGCATCAACCATTACTATTACTTCCCCTTCTGCACGGAATCTCCCTCTTCTGGCTGAAATACATGTTTATCCCCAATGCCAGAACATTTAGAAACGAGATGCTGTTCTGGCATCAGGGAATATAGCTGGCTCCAAAGGATGGAAATGAATAGGTATAACATGTTTCGAACGGCCGAGTGGACAGGAAAGGACCCAGTGCAACCCTAGATGTCAGGGCCATCCTGGGAGGTAAAAGAAATCAATCCCATAGGAGTTAGAAAGGTACTAAATGAGATATAAATGCTATAAAAACAAAGTTAACACTAAGGGAATTGCTACAGATCATCAGGTCAGCATAAGAAAGACATTGATCAATATAGTATGTAAAAATAGGAAAATTATTTCAATGGGAGATTTCAATCAACCCTGTATACACACGTTTGTAGGTCTATACATGACATTGATTTTAATTGGGATATATTTGTATGGATGGGGTGTAATGCTCATTTTCCCTTGTGAATATCTAATCCTTCATGTCCAAAAATCATGAGGAAATGCTTACCTTGACTTAATAATTGTGATCTTAAACAGAGTAATGGACAAAAGTGAATTGAAGAGGAAAAATGACTGTGCAACTTCTGCAAGGTGAAAATAAATGAATACAAGAAAATGCAGAATCATGTTAAGATGATTAGAGGGACATGTAAATAATTTTCATTTTCATGCTTTTGCCACTCTCTATTTTTGTAACCTTCTTGCAGCTTTACAACCCTCTGAGAAATCTGTGTTCCTCCAACTGGCAGCTGAAAGTTTAGGCATTCTGTTAATGAACATCTCTGTCTCTTTCTTTTCCTTCAAGACCTTTCTTAAAACCTACTTCTTTGAACAAGCCACCCTGCCCAATATCTTGTTCTTACACTGTCAAGTGCTGTCAGATGTTTTTGCAAAGCACGTTGAGATGTTTTCCTATGTTAATTCTTTGTATTCATTCATGGGATGTGAGCATCGCTGGCTAGACGAGCATGTAATGGGTGGCGCAGTGGTTAGCACCGCAGCCTCACATCTCCAGCGACCCGGGTTCAATTCTGGATACTGCCTGTGCGGAGTTTGCAAGTTCTCCCTGTGACCGCGTGGGTTTCCGCCGGGTGCTCTGGTTTCCTCCCACAGCCAAGACTTGCAGGTTGATAGGTAAATTGGCCATTGTAAATTGCCCCTAGTGTAGGTAGGTGGTAGGAGAATGGTGGGGATGTGGTAGGGAATATGGGATTAATGTAGGATTAGTTTAAATGGGTGGTTGTTGGTCGGCACAGACTCGGTGGGCCGAAGGGCCTGTTTCAGTGCTGTATCTTTAAATAAAATAAAATAAAATGTATTGCCATTCGTAATTGCTCTCGCGAAGGTAGTGGGTGAGCTGCTGCCTTGAACTGCAGCAGTTCCTTGTGTAGGTACATCTTAGTGAGAGTTCCAGGATTTTGACCCATTGATGGAACGATGATACATTTCCAAGTAAAGGCGCTATATAAATGCAAGTTCTTGTTCATGAAATAGCTGAGGATAAAGCTGAAAGACACCTAGGAGTCTTGGCGGATTTGATACTAAACATGTCCAAACTTTGAATAGCAGTAATGAACCAGACTACCAGAATGTTGAGAGACATACCCAAAACAGTAGAATACAAATCAGACAAAGTAAAGATCAAACTTTTTTAGCGCTCTGGTCATAGCGCATTTTGAATACGACATATAGTTCTGATTGCAAAATCAGTGAGGGACTTTCAAGTGCTGGAGGTAGCGCAGAGAAGAGCGACAAGGCTGATCTGCAGTGTCAGGGGTCTCCATGATGAGGAAAGAGTGAAGAAAATTGGACATTTCAGTCTAGAAAGATGTTTGAGAAGTGAGCTTAAAGTATACAGGATTGTTAAGGGTAGAGAAAAAATAACCAGCAATATTACTTGACCTTGTATTACAAAAGTACAATCAGGGGACATAGATTCAAACTAGTAAAAAAGAAGAGACCTGTCCCTTTGAAGCAACTTGGGAGTTTTATGATGCTAAAGGTGCTTTAATATATGTTATTATTGAGGTGGGCCAAATGATCTTCCTCATCCTCAGATAAACTAAACCATGACTAATATATATATTAGCAGTGTGACTGATGGTTGTTGCAGTGCCTCTAATTTTATTCCTTTAATGAATGAATTGCGAAGGTGGTTTACTTCACAGTGCAGAATTACCTAACGTCTGAGCTTTGATTTGGATTAAAAACTAGGTTTATTATCACCTCTAATCATTAATGTTAATGGAATAAAGTATAGTATATTTTCTGTCTCCTGAGCATGAGGAGCAGAGATCAGAAGGTTCACCAGCAGACAGACAGGCATTGTCATATAAGTTTTCTTTTCAACTGTTTATCACAGCTCCTGGGAAAGTTACAGCAAATAATGAATATGTAGGTGTTACGACCAGCTGAGAAAGGTATCTAGGGGTCTTTTACTGTCTTCACCTGGTCTTATTGTAACAGGGTTTAATTTTGAACAGTGTTTTGAGCTTCCCCTTTGGTGAATCCTTGTTCACCACTTTCCAATTATAAGGCAAAGAAATGAGCACATCAGGTTTTCTTAACTTTAAAGAAGAAAAGTGAAATTTATTAAACCTTAAACTTAAACTCTAATTTGGTTAACGCCTACGGATACACGCCGCGCCCCACCCTAGCATGCAAAGGTGATATGCACATGTAAATAGAGACAGAAAAGAGAAGAAAAATAAAATGGAGAGGTTTGAACCCCTCTCTTGGGGTTCCAAATGTCTTTAGTGGTTTCTGAAGGTGGTGAGAGCAGATAGGAGAGAGGTCTTTTCCAGTCCAGGAGCAAACAGCTTTCTGAGTTCAAATTCCCTGTTGGGAGTTCAAATTCAAAAAACTCCAACAGTCAGTTAGTCATGTGACTAAACTGGTCTAACCATGTCTGTTTGTGTATTCGGCCATCTTAGCAATTAACCTGGAATGCTACCCTTTCCACCTTCAGTGGCTGGTAATCAAAAGTCCATTGTGAATTAAATTGGAGCAGAGAATAGCCCCTTTGTCCTTTGAAGTGCTGTCTGTTGATGTGCTAATGTCTCTCTCCAGCCAAAGTCTCCAATTGTTTTTTAAAACAAGTTCTTTCTTCACCAACAACTGTTTAAAATCAATGTTCATGTGGCGAAAATAATTTTCCTCATTCTTGGCAGGTGGGAGGCTTGCCTGACACCCTGGGGCATGAAATGCGATTTGAAAAAAGACGGCACATTTCATTACAGGATTTGAGAGAAATATAAGATACAGAAAGAAAAAGCATGCATTTCTGTCATTCATTTCCATTCATTTAACAATCTTAATGCCTATTAAAAATGGTCTTTTCTGGGCGCCAGGGTTGCTTTAATTTCCCATTTTTTTTTCTCAGGAGAGTTAATAGTGGGCGGGTCTATCCTGAACTCTGAGTCATACAAAGACTTTTGACTTCAGGGGATGGGTCTTTCCCTTTTCCTCTGACTGTGGGGGAGGATTCTTTGTTAATCTCCCCTTTGTTCTCTGGGACACTCCTACCTGCAGGTATTTCTGCAGACCTAACTGTACTCTTCTGTGACACTTCGACTAGGTGAGGCATCACCCTCATGGTTTTTGTGCCCCCTCGAGGTCTCTCTTTGTCTCTGTAGGTTCCTGTAAATGCTGTTAGCAATTCTGGTAGGGTGCTTCTAAAGTCTGCATTTACTTAGGAGGATATGGAATTTAACTTTTCACACATTTCGGGACCAGACAGTAGGGGTTTTCATCCGGGATTCCTTCCGGACTTCTTTTAACATGCCCTCTTTGTCACTTTTTCCCCTTCTCTTTCTAAACTTTTACCAGCCATGAGTTTTCCTGTCCCCTTTTGTTCTCGGTGGGAGTCCCTTACAGTTCACCACCCTCTGCTGGAGGGTCCTCCTAATACCGGTGCAGGACTTGAGAAGTGCAGGTTTCACTGTAGGTTGGGGTTTTCCCTCAACCTGGCACATTTGGCAACTCTTGTAATACTCCACCACATCTTTGTGGAGTTTTGGCCAGTCAACGTGCTGTCTTATGCAGGCTTTGGTCTTTTGTATACTGGCATGTACAGCTACTGTAGTCTCGTGGGCCCTTCTTAATATTTCTCCCTGCTACCTCTCTGGCACCACTAACTGGTGAACTACTGTCCTCTCCTTGCCCTCAGGTCTGTGAGGAGGACTCCATTTCCTCATCAGTACCTCATTCTTTAAATAATAGCAATCAGGTACTCCCTCTGCTTCACTTTCAGACTGGGCAGCCTGTGCTAACTCTTGCAATACTGGGTCGGCTCGCTGAGCCTCACGTAGGGAAAATCCATTTAATTCATTCCCTGGGTCTTGTAACTTTCCAAAGAGTCTCGGACAGGCAGACCTCATGGTCATTTGCCTGCAGTGTCAATGCAGTCTCCTCTGGGGGAGCTGGTTTGATCATGGCCTGATCCACTACCCTTTCAGGGATTCTGTAGGGGACCATCTCCAGCCACTACCCTGTCTCTCTGAACCCCTGCAGTCTTTCTTTCAGTACTGAGGGGCTACCGCCTTCTCCCCTGCCAGATCATTACCTAGGACCAGGTCAACCCCGTCCCCAGGCAAACTAGGGACAGTCCTTATGGTCACCGGTCCTGAAACTAAGTTGCACTCCAGGTGCACCTGGTGTACATGTACAGGCATACACTGCCCTCCAATAACATTCATCACCCTTTTGATGTTCACTGCACTCTCTGGGGGAAAGGTCAGGCCTTTTCCCAGTAAAAGGGATCTGGTGGCCCTTGTGTCCCTGAGAATTACTATGGCCTTGCTTGCCATACTCGAGGGATATGGGGTTAATTTCCCTTCAAACACAAAACCCTGATAACTTTTAGGAATCCTATTAACTTTTCCTCCACTGACCATAGTAAGCTTCTTGGGTTGCACTCTTACTGCAGTTAAAGCCACAGTTTTGTTTTTGCGGGTGGAAGCTTGTGACCTGTGGTGTACCGCAGGGATCGGTGCTGGGACCCTTGCTGTTTGTAGTGTACATTAATGATTTAGACGTGAATATAGGAGGTATGATCAGTAAGTTCGCAGATGACAGGAAAATTGGTGTCGTAAATAGTGAGGAGGAAAGCCTTAGATTACAAGATGATATAAATGGACTGGAAAGATGGGCGGAGCAGTGGCAAATGGAATTTAATCCTGAGAAGTGTGAGGTGGTGCATTTTGGGAGCACTAACAAGACAAGGGAATATACAATGGATGGTAGAACCCTAGGAAGTACAGGGGGTCAGAGGGACCTTGGTGTACTGGTCCATAGATTACTGAAGGCAACAGCACAGTAGATAAGGTTGTTTGGAAAGCATATGGGATACTTGCCTCATTAGCCGAGGCATAGAATATAAGAGCAAGGAGGATATGATGGAGTTGTATAAAATGCTAGTTAGGCCACAGCTGGAGTACGGTGTACAGTTCTGGGCACCACACTATAGGAAGGATGTGATTGCACTGGAATTAGGCCACAGCTGGAGTACTGTGTACAGTTCTGGGCACCACACTATACGAAGGATGTGATTGCACTGGAGAGGGTGCAGAGGAGATTCACCAGGATGTTGCCTGGCTGGAGCATTTCAGCTATGAAGAGAGACTGGAAAGGCTAGGGTTGTTTTCCTTCGAGCAGAGAAGGCTGAGGGGGGACCTGATTGAGATATACAAAATTATGAGGGATATTGATAGGTTAGATAGGAAGAAACTTTTCCCCTTAGCGGAGGGGTCAATAACCAGGGGGCATAGATTTAAGGTAAGGGACAGGAGGTTTAGAGCGGATTTGAGGAAAAGTTTTTTCACCCAGAGGGTGGTTGGAATCTGGAACACACTGCCTGAAGGGGTGGTAGAGGCAGGAACCCTCAACATTTAAGAAGTATTTAGATGAGCACTTGAAATGCCATAGCATACAAGGCTGCAGGCCAAGTGCTGGAAAATAGAATTAGAATAGTTAGGTACTTGATGGCTGGCACAGACACGATGGGCCGAAGGGCCTGTTTCTGTGCAATATAACTCTATGACTCGATGAGTTTGTTCTGTGTTTTCCATCAGGGTCCTGTCTGCAATGAGTGGATGTGCCCTGATTAACTCTACCGGTTTTCCCTTTAGTTTCTAGCAGGCAGCTTTTAAATGCCCTGCTTTATTATGATGGAAGCACACAGGGCTCCGGGTCTCGTTCTTGCTCACAGCACCTTCTTTTTTGGCTGGAGGAGGGCCCCCTGTATCTCCTGCTTTCCTTTCTCTTCCAGGACTGCCTGGGCGGATGTTACCTTCCCAGCCTTTGTCCTTTTCGGATATGTGGGGGTGATTAGGAAAGGTTCTCCCCTGGGAAACTGACATAAATTAAAGCAAACTCATCGGCCAGAACGGCCGCTTGCTGGGCTCCCTGAATCCGCTGCTCCTCTACATGGGTCTTTATTGAGAATGGGAGAGAGTTTTCAAATTCCTCTAACAGAATTACTTCTATGAGATTCTCATAGCTGAGTTGTATTTTTAAAGCCCTCAGCCACTGGTCAAAAGCCAACTGCTTACTTCCTTCAAACTCCAGATAAGTTTGGTCTGAAGAAGTTCTGATAAGTTCTGAAGAAGGGTCACTGACCTAAAATGTTAACTCTGCTTCTCTCTCCACAGATGCTGCCAGACCTGCTGAGTTTTTCCAGCACTTACTGTTTTTATTCCAGATAAGTTTGATTGGCTTGCTTTTTGAGGGTTCTAAACTTTTGGCGATAGGCTTCGGGTACTAATTCATATGCCTTGAGGATAGCATTTTTGGTCAGTTCATTGATGAACTCTCATCTGGCAACAAGGAATAAACCTCATGGGCTTTTCCAGTTATGCTCCTCCATATTGGCCATGCTATCACTGGGGTTACTCTGTCGCCCCCTAGCTAACTCGAGCCGCATCAGCGCTCTCTCTCTTCAGATTCGTTCTGGAATATTCTTTCTCACTCTCTCCCTGTCTCTCTCTCTCCTGCCTTTCATTCTCTTTACGTTCCTTTTGGAAGGCTCTCTCTTTCTCTTCCCGTTCCTTCTGGAAAGCTCTCTCTTTCTTGCTCTCCTGCCTCTCTTTTTCCTCGAACCCAAGTTTCCTTTGTTCCAATTGTAACTTTGTTAGCAGTACCCTCTCTGGGTCTGCTTCTGATAGGGCTTCTGCTTCACATACAAGGGAAAAATGGTTGGCCAGTAGTCTTAGGAGTTCAGACTTCCTAGCCTTGCCATGTACAGTGATCCCACACTGCTCAGCCATTTTTCTAAACTCCTCCAAAGACAGTGCTTTTAACTTATCCCATGTTACTTCACCCTGGCTTGGAGAGCTACTCGCTTCAGTTGCAGACATCTTAGTATTAAATCACCACATAACCACAAGAAAACCTGTATTAATCTTGCTTTTTTTTTTATTGAGAACAATTTGGCTTCCCACTTCCAATTTCTTTCGTTCATCTGTGGGTAAAATTCCCAATGCCAGCACCCAAATTTCTGTTACGACCAGGTGAGAAAGGTGTCTAGGGGTCTCTTACTGTCTTCGCCTGGCCTTATTGTAACAGGGTTTAATTTTAAATGCACTGTTTTGAGCGCCCCCTTTGGTGAATCCTTGTTCACCACTTTCCAATTATAAGGCAAAGAAACGAACACACCAGGTTTTCTTAAGTTTAAAGAAAAATAGTGAAATTTATCAAACCTTAAACTTAAACTCTAATTCAGTTAACGCCTGCGGATACACGCCGCGCCTCACTCTAGCATGCATACACGATATGCACAAGCAAATAGAGACAGGAAAAAAGAAAAAAAAAGTGCAGAGGTTTGAGGCAATCTCTAAAGAGGGTTTTTTTTTACTGTGCTTCGAGCTTGCTGTAGGGTACTTGGTTGTAGGTAGTCTTGCTTTACGTTGGGGCCCAGTATTATTCTTAAAAGTTGTTCACTGTAGGAGACTTTTCTCTCGGGGTTCCTGTGTCTTCAGTGGTTTCTGAAGGTGTTCAGAGCGAGACAAGAGCAGACAGGAGAGAGGTCTTTTCCAGTCCACGAGCAAACAGCTTTCTGAGTTCAAATTCCCTGTTGGAAGTTCAAATTCAAAAAACTTCAACAGTCATGTGACTAAACTGGTCTGACCATGTCTGTTTGTGTATTCGGCCATCTTAGCAGTTAACTGGAATGCTAGCCTTTCCACCTTCAACATCTTGTAATCAAAAGTCCATTGTGAATTAAATTGGAGCAGGGAACAGCCCCTTTGACCTTTTGAGGTAATGTCTGTTATGCTAATGTATCTCTTCAGCCAAAGTCTCCAATTATTTTTTAAAGCAAGTTCTTTCTTCAACAGCTGTCTAAAATCAATGTTCATGTGGCGAAATTAATTTTCCTCATTCTTGGCAGGTGGGGGGGACTTGCCTGACAGTAGGGTTGAATTGCAAAGTACCAATTTTGCTGCCCATCACATCCTCCAAATACCCTGTAAGTAGACCAACAATTGCATATTCACTGTGAGGATGAACTCACTTCAGGTTCATTTGTGAAGTTAGAGGTGTGACCACTCCTGCTGCCACGCAGTGAAAAAAAAAAGGCTAGTTGAACCCTGGAGGTTAATTTTTGTTCTCAACAGCAGTAGGTGAACATTTGCTCAAGCCACTAGTTACTTAAATCAATTCAAAAATTTCTATTGTCTTCAAATGTTCTGTCTTCAGCATTCAATATTTTTATTGCCTTCTTATTGAATCAGGAGGCCATTAGATCTATTACTCCGATGCTGGTTCTCTGGAAGAGCTGTCTACTTCAGTAATTTCTCTGTAACCTCTTACTGTTTCCTTTTTCAAATATTTATCTATTTTCCTTTTAAAATGTAAAATGGATTCTACTTCTGTCCCTTTTACTGGTAGTACTGTTGTGTTCTAACAACCTTTTGTCTTTTTTAAAAAATGTCTTCTCATCTCTCTCCTCTGCTAATGACCTTAAATATATCTTGCTCTTAAGCTTGTTGAGTTTCTTTGGGGGATAAATTCTCCTGTTCCAATTTATGAAATACTTTAACAATGGTGAGCACTTGCATTAGTGTAAAACATGCTGTAAAATACACACTGGTCTATGCTGATATGTATACTTAAGAGCAGTAACTCTTGCAATATTTGACAGGCACTGATAGGTTCTGCCCTGCCCGCTAGTGGGCCTGTTCAGTGTACCAGTCCATTCATCCTAAATCTGTAACATTGATTTTAAGGTGTGGTCACGGACGTGGGCACGTCTTGTTTCATTTTTATTTTTGTCTTTAAAACTCAGCTTCACAAGTGGCTCACTCAGGTAACAAGTCCATTGTTCACAACGTAAGTTATCTGAAAATAAATAAATACATCACTTCTGCATCTTCCTCTTCATTTTCCCCCTCATACCTAAGGAATTACAAAGATTATCAAAGCAGAAGGAGCAAAGGTAATTCCTTGCAAGAAGTGTTGGCCATGAATCGGTGGAAGGACTCTTGCCTCTGAGTTCGGTCATGGTGTTTCAAGGCCCACTGTAATGATTCATCCACAAAATCTAGGCTGATATTTTAGTACTGTACTAAGGGATTGTTGTGCTATAAAGGTGCCTTCTTTTGGAAGAGACAGTAAACGAGGCTCTATTTCCCCCTTCGGGCTGATGTAAAAGATCCAATGGCATTATTTAAAGAAATGTAGCAAATGTGAATGTTAGTGTCTTGGTCAATGTTTATCCCTTAACCAATAACCTGGAAAATAAGCAGATTATCTGGCCATTTATCTCATTGCTTTTTGTGGGACCCTACAGTGAGTAAATTAGTTGCTGTTTCCCTATATCACAGCGATAAACATTTTGAATTTTTCCTAATTAATTCTAAAGGGGCTGTCTTGAGGAAAGTTGCCTTCTGCTAAGGCAGGGCTATGTTTATACTGGCCAGTCCCTTTCGGCTGCAAAATTTGATCTAAGTTCCCCTGAGGGAAGTTTCTATAAATAAGGAGAATCTGAGATTAATTAGATGTGAGTCATATTCTTTGAGAAAGGAACCTGTTCAGTTGTAATTGTTTAATGAATGATACTTGAGTCAATCAGGTGCAAATATAACAGAAGCAAGACACTTCAAATGTTGAACATCTGAAATAATAATAGAAAATGCTGGAAACACTCAGCTGGTCAGGCAACATCTGGGGAGAGAGAAAGTTAACATTTCAGATCGATGACCTTGAGGCCTGTAGTGCTGCATTGACTGAGATCAGCTAATTCACTGCAGAGCAGATAGAGTGCCTAGGACCTTCCCTCTCTGTACATTTCAGCTACTCACTTGATAAACCTGTTGAGCTATTGAGAAAGCTCTGTGACCCTAGTCAGTCTACTTTCAATTTGGACGACTGGTTCAGCTTGCATTCCTAACTGCACATTTTTGGATTTATCCATAATTATGTGAATAGGAGCCTAATTTTTGTCAGTTTTATTTTTCAGCAGTTCAGTTGTAATGATACAGTAAATAGCAATCCCCTTTCTTTCCTTTCATTCCACAAGGATCTCGAGAGGTTTAATGCATTCTTTTCAGGCAGGTAAGCCTGTTTTATCTGGCCTGCTGACCTGCTGTTAGGCTTTGCTGCTTTTCTGCTTTTTTTGATGGCTACTTGAACAAGAAATAAAAATGAGGTATGGTGGTATGCCTGTCTTGTTGGAGCTTGCAGTGCAGATCTGGAACTGAGAGAATATTTTAGTAGTTACTGATCCAGAACCAATAGGAATTGAAACTTCCAGGCCTAAAATTGCAAAATGGGCCTCTTATTTTTCAGAAAATAGAAGTCAATATTGTAGATTAGTAGAATTAACGTTTCGGGTCAGTGACCCTTCTTCGGAAGAAGGGTCACTGACCTGAAACGTTAACTCTGCTTCCCTTTCCACAGATGCTGCCAGACCTGCTGAGTGATTCCAGCATTTCTTGTTTTTGTTGTAGATTAGTATATGGGAACACCAAGAGAACAAAGTCTCATTCTTCGATTGAAAACAGGCTCTGAGTTCTTAAAGGCTGTGCATTGTTGTATTGTAAGAACATACTTGAAATTTAGAATCAGCCAAGTTCTGTTTCTGTATTCAAGTATTTTTAATGTTGAAATAGGAGCCTTAAAACTATTTAAGCGGCCCAGCACATTGAACATTAATTTATGCTGATATTAGATATGGTTGTAGGAAGTGTATCTGAAATCAAGTATAGTACCTGGGCATAACAAGATTTCTTGTTTGGCACAAGAACATTGAACAATAGTCTGTCCATTCTTGATAATTCAAAGTTCTCTTTTGTACTGAAAAGGAATTTCAATAATTTGAATTAATCAAAGTGATGGTTTAGTATTTGGATTAGATAATTTGGATTACACAAATTTGAATTGCAGGTGTTATGGTCAAGTGAGGAGGGGTCGAAGGTCTTCCTTTTTTTCCCCTCCTTGTTTGACCACAACAGGTTTAATACTTCCTTAAAGTGGATGTACTGGCCAATTCAGTAGGTGTTTGATTACTTACTTGCTATGATCATAACCAGAACGCATCGGACAGGTTATCTTGAGTTAACAAAGAAAGAGGTTAACTTTATTGTACTTAAACCGAACTAATATAATAAACAATGCGCCAACTTTCATTATCTCACACACACACACTAGAAGTTTACACACACACAAAAATGGATTAGAGTGGGGAAAGGTAGATTGGTTGAGTCCGAGTCCATAAAACTCCACAGTCTGTGGAGTTTGGTGATTCGGTTGGCTTCTAGCTGAATTCAGTGGTCCTGAGGCTTTTAGTTTGAAGAGGTAGATGACTGGTTCATTGAGTCTCTTGGAGATAGCGAATCGAATGATTTCCTCCAGTGGGGTTTCAGATTGTAGCCGGAGTATGCAAAGGTGGTCAGTCAACAAGCAGGATTTGAACGCTTTCAAGCTGGAATGGAGAGATAGAGAGAGAGGGGGAGTCCCACTTAATGTCTGCAGATGACAGCGTCCAGATGCTTCTCCTCTGCTGCAGAGAAAACACCAGCTTAAAAACCACTGATGGGGAGGGGCTTGTCACATGACAGTCAATCCGTGTAAAGGCCTGCTACCTGACCCGGACCCGAC
The DNA here is from genome assembly GCF_036365525.1 of Heterodontus francisci. Taxonomy (NCBI): domain Eukaryota; kingdom Metazoa; phylum Chordata; class Chondrichthyes; order Heterodontiformes; family Heterodontidae; genus Heterodontus; species Heterodontus francisci. The sequence goes on from NC_090374.1 coordinate 48,399,824, forward strand.
GACGTGCGTCTGGTTCGGGCCCCTCTTCCAGATCCGGCTTTCGGGGTCGGGTCGGGCCGGGCCGGACACGCAAGGTAAGTTCTCTGCTGGTAAGTATTAAAATTAAAAATCTTACCTGAGCTGGGAATCCAGGTCTAAACTGAGTCTGCGCAGTGAGCGAATGACATCATTATGATGTCATCACACGTGCGCTGCAGCTTCCAGGAGGTTCTGAGTCCGAAGGTAAGTCGAGGGATGGTCAGGTTCGGGCTGGGTCAAGTCTATGGAGGGCTCGGGTTGGGTTGGGCTCGGGGCAAAATCGGAGGGACTCGGGCCAGGTCGGGCTTGGGTCCGCTGTGGTTCGGTCGGGTTCGGGTCGCGTTTTTTTTTTCCTGACCAGACCAGAGCAGGCCTTTAACTCAGTGATTCAAACATAACAGTTAGCAGTATTTCTCTGTTTGCTAAAAAGAACAGGTAGTTCCTTTAAACTTTTTGGGTCTTAGTTCTTGCCAGGAAATGCACAGACATTTCGTCTCCCTCATCAGTCCTTTGCAGTGTAGGATACAGTGTAGCAAACTAGGTGATCATCTTTAAGCTGCCAGGAGTCATCCTGTTTTAAATGTTCTTTCTAAATTTCAAAAAAATCAGATCTCCAGTCAGTGGACCAAAGAAAATTAACATTCAACAAAACACATTGGGGTAACACAGCAAATAGATTGTTGAAACTTTGCCTTGTGTTTCATTGTTGGTTTTAGGTGTCTCAGTTGGTAGCACTCTCACCTCTGAGTCAGAAGGATCCAAGTTCAAGTCCCACTCCAGGACATGAGCACAAAAATCTAAGCTGACACTCCTGTGCAGTACTGAGGACTGCTGCACTGCTGGAGGTGCAGACTTTCGGAGGAGACATTAAACCAAGGCCTTGTCTGCCCTCTCGGGTGGATGTAAAAGATCCTATGGCACTATTTTCAAGAAGAGCAGCAGAGATATCTCTACTGTCCTGGCTAATATTCATCCCTCAATGAACGTCACATAAACAGATTATCTGGTCATTATCACATTAACTTTTGTGGCAGCTTGCTGTGCACAAATTGGCTGCTAGTTTCCTACATTACAGCAGTTATAAAAAAAAATACATCATTGGCAGTAAAGAGCTTTGAGATGTCATAAAAGGCACTGTATAAATTGAAGTCTTTTCTCTTAGTTCATTTAATATTTGTACTGATCTTTTTTTGTTTAGTTTAGAGATACAGCACTGAAACAGGCCCTTCGGCCCACCGAGTCTGTGCCGACCATCAACCACCCATTTTATACTAATCCTACACTAATTCCACATTACTACCACATCCCCACCTGTCCCTATATTTCCCTACTTTATAAAGGCAATTTATTTGAAGGCCAATTAACCTATCAACCAGCAAGTCTTTGGCATGTGGGAGGGAACCGGAGCACCCGGAGGAAACCCGCGCAGACACAGGGAGAACTTGCAAACTCCACACAGGCAGTCCCCAGAATTGAACCCGGGTCGCTGGAGCTGTGAGGCTGCGGTGCTAACCACTGCGCCGCCCTGTTAGATTTTCATACGGCTAAGAAATTTGAAATTTTCAGTTCTAAGATTTCTTGTGAAAAGCAAAGAAACAGTTTGAAATGCTCATTTATAGAGATCGCTGTCTTACTTTTAACTGTATGTCTAGTTGAGTACTGGGTTCAGTGAAGAATCTCAGCTAGTGTTTAAGCTTTTATTTAATGCAGTGACTAGCATGTAGTGTAAATTAGTTGATTATTGGTGACCACTTTTTATTATTAAAATGTATGTACGGAAGTATGAAGAGAATATCTATATATACATATATAATAAAGAAGTGTGGTTATCAGATATGAACTGGACAAGTGATTGGGTATCCTCACATGGTAATTCTACCAGAGATTGACTGAATGTATTGTATGGGGGAGGGGAGCACTTTGGCTGAAATTCTACACAGCTTCTCATACTCAAGGTATTTGGAATCGTTATGATTATGTTTGTCAAGACATTCCTTATTTGTGCATCATCAGTCGAAGAACCAAGACAGCATGGAGTGGGCTTCACCATCAGAAACCCTTTGCTCAGCATGATAGAGCCACCCGCAAATGACTCGGAACGCATACTGTCCATCTGACTGTTCACCGCCTCTTGTCCAGTACACCTACTCAACATCTATGCTCCAACACTCTGCTCCCCACCTGAAGCTAAAGACCAGTTCTATGAGGAACTCCATAATATCATTAGTAGCATCCCCAATACCGAACACCTGTTCCTGCTGGGGGACTTTAATGCCAGGGTTGGGGCCGACCATGACTCATGGTCCTCCTGCCTTGGGCACTATGGCATTGGAAGGATGAATGAGAATGGACAGAGACTGCTTGAGTTGTGTACCTATCATAACCTCTGCATCACCAACTCATTCTTTCATACTAAACCCTGTCACCAGGTTTCTTGGAGGCACCCAAGATCACGTCGTTGGCACCAGCTGGACCTCATCGTCACAAGGCGAGCCTCTTTAAACAGCGTTCAAATCATACACAGCTTCCACAGTGCGGACTGCGACACCGACCACTCCCTGGTGTGCAGCAAGGTTAGACTCAAACCAAAGAAGCTGTATCACTCCAAGCAGAAGGGCCGCCATGCATCAACACTAGCAGAATTTCTCATCCACAGTTGTTACATAAATTCCCAAATTCACTTGAAAAAGCCCTTCAAAACACTTCTACAGGGGATGCAGAGACCAAGTGGGCCCACATCAGAGACGCCATCTATGACTCAGCAATGACCACCTATGGCAAACGTGTGAAGCAGAATGCAGACTGGTTGAAGAGCTGGAACCTGTCATAGCCGCTAAGCGCATTGCACTGCTGAACTACAAGAAAGCCCCCAGTGAGTTAACATCTGTAGCACTCAAAGCAGCCAGAAGCACTGCACAAAGAACAGCCAGGCGCTGCACAAATGACTACTGGCAACACCTATGCAGTCATATTCAGCTGGCCTCTGACACCGGAAACATCAGAGGAATGTATGATGGCATTAAGAGAGCTTTTGGGCCAACCATCAAGAAGATTGCCCCCCCCTCAAATCTAAATCAGGGGACACGATCACTGACCAACACAAGTAAATGGACCGCTGGGTGGAGCACTACCTAGAACTGTACTCCAGGGAAAATGTTGTCACTGAGACCGCCCTCAATGCAGCCCAGTCTCTGCCAGTCATGGATGAGCTGGACGTACAGCCATCAAAATCGGAACTCAGTGATGCCATTGATTCTCTAGCCAGCGGAAAAGCCCCTGGGAAGGACGGCATTACCCCTGAAATCAAGAGTGCCAAGCCTGCTATACTTTCAGTACTGTATGAACTGCTTTGCCTGTGCTGGGACGAGGGAGCAGTACCACAGGACATGCGCAATGCCAATATCATCACCCTCTATAAGAACAAGGGTGACCGCGGTGACTGCAACAACTACCGTGGAATCTCCCTGCTCAGCATAATGGGGAAAGTCTTCGCTCGTGTCGCTTTAAACAGGCTCCAGAAGCTGGCTGAGCGTGTCTACCCTGTAGCTTTCGAACAGAGAGATCCACCATTGACATGCCGTTCTCCCTTTGCCAGCTACAGGAGAAATGCCGTGAACAACAGATGCCCCTCTATGTTGCTTTCATTGATCTCACCAAAGCCTTTGACCTCATCAGCAGACGTGGTCTCTTCAGACTACTAGAAAAAATTGGGTGTCCACCAAAGCTACTAAGTATCATCACCTCATTCCATGACAATATGAAAGGCACAATTCAGCATAGCGGTGCCTCATCAGACCCCTTCCCTATCCTGAGTGGCATGAAACAGGGCTGTGTTCTCGCACCTACACTGTTTGGGATCTTCTTCTCCCTGCTGCTCTCACATGTGTTCAAGTCTTCAGAAGAAGGAATTTTCCTCCACACAAGATCAGGTGGCAGGTTGTTCAACCTTGCCCGTCTAAGAACGAAGTCCAAAGTACGGAAAGTCCTCATCAGGGAACTCCTCTTTGCTGACAATGCTGCATTAACATCGTACACTGAAGAGTGTCTGCAGAGTCTCATCGACAGGTTTGCGGCTGCCTGCAACAAATTTGGCCTAACCATCAGCCTCAAGAAAACGAACATCATGGGACAGGACGTCAGAAATGCTCCATCCATCAATATCAGCGACCACGCTCTGGAAGTGGTTCAAGAGTTCACCTACCTAGGCTCAACTATCACCAGTAACCTGTCTCTCTGCAGAAATCAACAAGCGCATGGGAAAGGCTTCCACTGCTGTGTCCAGACTGGCCAAGAGATGTGGGAAAATGGCGCACTGACACAACACAAAGGTCCGAGTGTATCAAGCCTGTGTCCTCAGTACCTTGCTCTACAGCAGCGAGGCCTGGACAACGTATGTCAGCCAAGAGCGACGTCTCAATTCTTTCCATCTCCGCTGCCTCCGGAGAATCCTTGGCATCAGGTGGCAGGACCGTATCTGCAACACAAGTCCTCGAGGCGGGCAACATCTCCTGCATATACACCCTCCTGAGCCAGCGGCGCTGGAGATGGCTTGGCCATGTGAGCCGCATGGAAGATGGCAGGATCCCCAAGGGCACATTGTACAGCGAGCTCGCCACTGGTATCAGACCCACCGGCCGTCCACGTCTCCGCTTTAAAGATGTCTGCAAACGCGACATGACGTCCTGTGACGTTGATCACAAGTCAAGGGAGTCAGTTGCCAGTGATCGCCAGAGCTGGTGGGCAGTCATAAAGTGTGGCAAGTCGAAGAGACTTAGCAGTTAGCAGGAAAAAAGACAGGGAGAGCCAACTGTGTAACAGCCCCGACAACTAATTTTATCTGCAGCACCTGTGGAAAGAGTCTGTCACTCTAGAATTGGCCTTTATTGCCACTTCAGGTGCTGCTTCACAATCCACTGACCACCTCCAGGCGTATACCCATTGACTCTCGAGACAAGAAGGCCAAAGAAGTCTGTCATGCCTGTAGGTAGCATCGCAATAAAGTTTCCCTGTTATAAAGCTACCTACCAGACTGTCAAGACTGCAGCTGTCCCATTCTACCACTAAATGGCACTCTCAATCTCCTTTACTTAGAGCATCACTGCACTGAGGGTAATTTGCTTTTTCTTGACTTTCTGTAGGCACTGCCAACGAAACTACTAGTAGTGAGATTGTATTCATGTGTGGTTGTCCCAACGCAGAAAGCTACTTTGTCTCACTCTAAAGATTCCATTTGAATCTTTCCATATAATATATATCTTATAAATCTCATAAACCCCATATCCTGTACATCAAGCCCGCTATTTCCCCCTCTGGTCTGTCAAACCCCAGCTTCATCCCGTTTGCTGCTGAAACCCTCATCCATGGCTTTATTACCTCCAGATTCGTCTATTCCAATGCTGTCCTGGCTGACTTCCAACCTTCTACCCTCTAAACTTGTGCTCATCCAAAACTCTGCTGCCATATCCTAACTTGCACCAAATCCCATTCACCCATTGCTCCTGTGCTCGTTGATTTAGCTACACCTCAATTTAAAGTTCTCATTTTAATGTTCACATTCATCCATGGCCTCGTCCCACCTTGTCTCTGTACACTCCTCCAACTCGACATCCTTCCAAAAACTCTGTGTTCCTCCAGTTCTGGGTGCCTTTGCATCCCTGATTTCCTTTTCCCCACCATTGGTGCTGGATCTTCAGTTGTTTAGGCCCAGCACTGAAATTCCTTCTCTAAAACTCACCACCTCTCCAACTCTCTCCTTTAGGATGCTCCTTCAAACCTACCTCTGACCAAGCTTTTGGTCACCTGTCCTATCCTTATGTCTGATTTTGTCTGCGAACACTCCTGTAAAGGGTCTTGAGATGTTTTACTATGTTAAAGATACTACATTAATGCAGATTGCTATGTGGTTCTGTAGTTCGTGGTTTTTTGGACTAGTACTAGAATACAATTGGCTCTCTTAATTCCAATTCAGTATTTCTCTGGCCTGGTTCTAGATTTTCTGCAGGAGATAATCTCACTCTAATGCATACTGACTGCTGTTCTTTATTAACATCTAGCTGTAGATTTAATGTTACACAAAAGAGTTCTGAAGGAACATGTTGGACAGATTGTCTAATTTTTTAAATAGAAATTATTATAATTCATTGTATAAAAGTGAACTACCATTGGTGCCATGCTTTTTATTTAACAGGAAGTTTAGACACAAGTTTGAGCCTGGCAGTGGCAGTAAATTTCTGTGCCATTTGCAGCAGGTGGCAGATAGATATTGGAGGTAAAGTGACGATTTCCCTATTTCTACGCCACCACCCTGCCCAAGGCATGAGTGCTTCTTGTGCAGAACCTTGCCTACTGAGAGCATGAGTTCTATATCCACAATTTTCTGACCATTAAATTTAATGAATGAAAAATCATATGGCCACGATAGCACTTTTTTGACACAATGTACATAGCATCAATGCTGGAGCATACATTCAAATAGTGAGCCCTAGGGTGCCTCATTGCACTGAATGAAAGTTGAGACATTTCCACACCACCTTGTCCCTGCAACAATATCTTTCTAGCAAAACCTTTTTGACTTTGTGGTCTTTCATGCAATAAACATGCATTGGATTGAGTTAGGAATTTATGCCTTTTTGGCCACAAACTGATGTGAAACAGGGTAATTCAGAAATTAGCTACTGAACTTCATTCCGATTTTTTAAAATTTGCAGATTACCTCAAGTTTATGGCTGGTGACAATTGAGATCTTTCTCTTCTAACCTGGGCATTAACATATTTTGGACTCGTTGAAAGTTATGGATGATTATTGCCACCAGTTCTTGACCGCTTTAATATACTTTGCACCCCTCTCGTTTCAGTGCTGAGAGATGTTGAGGTGGTTGCTGGGAGGAAGAGACGTGCAAGAGCCAGTGGAGGTGGTGTATAAACCTTTTATTTTTATGGTAGATCATTTTGTTGTATACTTGGCTTTGTGCATTTACCAAATAGAGAACATATTACATATTGTATCAAATTTCCAGAAATATTTACAGCAAATCTGCATTCTAGTTTTACCTTTGAATTGTTAAATGTATTGTGGATTCTGGCGGGCAGCCATAAAGGCAGGGCTAAAGTGTGGCGAGTCGAAGAGACTTAGCAGTTGGCAGGAAAAAAGACAGAAATGCAAGGAGAGAGCCAACTGTGTAACAGCCCCAACAAACAAATTTTTCTGCAGCACCTGTGGAAGAGCCTGTCACTCTAGAATTGGCCTTTATAGCCACTCCAGGCGCTGCTCCACACACCACTGACCACCTCCAGGTGCTTACCCATTGTCTCTCGAGATAAGGAGGCCAAAGATTGTGGATGGAACCAATTAAAAAAACTGGTTTGACTACTTTCCTCGTTGAAATTTTCTTTTCTTCATCGAGGTACTTTAAATTTACATTTTCTGCACTTCTATGGGGAATATGACTGTTCTTGTTCTTCCAAGTGACTCAGCATGACAATGTCATTATTACACGATCCCATTACTTGATCTTGTTATCTTTTTCATCTTTCTCAGAAGTGAATAATGTTTGCACTTTGAAGTTTCAAAGTTCAGTTCAGTTGCTACGCAATGCTCAGCAGTTATGGAATGATATTGCAAGCATCCTTTGCCTCTTTTTGTAAGTTTTGGTACTAATCATTTTGCCTCTGTTTTTAGAAGTCACTGGTTCTATGCTTAGGAGATGAACAACCACAGAATCCCTATACAGAACTACAGGTACTGAAAGGCCACAGTGATATTGTTCGCTTCATGGCATGGATTGATGATCTCAGGTTAGATTTTGTTTTAAGAAAAAGTTTAATTGGAATTGTAACGAAGTTTTCAGACTTTGATTTAATGGAATCTTTCCAATTGGTTTTGAGGAAGCCCAGCATTTCTAATCTAAATATGGATAAACTGCATGTAGTAGAGGAAGGAGGGTGGAAAGCATTGCATTTACAACTATTGAGATCCTTGTTTAACGGAAACATGATATCTAGAAATGTTATTTTCAGATTTTAGAACCCAGAATATGCTTAATATTATCTAAACATAGTTATGGCCAATGCTGGGGGAAGTCGGGTGGTGGAGGAAGAGAAAATTTATTGGTTTTACTTATGATTTTATAGCAAGTGACAAAAGTTGTGAAGGTGTGAAAAATTACAAATATTACTTAGTTAATTAGACTAGTAAAATGATATATTAGACTATTAAGGTTCATCCCGTCAGCCAATCTTCTTGTTTGAGGAATGCCAGTGCTAGACGATAGTATACTTTCCATTTGCAACCACAGAAAGCATTGGAGTCCGTTATAGTATGGTAGACAGAATGTAATACCATATTTTTATTTTGGTCTAACTCGGTCAAGCTGGCTGTCTGATTTAAAAAAAAAATCATTCCCAATTGTTGCCTATCTGAAGTTTCTAGTTCTTGCACTGGAATATTGCTGTTTATGATGTCAAACTGGCACCAGTTTTATACTATGGATTTCTGAATTGAAACTGCTGTGGACTTGTGAGGAGTAGACTACAACATAGAAATAGATTTTTTTTTTGTAGCCATGCTAATGGGGGGGTTGGTGGGAATAAGAGGAGGGTAATTGTATAGGTCCTTTATGGAAAGGTGAACTAGCTAGACCAAAATGGCCTTTCTCATCTGTATGGATCATAGTGATTTTTGTAATCGTGTGCCTCTTCGTCCTTAAATTGGTGATTGTTATCAAAGTAAATATGTGTAAACCGATAGTATCAATTAAGTTATGCAATAAATATGTGTAAAATCAACACACAATATAGCTACCATTTCCTATAGAGAGAATCTTTTGGTGAAGACTGTTACGGACTGGGGGGTGGGGGGAGATGGTGCAGATGACTTCCACTTTTCATCTCTCAACTGACTGTTGACCGTGTTTTTTATAAAAATATTGTTTTAGTTCCTGAATGTTTTGTGGTCAAATAAACCGACAAATGACAGCTTTTCTCATAGGATTAAAAGAAAGATAAATTATTTATTAAACAATACCCTTAAAAAATTCACAACCTCACCCACTCACACACATGTGCACACACACACGAGATAGAGATAATTAGAAAATAGCATGCATTTAAGTCTGATTGTTGTAAAAAGAATTCACTTTGAAACCACCTTGGTTATCCAGGAGAAATTTTTTAACAGTGCTTCAGGTCTGGTGGTCCCTTTCTTGTTTCACTGAGGTATTGTAGACTCCTACGGTTAAGATACAGTCAAAGTCGGTGGTGAGAGTCCTGCAGTCTCTGCCTTTCTGGTTTAACAATGTTGGAACCATAGGAAAATTACGGCACAGAAGGAGGCCATTCAGCCCATCACGTCTGCGCTGACTGAAAAATCTAGCCGCCCAATCTAATCCCACCTTCCAACATCTGGGCCGTAACCTTGCAGGTTACAGCACTTCAGGTGCATGTCCAGGTACCTTTTAAATGAGTTGAGGATTTCTGCCTCCACCACTATTCCTGGCAGTGAATTCCAGACATCCCCACCACCCTCTCGGTGAAAAGTTTTTCCTCATGTCCCCTCTAATCCTTCTGCCAATCACCTTAAATCTGTGCCCCCTGGTAATTGACCTCTCTGCTATGGGAAACAGGTCCTTCCTGTCTGCTCTATCTAGGCCGCTCATAATTTTGTACACCTCAATTAAGTCATCCCTAGGTTGTCTCTGTTCTAAGGAAAACAACCCTAGCCTATCCAATCTTTCCTCATAGCTGCAACTTTCAAGCCCTGGCAACATTCTTGTAAATCTCCGCTGTACTCTGTCTGGAGCAATTATGTCCTTCCTGTAATTTTTATTTTATTTAGAGAGAGATACAGCACTGAAACAGGCCCTTCGGCCCACCGAGTCTGTGCCAACCAACAACTACCCATTTATACTAATCCTACATTAATCCCATATTCCCTACCACATCCCCACCTTTCTCTTACCACCTGCCTACACTAGGGGCAATTTACAATGGCCAATTTACCTATCAACCTGAAAGTCTTTGGCTGTGGGAGGAAACCGGAGCACCTGACGGAAACCCACGCGGTCACAGGGAGAACTTTGAAACTCCGCACAGGCAGTATCCAGAACTGAGCCCGGGTCGCTGGAGCTGTGAGGCTATGGTGCTTATCACAGCGCCACTGTGCCGTAATGTGGTGACCAGAACTGTATACAGTACTCCAGCTGTGGCCTAACCAGCATTTTATACAGTTCCAGCATTACATCCCTGCTTTTGTATTCTACACCTGAGTCAATAAAGGAAAGCATTCCATATGTCTTCTTCACCACTTATTTACCTGTCCTGCCACCTTCAGGGACCTGTGGACATGCTTTCCAAGGTCTCTTAATTCTTCTACCCTTCTCAATATCCTCCCGTTTATTGTGTATTTCCTCACTTTGTTTGTCCTCCCCAAATGCATTATGTCACACTTCTCTGGCTTGAATTCCATTTGCAGCTTTTCTGCCCACTGACTCACTGCTACTTCATCCACTTGCCCAGCTTCATTACTGAAGACTAAATCTAGAATTGCGCCCCTATCGTTGGGCTTGTTGCATGCTGGCTGAAGTTCTTTTGAATGCCCTCTGTACCCTTCACACTATTTGTATCCCAGTTGATATTAGGGTAGTTGAAATCCCCAACTATTATTGCCCTATAGTTTTTGCACTCAGATATTTGCTTACATGTTTGTTCTTCTATCTCCCTCTCACTATTTGGGGGTCTATAATACACTCCTAGTAATGTGGCTGCCCCTTTTTTATTTCTGATCTCCACCCATATGGCCTCATTTGATGATTCATTTAGCATATCCTACCTCCTCACAGCTGTTATTGGTTCCTTAACTAATAATGCTACATCCCCTCCTTTTTTATCCCCCTCTCTATCCCATCTGAAAACTATATCCAGGGATGTTGAGCTGCCATTCTCTTCCCTCTTTAAGCCAAGTTTCCATTATAGCAATGATATCGTGTTGCCATGTATATAAAAGCAAAATACTGCAGATGCTGGAAATCCGAAATAAAAACAAGAAATGCTGGAACCACTCAGCAGGTCTGGCAGCATCTGTGAAAAGAGAAGCAGAGTTAACGTTTCGGGTCAGTGACCCGAAACGTTAACTCTGCTTCTCTTTTCACAGATGCTGCCAGACCTGCTGAGTGGTTCCAGCATTTCTTGTTTTTATTTCGTGTTGCCATGTGTCTATCTGTGCCCTCAGCTCATCGGCTTTATTTACTACTTGCATGTAAATAAATACCTTTTAACACTGCCAAATTCCTGTGCTGCACACTTTTTAACCTTAGCTTCTTCTGTTTGTCAGAGTCACTTGCTAATTTTTTGCCTCCCGTCCCCTGCCCTGAAATTGTCCTGAAACTGCCCTCAAGTTCCCATCCCCCTGCCAAACTAGTTTAAACCAACCCCAACAGCACTAGCAAACCTTCCTGCAAGGATGTTTGTCCCAGTCCTGTTCAAGTATAGACTGTCTGGCTTGTATAGGTCCCACCTTCCCCAGAACCGGTCCCAATGCCCCAGAAATCTGAAGCCCTCCCTTCTACGCCATCTCTCGATTCGCACATTCATCTGGTGTATTCTCCTATTTCTATACTCACTAGCACGTGGCCTTGGGAGTAATCCAGAGATTACTACCCTTTGAGGTTCTGCATGCTAATCTCTTTCTTTCCTAACTCCCTAAACTCAGCCTGCAGGACTTCCTCTTTCTTCCTACATCGTTGCTACCAATGTGGACCACGACCTCTGGCTGTGCACCCTCGCCCTCCAGAATGCCCTGTAGCTGCTTGGCGATATCCAATCTTGGAATCACATCTGCGACCACAGAAATGCCTATCTGTTCCCCTACCACTATTGCTCCCTACTCGTTTCTCCTCTCCCTGCACAGCTGAACCACCCTTGCTGCACTCTCCAGAGGTACCCTCTGTCCCATTGATACTCAGAGTTGAATACCGGTTAGAAATTAGGATGCTCTCCGGAGACTCCTGCACTACCTGCCTTGACCTTCTTGTCTGTCTGACAGCCACCAGACTATAGATTCTATAGGATTCTATAGTTAGGGGAACAGATAGGTATTTCTATGGTTGTAGATGTGATTCAAGATGTTATGTTGCCTCCCTGGTGCAACAGGATTGGATATCGCCGAGCGGCTACAGGGCATTCTGGAGGGCAAGGGTGCACAGCCAGAGGACGTGGTTCACATTGGAACCAATGATATAGGAGGAAAGAGGGATGAGGTCCTGCAGGCTGAGTTTAGGGATTCCCTTTCTGCCTGTGCTCTCTTAAGCTCCGGGGTGATTTAGCTCCTGACACATGCTATCCACGTAGTTCTGTGCCTTGCGGATGCACCACAGTGACTTCAACCGCCACTTGAGTTCCAAAACCCGGAGCTCAAGCTTTTGCAGCCGGTGATGCTTCCTGCAGATGTTTGTGAAGAACACGTGGTGCGTCCACAACTTCTCACATACTACAGGTGGCACATTCCACTAGGCCAAGCTGCCCTGCCATACCTTAGCTTTACAAACTAATTATTGTGAATGCAATAAGTAGAATAACTTGCCAATCAGCTTCTTCCCCTGTACCGTGGAAACTGAAAAGGCAGAAAAGAAAGAGACCAAAGAGCACCTCCTTCCCCTAATCAGTGAAGTCCCTCACACACAACTCTCAGCCTTACTCTCTGTCCAAACAGCACTATTCTAATTAGTAATTATTAATAATAATGTTACAAGCAGGGTCTTCATCTTGGCTGGAATGGATTTCTCAGCTTCCTGGTTGGCTAGCTGGCTTTCTATCTATCTTTTAGAGAGCTCTTTAAGAAAAAAACCTCGTCAGGTGAACATAAATGCTGTCCGCTGGTGTGTTCATATAATGTCTTTGAACGTGTGGCCACTGTTACACAATGGGGTTTGAATGTGACTTATCTTGATAAAGTGGTATTATGTCCCACCTATTGTCTTGGCTCTGAACCAGAATCTCCCTGTCTGCGAATGCCTTTATCAACCCAATTCTTGAAGATAGGAGCCATTTAGCATTGAATAGGCTGTTTAGCATTTTAATGTGCCTCCCCTAGGACTAGTCCAAATGTGATGATGGGTTTAGTCTCCATCAGTCACTATGTATATTTGCAGTACAGGAGAGATTCACCTGACCTCTTACTCCATTTTGTATGGTGTAAAAGTGTGTCCATTTTTTTGGAGTTTAGTTGATTTTAGTTCATAACTGTTCCTTGCATGAGCATGACCAGGCTAAATTGTAATGTAGATTCGAAAGATCGGTATGTGGTGCAGCTGTTCAATTTAAGGTATGTCAATTGGTTTAGTTATGTAGTTAAAGAATTAGTGTTACATTTTATATGATTGCATTCTTTTTGAGGAAAGAATTGGCTTAAGACTTTTTATTTTTAAAATATTGAGTTTTTGAAATATTATGAAAACAGGCGTGGCCACAGTTACACGGCTAGCATATTACATTGTTTTTATGCCACAAATATTGAAGCTTTGTGTGGATCATTAAATTAATTTTCTCCATGGACATGCTCCTTTACTGCAGCTTGCAGTGAACAGGGTTTCATGCTTGGAGTTCCTCTGTGATCCCCTCATTTATAGAGTATTTTGTAGATGGCTTCTGTTGTCCTTTTAGGCCTTAGCTACAATCAGCAGGTGGACCATTTTCTCAGATTGCTTCAGCGGATGGTAAATTGATCTGGTCGCAGCCTCCGTGACAGCTGCTGTTTTCTTCTTCCTGTATCTGCTTGTGGACATGAAGTCAGGAACAATGAAGGTGAAAGGCCAGTGAGCAAAACTAAGCTTGAACAGAAGTCTGCTGACAGTCATGCCTTGGCAATATGTTTCTAAGTCTCCAGTCTTTGCAAACCCATTCACGTAGGTTCAAAATGTAATTCTGAACATTTACGTACACTAGTACAGATGGTTATTTGTGCCTGTATGTGCCAGGTATGTTTAAGATGATGAGAATAATGGACATAGCCAGTGAAGTATTTGTTGAGCCTGAACAGATTTGGATATTGCCAATGCCAATTCCCAACTGAGGCTCGACTTTTATTTTCTTTAACATATTTTATAAGAAATCTAATTCTAATCATATGCAATTGAGCACTTTACATTTAAAAAAAAAAGTTTGAGGTTGCTCAAAACCATTTGGCAAATATTTCACCGTATAATCCAAAATATTACTTGTTAAAACCTAAATTGTAACCCAACCTGTTTGGGAGCCACCGAGTGTGTGGTGCTAATTGTACAGGTGGATGTTTAATTGGATTCAAGTGGAGGGCATTAACTGGGGATTCACTTATACTCCTATAGTAGCAGACTGAAACTGAATTGGGATTTGCAGGTAGATCTTTGGTAACGTGTAACGTCTCTAAATAAAAAGTTGTAAGCATTTAACGACTAGGCTCTAGTACTAACCTTTTCTACTAGCTATCTGATTTGTAACAGGTCGGCTGTTAAAAATGCTCCAGATGACTTACTGTCAATTTCCCATCTGCTTCACGCCGATCCTGATTTCAATGACAGCAGGACCCTTAAAATGTGCAGATCAGGATCCGATGATATTGAGTCCCAGCTGCAGTTTTAACTCTGGACTGAGTAGGGAAGCGCTTGGCATTCACTTCACCTGCTCACCTGAATCCTGCAACCAGTTAAAGTTCCCTATCCACTCAAGGACCGAGATGGGAATCTATGTGTGGAGCCAGAGGAAATGGGCGAGGTGCTAAATGAGTACTTTGCATCAGTATTCACCAAAGAGAAGGACTTGGTGGATGATGAGCCTCGGGAAGGGAGTGCAGATAGTCTCAGTCATCTCATTATCAAAAAGGAGGAGGTGTTGGGTGTCTTGCAAAGCATTAAGGTAGTTAAGTCCCCAGGGCCTGAAGGGATCTACCCTAGAATACTGAGGGAGGCAAGGGAGGACATTGCTGGGGCCTTGACAGAAATCTTTGCATCCTCATTGGCTACAGGTGAGGTCCCAGAGGACTGGAGAATAGCCAATGTTGTTCCTTTGTTTAAGAAGGGTGGCAAGGATAATCCAGGAAATTATAGGCCGGTGAGCCTTGCGTCAGTGGTAGGGAAACTATTAGAGAGGATTAAAAGCAAAATACTGCGGATGCTGGAAATCTGAAACAAAAACAAGAAATGCTGGATTCACTCAGCAGGTCTGGCAGCATCTGTGGAAAGAGAAGCAGAGTTAACGTTTCGGGTCAGTGACCCTTCTTCGGAACTGACAAATATTAGAAAAGTCACAGATTATAAACAAGTGAGGTGGGGGTTGGGCAAGAGATAACAAAGGAGATAACGAAGGAGAAGAAGTTGTGTTGTATTAGAGAGGATTATTCGGGACAGGATTTACTCCCATTTGGAAACAAACGAACTTATTAGCGAGAGACAGCATGGTTTTGTGAAGGGGAGGTCGTGTCTTACTAATTTGAAGGAAGTGACGAAGATGATTGATGAAGGAAGGGCAGTGGATGTTATCTATATGGACTTTAGTAAAGCCTTTGACAAGGTCCCGCATGGCAGACTGGTACAAAAGGTGAAGTCACACGAGATCAGAGGTGAGCTGGCAAGATGGATACAGAACTGGCTCGGTCATAGAAGACAGAGGGTATCAGTGGATAGGTGTTTTTCTGAATGGAGGGATGTGACTAGTGGTGTTCCACAGGGATCAGTGCTGGGACCTTTGCTGTTTGTAGTATATATAAATGATTTGGAGGAAAATGTAGCTGGTCTGATTAGTAAGTTTGCGGACGACACAAAGGTTGGTGGAGTTGCGGATAATGAAGAGGATTGTCAGAGGATACAGCAGGATATAGATTGGTTGGAGACTTGGGCGGAGAAATGGCAGATGGAGTTTAATCCGGACAAATGTGAGGTAATGCATTTTGGAAGGTCTAATGCAGGTGGGAGGTATACAGTAAATGGCAGAACCCTTAGGAGTATTGACAGGCAGAAAGATCTGGGCGTACAGGTCCACAGGTCACTGAAAGTGGCAACGCAGGTGGATAAGGTAGTCAAGAAGGCATACGGCATGCTTGCCTTCATCGGTCGGGGCATAGAGTATAAAAATTGGCAAGTCATGTTGTAGCTGTACAGAACCTTAGTTAGGCCACACTTAGAATATTGCGTGCAATTCTGGTCGCCACACTACCTGAAGGATGTGGAGGCTTTGGAGAGGGTACAGAAGAGGTTTACCAGGATGTTGCCTGGTCTGGAGGGTATTGGCTATGAGGAGAGGTTGGAAAAACTCGGATTGTTTTCACTGGAACGACGGAGGTGGAGGGGCGACAAGATAGAGGTTTACAAAGTTATGAGTGGCATGGACAGAGTGGATAGTCAGAAGCTTTTTCCTAGGGTGGAAGAGTCAGTTACTAGGGGACATAGGTTTAAGGTGAGAGGGGCAAAGTTTAGAGGGGATGTGCGAGGCAAGATTTTTACAGAGGGTGGTGAGTGCCTGGAACTTGCTGCCAGGGGAGGTGGTGGAAGCAGATACGATAGCAACGTTTAAGAGACATCTTGACAAATACATGAATAGGAAGGGAATAGAGGGATATGGGCCCCGGAGGTGCAGAATGTGTTGATTTAGGCAGGCATCAAGATCGGCGCAGGCTTGGAGGGCCAAATGGCCTGTTCCTGTGCTGTACAGTTCTTTGTTGTTGTTCTATCCAGTATGCCACCTAGCACAAATTACTTTTTTTTTGAAGATTTCTTTACCTCAAACTTTTTTTTCTGAAATATTTTTGTGAATCACCTGATTAACAGCTTTCATAATTTTTGTAGTCTATATGAATTTTTATCGTTAATTTGAAGAGAATAAATTGTATGTTCACCATATATTTGCAGGTTTGCCTCAGCAGGGGATGATGGTGTCGTGTTTGTGTGGAATGTTCAGGTTAGTACTTGAACTAATATTGTTAAAACTGTCTTAAGGCATCTTCTTAATTCTGGAGTGGAACTTGGCTGATCTTCAGCTTGATTCAATCTGTGCTAAGTTAGCTGATCGCAGCCAAAGTTTCCATTAGAGGTGTTGCGATCATCATCATTGCCCCTGGAAAAGGAGAGGAAAATTAGCTATCGTTCCTGATTGCTGTCCGGCAACCGCTGCTGTATGTGAATATTGATTGAGAATGGATTTGGTTGTAATTCCACTTGTGGGCTGTTGATATGTTGACACAGATTGGCAAGGCTTACTCATGAATAATGACCACTTGGGCAAGATATTGGTGGATGACTGGGTCTTAGGGACACTAATCTGGTAAAGTGCCTTTGCTTTCAGAATGGGAGGGGAGAACATTGTTTTAAAAAAAGTGGGTACGGCATTTTTAAACTTCTTACAAGTAGGAAGGGATAATTGAGTTTTTATACTTCCAAGTTTAAACCTTAATACAAGCCTTGTTAAATTTATTTACAAGCTTTGTTTGATGAAATTTTAATTTTGTGAACTATACTGTAACTGCAAATTTATAAGATTTTCTCACATGCCTAACATTGGAGAGTGCAGCTCACAGTAAGGCAGGCATCCAGAAGGTGGTGCATTTTCCCATTACTTGTCGTATTGGGTAACCCATGTAGATTTGCTTCATCTCAGGATAAACAATTACAGATTGAGCTTTTTCTAGTCTCCAATTTTATTTTTCTGTTAACTGACTCCTGTAATTAAATATATTTAAGATCATTATACTTCTTTTGCTTAATTCAAGTTGCTACACGTGTGTTACAATCTGCAATTATGAAGGTTGCTGTAATTTGAACTTAACATTTAAAGGCCTTCAGATGCAAAAACCTTAAACCAGAAGAGCCATTCTATTTTTTGTTTTATTTCATGATGGATGAGAGGCAACATGATTTCATTGTTACAAAAATGCTGTACTTTTTTAAAATAAATTTTTTTCCCAGAAAATGTATTGCTTATGTTGAAAAGCTCCTTGTGATTTTTGACTTTTTAAAAGAAAAATATTGATCACTAGTCTGAGGATGTGAAATACAGTCAGTACGAATGAGCACTTATAATCCATTTACAAAGAAGAGTACCAGAAAACAGTTATTAAAATAGACCAAGTACCTCATCCAGACTACTTGCACCTAAAAATCTTAGAGGGGGACTGAAATTAGGCACCTTTTTTATTCAAGAAAAATTCTGAATAATTGAAAATGACTGTCATAACTTCTGTTACGACTGAGGCAGGAGGAGTGCGCTGTTTATTCTAGTCCCACTTTTCCAGAGGTCACAACATGTATTTTAAATTCATCCACTTACCGATACGGTCAATCATATACTCTATTTTACCTAGAATAGAACACACTAACCTGGTTTCTTTAATAAGCAAACAAAATTATCACTTTATTATAAAATAAGTCTTAATCAGTAATGAAGTAAAGCATAAACATATAGTTTGAAATTTTTAAAGTTCCCTTTTTACCTTAACCCCTCACATTCACACACACACAGATACACAAACATACAATGGTTAACCGGAAAAGTAAAAGGGATTTTTGTTCAGAGCTTTGTTACAGACAAAAAAAAAACACTTGGGCTGGATACTTGCTCATTCCTGAAGAAAACAGCAGGTGAGATATGTTGTGTTCCAAAACTGGCATTCAGTCTAGCTTCTGAGTACATGTAAATGGATCACTGGGATCTTTTAGAACAGTTCTTGTCAGGTGGCGTTGAGAATTAATTTAGCAGGCTTTTCTTCAAAGATAGGAGACTGGATGGGTTGACACAGTGGACTTCTCGGGGTCTTTGAGAGGTGCTGGAAAGCTGAGCTGGGTTGTGGTCTTCTCTCTTTCCTTGGGATTTCTTTTTTCCTTCTGCAGGCTTGACTCTTTAAACATTCAGCAAGAATCTGGTCTCTTCCTCCGTGACACTTCTTCAGCAAGCTTGTCCTGTCCAGGGGTGCGTGACTGTCACTTCTCTGCACACATCTTCCCCAGTTACCAGGGAATCTGTTCTATTTTTAACTTGAATCAAGTGACGACCAGTAAATGGTGTTGCCAAACCAGTTCTTTGTGTCCTCTTGATGACCCTCTTGAAAAAAGACCCTCTTGGAAAAATAACTAGTCCAACATTTCTTCAGTTTGACTATGTATTCCTCAAAAAATATTTTTAACAAACAAAAGCACTTTCATAACACTTCATTATTGAATTCTTTTAAAAGATGAGACGCACACAGAAACAAATAGATTAGTAAGTTAAATGCCTATTGTAGGGAAAGTCTTCGAAACCATTGTTTGAGAGCTAGTTGACAAAGCGTATCTTGTTCAAGACTAGTCAGCACAAATTTGGAAAAGGGTGCTATGTTTACATATCCTGGGGAATTCATCTCAGTTTCAGACACGATAGTCCAGGCAATTCAAATATAAATCAAGGTTTTCTAATATAGTATAACACCTTGTTGCAACTTTTGGAAATCTGTGTTTTAGAAACATTTAATTACTTTAATCTGAAGTAACTATTGTCATAGAGTCATACAGTACCGAAACAGGTCCTTCGGCCCACCGAGTCTGCGCCGACCATCAACCATCCATTTATACTAATCCTACATTAATCCCATTTTTCCCTCTCACATCCCACCTTCCCTCAATTCTCCTACCACCTACCTACACCAGGGGCAATTTTAAAATGGCCAATTTACCTATCAACCCGCAAAGTTTTTGGCATGTGGGAAGAAACCGGAGCACCCGGAGGAAACGCACGCCGTCACAGGGAGAACTTGCAAACTCCGCACAGGCAGTACCCAGAACCAAACCCGGGTCGCTGGAGCTGTGAGTCTGCGGTGCTAACCACTACGCCACTGTGATACCCAAGTTATTGTATATTTGGTTTTCTAAGGTGCTTTTGACAAGTTTCAACATTGCCAATTAATAGATAAAGAAAGGAGAGAGGGATCAGAATTAAAGTAATGGAGTTGGATAGTAGTAGCCATATAAATTCGTCCTACTTTTAAACAAGAAAGGAGTTAGGATTGGAGTACAGGAGGAGTTGGTCTTGGAACACTTGGTGTTTTCATGTAAAAGACTTTGGCAGAGGCATTATAGGCAAAGAGTACAAGTTTGCAGATACTAAAAAATGGAGCAAGTAATGAAGAACAATACAACCAAATTCTGAAGGATTTTAGATTTTTTAGGTAGTTGAGCTAATGCATGCCAGCTGCAATTCAATGTGAATAAGTATAGATGCAAGAAAGCAAAAGAGAGTTAAATGGAACAGTGATGCTGATCAGGAAAGGGACCTAGGAGTTGGAGTGGACCAAACTATAAAACAATGAGCACATGCTTAACTGCAGTTTTTTAATTAAAGTTACTGGATTGTATTAGCAACAGGATAGAATGAAATCAAGTGTTAATATATTTCTTATATATAAAATATATAATCTGTATTTATCTGTAATTGCACTACTCCAATCAATATAAATTTAGTGGTGGGGGAGCTTTTTGAAACAAAGTTTTCTTCTGGATTAAACTGCCACTTGGACAAGTATGTTCACTAGTCTCAGGATGTGAAATATAGTTAGTACGATTGAGCACTTATGATCCATTTACAAAGAAGAGTACCAGCATGGATTTATTGAGAGCAAATTGTATTTGACCTGATTTGAGTTTTTTTGTTGAAAGAGCAGAGAGGATGGATCAGAACAGTGCACTTGATGTGTATATGGACTTATGAAAGGTGTTTGTTAGAATACCACATAATAAGCTTGTTAGCAAAATTGAAGGATTAAAAAGGGAAGTTGCAGCATGTCTACAAACTTCACTAAAGATAGAAAACAGTTGTGGTGAGTTATGAGTATAGCTGTTCCATACAGCTACAACACTGGCAAAAAAGCAGGACAGATCCAATCTGGCCAATTTCCGCTCCATCAGTCCACTCTCAATCCTCAGCAAAGTTATGGAAGGTGTCATCGATCGTGCTATCAAGTGGCACTTACTCAGCAATAACCTGCTCACCGATGCTCAGTTTGGGTTCTACAAGGGCCAGTCAGCTCCAGACCTCAATGCAGCCTTGGTCCATATATGGACAAAAGAGCTGAATTCCAAAGGTTAGAGTGACTGCCCTTGATATCAAGGCAGCATTTGACTGTGTGTGGCACCAAGGATCCCTAGCAAAATTGAAGTCAATGGGAATAGAGGGAAAACTCTCTACTCGTTGGAGTAATAGCTAGCACAAAGGAAGATGGTTATGGTTGTTAGACGCCAATCATTCAGCCCCAGGATATCGCTACAGGAGTTCCTCAGGGCAGTGTCCTAGACCCAACCAACTTTAGCTTTTTCAATGACCTTCCCTCTATCGTAAGGTCAGAAGTGGAAACGTTTGCTGATTGCAAATGTTCAGTACCATTCGAGACTCCTCAGATACTGAAGCAGTCCGTGTCCACATGCAGCAAGACCTGGACAACGTTCAAGCTTGGGCTGATAAGTGGCAAGTAACATTCGGGCCACACAAATGCCAGGCAATGGCCATCTCCAACAATAGAGAATCTACTCTCTCTTCTAAACGTTCAAAGACATACCATTGCTGAATTCCTCCACCACCAACGTCCTTGGGGTTACGATTGACGAGAAATTCAACTGGACCAGCCATTTAAATACAGTGGCTGCAAGAGCAGGTTACAGGCTGGAAATTCAGTGGTGAGTAACTCACCTCCTGACTCCCCAAAGCCTGTCCACCATCTACAAGGCACAGGTCAGGAGTGTGATGGAATACTCTCCACTTCCCTGAATGATTGCAGCTCAAAGCACTCTAGAAGCTTGCCACTGTCCTCCAAGACAAAGCAGCCTGCTTGATCAGCACCCCATCCACCACCTTAAATATTCACTTCCTCCACCACCGATGCTGCACAGTGGCAGCAGTGTGTACCATGTACAAGATGCACTGCAGCAACTCGCCAAGCTTCCTTCGACAGCACCTTCCAAACCTGTGACATCTACCACCTGGAAGGACAAGGGCAGCAGACGCATGGGAACACCATCACCTACAACTTCTCCTCCAAGTCGCACACCATCCTGACTTGGAACTATTTTACCGTTTCTTCACTGTCACTAGTCAAAAACCTGGAACTTTCTCCCTAACAGCACTGAGTGTATTCACACCACGTGGACTACAGCAGCTCAAGAAGGCAGCTCACCACCACCTCCTCCAGGGAAATTAGGGACGGACAACAAATACTGGCCTTGGCAGTGATGCCCACATCCCATGGAAGAATTTTTTTTTAAATTTCAGACTTGAGGGAGTTATACAGTGGTGTTCCCCAGGGTTCAGAACTGCTGTTTTTTAAAATGCATTAATGACTTGTACTTTAGTGTACAGGGCACAATTTAAAAATTTGGAAGTGTAGTAAGCAGCGAGAACGATAGTAATAGACTTCAAGAGGACATAGACTGGTGGAATGGGCGGATGTGTGACAGATGAAATTCAACACAGAAAAGTATGAGGTGATGCGTTTTGTTAGAAAAAGTAAAGGGAGACAATACAAGATAAATGGTACAATTATAAGGGGATTGCAAGAACAAAGAGACCTGGGGTGTTGGTGCATATATCTTCAAAGGTGGCAGGGCAGGTTTTATAAGTAGTGGCACAGAGTTCAAAAGGAAGGAAGCTAAACTTGTATAAAACACTGGTTTGGCCCCAGCTGGAGTATTGTGTCCAATTCTGTGCGTGAAGGCTTTGACAGATTATGGAAAAGACTTGGTAGAATGGTTCCAGGGATGAGACATTGCAGTTAATGTGGATAGACTGGAGAAGCTGAGGTTGGTCTCCTTCGAGCAGAGAAGGCCAAGAGGAGATTTAATAGAGGTGTTTGGAATCATGAAAGGTTTCAACCAGAGGCGGTATGAGTTAAAACATTTTTACACCGTGGTTAGGATTTGGATTACACTACCTGTTAGGGTGGTTGAAACGGATTCAGTAGTAGCTTTGAAAAGGGAATTGGATAAATATTTGAAGGGGAAAAAATTGCAAGAATATGGAGGAAAATGTTGGAGAGTGGAAATAACTAGATTGTCTTTCGAAAGAACCGGTGTAGTTTCGATGGGCCAAACAGCCGCCTCTTGTGCTCTACTATTCTATGGTTGTAGAATTCCATAATTATGTACAGCACCCTAGTGGTTATGCAGAGATCATGAGTTAAAATCTCACTATAAGTTGGGAAATTGAATTTTTATAAAATATTTTCTGGTGCTAGTCGATAAATTGAATTTGAAAGCTGCAAATTGTCGTTTAAAAGCCAACTGGTTTAGTAATTGTCCAGGAAATGGAACCAGTCTTGCATTATGACTTCTAATGCCCCTAGGGCAACTCACGATGGACAGTAAATACTGGCTTGCTAAGATCTTATTTAAAAAGAAATCTTGGAAACTATGTATTTGCTCTTAAGGAGTATGCAACCAAGATGATTCCAGGTTTCAGAAATTTTAGATAATGGGGAAAGATTAAGCATTTGATTGCCATTTTGTGTTTACTACAGGAGCTGGAGGAAGCTGCTACTTCATAACTAATTATAAAATTTTACCTTTTCATTCAGGAAGTCTTAAAAGCTTTTTTGTATTAGATATTGATGAACTTGTGCAAATAATATGATGTGGTTTTATAAATTCATTTTTTTTTGTTTTTAAAAATAAGACTGCATCTTCTTTCTGCAGACTGGAGAGAGACTTCATGTGCTTCGAGGCCATTCTAGACCAATCACAGCAATTGCTATCTTTCCATCGGAGTATCGTTTAAAGCCAGAAGGTCGTCATCTTCTTACTGCCTCTTCTGATAAGACAGTTATTGTATCCTGATATATGGTCTGGAGAATGTGTGATTGTCCTGCTTAAGTACATTGCTGCTAGTTCATTTAGCTTGGCTGAGGAGTTTACTGTTCCATAAATCTGTGCTCGAAGCCATTTTCAAATTCCTAGCAATTCATTTTATTTACCAGTGTGATTTGGTAGACTTTAACCGTTTTTATCTGCTTCAGTTGAGGAAATGATGCAGTATACTAAAACGGTATGGCAAATTATGAAGATTGTGAAGCACTGCAGGAGATCACAGGCTAATGGGATGGGCTGATAGGTGGCAGATGCAGTTCAATATTAAAAACATGTGAGGTAATACATTTTGCAAGTAAGAGTTGGGAAAGGAAATGCATCTTAAATGGTATGATTTTAAATGAAGCATAGGAGAAGAGGGACTTTGGTATTCAGATACAGTGGCAAAACAAGTAGATAGGCAAAGCCATAAAAAAAAAAGCAAGAGCATGCTTAGTTTTGTATTTAGATAAGTGGAATACTAAGATGTGATGGCAATGTTGAACTTGTCCAACATCTTAAACTGCTTTTGGGAGTGCTGTATACTATTTTTGGAACTCCATTATAGGAAGAATATAAAAGCAATGGAAAAGGTGCATCTTAGCTTCCCTAGAATATTACCAGGAATGTGAAGGGTGTTAGACTTGCAGGAGATTCGGATCTGACCCAAATTGGTTGTGATGCATCTCTTTTAGTGTCACACAGCAGAGCTTAACACATTACAGTGTTTAGGCAGTAACTTCACCTCACAAGCTAGATCACTTCTCCATGTCTTCTAAATCCGTATCTGACTGACAGAATCCCTCTTTTATGCCCCAAGGTGCTAGTCATCCGACTCAGTCATTCCAATAATTTTTGTCCACAGCAGCTCGAACTCTGGTTTCCTGCTTGCCCCGCAAGTTTACACATCTTGAGTTCAATTTACACAGGCAGTTCCTGTCCCAGCGAACATCTTGCAAAGGTATCCACAATATTATTCTTTTTGTATCTTGCAGGGGTATCCTCTTTGATCTGGACCAATAGTCACCCATTGTTACATTTATTAGCTTAGATCATTCCTCTTTTGTAGACAATAGTAATTGCTGATGTGACTGTCTAGTTTCAGTTACTCAATGACAAGTATTTCCCTGAGACATAGGGGAGTCATAGGGGATTCGATTGTAAGGGGAGTAGATAGGCGGTTCTGTGGTCGAAAACGAGACTCCCGAATGGTATGTTGCCTCCCAGGTGCACAGGTCAGGGATGTCTCAGATCGGCTGCAGAACATTCTGAAGGGGGAGGGTGAACAGCCAGTTGTCGTTGTGCACATCGGCTCCAATGATATAGGTAAAAAATGGGATGAGGTCCTACAAGCAGAATTTAGGGAGTTAGGAGCCAAGTTAAAAAGTAGGACCTCAGAGGTAGTAATCTCAGAATTGCTACCAGTGCCACGTGCTAGTCAGAGTAGAAATGAAAGAATAGTCAGGATGAATGCGTGGCTTGAGAGATTGTGCAGGAGGGAGGGGTTCAGATTTTTGGGACATTGGGACCAGTTCTGGGGGAGGTGAGACTATTACAAATTGGACGGTCTACACCTGGGCCGGACTGGAACCAATGTCCTTGGGGGTGCTTTTGCTAACGCTGTTGGGGAGGGTTTAAACTAATGTGGCAGGGGGATGGGAACCAAATGAGGAGGTCAATGGACAGTAAGGATGTAGTAACTAAAGCCTGTAAGGAACTAGATAATGAAGTCAGCGTGACTAAGGGGAAGAGTAGGCAGGGAGCAGATGATGAACGCAAAGGGACTGGTGGTCTGAGGTGCATTTGTTTGAATGCAAGAAGTGTAGTGCGTAAGGCAGATGAACTTGGGGCTTGGATTAGTACCTGGGAGTATGATGTTATTGCTATTACTGAGACTTGGTTGAGGGAAGGGCACGATTGGCAACTAAATATCCCAGGATATCGATGCTTCAGGCGGGATAGAGAGGGAGGTAAAAGGGGTGGAGGAGTTGCATTACTGGTCAAAGAGGATATCACAGCTGTGCTGAAGGAGGGCACTATGGAGGACCCGAGCAGTGAGGCAATATGGGCAGAACTCAGAAATAGGAAGGGTGCGGTAACAATGTTGGGGCTGTACTACAGGCCTCCCAACAGCGAGCGTGAGGTAGAGGTACAAATATGTAAACAGATTATGGAAAGATGTAGGAGCAACAGGGTGGTGGTGATAGGAGATTTTAATTTTCCCAACATTGACTGGGATTCACTTAGTGTTAGAGGTCTAGATGGAGCAGAATTTGTAAGGAGCATCCAGGAGGGTTTTCTAGAGCAGTATGTAAATAGTCCAACTCGGGAAGGGGCCATACTGGACCTGGTGTTGGGGAATGAGCCCGGCCAGGTTGTTGAAGTTTCAGTAGGGGACTACTTTGGGAATAGTGATCACAATTCCGTAAGTTTTAGAATACGCATGGACAAAGACGAGAGTGGTCCTAAAAGAAGAGTGCTAAATTGGGGGAAGGCCAACTATACCAAAAGTCGGCAGGAGCTGGGGAATGTAGATTGGGAGCAGCTGTTTGAAGATAAATCCACATTTGATATGTGGGAGGCTTTTAAAGAGAGGTTGATTAGCGTGCAGGAGAGACATGTTCCTGTGAAAATGAGGGATAGAAATGGCAAGATTAGGGAACCATGGATGACAGGTGAAATTGTGAAACTAGCTAAGAGGAAAAAGGAAGCATACATAAGGTCTAGGCGGCTGAAGAAAGACGAAGTTTTGGAAGAATATCGGGAATGTAGGACCAATCTGAAACGAGGAATTGAGGGCTAAAAGGGGTTATGAAATATCTTTAGCAAACAGGGTTAAGGAAAATCCCAAAGCCTTTTATTCATATATAAGGAGCAAGAGGGTAACTAGAGAAAGGATTGGCCCACTCAAGGACAAAGGAGGAAAATTATGCGTGGAGTCAGAGAAAATGGGTGAGATTCTAAACAAGTACTTTGCATCGGTATTCACCGAGGAGAGGAACATGACGGATGTTGAGGTTAGGGACAGATGTTTGATTACTCTAGGTCAAGTCGGCATAAGGAGGGAGGAAGTGTAGGGTATTCTAAAAGGCATTAAGGTGGACAAGTCCCCAGGTCCAGATGGGATCTATCCCAGGTTACTGAGGGAAGCGAGAGAGGAAATAGCTGGGGCCTTAACAGATATCTTTGCAGCATCCTTAAACACGGGTGAGGTCCCGGAGAACTGGAGAATTGCTAATGTTGTCCCCTTGTTTAAGAAGGGTAGCGGGGATAATCCAGGTAATTATAGACCAGAAGATACTGAGGGATAGGATCTATTCCCATTTGGAAGAAAATGGGCTTATCAGTGATAGGCAACATGGTTTTGTGCAGGGAAGGTCATGTCTTACCAACTTAATAGAATTCTTTGAGGAAGTGACAAAGTTGATTGATGAGGGAAGGGCTGTAGATGTCATATACATGGACTTCAGTAAGGCGTTTGATAAGGTTCCCCATGGTAGGTTGATGGAGAAAGTGAAGTCGCATGGGGTCCAGGGTGTACTAGCTAGATGGATAAAGAACTGGCTGGGCAACAGGAGACAGAGAGTAGCAGTGGAAGGGAGTTTCTCAAAATGGAGACGTGTGACCAGTGGTCCACAGGGATCCGTGCTGGGACCACTGTTGTTTGTGATATACATAAATGATTTGGAGGAAAGTATAGGTGGTCTGATTAGCAAGTTTGCAGATGACACTAAGATTGGTGGAGTAGCAGATAGTGAAGGGGACTGTCAGAGAATACAGCAGAATATAGATAGATTGGAGAGTTGGGCAGAGAAATGGCAGATGGAGTTCAATCCAGGCAAATGCGAGGTGATGCATTTTGGAAGATCCAATTCAAGAGTGAACTATACAATAAATGGAAAAGTCCTGGGGAAAATTGATGTCCAGAGAGATTTGGGTGTTCAGGTCCATTGTTCCCTAAAGGTGGCAACGCAGGTCAATAGAGTGGTCAAGAAGGCATACGGCATGCTTTCCTTCATCGGACGGGGTATTGAGTACAAGGGTTGGCAGGTCATGTTACATTTGTATAAGACTTTGGTTCGGCCACATTTGGAATACTGCGTGCAGTTCTGGTCGCCACATTACCAAAAGGATGTAGATGCTTTGGAGAGGGTGCAGAGGAGGTTCACCAGGATGTTGCCTGGTATGGAGGGCGCTAGCTATGAAGAGAGGTTGAGTAGATTAGGATTATTTTCATTAGAAAGACGGAGGTTGAGGGGGGACCTGATTGAGGTGTACAAAATCATGAGAGGTATAGACAGGGTGGAAAGCAAGAAGCTTTTTCCCAGAGTGGGGGATTCATTTACTAGGGGTCACGAGTTCAAAGTGAGAGGGGAAAAGTTTAGGGGGGATATGCGTGGAAAGTTCTTTACGCAAAGGGTGGTGGGTGCCTGGAACGCGTTGCCAGCGGAGGTGGTAGACGCGGGCACGATAGCATCTTTTAAGATGTATCTAGACAGATACATGAATGGGCAGGAAGCAAAGAGATACAGACCCTTAGAAAATAGGCGTCAGGTTTAGATAGAGGATCTGGATTGGCGCAGGCTTGGAGGGCCGAAGGGCCTGTTCCTGTGCTGTAATTTTCTTTGTTCTTTGTTCTTTCTTTGAGACGACTAACCTGTTTGGACAAAGAGGTCTGTTCCAACATGCAATTTTAGAATTATTCACACTACTGCAGTATCAAAGATAGAGTTCTAACCTTACAACGGTATATTAGTAAAAGATTTATTTGTAAGTTAATCCATGATCTTATTGGGGGGGCGGTGGCGGTGCGGGGTGTCATAAGGAACACTTGAAGATTGGATTTTTTAATTGGAGCCAAGTAATTATGAAGTTATGATGCAGTTAGTGATATAGCGATTCCACTGGATGGGTGAGATTTAGTACAAGGGCACAAATTTAAGCTGATCACAAAGAATTAGAGGAGGTTAGAACAAAATCTTTGCACATAGTTTGGTTAGAATGTTGAATTCTCTGCCACAAATTTCTTGAAGCAGAGTCAATAAATTCAGTAGCAGTTAAAGATGTAGTTTCTTGAAAAAGAGCAATATTAAAGAAAATGGAAAGCAAGCAGCAGAGTGGGATTAGTTGGGCAAGGTGGCACATAGAGAAAAACATCAATATATACCAGATGACCTAGGTAGTTTGTTTATATGTTGTCTTATACAGTCACTGTGCAAATTAATCAAGCAAGTTTGGGATGATTGGATTACTGCATTTGTATCTATATATCATTAACTGCCAAACCAGACATCTCAAATCTTCAAGGTTTTGTGATCAATATATTTAATGAGCAAGTATATACTATTTAAGTGTACTGCTTGTTCAAAATATTCCCTGTTATATGTGAAAAAGATGGTCGTAAAAATGTTCTTGTCAAGTCTCCTAGCAACTAGGTCACTGAATAATGTTCCTTTTGAAGAGGTATCCTGAAGCAATTCTAATTTGTATAAGTGTTGCAACTTCAGAACGGCCCGAGATGTTCTGGCGCTCGCCGACCTTCCATAAGCACATGATTATCCAAGTACACTGAACACTCAGCATGCAGGAGTTTTTTTCCTGATGCTGGGTGGCTGTGTATCAACTTGGGTTTGTTCTTAAATTGTTGAGCGCATTGCTAAGCACGTTGTGGGGGTACTGTCAGTAATTTCATTGCAGGAGCCTTCGGGGAAGGAAGCCTGATGCAGTTGATCCTTAGGACGAGAGATTTAATGTTTACTGTTTTGGAAAAGAAAAGTAATTCAGTGATTCAAAATTAATTTCACATGGTTTTTCCTTTATTGATGCAGCCAGATCTGGGATTTAGACACTGGCAGCCAAATCCATTTGTTAACAGAATTTCAGTCCTCTGTTAAGGTAAGAGAAAGGCTATAGAATTTGTATTGATGGATATAAAGCTCTGTCATTTAATGCATCTCTGGTTGAGTGGCTTCAGGTGAAACATTTTAAACAAAAGTCTTTTCTGAAAACAAAATACTGCAGATGCTGGAAATCTGAAATGAAAACAAAATTTTGGAAACACTCTGCAAATCAGGCAGCATCTATGGAGAGGTTATTGGCCTGAACTGTTAATCTTACCTTCCGCTCTTCACAGGAGCTGCCTGATCTTAGTGTTTCCAAAATATTCTGTTTTGATTTCAGATTTCCAGCATTTTTCTTTATTTAATTCACTGTCACATCTCTTCCAGGCATGCTCACTTTGAAGTTTGCTTTTTGACGTGATTTCAGTTTGTATCTTACCTGGTACACCTTCATTGCTATCCGTTTTCCTCTCATTTCTTAATGTGCTCTCTAAAACGTGCTTTCTCAGCTATATCTGTTCTCTCAGCAATGGTCTGCAGGTTCCATTGAAAGAATTATGACAGAAGAAGGCCATTGAGCCCATTGTGTCTGTACCGGCTGAAAAACAGCTATGCAGCCCAATCCTACCTTGCAGCTTTTGGTCTGTAGCCTCGTAGGTTGTGGCACCTCACAGGCATAACCAAGTGGTTTTTTTTAATGCGATGAGGATTTCTGCCTCAACCATCCTTTCAGGCAGTGAGTTCCAGACCCTTACCACCCTCTGGGTGAAAAATTACTCTCCAACTCCCTGTTAAGCATTCTACCAATTACTTTAAATCTATGACCCCTGGTTATTGACCTCTCTGCTAAAGGAAGTAGGCCCTTTTTATCCACTCCGTCTGGGCCCCTCATAATTGTCTATACCTTAATTAAATTGCCCCTCAGTTTCCTCTGTTCCAAAGAAAACAACCCCCCAACATAGTAGAGTCATAGTCATCCAGCATAGAAACAGGCCCTTCGGCTCATCGTGTCTGTGCCGGCCATCAAGCATTCTAATCCCATTTTCCAGCACTTGGCCCATAGCCTTGTATGCTATGGCGTTCCAAGTGCTCAGCTAAATACTACTTCAATGTTGTGATGGTTTCCTGGATAATCCTTGCTACCCTTCTTAAGCAAAGGAACAACATTGGCTATTCTCCAGTCCTCTGGGACCTCACCTGTTTCCAATGAGGATGCAAAGATTTCTGTCAAGGCCCCAGCAATTTCCTCCCTTGCCTCCCTCAGTATTCGAAGGTAGATCCCTTCAGGCCCTGGGGACTTATCTACCTTAATGCTTTGCAAGACACCCAACACTGCCTCCTTTTTGATAATGAGATGACTGAGACTATCTGCACTCCCTTCCCTAGGCTCATCATCCACCAAGTCCTTCTCTTTGGTGAATACTGATGCAAAGTACTCATTTAGCACCTCACCCATTTCCTCTGGCTCCACACATAGATTCCCATCTCTGTCCTTGAGTGGGCCAACCCTTTCCCTGGTTACCCTCTTGCTCTTTATATACGTATAAAAAGCCTTGGGATTTTCCTTAATCCTGTTTGCTAATGACTTTTCATGACCCCTTTTAGCCCTCCTAACTCCTTGCTTAAGTTCCTTCCTACTGTCTTTATATTCCTCAACTGCTTCGTCTGTTCCTAGCCTTCCAGCCCTTACAAATGCTTCCTTTTTCTTTTTGACTAGGCTCACAATAACCCGCGTTATCCAAGCTTCCCGAAACTTGCCAAACTTGTCTTTCTTCCTCACAGGAATGTGCTGGTCCTTGATTCTAATCAGCTGACGTTTGAAAGAATCCCACATGTTAGATGTTGATTTACCCTCAAACAGCCGCCCCCAATCTAAATTCTTCAGTTCCTGCCTAATATCGTTATAATTAGCCTTCCCCCAATTTAGCACCTTCAAACGAGGACTACTCTTATCCTTATCCACAAGTACCTTAAAAGTTATGGAATTATGGTCACTGCTCCCGAAATGCTCCCCCACAGAACCTTCGAATCACCTGGCCGGGCTCATTCTCCAATACCAGGTCCAGAATGGCCCCATCCCTAGTTGGACTATCTACATACTGTTTCAAGAAGCCCTCCTGGATGCTCCTCACAAATTCTGCCCCATCCACGCCCCTAGCACTAAGTGAGTCCCAGTCAATATGGGGGAAGTTAAAATCACCCACCACTACAACCCTGTTACCTTTACATCTTTCCAAAATCTGTCTACATATCTGCTCCTCTACCTCCCGCTGGCTGTTGGGAGGCCTGTAGTAAACCCCCAACATCGTGACTGCACCCTTCCTATTCCTGAGCTCCACCCATATTGCCTCGCTACATGACCCCTCCGAGGTGTCCTCCCGCAGTACAGCTGTGATATTCTCCTTAACCAGTAATGCAACTCCCCCACCCCTTTTACATCCCCCTCTATCCTGCCTGAAGCTTCTAAAGCCTGGAACATTTAGCTGCCAATCCTGCCCTTCCCTCAACCAAGTCTCTGTAATAGCAACAACATCATATTTCCAAGTGCTAATCCAAGCTCTAAGTTCATCTGCCTTACCTGTTATATTTCTTGCATTGAAACAAATGCACTTCAGACCACCAGTCCCGCTGTGCTCAGCAACATCTCCCTGCCTGCTCTCCCGTGCCACACTAGTTTAAACCCTCCCGAGTGACGCTAGCAAACCTTGCAGCCAGGATATTCGTGCCCCTCCAGTTTTGATGCAACCCGTCCTTCTTGTACAGGTCCCATCTGTCCCTGAGGAGAGCCCAATGGTCCAGATATCTGAAACCCTCCCTTCTACACCAGCTGTTCAGCCACGTGTTTAGCTGCACTATCTTCCTATTTCTAGCCTCACTGGCACGTGGCACAGAGAGTAATCCAGAGATTACAACCCTAGAGGTCCTGTTTTTTAACTTACTACCTAACTCCCTAAACTCCCCCTGCAGGACCTCATCACTCTTCCTGCCTATGTCATTTGTACCGATGTGTACCACAACCTCTGGCTGTTCACCCTCCCCCTTCAGAATGCCCCCTGTCCGTTCAGAGACATCCTTGACCCTGGCACCAGGGAGGCAACGTACCATCCTGGAGTCTCTTTCATGTCCACAGAAGCGCCTATCTGTGCCCCTGACTATAGAGTCCCCTATAACTATTGCTCTTCTGTGCTTTGTCCCTCCCTGCTGAACAACAGTGCCAGCCGTGGTGCCACTGCTCTGGCTGCTGCTGTTTGCCCCCCCCCGCCCCCCCCCAACAGTATCCAAAACGGTATACTTGTTAGAGAGGGGGATAGCCACAGGAGATTCCTGCACTGACTGCCTGCCCCTTCTAATGGTCACCCATCTATCTGCCTGCACCTTGGGTGTAACCACTTCTCTAAAACTCCTGTCTATGACGCTTTCCGCCACCTGCATGCTCCTAAGTGCATCCAGTAATCTCCTCCCTCTGGTTTAGTTACTCTACTTATTAATTAGTTAATTAGTGTTTTAATCAATTTTTATCAGTTTTATTTTCAAATTCGGTGCGGATTCCCTACCAGCCAATCAGGTTACAGCTTTCCTGTGATGTCACTTTTCAGTTTTTTTCCCCCACCCGAGGTAACTTACCGGTTTGGAACTCCACCCTCCGAGTCTTCTCCGAGAATGTAGGCCACGAATCCCCGAGGTAAGTTTTTTTTTATACTTACCACTCCGGAACTCCGCCCTCCGAGTCTTCTCCGTGAATGTAGGCCGCGAATCCCCCTGCTTTTACCCTCATCTACACATCTAGTCACCTCGAAAATTCAATCGAGTTAGTTAGACACGATCTCCCCCTGACAAAGCCATGCTGATTATCCCTGATTAATCCCTGGCTCTCCAAGTGGAGATTAATCCTGTCGCTCAGAATTATTTCCAATAGTTTCCCTACCACTGATGTTCGACTCACCGGCCTGTAATTACCTGGTTTATCCTTGCTACCTTTCTTGAATAATGGTACCACATTCGCTGTCCTCCAGTCCTCTGGTACCTCTCCTGTGGCCAGAGAGGATTTGAAAATTTGTATCACAGCTCCTGCTATCTCCTCCGTTGCCTCACATAACAACCTGGGATACATTTCATCTGGGCCTGGGGATTTATCCACTTTGAAGCCCGCTAAAACAGTTAATATTTCCTCACTTTCAATACTAATATGTTCAAGTATATCACAATCCCCCTCCCTGATCTCTGCACCTACATCGTCCTTCTCCATAGTGAACACAGATGAAAAGTAATCATTTAAAACCTCACCTATATCCTCCGGCTCCACACACAGATTACCAGTCCCTAATGGGCCCTACTCTTTCCCTGGTTATCCTCTTGCCCTTAATATACTTATAAAATGCCTTAGGATTTTCCTTTATGTTGCCCGCCAGTGTTTTTTCATTCCCCTCTTCGCTCTCCGAATTACTTTTTTTAATACCCCCCCTACACTTTCTATACTCCTCTACTACCTCCGCTGTTTTCAGCGCTCTGAATCTGCCATAAGCCTCCTTTTTTTTCCTGATGCAATCCTCTATATCCCTTGACGTCCAGGGTTCCCTGAACTTGTTGGTCCTACCCTTCACCTTTAACGGGTACATGTTGGCTCAGAACTCTCACTATTTCCTCTTTGATTCCCTCTGGTCTGATGTAGACTTTCCTACAAGTAGCTGCTGCCCGTCCACTTTGGCCAGATCCTGTTTTATCATACTGAAATCGGCCTTCCCCCAATTCAGTACCTTTATTTCCGGTCCGTCTTTGTCCTTTTCCATAACTACCTTAAATCTTACAGAGTAATGGTCACTATCCCTGAAATGCTCCCGCACTGACCCTTCTACCATTTGTCTGTCTTAATTCCCTTACTAGATTAGGTCTAGTACTGCCCCTTCTCTTGTAGGACTTTCTACGTACTGGCTCAAAAAGCTTTTCTGTATGCATTTTAAGAACTCCGCCCCCTTTAAGCCTTTTGCACTAAGACTATCTCAGTTGATATTAGGGAAGTTGAAATCCCCTACTATTAATACCCTATTATTTTCACACCTCTCTGAGATTTGCCTACATATCTGCTCCTCTATCTATCTCTCCCTGACTGTTTGGAGGCCTGTAGTGCACTCCCAGCCAAGTGATTGCCCCCTTTTTGTTTTTAAGTTCTACCCATATGGCCTCATTTGAGGAACCTTCTAAGAAATCCCTCCTTACTGCAGTAATTGACTCCTTGATCAGTAGTGCCATACCATCTCTTTTATCCCCTCCCCTGTCACGCCTGAAGATTCTGTACCCTGGAATATTGAGCTGCCAGTCCTGTCCCTCCCTCAACCATGTCTCTGTGATAGCAATAATATCATAATCCCATGTGCTAATCAACGCCCTCAATTCATCTGCCTGACTAGTAAGACTCCTGGCATTAATATAGATGCAATCCAGTCTTGCATTTTTCACTTGTGCCTTAACAGGTCTATATTTGCTCTGCCTTCCAGACTGACTCAGTTTTTCTTATATATTTGACTGTGCATCACCCCTTACTGTACCTCCACTCTGTATCCCATCCACCTGCCAAATTAATTTAAACCCCCCCCCCCGCCCCCCCCCCCCAACCAACAGCACTAGCAAACCTCCCAGCAAGGATGTTGTTCCAGTTCAGGTGCAACCTGTCCAACTTGTACAGGTCCCACCTTTGCCAGAAACAGCCCCAGTGATCCAGGAAACTAAAGCCCTCCCTCCTGCACCATCTCCTCAGCTGCTGTATTCTCCTATTCCTATACTCACTAGCATATGGCACCAGGAGTAATCCAGGGTTTACAACCTTTTGAGGTCCTGCTTTTTAATCTTCTACCTAGCTCCCTAAATTCTTGTTGCAGTACCTCATCCCTCTTTCTACCTATGTCATTGGTACCAATGTGTACCACGACCTCTGACTGTTCACCCTCCCCCTTCAGAATGTCCTGCAGCCGCTCTGTGACATCCTTGATCCTAGCACCAGGGAGGCAACATACCATCCTGGAGTCACGTTTGTGGCCACAGAAGTGCCTATCTGTACCCCTTACGATAGAATCTCCTGTCACTATAGCTCTCCCACTCCTTTTCCTCCCCTCCTGTGCAGCTGAGCCACCTATGGTGCCACAGACTTGACTCTTGCTGCTTTCCCCTGGGAAGCTATCTCCCCCAAAAGTATCCAAAGTGGAAAGTCTGTTAGAAAGGGAGATGGGCCCAGGGGACTCCTGCACTACCTGCCTAGTTCTTCTACTCTGCCTGGCGGTCACCCATTCCCTTTCTGTCTGAGCAGTCTTTACCTGCGGTGTGACCACCTCCCTGTACGTGCTATCCACGATGCTCTCAGACTCGTGGATGCTCCACAATGTCTCCAGCCGCCACTCCAGATCCAAAACATGGATTTCGAGTAGCTGCAGTTGGAGACACTTCCTGCACGTGTGTTCGCCCTGGACACTGGAAGCGTCCCTGACTTCCCACATTGCACAGGAGGAGCATTCCACGTTGCCGAGCTGCCCTGCCATGACTTGCCTTTAATTTATCCCCTTAAAGATTATCCCCTTAAGGATTATTTACACTAGGGACCTTGATTACCTAAAAAAAAAACACTACCTAATATATTTAAAAAAAAACTATAGACCTTTTCCTTTGCTTTAGTGACTCACCAATCAATCACCTTGCAGCTATCCAATTTTTCCTCCTAGCTAAAATTCTCCATTCCTGGCAGCATCTTCATAAATCTTTTCTGTACCTTCTCTACTGTGAACACATCCTTCCTGTAATGCGATGACCAGAACTGTACGCAGTAATCTAGCTGTGGACTAACTAGTATTTTATAAAGTTCTAGCACAACCTTCTTGCTCTTATACTCAGTGCTCAGCCAGTAAAGGAAAGTTATCCGTATACCCTCTTGACCACCTTATCTACTACCGGGAGTGGTAATGTTACTCGTAATCCAGAGGCCTGGACTAATGCTTTGGAGACACTAGTTCAAATCTCATCACGGCAGCTGGTGGAATTTAATTCAGTTAATAAATCTGGAATAAACTAGTGGTAATGGTAATGTTCTTTAAGGAAGGAAATCATCTGTCCTTACCCAGTCTGACCGATTGTGTGACTCCAGACCCACAGCAATATAGTTGACTGAACTACCTTCTGCAATGGCCTAGCAAGCCACTCAGTTGTATCAAACTGCCACCAAAAAGTAAAAAAAGAATAAAACCGTATGGACCACCCGATATCGACCTAGACACTGGAAATGACAAAGGCACATCCTGCCCAGTCGGCCCTGTAAAGTCCTCCTTACTAACATCTGGGAACTTGTGCCAAAATTCAGAGAGCTGTCTACAGACTAGTTGAGCAACTGCCTGACATAGTCATACTCATCGAATCATACCTTACAGCCAATGTCCCAGACTCCACTATCGCCATCCCCGAGTATGTCCACCAGCAGTCGGGAGGAACAAGCCTTGGCAGTCCTCAACATTGACTCCGGTCCTCGTGATGTCTCATGGCATCAGGTCAAACGTGGGCAAGGAAACCTCCTGCTGACCCTCTCAATTGATGAATCCGTACTCCTCCATGTTGAACGCCACTTGGAAGAAGCACGGAAAAGTAGCAAGGGCACAGAATGTGCTTTAGATGTGGGTCTTCAGTGTTCATCACCAAGAGTGGCTAAGTAGGACATATCTGCCAGACCGGGCCTGCAGCAGGTGCTGAGAGAACCAACAAGAGGGGAAAACCTACGTGGCCTCGGAGTTGTATCTGTCCATGACAGTATTGGCAGGAGTGCCCACCGCATAGTCCTTGTGGAGATGAAGTCCTGTCTTCACCCTGAGGACATGCTTCATTGTGTTGTGTGGCAGTACCACTGTGCTAAATTGGATAGATCCTGAACAGGTGTGGCAGCTCAAAAATGGGCTGCCATTCAGCTGTCTGTCATCAGCAACAGAATTGTATCCAACCGCAATCTGTAATCTCAGGCCTGGCATATTCCCCACTCTACCATTAACATCAAGCCAGGGGATCAACCCTGTTTCAATGAGGAGTATAGAAAAGCATGCTCGGAGCAGCACCAGGCATACCTAAAAATGAAGTGCCAACCTGGTGAAACTGCAGCATAGGACTACATGCAATGTACAGAGCTAAGTGATCCCACAATCAATGGATCAGATTAAAGCTCTGCAGTCTTGCCGCATGTGGTCGTGAATGGTGGTGGACAATTAAACAACTAACTGGAGGAAGCTCCACAAACAGTTCCAGCCTCAATAATGGAGCAACCCAGCACATCAGTGCAAAAGAAAGGCTTAAGCATTTGCAACCATGTTCAGCCAGAGGATGATCCATCTCTGCCTCCTCATGAGGTCCCTCATGAGCATCTCAGATGCCAGTCTTCAGCCTATTCAATTCACTCCACGTGATATCAAGAAATGGCTGAAGGCGCTGGTTACGGCAAAGACTATGGGCTGTGGCAACATTTAGGCTGCAGTAGTGAAGACTTGTGCTCCAGAACTAGCTGCACCCCTAGCCAAGCTGTTTCAGTACAGCTACAACACTAGCATCTACTGGACAATGTGGACAATTGCCTAGGTATCTCCTCACCAGAAAAAGCAGGACAAATCCAATCCAGCCAATAACCGCCTCATCAGACTGCTCTCGGTCATAAACAAAGTGATGGAAGGTGTCATTGACAGTGCTGTCAAGTGGCAATTGCTTAGTAATAATCTGCTCACTAATGCTCAGTTTGGGTTCCTTGAGGGCCACTCGGCTCCAGTCCTCATTACAGCCATGGTTCAAACATTGATTTGAAATGGTGATGTTGCTAAACGTTAAGGAGAGATGGTTAGATTCTCTCTCGTTGGAGATGGTCATTACCTGGCACTTGTGTGAATCCCCCACCATCAACGTCCTGGGGGTTACCATTGCCCAGAAACTTAATTGGAACAGCCATATAAATAGTTTTTTTTATTATTCGTTCATGGAATGTGGCGCTGCTGGCTGGGCCAGCATTCATTGCTCATCCCAAATTGCCCTTGAGAAAGTGGTGGTGAGTTGCTGCCTTGAACCACTGCAGTCCATGTGGGGTAGGTACCCTCACCGTGCTATTAGGAAGAGAGCTCCAGGACTTTGACCTAGCGACAGTGAAGGAAAAGTGATTATAGTTCCAAGTCAGGATGGTGTGTGGCTTGGAGGGGAACTTGCAGGCGGTGGTGTTCCCATGCATCTGCTGCCCTTGTCCTTCTAGGTGGTCGAGGTCGCGGGTTTGGAAGGTGCTGTCTAAGGAGCCTTGGTGCATTGCTGCAGTGCATGTTGTAGATGGTACACACTGCTGCCACTGTGCAGCGATGGTGGAGGGAGTGAATATGGATGGGGTGCCAATCGAGTGAGCTGCTTTGTCTTGAATGTTGTAAAGCTTCTTGAGTGTTGTCAGAGCTGCACCCATCCAGGCAAGTGGAGAGTATTCCATCACACTCCTGACTTGTGCCTTGTAGATGGTGGACAGGCTTTGGGGAGTCGGGGGGTGAGTTATTCGCTGCAGGATTCCAGCCTCTGACCTGCTCTTGTAGCCACGGTATTTATATGGTTACTCCAGTTTCTGGTCAATGGTAACCCCCAGGATGTTGATGGTGGGGGATTCAGCGATGGTATCCCCAGTGAATGTCACGGGGAGATGGTTAGATTCTCTCTCATTGAAGATGCTCATTGCCCGCCACTTGTGTGGCATGGTTGTTACTTGCCACTTATCAGCCCAAGCCTGGATATTGTCCAGGTCTTGCTGAATTTCTACACATACTGCTTCAGTGTCTGAGGAATCGCAAATGGTGCTGAACATTGTGCAATCATAAGCAAACATCCCTACTTTTGACCTTATGATTGAAGGAAGGTCATTGATGAAGCAGCTGAAGATGATGGGGCCTAGGACACTACCCTGAGGAACTCTTGCAGTGATGTCCTAGAGCTGAGATGATTGACCTCCAGCAACCACCAGCATCTTCCTTTTTTGCGCTAGGTACTACTCCAACCTCTCAGCACTACATGAACTGCTATGCCTGTGCTGGGACGAGGGAGCAGTACCCCAGGACATGCGCGATGCCAACATCATCACCCTCTATAAAAACAAAGGTGACCGCGGTGACTGCAACAACTACCGTGGAATCTCCCTGCTCAGCATAGTGGGGAAAGTCTTTGCTCGAGTCGCTCTGAACAGGCTCCAGAAGCTGGCCGAGCGCGTCTACCCTGAGGCACAGTGTGGCTTTCGTGCAGAGAGATCGACTATTGACATGCTGTTCTCCCTTCGTCAGATACAGGAGAAATGCCGTGAACAACAGATGCCCCTCTACATTGCTTTCATTGATCTCACCAAAGCCTTTGACCTCGTCAGCAGACGTGGTCTCTTCAGACTACTAGAAAAGATCGGATGTCCACCAAAGCTACTAAGTATCATCACCTCATTCCATGACAATATGAAAGGCACAATTCAACATGGTGGCTCCTCATCAGAGCCCTTTCCTATCCTGAGTGGTGTGAAACAGGGCTGTGTTCTCGCACACACACTTTTTGCGATTTTCTTCTCCCTGCTGCTTTCACATGCGTTCAAATCTTCTGAAGAAGGAATTTTCCTCCACACAAGATCAGGGGGCAGGTTGTTCAACCTTGCCCGTCTAAGAGCGAAGTCCAAAGTACGGAAAGTCCTCATCAGAGAACTCCTCTTTGCTGACGATGCTGCTTTAACATCTCACACTGAAGAATGCCTGCAGAGTCTCATCGACAGGTTTGCGTCTGCCTGCAATGAATTTGGCCTAACCATCAGCCTCAAGAAAACGAACATCATGGGGCAGGATGTCAGAAATGCTCCATCCATCAATATTGGCGACCACGCTCTGGAAGTGGTTCAAGAGTTCACCTACCTAGGCTCAACTATCACCAGTAACCTGTCTCTAGATGCAGAAATCAACAAGCGCATGGGTAAGGCTTCCACTGCTATGTCCAGACTGGCCAAGAGAGTGTGGGAAAATGGCGCACTGACACGGAACACAAAAGTCCGAGTGTATCAGGCCTGTGTCCTCAGTACTTTGCTCTACGGCAGCGAGGCCTGGACAACGTATGCCAGCCAAGAGCGACGTCTCAATTCATTCCATCTTCGCTGCCTTCGGAGAATACTTGGCATCAGGTGGCAGGACTATATCTCCAACACAGAAGTCCTTGAAGCGGCCAACACCCCCAGCTTATACACACTACTGAGTCAGCGGCGCTTGAGATGGCTTGGCCATGTGAGCAGCATGGAAGATGGCAGGATCCCCAAAGACACATTGTACAGCGAGCTCGCCACTGGTATCAGACCCACCGGCCGTCCATGTCTCCGTTATAAAGACGTCTGCAAACGCGACATGAAATCGTGTGACATTGATCACAAGTCGTGGGAGTCAGTTGCCAGCATTCGCCAGAGCTGGCGGGCAGCCATAAAGACAGGGCTAAATTGTGGCGAGTCGAAGAGACTTAGTAGTTGGCAGGAAAAAAGACAGAGGCGCAAGGGGAGAGCCAACTGTGCAACAGCCCCAACAAACAAATTTCTCTGCAGCACCTGTGGAAGAGCCTGTCACTCCAGAATTGGCCTTTATAGCCACTCCAGGCGCTGCTTCACAAACCACTGACCACCTCCAGGCGCGTATCCATTGTCTCTCGAGATAAGGAGGCCCAAAAGAACTACTCCAACCAGCAGAGCGTTTTCCCCCCCGATTCCCATTGACTGTAGTTTTGCTAGGGCTCCTTGATGCTACGCTCGGTCAAATGCTGCCATGATGTCAAGGGCAGTCACTCTCACCTCACCTTGAGTTCAGCTCTTTTGTCCATGTTTGAACCAAGGCTGTAATGAGGTCAGGAGCTGAGTGGCCCTGGCGGAACCCAAGCTGAGCGTCAGTGAGCAGGTTATGCTAAGCAGGAGCTGCATGACAGCACTGTTGATGACACTTTCATCAGTTAAGTGATGGATCGAGAGTATATTGATGGGGTGGTAATTGGCCGAGTTGGACTTGCCCTACTTTTTGTGAACTGGAGATACCTGGGCAATTTCCCACATTGCCAGGTAGATGCCAGTGTTGTAGCTGTATTGGAACAGCTTGGCTAGGGGTGCGGCATGTTCTGGAGCACAGGTCTTCAGTACTATTGCTGGAATGTTGTCAGCCCATAGCTTTTGCAGTATCCAGTGTCTTCAGTCGTTTCTTGATATCACGTGGAGTGAATCAAATTGGCTGAAGACTGGTGTCTGTGATGCTGGGGACTTCAGGAGGAGGCCGAAATGGATCATTCACTCGGCACTTCAGACTGAAGATGGACGCAAATGCTTCAGCGTCATCTTCTGCACTGATGTGCTGGTCTCTGCCATCATTGAGGATGGGGATATTTGTGGAGCCACCTCCTCCAATTAGTTGTTTAATTGTCCACCACCATTCACGACTAGATGTGGCAGGATTACAGAACTTAGATCTGATCCGTTGGTTATGGGATCGCTTAGCTCTGTCTATCTAATGCTGATTGCGCTGTTTGGCATGCAGGTAGTCTTGGGTTGCAGCTTCATCAGGTTGACGCCTCATTTTGAGGTATGCCTGGTGCTGCTCCTGGCATGCCCTCCTGCACTCTTCATTGAACCAAGGTTGGACCCCGGCTTGATGATGATGGTAGAGTGGGGATGTGCCAGGCCATGAGATTACAGATTGTGGTTTAGTACAATTCTGTTGCTGCTGATGGCCTACAGCGCCTCATGGATGTCCAGTTTTGCATTGCTAGATCTGTTTGAATTCTATCCCATTTAGCACGGTGGTGGTGCCACAAACACGTGTATGGCTACAAGAGCAGGTCAGAGGCTGGGAATTCTGCAGTTACTCACCAAAGGCTGTCCACTATCTACAAGGCACAAGTCAGGAGTGATAATACTTTCCACTTGCATGGATGAGTGCAGCTCCATCAACACTCAAGAAGCTTGACACCATCCGAGACAAAGCAGCCCTCCATCCATTACCTTAAACATTTGCTTTCTCCACCACCGGTGCACAGTGTGTACCATGTATAAGATGCACTACAGCAACTTATCAATGCTCTTTTGACAGCACCTTCCAAACCTGCAACCTTTACCATCTAGAAGGACAAAGGGCAGCAGTCACATGGGAATACCACCACCTGCATGTTACTCGCTAAGCCACATGTCATTCCGACTTGGAACTTTTTTTTTCTTCATTCATGGGATGTGGGCGTCGCTGGCTTAGGCAGCATTTATTCCCCTTACCTAAATGCCCTTGAGAAGGTGGTGGTGAGCTGCCTTCTTGAACCGCTGCAGTCCACAGTGCTGTTAAGGAGGGAGTTCCAGGATTTTGACCCGGCGATATAATTCCAAGTCAGGATAGTGTGTGGCTTGGAGGGGAACTTGCAGGTGGTGGTGTTCCCATGCGTCTGTTGCCCTTGTCCTTCTAGGTTGTAGAGGTCACAGGTTTGGAAGGAGCATATCGCAGTTCCTTCACTGTCGCTGGGTCAAAAACTTGGAACTCACTCCCAAACAACATTTGTGGGTGTTCCTGCACCATGTGGACCGCAGCAGTTCAACAATGCTGTTCACCACCAACTTCTCAAGGACAGTTAGGGATGGGCAGCAAATGCTGGCCTTGCCAGCACTGCTCACATCCCATGTAAGAAAAACCATTCTGTCTGACCTTCAAGGATCTTTGAACATGCACTCCAAGGTTCCTCTGTTCCTGTACTCTTAGAATCCTACCATTTATTTTGTATCTCCTTGCCTTGTTTGTCCTCCCCAAATGCATTACTTCTCAGTTCTCCAGATTGAATACCATTTGCCATTTTTCTGCCCACTTGACCAGTCCGTTGATATCCTCCTGCGGTCTGCAGCTTTTTCCTTGCTATCAATCACACAGCCAATTTTTCTATGATTTGCAAACTTCTTAATCATGCCACCTACCTACATTTATGTCTAACTTATTGACATATAGCTCAGACCGCAAGGGATCCAGTACTGAGCCCTGCAGAACCCCAGTGGAAACTGCCTTCCAGTCATGGAAACAACCATCGACCATTTGCTTTTATCTTTAGTTATTTTTTATTACATTTTTTTTGGTTAATTTTATATTAGTTTGTTTCTAAAGTGCCTACCCACTTTTTTTT
Organism: Heterodontus francisci; assembly: GCF_036365525.1. Taxonomy (NCBI): domain Eukaryota; kingdom Metazoa; phylum Chordata; class Chondrichthyes; order Heterodontiformes; family Heterodontidae; genus Heterodontus; species Heterodontus francisci. The sequence continues at coordinate 48,443,667 of NC_090374.1, forward strand.
TCATGTTTGTGCTTGTGGCTGTTCAGTTTTCAGTCCATTAACACCCTATCTGTACTAATGCTTTGTCTTTCAGCATACCATTAACATATTTTTTGCCTTTGCTCCATGACCTTCTGGTCAGCTATTCTGTGACCTTGTCCTATCAACACTATCTCTTTTGTTATCTCTTGCCCCATCCCCACTTTATTTGCATAAGATCTTTTACATTTCTTATATCTGCCAGTTCTGAAGAAGGGTCACTGACCTGAAACGTTAACTCTGCTTCTTTCTGCACAGAATGCTGCCAGTATTTCCAGCACTTTCTGTTTTTACATTGACCATTACCCTTTGCTTCCTGCCACTGAGCTAAATTTGGTTTCAACTTGCCACTTTCCCATGATCTTTTAATTTTTTGACCAGTCTGTCAAGTAAACTCCATCAATTGCATGACCCTCATGAACTCTGTTTGTTACTTCCTGAAAAAAAATCGATCAAGTTCCTCAACCTTGACCTTCCCTTAACAAATCCATGCTGACTGTCCTTGATTAATCTGTGCCTTTCGAAATTGCGATTTATACCTTGTCTCAGAATGTTTTCCAATAATTTGCCCACCACCGGGTTTAAGCTGACTCGCCTGTAATTACTCAGGATATCCCTTCCTCCCTTTTTAAACAACAGTACAATGTTAGCAGTCCTTCAGCACCATGCCTGTAGCCCGCGAGGATCGGAAAACGATGTTGAGAGCTTCTGCTCCCTTGCTTCCCTTGGCAACCTGGGATATATTTCATTGGGGCCTGGTGCTTTATCCACATTCAAGGATGTTAAATACCTTATTTCTTCCCTCACTGTTTATCCCATTAAATATTTTCACACTTCGCTTCCTTGACCAAAATGTCTGCATTGCCCCCCTCTTTTGTGAAGACAGGCGCCAACTATTCATTAAGAATCATGCACATATCTTCCACCGTTACACACAAGTTAGCTTTTTGCATTTCTAATTGGCCGTACTCTTTCCTTGTTATCCTCCTGCTCTTTATGTAATTATAAAACACCTTTAGGTTTTCCTTGATTTTACTGAGCAATGTTTTTTCATACCTTCTTTGTTTTCCTAACTTTTTTAATTTCACCCCTGCACTTTCTATGCTGCTCTTGGCTTTCTGTTATATTGAGCTTTTGGCATTTGATGTAAGTTTTCTTTTTTTGCCTTCTACTCTGTATGCTCTTTGTCATCCAGGCATAGGAACTGGGCCTAAATTTGGGAGTCCCACCCTTTTTTCTTTATGGAAACATATTTGTTCTGAACCCTGCTTGTGCAGGACTGAGGTGCCCTGCCATGCCTCTATTTATTAGACTAACTAAGCCTAAAAGATATAAACAAATGACTTGTTTAAAAAAAAATTCCAGCTACTCACCAATCAGCACTTTGCCTTGTGCTTCACTTTTAGTTTTTTTTATCTTGCTCCCTGCTGCGCTTCCTCCACTCTGCTGCTGTGCCCCCGAACTCCTTCAGGTCTGCACTCCTTACTGTGGGCTTTCCAGTTGAGGCCTACTGCCACAGCCTTGCTTTTTACCCCCTCTGGCCGCTCTGCTACTCCATCCCTGAGCTCCTTCAACCCTGCACTTCCTGCCTTCAGGCTTTCTAACTCATACCACAGGGATTCCAGTGTAAATTCTACCAAAACTGTTGCCATCCATGATCACATACCTGTGATATTCAGCATTGCTCTAACCAGTACTGACAGTGCTTCATGAGATTCATCCTCTCCACCATGTACTGCCACTTGCATGTTCTTCAAATTTCTCTTCAGGGCTGACTCACTCTAATTCAGAGCTGTTCTGATCCTCAGTTCCATTTTACCCTCTGCTTCATCCTGCATTTTAATAAAAGTCCCTTTTTTCTTTTCAGATATCAAGGACTGCAAGCTTCAGTTTTTCTTTTCTGATGCTGACGGAAAACCATCAAGTCTGAAACATTAAACCCAACTTTCCTCTCTCCAAAGATGCTGCCTGACCTGCTTTAGTGTTAGCAGCGGTTTCTGCTTATATTTTTCTGGTTTACTGGCCTATGGTTGCAGTGATCTCAAATTTACGCATAAAATCACAAATTACTGTACAGCAGATGACCATTCAGCTCCTTGCAGCTGTGCTGCTGCTAGCTCTTCAATTGAATAGTCTTTTCTGTTCCCAATTATTGTTGCCAATGTTTGAAAGAATAGCACTTTTTTATTGTTTGTCATCGTCTTCATATTCATTTGCTCCTTCCCACTACTGCCCCCTCAAATTTATCCCTTAGTATTAGACAGATTGAAGTAGATGAAAATTTCAAGGCTGTATGTTAGTTTAGGGGCCTGGTTAGAAACTTGGTTTTTCGATTAACTTTTTGAGGCTATATTTCAGAAAAGCTGCTTTTTCTTGAAGCTGATTCTAGTATGTAAAGTTCTTTAATGTTGCACATGTACACATTTTTTGTTTAAAACATCTCTAATCTTATCTCATTTTTGGGCTTCAAATATATGTAGCTTTCCAAGGATCTTCCTGTTTTATTGCTGCACTGACTGTTAGCAAGTGCATCAGAACATTCAAAAGTTAATTATACTTTTCATATTTATGTGGGAAGTGCCTGGCTTTTCCTGGTGGCATGGCTAAGATTGATATCCTTTTGTTTCTTTTTGCATCCTTTCTGGGGTTTCATAGGTGCAGGGTGTTTGCCTAAGTGGCTGCTACTTAGAACAGTGAGTGTTAGCAGACCATTTATCATGAGGGCCATCACAATCAAGTTTGATTCTACACTCATCTGGGGTCCACATATGTCTATAGACATCCACGGGTGACTGTCTCAGAAACTAGTACCAATGACTATGCTTATCAATGATGGTGACTATAGGTGTCCTTGTACATAGTGACTGATAGGGGAACTTGATCAGGATGATATTGACAGTGTGATAATGGAATTAGAGAGACTGATAGTAGATCAGTTTCCTCCAGCTAAACCTTTGGAAGATTGAAGCCATTGTCTTTGTCCCCTGTTATAAACTCTGAAAACTTTACTGCCACCAAATTTGAATTTATTTAAAAAAAACAATTTTTTGACCATATCGATGTAAACGCTCAAAGTCAGGACAGTTAATAGTGAAATTAGTACTTGGTCTAGCAGCTAATCTGCTTAAAAAAATTCTGCTAGTGGAGCGGGGTGTTGAATTGTTTTAATAGAGTATCATGTAACCTTGACTGACTGCCAGTGAGCCTGCTTGTATTTATTTTTTTTTATATTTATGCACCTTGATTGGTAGAATTTATTGTCAACTTCTCACTGCCTTGCATATTTGAACAAATAAAGAGAACAATCTCATCCTTCTCTTTGGTGATGTGAGCAATAATGCAATTGAGGCATGTTTAGGTGAACCAAACAAATGACTATCCTTTCATTATCTTGGGTGTATTCAAAGATAACATTTTTTGAGTTTAATAACTATGTGCCTTTCCATTCCATGCATGAAAACCATACACTCTATACGTAAAATGGTTGAAGCTGGTGATCTGCATGTTTAGCAATATGCCATTCTAAGGAGTTGAATTAAATTTTGTAAGGATAGATCCACTGGAGACTAAAATGCCAAAATTCATTGCATTTGTAACTTTATTGTTTGGCTTATTTTGGCAGTGTCTGATGATTATCGAAAGACTTGATGTGTGGCTGTCTGGAGGGGAGAAAGTATGCACTTGGAACTGTCAAGCAGAGTTGCTCTGCAAAACTGCTTGTTTTAAAGATGCAGGTATTCTATTTCAAAATGCTGCTCTTATTCAGCGATTCCCTTTCATATTTCACTTTTTATGGAAAATATGTTCCTTTCCAAGATGATTGTTTAAGAAACTGGATTGATAGATCTTGCTCAGAAGAACCAATCTTAAATGGAAAATTGCAGTATAAAATCAGATTAACCTATTATCAACATACCAACAGCAACTTGCATTTATATAGCACATTTAACGTAAAACATCCCAAGGCACTTAACAGGTGTAAGCCTTTTTGTTTCAAATATACTTCGCGGGTTTATTGTTCATTTTGACCTGTGAATTACAAGAGTACAAATTGATGACTCACTCAAAAAGTTGTTATACTTAATGGGGTTAGTTTATTTGTACCCACGGTTACAGATTTAAAACGGGCACAAATTTAAAATGATTGCTGAAAAATTTAATTAATAGCAGAAAATGATTACAGTTTTAACAGGTTTGAGAGAAGAAAAAAGAAAATAATAAAGGCTTTGTTACTTTACTCCTAGCAAATGAGTGCTTTAACAAAATCTAGCATCAGAATGCTCAAATAGGTTATCAACTAGTCGTACAAGCACCTGAAAAGGCCAGCTCCCATTGATTACAAACTACTTCTGACACTTGGCCAGGGTTCTCCTTTGCGACTGCAATGCTGGTCTCTTGTGACTGCAGTAAAGATCTCCAATGTTTTCAACTTTTTATACCATTTTCAGGGGATGGGGTTAGTTTACTATATCGACAAGCAATACTGTCCTGCGAAGCTTTTCTTAAAATCACAAAATCCAATCATTCTTAGCTCTTTGGTTAAACCATAGGTTTTGAACCTGCCCAAAAAGTTGTCCATCTTTCCTCAGCTTTCTTCAGTAAATTTCCATCACGTGAAGCTCCTTGTAGTCAACCTTTCAGATCAAAGTGTTTGTAGAACGCGTAGGCCCCACCTTATCTAAGTTGGACAGCCTCCAAGGTCTATCCAAATACCAATGTCTCTTCTTCGCAAGTACTATCTCTCTTTATTTCGATAGCCTTTGTTTAGTTTCACTGCCTTGCCACGACTCAGCAAGTTTAATTTTAAAAGACTGGAATACAAGCATTTCTTCCACTCAACACAGTTTCCAGTTTGTCACAGGGCATGGCGGTTAATGTAGTCAAGCTTTTTTTTGCCATGAATTTGTTTAAAAAGGTTTTTTTTCTTACTGTCCTACACAAACGATAGCAATTGCAACATTTTTTTGATGCTGAGCCATGGAAGGAGAAATCAGAACAGATGGTCAAATCCTTAATCAAAGAGTTAGGCGCATATTAAAGGAAGACAGGCGTTTGGGAGTGAATCCAGAGCTTGGGGCCAAGGCAACTGAAAGCATGGCCACCAATTGTGGAGCGATTTGAAATCAGTGATGCACGGTGTCACGCACATCGGAAGTGCGATGATACAACATTCACAGGCTAACTTTGAAGAGTTATGAAAAAACAGACTGTCTTTAAAAAATGAACCTCTATTTTAAAAAGTGAACAATGGTCCAAAATGGCTGCCGATGAAAAAGAGGATTGGCATTTTGTGTATCCAAATAGTCTGATAAAGACAAAGGACACCTCTTCAAAGCCAAAAGATGTTAATGAAACCCATCTTGCACTTATCCTAAAAACATTCCAGAATTGAATGTCGTCTTCTAAAACAAAGGAGATGTGAAGTAACCATGTCCTGGGCCATTGTGAGATCACCGTGGCAAGAAACCAGAGTGTCCCCTAACAGGAGGTGAGAGGTGACCCAGTTTTACCTTAACTATAGGGGACCCAACATTTATAAAGTAAATGCAACAGCATGTGTGGAAGTCGAGTAATCAGAATTCATGTGATCAAAACTCTAGAATACTTCCAACTAGAGTTGGCAACCCTATTTCCTCCATATTCCTATTTCTTTCTCTCTTGTGCATCAATGTGAGACCATATATCTGACTTTCTGCCAGCCCAAGAAACCTCCCCTAACTCCTACCTTTTTGTTTTGTAGTTATCTTTCAATCCATTCTGCTACTCTCACCCATATTCCACATGCCCGAACCTCTGCCTTGAGCATCTTGTGTTATCTTTTGAAAGTCCATGTAGACCACCTCTACTACATTGCCCTTGTCTACTTTTTCTTCAAATAATTCAATAAGGTTGGTTAACCATGACCTTTTAGAATGCATGCTCATTGTATTTATGATATTGTCTCTAGATGTTTTGTTATCTTTTAGCAAACATTCTAATATCTTCCGTACCACTGCGCTCTCTGGTGTATAGGTCTCTGGATTCTTTTTATTGTCCTCTTTGAAGATGGAAATAACTTTGTTATTCACCAGTTCTATGACATTATTCTGTTATTAATGTTTTAATATATGGATATATTATATTATATATGGATATGTAATATTATTCCTTTGATATGTGAACTATTGTAAGACTCAAGACTACAAGTAATATCCAAAGAAAATGTGGGTTTTTATTATAACCTAACTAGAACATATCCATACAAATACATCAGACACACATACATACAGTTACTGCATGAGCCACATCTAAACACATCTCACTCTGTTGGGCTACACCCATAACTCTCTGGTCACGTATGATGCGACATCACTTTTTCCGGTGACCTTCACTTACAGCTTCTTAAAGTGGTCCGCTCTTGAGGTCGTTCCACAACATCTCCCTTTTTTTCCAAAGATAGAAACAAATGTACAGTTAACAATGATGTTGCGGTTCAGTCTAACTATACACGATTGAAACAAAACGTTATTTACCATTGTGTAAGTTTAACACTCTCTAAAATATAGAGGAGTTTTACTTATTCGTTCTGATCTTATTGTAAACCTGTTCCCAGAGCTGAACTTTTCTTGGTGGCTCCTTGGAGACTTGGAACTGTAGTTGGCATGTTCTTCCTCTGTGTGTTGATCTTCAGAATTTGAACGTGTCCGTAATGTCACAGGGTTGTCACGTATTGTGGCGCTGTACAGCTCTCTGAGTTGACTTTGATTCTGTCTGAGAATCACACCATTGGGTGTCTGGACCCCATATGATCTGGGCTGGTCACATATCCTCGCAACCCCTGCAGGATGCCATGTTCCTGATGTATGATTGAGGACTCTGATCTTCTGTCCTATGCGCAATCGAGCTCATTCTGGCCCTCCTTGCCTGTCATACGATGCCTTCATCTTCCCTTGTTTAGAAAGCTTAGAAAAATGATGACTGGCAACATCATCAAATGTCATCAACCCCTCAGGCTCTGGGTACTTGCTGCAACGAACTGAAGCCCAAAGAGAGGCTCCCATTCATATCACCTGTTCCTGTCAAGACTCCCAGCCTTTGTGTTGTCCTTTACATGGACCAACCCGATACCTTTGACCTGGATATTTTCTACCATCTTTGGTGTGTTACTGACCTCATGTATTGTGACAATTCGTAGACCTCTGCATACTGGAAGTCTTGCAACAGCTGGTCCAGTTTTGTCTACAATATAAAATGTGTGGTAGCCATTCGGAGTTCCCACAGCTGCACTGTAAGGTTATTGTTCCAATGCACTTGATTGGAGAAACATTGTGGGCAGTCAGCCTAGCCATGGTGGGTTACACCATAGATTCCCATTTCTTTAAGTGCATGTCCTTCAGTATATTGATGGCAGAATATTTGCACTTGCTCCAGTGTCAATTTTTACTCTGAGCTTATGCTTGCCCCTCTTCTGCGGACGTATAATCCCGATCATGGTGAATGCCTCAGATTGCATAATAGCATTGACATATTGATCCACATTACCTATGTGAAATACTTGCTCGCTGTTCACACGAGTGCATTCTTCATCCATGTCCTCCTGGCAATCTGTCTCTTTGCTGATCTGATGTGCCTGCTTGGGCTTTTGTTGTGTGTTGGTTTACCTTTTGTTGAATTTGACATCCTGTCTTGCAGATATTCTCTCTGCATGTGATCTGCCACCATTCCTGTGTGCAGCATCTAAGCATGGCCTTCTGCACCGCCTTGCCCAATGTCTTTGCACTGGTCCTGGTATGCTGGAACTGTGAATTGGTTGAGTCAGGCCACATTTGCCACAAGGCTTAGCAGACTAACCTGAGCCTTTGGTTACCATACCAATTGTCATTGCTGCCACCAACGCTTGTAACTGGTATCCAGTCATGACTGCTTCAAATTTTCTTCCATCATGAAGTAGTGCCCTTTCTTCTTTTCCAGCAGGTCGTCTTGAAAGTCCTCTACTAACTCTATAACTCGTTGTGACAATTCAATATCTGCGAATTAGCATTCCTGAGCTTTGTCTCAGCACCTTGCAACAAACTGGTCAGTGGTCTCATCTTGCCTTTGCTGGTAGGTCATAAGCTCAAGCCCATGTACTCGGAAATTTACCTTCACCTTGAGTTGCTGCTCCAAGAATGTCCATATCTTGCTAGGGTCCTTCTGCTCCTTAGTTGACAATCCTGACTTATTGATCTGTTGCAAGCCCTCATTGCCCAGTGCGATCTTTAATCTTGAGGGTTGTTTCTCTGGTTTGCTTGCTTCTTGATCCAGAAAACACAGTTCCATTCGTTGTCGAAACAGTTTAAATTCAAACACTATGTCCGCGCCTTCCAATCTATAACTTGCTATCTGAGCACTATTGTCTTAAAAATATAGGACATTTGCCAGTTTTCTTTTTCACAGGCTTGCTTTTTTTCTTGTTTAGCCAGATTAGTTTTCTGCAGGCCTGCCCCTTTAAGACTGAGACACCATGCTGCTTTCTGTTTGCACAGCTCTTTTTTTTAAAACTGAGACACAATTTTGTTCTTTGCAGCCATTTGTACCTTCAGTATCAGCAGCTGCCACAACCAGGCTTTTTCACTGCGGTGTGGACCTCCAGTGGTGTTGTTGAATTCTCTTTTTGGCTTAGACCTCACCCCCGAAACTAAAACTGTGATGACTGCAGCTATTTCTTTTCACATTTTTCAATCCACTGCCAGAGAAGTTGAAAACTATAATATCCTGGCATATTTCCTAATGTACTCAGAGTTTCAACACCTACCGGGGTCCTGGCTATAACCTGGCTCGCTGCACTGTTGTGGGGTCTCCTGCCAGCTGCTCTCCAGGATCTTCAGCAACACTAGGTAAGCATCCTGCTGTTCTTTGTTCTCTCTTAGTGTGTTCTGCGGGAAAAAAAATCAAATGTTGCCACAATGTAATTTTAGGAGGTTTAGAAAAAAAATCCCAAATGTTGTCACCATGCAGTATAACTTGTTCCTTTGATATGTGAACTATTGTAAGACTCAAGACTACAAATAATATCCAAAGGAAATGTGGGTTTTTGTTATAACTTAACTAGAGCATATATACATACACATACAGTTACTGCACGAGCCACATCTAAACACATCTCACTCTGTCAGGCTACACCCACACACTGGTCATGTGTGATGCATCATCACGTCTTTTGGTGACCTTCATTTACGTCTAAGGTGGTCCGCTGTTGAAGTCATCCCACAATAGATACTGGTGTCTTTGTTGCCTCCTATCTACTAGTACCTTTGAGTATTGAGCAGGCAATTCACCTGGATCTAGAATTTTGTCCTCAAGTTTAGCTAGTTTGTCTAGTATCTCCTTTCTTTCTGTCTTAACTGTTGTAATATCTCTCTTAACTTCATCTACTGTTGTAATTTCTTCAAGTTAGCCTCTTTGGTGTAAATTGAGGCGAAATCTCTATTCAGTATCTCTGCCATTTCAGTATAACTTCCTTTGAGTTTTTCTTGCTCATCTCAGTAGTCACATCCCTATCTTAATCCTCCCTTTGTTACTTATGTGCATATAGAATACTTTATTATTTTTGATATTTTTATTTCATATTTTCTCTGTCTTCCTAATTGTCTTTTTAACCTCTTGCCTATGCGCATCACATTCCGTTTTGTTATCCTCACCTTTATTGTTTATGTACTTTGAGTATGCCTTCCTCTTCAAATTAAATGTTATCCTCCTCCATTTATCCATGATGCCTCATTCTTGATTAGTTTGTTTTTATTTTTTAGTGGAATATATTTCTCTTCAATTGAGGTTCTTTAAATATTGCCCACTGTTCATCTACCACTTAGTATTTTTTTTTCCAGTTAACCTTCTATAACTCCATCCTCATTTCCTCGTAGTTGACTTTTTTGTTTCTCCAATCTATTACTTTAATCTTTAGTATTGCTGGTACTCGAGACATGTTGTCGAAGCTTTTCGTTTTGGACTCATCAGGACAATCAAAGAATACCAATGTAAGGGGAAGCAACAACTTTATCCTGTATGAGAAGGGAGCGCTGATTGGTTGGCAAGTGAACTCTGGTAGAGGTGTTGCCATGGAGAATGCACCAGTTTATGGTGACTGACAGTTAACTGTCAAGTTTTGTTTGAAATTTAAACCAGGCAGCTGGACTCTGACAACAAGTCTCTATTTTCAGCAATACTCAAGTTTTCTACTACCAAGCGACTACTTTAATCTTTGTTCTATCTATATCACTCAATCGTTATCTGAAACCTTACTATACGGTGATCATGACCACTTCTTAGGTGTTCTGCTGTGCTTGCTTCTCTTACCTGCTCCTGTTGATTTCCCGTTACTAGGTCCAGCAGTGTTTTCAGCCTTGTTGGGTTTCTTGTTTGTTGGGTATTTAGGATATTATATCTGTCACCCAGCGCACTTAATGGTAACTCTTGCATCTGTTTTTATATTTTTCAAACAGATGTAAGCTCAATGATAGAACTACCAAAAAACAACATTGCTGCAGTGGTCAGGAAGGATCTAGGTAAGACTTTTACTAAAGTTGCACAAGTCTAACTAAAAAAAGAATGAAAAATGAGAGAACGACCTGTTAACTACATTTTTGTATCACATTTTAATTTGCAAACTGTCCAAACTAATTCAAAATTGTTCTCGGTATGCAAATTGAAAGTGAAAGATTGTTTAGATTAATTTAATGTTACTGCACTTTACTATTTTCAGTTATTTTCAAGCTGATACCATCATCAGAATCTCAGACTTGGGAAATTATTGAGATGCGAAGATTATCCAACCATGAAGATGATATCCGAGCACTAATCAGTATAAGTGGTAATCTCATTTTATTATTTTACTTGTGGTTATCTGAATTGTTTGTGTTGATGGTTCTTTCCTCAGCTGGAGGTCAGTGTAAATTTGCAATGCCGAACAATCCTTTTCTTGGGATACAGAGCCATGCATCACAAAAAGTACAAAGTATGGATGCAAATACTCAAAACAATCAATGTTAGGGTAAATTTTATATTGGGGTGGGGGGCAGGTGATCAGGAGAATCCAGCTTTGCATGGGGATAGTGTATAAAAGCTGGACTTGCTGTAGACTAACAACACGAGAGCCTTATTAGGCTTGCAAAAATTAATTAATTTTAGCCCACAATTTCCTATTTGGCCAGGAAAAGCGTAGGGGCCCTAGTAGGTTCCAAAAACTGTTGCATTGGAAAGCACTTTCTACACTTGGTGTTTTACCTTTTTAAAGGAATGTGTATTGGTTCGGGATTATCTCTTACAAAGGAATTTTACATTTTTAAATATTGTTTTTGTTCCTTTTTCCTTTGTTTTTGACTTAACTTTTGAGTACTTGAAGTTTGCTTGTGTGATGTCGAATTGCAATATTTCAAGGAATGTGATGCACATTTAACCATCCCAATGTATTACACTGAGCATTTCTCTGGGCATTTTTTTGCCCTTGGAGAACTTAATGGAATTGCTGAGAAATGATCAGAGCAAGGGCTGCCTATTTCTGGGATAGGTATCACAGACTTCGGCTTGCCACAGAAGTTGTGCCTTCACTACCTAAACTTGTAAAAGGGAATTTTTTTTTAGGTATATGGGCCAAACTCACTTCAGGTAGCCACTTAGTGATGTGTGTGCCCTCCTGTAAGATGGGCATTTATGAAATGCCGTGAAATAACTGTAAGTTAGCGTTGGGGCCCAGAATAGTAAGCAATAGATGTGAAGTAGGTCGAGAGGTATCACCTTGTGCCATAATCATGGACCATCTGCTCAATATATAGTACTATCAAGTAGTCTCACTATTTCCTTTATAGCATGTAGCTGTCCTGTGCACCTTTTCCCAGACCCTGCAGGTAGTATATGAATTATTGAGTCTGCTTACCACCATCTGCCAAGAATGGTGGTCCTGTAGGGAAATTGTTTTATAGTAACTGTCAAGAAAACATGATATGCCAAATAAGAAATATTAATTAATCGGGTGGAAATTTACATTAAACTTTTAATGGAAAAAAATCTTAGTTAACTTATATTAAAAAAACTGACAACCAAGATGGCCGCCACAGTTTGCATCTGAAATACCAGGAGATTGAATCAGAGACACAAATCTAACAAGTAGCACAGCCAGGACAATGCTTTGGCTAACTGAGTAGATTATCCAGATCATTCAAAGCCATCTTGAGGCATTCATGAATGGAGACATCCCTTCAGGGGGGTTATCACTGACAATACCACCTGAGAGAGGTTTTGGGTTTTAGACTTTGGACCTCATTAAAAACAAAGAGGATTGAGAGAATCATGTGACCGACTACCCAGGCAGTGAAAAACTGCGAGTTTTGTTAGACACAAAACAGTCAGTAACTGAGACTGCAGCAGCAGAGAAGGTGTGTGTGTGTCTCTCTCTCACAAGCCTCCAGCCTGCTACAGCCAGAGATCAGGGGAAGAGAGCCACCCACCAGTCTGCTTTCAAAAAGACCCTGAGCAAAGTGGACCACTCACAAAGTGGACTTTGATCAGCCAAAGACAAAGAACTAAGAACAGCACAGGAACAGGCCATTCGGCCCTCCGAGCCTGCGCCGATCTTGATGCCTGCCTAAACTAAAACCTTCAGCACTTCCGGGGGCCGTATCCCTCTATTCCCATCCTATTCATGTATTTGTCAAGATGCCTCTTAAACGTCGCTATCGTACCTGCTTCCACCACCTCCCCCGGCAGCAAGTTCCAGGCACTCACCACCCTCTGTGTAAAGAACTTGCCTCGCACATCCCCTCTAAACTTTGCCCCTCTCACCTTAAACCTATGTCCCCTAGTAACTGACTCTTCCACCCTGGGAAAAAGCTTCTGACTATCCACTCTGTCCATGCCGCTCATAACTTTGTAAACCTCTATCATGTAGCCCCTCCACCTCCGTCGTTCCAGTGAAAACAATCGGAGTTTATCCAACCTCTCCTCATAGTTAATGCCCTCCAGACCAGGCAACATCCTGGTAAACCTCCTTTGTACCCTCTCCAAAGCCTCCACATCCTTCTGGCAGTGTGGCGACCAGAATTGCAAGCAATATTCTAAGTGTGGCCTAACTAAAGTTCTGTACAGCTGCAGCATGACTTGCCAATTTTTATACTCTATGCCCCGACCGATGAAGGCAAGCATGCCGTATGCCTTCTTGACTATCTTATCCACCTGCGTTGCCACTTTCAGTGACCTGTGGACCTGTACGCCCAGATCTCTCTGCCTGTCAACACTCCTAAGGGTTCTGCCATTTACTGTATACTTCCCACCTGCATTAGACCTTCCAAAATGCATTACCTCACATTTGTCCGGATTAAACTCCATCTGCCATTTCTCCGCCCAAGTCTCCAACCGATCTATATCCTGCTGTATCCTCTGACAATCCTCATCACTATCCGCAACTCCACCAACTTTTGTGTCATCCGCAAACTTACTAATCAGACCAGCTACATTTTCCTCCAAATCATTTATATATAATACAAACAGCAAAGGTCCCAGCACTGAGCCCTGCGGAACACCACTAGTCACATCCCTCCATTCAGAGAAGCACCCTTCCACTGCTACCCTCTGTCGTCTATGACTGAGCCAGTTCTGTATCCATCTTGCCAGCTCACCTCTGATCCCGTGTGACTTCACCTTTTGTACCAGTCTGCCATGAGGGACCTTGACAAAGGCTTTACTGAAGTCCATATAGATAACATCCACTGCCCTTCCTTCATCAATCATCTTTGTCATTTCCTCAAAAAACTCAATCAAATTCGTGAGACACGACCTTCCCTTCACAAAACCATGCTGCCTCTCGCTAATAAGTTTGTTTGTTTCCAAATGGGAGTAAATCCTGTCCCGAAGAATCCTCTCTAATAATTTCCCTACCAGTGACGTAAGGCTCACTGGCCTATAATTTCCTGGATTATCCTTGCTACCCTTCTTAAACAAAGGAACAACATTGGCTATTCTCCAGTCCTCTGGGACCTCATCTGTAGCCAATGAGGATGCAAAGATTTCTGTCAAGGCCCCAGCAATTTCTTCCCTTGCCTCCCTCAGTATTCTGGGGTAGATCCCATCAGGCCCTGGGGACCTATCTACCTTAATGCTTTCCAAGACACCCAACACCACATCCTTTACGATAATGAGATGACTGAGACTATCTACACTCCCTTCCCTAGGCTCATCATCCACCAAGTCCTTCTCTTTGGTGAATACTGATGCAAAGTACTCATTTAGTACCTCGCCCATTTCCTCTGGCTCCACACTTAGATTCCCTTCTCTGTCCTTGAGTGGGCCAACCCTTGCCCTAGTTACCCTCTTGCTCTTTATATGCATATAAATAGCCTTGGGATTTTCCTTAATCCTGTTTGCCAAAAAAGGAATAAACCGTGTTGTGGTCAAATAAGAGGAAGGGCAAGAGGGGCGACTGTGGCCCTCCCCTCCCCTCCTCATTTGGCTGTAACGAAACTGGAGTCAATGGAAATCAGGGAAAGCTCTTCGCCGGTTGGGGGAGTCATACCTAGCGCAAAGGAAGATGGTTGTGGTTGTTTGAAATCAATGATCTCCACTCCAGGACATCACTGCAGGAGTTCCTCAGGATAGTGTCATAGGCTCAACCATCTTCAGCTGCTTCGTTAATGACTTTCCTTCAAGGATAGGGTCAGAAGTGGGGATGTTCGCTGATCATTGCACAATGTTCAGCACCATTAGCTACTCCTCAGATACTGAAGCAGTGCATGTGGAAATGAAGCAAGACCTGGACAATATCGAGGCTTGGGCTGATAAATGGCAAGTAACATTCACGCCACACAAGTGCCAGGCAATGACCATCTCCAACAAGAGAGAATCTAACCATCTCCCCTTGACGTTCAATGGCATTACGATTGCTGAATCCCCCACTATCAACATCCTGGGGGTGACCGTTGACCAGAAACTGAAATGGAGTGGCCATATAAATACTGTGACTACAAGAGCAGGTCAGAGGCTAGAAATCCTGTGGCGGGTAACTCACTTCCCGACTGCTCAAAGCCTGTCCACCATCTCCAAGGCACAAGTCAGGAGTGTGATGGAATAATCTCCACTTGCCTGGATGGGTGCAGCTCCAACAACACTTCAGCTCAACACCATCCAGGACAAAGCAGCTCGCTTGATTGGCACTCTATCCACAAACATTCACTCCCTCCACCACCGGCACACAGTGGCAGCAGTGTGTATCATGTACAAGATGCACTGCAGCAACCAACCAAAGTTCCTGCGACAGTACCTTCCAAACCCACGACCTCTACCATCTGGAAGGACAAGGACAGCAGTTGCATGGGAACACCACCACCTGCAAGTTCCCCTCCAAGCCACTTGATTGAATCTTTCGAGGAGGTGACTAGATGTGTAGATGAGGCCCTAGTGTAGGTAGGTGGTTGGAGAATTGAGGGAAGGTGGGGATGTGAGAGGGAAAAATGGGATTAATAATAGGATTAGTATAAATGGGTGGTTGATGGTCGGCACAGACTCGGTGGGCCGAAGGGCCTGTTTCGGTGCTGTATCTCTCTATGACTCTATAAGGCAGTTGATGTAGTCTAAATGGACGTTGGTAAGGCTTTTGATAAGGTCCCGCATGGGAGATTGGTCAAGAAGGTAAGTGCCCATGGGATCCAGGGCAATTTGGCAAATTGGATCCAAAATTGGCATAGTGGCAGGAGGCAGAGGGTGATGGTCGAGGATTATTTTTGCGAGTGGAAGCCTATGACCAGTGGTGTACCGCAGAGATCGGTGCTGGGACCCCTTCTGTTTGTAGTGTACATTAATGATTTAGACATGAATATAGGAGATATGATCAGTAAGTTTGCAGACAACCTGAAAATTGGTGGTGTTGTAAATAGTGAGGAGGAAAGCCTTAGATTACAGGACAATATAGATGGGCTGGTAAGATGGGCGGAGCAGTGGCAGATAGAATTTAATACTGAGAAGTGTGAGGTGATGCATTTTGGGAGGACTAACAAGGCAAGGGAATTTCCAACGGATGTTAGGACCCTACAGGGTCAGAGGGACCTTGGTGTGCTTGTCCATAGATCACTGAAGGCAGCAGCACAGGTAGATAAGGTGGTTAGGAAGGCATATGGGATACTTGCCTTTATTAGCCAAGGCATAGAATATAAGAACAGGGAGGTTATGATGGAGCTGTATAATACGCTAGTTAGGCCACAGATGGAGTACTGTGTACAGTTCTGGTCACAGCACTATAGGAAGGAATGTGATTGCACTGGAGAGGGTGCAGAGGAGATTCACCAGGATGTTGCCTGGGCTGGAGCAATTCAGCTATGAAGAGAGACTGGATAGGCTAGGGTTGTTTTCCTTGGAGCAGAGAAGGCTGAGGGGGGGACCTGATTGAGGTATACAAAATTGAGGGTCATTGATAGGATAGATGGGAAGAAACTTTTTCTCTTAGCAGAGGGATCAGTAGATTTAAGGTAAGGGGCAGGAGGTTTAGAGGGGATTTGAGGAAATTTTTTTTCACCCAGAGGGTGGTTGGAATCTGGAACACACTGCCAGAAGGGGTGGTAGAGGCAGGAACCCTCACAACATTTAAGAAGTATTTAGATGAACACTTGAAATGCCATAGCATACAAGGCAACGGACCAAGTGCTGGAAAATGGGGTTAGAATAGATAGGTGCTTGATGGCCAGAATAGACACGATGGGCCGAAGGGCCTGTTTCTGTGCTGTATAACTCTGACTCCACGACTCTATTTCCTTAAGTTAACTCCCTGTGCAAGGTCAAAGCTGTGCAGGAGGCTTTGAATAATTATTCAAACAAGCTCATCCTGCAAAGTTGCAGGTAGTTAATTCGCTGTGTTGTTGGATAACTTTTGTCTGTAGCTAGGAGAAAAGCCTGAACTTTTCCTGGAGTGGAAAATTGGTCTTAGACAACTTTTTAAAACCACCTTGTCGTTCATCCCCTTCCTTTTGAATATTTATTGTTGAAGGAATAAGCTTGCACACACTGTTCCCATTATGGACATGACTGAAGTCTTCAGTTCATGAGGTGAAATAAATGATAAATGTGCCCTATTCTCTATTTTGACTTACTTGCAGATCTTGACACAATAGGACCACTTCCCTAATGGAGGGGTGAGGAAATGGCCTTTACTCTGGAGTCGACCTAGGCTGTTTGAGTGACATTCTAATTTGGTAGGATCTTTTTTTTTTATTCAATCATGGGATGTGGGCGTCGCCGGCCAGGCCAGCATTTATTGCCCATCCCTAATTGCCCTTGAGAAGGTGGTGGTGAGCTGCCTTTTTGAACTGCTGCAGTCCATGTGGGGTAGGTACACCCACAGTGCTGTTAGGAAGGGAGTTCCAGGATTTTGACCCAGCCACAGTGAAGGAACGGCGATTTAGTTCCAAGTCCGGATGGTGTGTGACTTGGAGGGGAACCTGTAGGTGGTGGTGTTCCCATGTATTTGCTGCCCTTGTCCTTGTAGTTGGTAGAGGTCGCAGGTTTGGAAGGTGCTTTCGAAGGAGCCTTGGTGCATTGCTGGAGTGCATCTTGTAGATGGTACACACTGCTGCCACTGTGCGTCGGTGGTGGAGTGGCGGGGTGCGTCGCTGGTGGATCTGATCATTTAAATATTATGAATACACTTCCTGTACAAGACCAAACCTTATACAGTGAGTATTTAGGTAGGCTTCTGGATTTTGGAGCATGCAGCCTTGAAACTCTTAGGCTGCGAATTAAAAAGCGCTCAGATCTCTGTGAATTGTGCACAAATTGTGGACTGGGACTCTTTCACCCTGATAACGGCAAACCTTCAACCCGGCACCCCTGCTCACTCAGCCCCTTCAAGGTACTATACCCTGGTGCTGTTTCTTTATTGCCATTTAAGTTGCATTGTATGGCCACATTGCTGCTGGGGGGCATAAGCGTTGGGGATGCTGTTTATTGGCCCAAGCCTAAATGTTGTCCAGGTCTTGTTGCATGCAGGCATGAATTGCAAATGATGCTGAATACTGTGCAATCTTTAGCGAACATACCCACTTCTGAGTTAACTTTTCAGGTCAGTGACCCTTCTTCAGAACAGAACTGTTCTGAAGAAGGGTCACTGACCTGAAACGTTAACTCTGCTTCTCTCTCCACAGATGCTGCCAGACCTGCTGAGTATTTCCAGCATTTATTTCAGATTTCCAGCATCCGCAGTATTTTGCTTTTGTTTATATCCCCACTTCTGACCTTATAATGGAAGTAAGGTCATTGATGAAGCAGCTGAAGATGGTTGGGCCTGAGGAACTCCTGCAGCAATGTCCTGGGACTGAGATGATTGGCTTCCAACAACCACAACTATCTTTCTTTATGCTAGGTGTGATTCCAACCAGTGGAGAGTTTTCTCCCTACTTCCATTGACTTCTCTTTTGCTAGGGCTCCTTGATACCACTCAGTCAAATGCTTTCTTGATGTCAAGGGCAGCCACCCTTGACTCATCTCTTGAGTTCAGCTCTTTTGTCTATGTTTGGACCAAGATTATAATGAGGTCTGGAGCCGAGTGATCCTAGCAGAACCCATACTCTGCATCGGAAGAAAATGGTGGATAACGAATGTTACGGCATGCAATGGGGGCTGAGCTAGTAGCAAAGGAATGCATCTGCAAAACCCATGTTTGGCTAGTGAAGTTGCTGCTGCATAGATTGGTTCAAGAATTTTTGCCTTGATTGTCACTCAAGGGCTTCCTTGCCTGAGCACAGTAATGCTCCATGCTTGGAGGCACAGCCAAACTGAACACTCCATACAGTACTTGGACATGGTTGCAGGAGAAGACGGCATGCTTTAAGGGATCTTGTAACTTGAGACTAACCATCAGTACTATGTATAGCTGACAGACTACATTTTGCAGCTTCTCCCATCCTGTTTCATGTCGATTGCACAGGTGTGCCGAGTATTGATGCAACCTTCCAGATCTTCCTTGCCATATTCATTCCCCATGTCATTGCTCATATATATCCATAGCATCAGCATGGCAACCATCAATGACCCCGTTAATTTTGGGGAATGCACCACTTACCTTCAGGAGCAGGGAGCAGTCGGACCTGTGTGGAAACAACCAGAACTGGGAGCAGATAAAACCAGCGCGAGGCTCAGGGCCTTCACTTACCTTCAGGAGCGGAGAGCAGTCGGACCTCCCCCAGCGCGCCGGAGTTTTGGGGGAAAAAAGCCAACAATGATGTCACAGGAAAGCTGCAAGGTGATTGATTGGTGAGTAACTGCTGTTCAGGAATAGCTTCAAATAGCTGGGTAAGTATCTAAGGTAAGAAAGGTTTACAGTTTTTCTTTCCATATATAGTAAGTAGTGTTTTTTTTTTTAGGGAGTTCTGTAGTAACGAGGACCAGGGAAGAAGGGCTCCAGAGTAATTAATATTATTTGACATTAAGATCTTCCAAAAGGTTAACTTAAAGGGTTAAGTCCTGGCAGGAGAGCTCAAGGCCGTGGTGAGCTCCTCGTGCTCCATGTCGGAAGCCGGGAACATTTCCAGTGCCCGGGGCCAGCATGTGTGTAGAAAGTGTCTCCAGCTGCAGCTCCTGGAAGCCCAGATTTCGGAGCTAGAGCGGCAGCTGGGGACACTGTGGAGCATCCACGAGGTGGACGGTATGGTGGATAGTACATATAGAGAGGTGGTCACACGACAGGCTCAGACTCCACAGGCAGGAAGGGAATGGGTGACCGCCAGGCAGCGCAAGAGGACTAAGCAGGCAGTGCAGGAATCTCCTTTGGCTATTCCCCTGCAAAACAGATATACTGCTTTGGATACTGTTGGGGGGAATGGCCTCTCAGGGGAAAGCAGCAACAGCCCAATTTGTTGCACCACAGTTGGCTCCACTGCACAGGGGAAGAGTAAAAAGTGTGGGAATGCAATAGTTATAGGGGATTCAATTGTAAGGGGGATAGATGGGTGTTTCTGTAGCCGCAGAAGAGACGCCAGGATGGTATGTTGCCTTCCTGGTGCTAGGGTCAAGGATGTCTCATTGGTTACTGGACATTCTGAAGGGGGAGGGTGAACAGCCAGTGGTCGTGGTACATATTGGTACAAATGACATAGGTTAAAAAAAAGGGATGAGGTCCTAAAAGCAGAATATAGGGAGCTAGGAAGTAAGTTGAAAAGTAGGTCCTCAAAGGTAGTGATCTCAGGATTACTACCAGTGCATGTGCTAGTCAGTAGAAATAGCAGGATATATCGGATGACTACGTGGCTGAAGAGATGGTGTGAAGGGGAAGGTTTTAGATTCCTGGAACCAGCACAAACAGGACGGGTTACACCTGGGCAGGACCGGGACTGATGTCCTAGGGGGAGTATTTGCTAGAGTGGTTGGGGAGAGTTTAAACTAAAATGGCAGGGGAATGGGAACCTTTGCAAGGAGTCAGAGGAGGGGGGATCAAAGACGAGAACAAAAGACAGTAAGGGGAATAAGAAAAGTGATAGGCAGAGGAATCAAAGGGCCAGAATCAAACAGGGCCACAGTGAAAAATAGTGGTAAGGGGACAAGTAATGTTAAAAAGACAAGCCTTAAGGCTTTGTGTCTTAACGCGCGGAGCATTTGCAATAAAGTGGATGAATTAATCGCGCAAATAGATGTAAATGGGTATGATATAGTCGGGATTACGGAGACGTGGCTGCAAGGTGACCAGGGATGGGAAATGAACATCCAGAGGTATTCAGTATTTAGGAAAGACAGACAAAAAGCAAAAGGCAGTGGAGTTGCTTTGCTAGTTAAAGAGGAAATTAACGCAATAGTGAGGAAAGATATTAGCTCTGACGATGTGGAAACTGTATGGGTAGAGCTGAGGAACACTAAGGGGCAAAACATGTTAGTGGGGGTTGTATATAGACCCCCAAACTGTAGTGGTGATGTTGGGAATGGCATTAAACAGGAAATTATAGATGCATGCGATAAAGGAACATCTGTAATTATGGGTGACTTTAATCTGCATATAGATTGGACAAATCAAATTAGTCACAATACCGTAGAGGAGGAATTCTTGTAGTGTATACAGGATGGTTTTCTGGACCAATACGTTGAGGAACCAACTAGAGAACAGGCCATCCTAGACTGGGTATTGTGTAATGAGAGAGGAATAATTGACAGTCTAGTGGTGCGAGACCCCTTGGGGATGAGCGACCATAATATGATAGAATTCTTCATCAAGATGGAGAGTGACGTAGTAGATTCTGAGACTAGGGTCTTGAATCTTAGTGAAGGAAACTACGAAGGTATGAGGCGCGAGTTGGCTATGACGGTCTGGGAAATGTTACTTAAAGGGATGATGGTGGATAGGCAATGGCAAGCATTTAAGGAGCGCATGGATGAACTGCAACAATTGTTTATCCCTGTCTGGCGCAAAAGTAAAACGGGAAAGGAAGCCAAACCATGGCTTACAAGGGAAATTAGAGATAGCATTAGATCCAAGGAAGAGGCATATAAATTTGTCAGGAAAAACCTGAGGATTGGGAGCAGTTTAGATTCAGCAAAGGAGGACCAAGGGATTGATTAAGAAGGGGAAAATAGAGTACGAGAACAAGCTTGCAGGGAACATTAAAAACTGACTGTAAAAGTTTCTATAGGTACGTGAAGACAAATGTAGGTCCCTTACAGTCAGAAACGGGAATTTATTATGGAGAATAAAGAAATGGCTGACCAACTAAATGCATACTTTGGTTCTGTCTTCATATGTTGGGGAACACGGGGCTTAGTGAGAGAGAGGAACTGAAAGAAATCAGTATTCGTAGAGAAATGGTGTTGGGGAAATTGATGGAATTGAAGGCCGATAAATCCCCAGAGCCTTATGGTATGCATTCCAGAGCACTTAAGGAAGTGTCCCTAGAAATAGTGGATGCATTGGTGGTCACCTTCCAAGATTCTATAGACTCTGGAACACTTCCTACAGATTGGAGGGTAGCTAATGTAACCCCACTATTTAAAAAGGGAGGTAGAGAGAAAACAGGGAATTATAGACCAGTCAGCCTGACGTCAGTAGTGGGGAAAATTCTAGAGTCCATTATCAAAGATTTTATAGCAGAGCGCTTAGAGAACAGTGGTAAAATCGGGCAGAGTCAGCATGGATTAACGAAAGGGAAATCATGCTTGACAAATCTACTAGAATTCTTCGAGGATGTAACTAGTAGAGTTGATGAGGGGGAGCCAGTGGATGTGGTTTATTTGGACTTTCAGAAGGCTTTCGACAAAGTCCCACGTAAGAGATTAGCATGTAAAATTAAAGCGCATGGGATTGGGGGTAGTGTATTGCGATGGATAGAAAATTGTTTGGCGGTCAGGAAACAAAGAGTAGGGATAAATGGGTCTTTTTCCGAATGGCAGGCAGTGACTAGTGGGGTACCGCAGGGATCGGTGCTAGGACCCCAGCTATTCACAATACACGTTAATGATTTAGATGAGGGAACTAAATGTAATATCTCCAGATTTGCAGATGAGACAAAACTGGGTGGGAGGGTGGGTTGTGAGGACGATGCGGAGAGGCTTCAGGGTGATTTGGACAAGTTGAGTGAGTGGGCTAATGCATGGCAGATGCAGTATAATGTAGATAAATGTGAAGTTATCCACTTTGATAGCAAAAACAGGAAAGCAGATTATTATCTGAACGGCTATAAACTGAGAGAGGGGAATATGCAGCGAGACCTGGGTGTTCTCGTACACCAGTCGCTGAAGGTAAGCATGCAGGCGCAACAGGCGGTAAAAAAGGCAAATGGTATGTTGGCCTTCATAGCCAGAGGATTCAAGTACAGAAGCAGGTATATCTTGCTGCAATTATACAGGGCCTTGGTGAGGCCACGCCTGGAATATTGTGTGCAGTTTTGGTCTCCTTATCTGAGGAAGGATGTTCTTGCTAAAGAGGGAGTGCAGCGAAGGTTTACCAGACTGATTCCTGGGATAGCGGGACTGGCGTATGAGGAGAGATTGAGTCGGTTGGGATTATATTTGCTGGAGTTCAGAACAGTGGGGGGATCTCTTAGAAACCTATAAAATTCCAGCGGGACCCGATAGGGTAGATGCAGGAAGGATGTTCCCGATGGTGTGGGGGGGGGAGACCAGAACCAGGGGTCATAGTCTAAGGATACGGGGTAAACCTTTCAGGACTGAGACGCGGAGAAATTTCTTCACCCAGAGAGTGGTGAGCAGTTGAGGCCAAAACATTGTATGTTTTCAAAAAGGAGTTAGATATAGCTCTTGGGTCTAAAGGGATCAAAGGGTATGGGGCGAAAGCAGGAACAGGCTACTGAATTGGATGATAAGCCATGATCATAATGAATGGTGGAGCAGGCTTGAAGGGCCAAATGGCCTACTCCTGCTTCTATTTTCTATGTTTGTATTACTGACCGAGCTGGCCGAGTCCTAAAGGACATCGCTGCTAGACTGGGTCTGCGGCTGATGGTGAGAACTAACAAGAGGGAAAGATATACTTGACGTCGTCCTCACCAGTCTGCCTGCTGCAGATGCATCTGTCCATGACCGTATTGGTAGGAGTGAGCACTGCACAGTCCTTGTAGAGATGAAGTCCCATCTTCACATTGAGGATACCCTCCATCGTGTTGTGTGGCACTACCATCGTGCTCAATGGGATAGACTTCGAACAGAACCATCAACTCAAAACTGGGTATTCATCAGGTGCTGTCAGCCATCAGCAGCAGCAGACTTGTACTCAACCACAATCTGTAACCTCATGGCCTGGCATATCCCTCACTCTACCATTACCATCAAGCCAGGGTATCAACCGTGGCTCAATGAAGAGTGCAGGAGGACATGCCAGGAGCAGCACCAGCATACCTCAAAATGAGGTGTCAACCTGGTGAAGCTAGGTAATCCCAAGACTACTTGCGTGCCAAACAGTGTAAGTAGTATGCGATAGACAGCTAAGTGATTCCACAACCAACGAATCAGATCTAAGCTCTGCAGTCCTGCCACATCCAGTCAGGAATGGTGTTAGACAACTAACAGGAGGAGGTGGCTCCACAAATATCCCCATTCTTAATGATGGCGGAGCCCAGCACATTAGTGCA
Source organism: Heterodontus francisci (assembly GCF_036365525.1). Classification (NCBI taxonomy): domain Eukaryota; kingdom Metazoa; phylum Chordata; class Chondrichthyes; order Heterodontiformes; family Heterodontidae; genus Heterodontus; species Heterodontus francisci. The sequence goes on from NC_090374.1 coordinate 48,467,741, forward strand.
AAAAATAAGATTGAAGCATTTGCAGCAATCTTCAGTCAGAAGTGCCGAGTGGATGATCCAACTCTGCCTCCTCTGAAAGTCCCCAGCATCACCGATGCCAGTCTTCAGCCAATTCGATTCACTCCATGTGGTATCAAGAAACGACTGAAGGCACTGGATACTGCAAAGGCTATGGGCCCTGACAACATTCCAGCAATAGTACTGTCGACCTGTGCTCCAGAACTTGCTGCGCCGCTAACCAAGCTGTTCCAGTACAGCTACAACACTGGAATCTACCTGGCAATGTGGAAAATTGCCCAGTTATGTCCTGTACACAAAAAGCAGGACAAATACAACCCGGCCAATTACCGCCCCATCAGCCTACTCGATCATCAGTAAAGTCATCGAAGGTGTCGTGGACAGTGCTATATAATGACCTTCCTTCAATCATAAGGTCAGAAGTGGGGATGTTCGCTGATGATTGCACAATGTTCAGCACCATTCGTGACTCCTCAGATACTGAAGCAGTCCGTTTAGAAATGCAGCAAGACCTGAACAATATCCAGGCTTGGGCTGATAAGTGGCAAGTAACATTTGTACCACATAAGTGACAGGCAATGGCCATCTCCAACAAGAGAGAATCTAACCATCTCCCCTTGACATTCAATGGCATTATGATTGCTGAATCCCACACTATCAACATCCTGGGGGTTACCATTGACCAGAAATTGAACTGCTGTAGCCATATAAATATTGTGGCTACAAGAGCAGGTCAGAGGCTAGGAATCCTGCAGCGCATAACTCCCCTCCTGACTCCCCAAAGCCTGTCCACCATCGACAAGGCACAAGTCAAGAGTGTGATGGAATACTCTCCACTTGCTTGGATGGGTACAGCTCCAACAACACTCAAGAAGCTCGACACCATCCAGGACGAAGCAGCCTGCTTGTTTGGCACCCCTTCTACAAACATTCACTCCCATCACCACCAACGCACAGTGGCAGCAGTGTGTACCATCTACAAGATGCACTACAGCAATACACCAAGGCTCCTTAGACAGCACGTTCCAAATCCGTGACCTTTACCACCTAGAAGGACAAGGGCAGCAGATGCATGGGAACGCCACCACCTGCAAGTTCCCCTCCAAGCCACACACTATCCTGACTTGGAACTATATCGCCGTTCCTTCACTGTCACTGGGTCAAAATCCTGGAACTCCCTTCCTAAGAGCGCTGTGGGTGTACCTACCCCAGATATACTGCAGCCGTTCAAGAAGGTGGCTCACCACCAGCTTCTCGAGGGCAATTCTGGATGGGTAATAAATGCTGGCATAGCCAGCGATGCCCACATCCCATGAATGAATAAAAAAAACTTCAAAAGGCGATTTAAGAGCTTATGCTAATTTAGCTTTTGTTGTGGCCATTCAAAATTAGTGTACAGAGGAATAAGTTGAACTTGGCCCAAGTATCAGAAAATTGTCCTTATTTTAAAAATGTTTACATCAAGTTTGGGGGAGTGGGGGGGGGGTGTGGTTTCAGCCTCCTTCCTTCCCCACCCCCGAACCTCCATCTTTCTCCCATTTTCTCTCCTAGCTCACCTTTTACATGAGACCCAGCTCCTGTTCCCCAACCCCATTCTGAATTAGCTGCTGGCCATCCAAATTTCATTCCTAACCCCCATGCTAGTTTTTTTTATTATAAATGGTTCTGTCTCCTCAGGTACTATCGAAACTGCTGTCATCACCCCTCCTCAGAAAAGGAAATTATTGATTCCTCTATCCGTTTACACTACCACCCAAACTCCAATGTCTCTTTCCTCTGTTGTGTTCTTGAATGTGCTGTCACCTCTCAAATCTGTGGCTATCTTACCTGCATCTCTGTCTGAATCTCTCCAGTCAGGTTTCCGTCCCAGACGCAGCACCAAAACGGCTTAACCATATTACAGATGTGACTGTGACCACTGTCAATCATCCCTCCTTCTCCTCCTAGTCCTCTTGTTTGACTCGACTGACCACACCTTCCTCTTTTTCAATGGCTTTCCTCCATTGTCCATTTCAGCGAGATTGCCCTTTTGGTTCCACTCTTAACTATCATATTCAGAGCATTTCCAGCAATGGTTTCTCTTCCCACCTTGTGCTGTTACGTCTGGAGTATCTGTATTGACCCCTTCCTTATCTACATGATACCCCTTGGCAACATCAAACACAGACATACAGTCAGCTTACACGCATACACTGATGAAACTCTGCTCTACTCACCATCACCCCTCTCAACCCTTTCACTGCCTCTACCAGACTGTTTGCCTGATATCCAGTCTTGAGTGAGTCACAATTTTCTCCAGATAAACATTGCAAATTGAAGCCTTTTGCATCTGGTACAAACTCTGTAGCTTCATCACAGGCTTCATCCCTCTTTCTGGCCACAGTCACAGGCTAAACCAGACTATTTGCAACCTCAGCATCCTATTCGACCCTGAGCTACTCACCCCATATCCTCTCCAAAACAAAGATCACAGGTGTCTACCTCCTATAATGTTGACTGCCTCTGCCCTTACCTGACCTCATCTGGTGCTACAGCACTTAACATTCACAGATTTGACTATTCCAGTGCTCTTCTGGCGAGCTGGACATCTTTCCCAGAGAGCTGTGGATGTTCAGTCATTGAGTATATTCAAGACAGAGATCAGAGATTTTTGGGTACTAAGGGAATGAAGGGATAAGGGGATAATGCGGGAAGGTGGTGTTAAGGCAGCAGATTAGCCCTGATCTTATTGAATGCCCCCTATTTCTTATGTTTCATCCTCCATAAACCTCAACTCCTCTAGAACTGTGCTGCTCTGATCTTGCCTTTATAAAGTCCTTGTCAACCATCACACATATCCTCACTGACCTACATTGGTTTGTGGTCTATCATCACCAAATTTAAAAATCTCATCCTCAGGATCACCCGTCCCTATATCTGTGACCACCTCCCCTGCTGGAACTTTGGTTCCTCTAACTCTGGCCTCTTGTCTAATTCACCCTATAAGATGATTTTAGTACCATTGAAAAATGGTTTGATAGTGTCTTCATACTTGTCTTTATTTTAAATGGCTAGAGACATGGCTGCCTTCTTTGGAAAAAGTCTTAATTTCATACAAATTAATCAAGTGCTACTGAGGGAATTGGGTTTGATCAACTCTTGTAGTGTCTTCTGATGGCAGTCTGGAGATACATTTTGAAATTTCATAGATGTAATTTTCCTGTTGATCACTGGAGGAGACTCCAGTTGTTGCTGCTGCTGATTTCTATTATTTTCTTGGTGATTTTAGTAACCGGATCCAATGATTTGTCAGATTCCTGTTCAGATCATGGATTATCAGAAGACTATTCTGTATGTAAGATTTTATTTGAGCTGTTTGCGCCAACTGAGATTATTACATGGAGCAGTCAGGCCACCGTGTTGCCAAGTTATTTTATGTTTGTTGGGTTCACTGGAATCTTACCACAGTGAATTGCATGTTTCCATTTTTAGATAATACATTTGCAACTGGATCCCTTGTGGGTGAGTTGATAATTTGGGATAGCCTGGACTGGTCCGTTCAAGCATCTGAATCCCAGTTCTGGAATGCTGCTCCACAATCCGACAAACCAGCTGAGATAAAGATATCGCTGACCCCAAACCAGCATGAAACCTGCATCCATCATCTGTCTACAGACAGAGAGGTAAAGTAAAAAGGAAATGCCATTTATCCCGAAACCTAATACATATATGTATTTAATATTCAGAATAGATTTCTGAAGGTTATATATAATTCTGATTTAATGGTATGAAGAAAGAAATCAAAAAGGCGCACATGTTGGCTCTAATGTCAAGACCAATGAAAAATAACTTGCTGTTCAGCTAGTGTTGAGAAACATAAAATTCAGGTAACCTTTTTCTCCTTTCCTTTCTTGACTGAAGTATAATGGGGAGAACATTTATAAAAAAAAAAATTAAATGAATCGCATATCAAAGTGGAAAACCTTCAACTTTCCCCCAACTCGCCCCCCTCAATTTTTTTTTTGTTGGTGATTGATCTTGTCTATTCTACAAAATCTTATTTTGAAGTCGAGGGTTATGCGGAGCAGGCCCGCAAGAGGAGTTGAGGCCTGGGACAGATCAGCCATGATCTTATTGAATGGCGGGGCAGGCTTGAGGGGCTGAATGGCCTACTCCTGCTCCTATTTCTTATGTTCTTAAAACAGCTCATCAGATCAATCATTAAGCAGTTTTTCAAACTCTTCAATGTAGGGATTCAAAGCTCCTTTATAAGGATATGCTGTTAAACTAAACTAAATAATGTGTGTGATAAGTTTGTATCTCTCTTTCCCTGTAGAACATTTTTGCTGCCATTGGGACTGGAATTTACGTGTATAATCTTCAGACAAAAACAGTAATCGCATATCAGCAAGTTGCACATGATTCACGTGTGTTGCACGTTGCAAAGCTGCCAAACAAGTATGGAACTTGATCTTAACTTTATACTGACCTATTGCAGATGAAGCAACAAACTCTTAGAAATTACTAAGTGCAAGATTAGGCTGGATGGCTCCTTGTTGGCCAGCGTGGACAAAATGGGCCGAATGGCCTCCTTCTGTGCTGTAAATTTCTATGTTTCCATGAAGAGGCAGGAGGATGATTACAAATAAAATATTAAAATTCAAGTTTTCTTCAGTTTCTATCTATATTTAATGTATCTTTACAGTTCTCAAGGTAGTCTGATAATTTTAGTTCATTTTAAATGATTCTGCAGTAACACTTTGGAAAATATTAACTTGAACTGTAGACTCATAGTTAAATTCAGTTCAGAAAATGCTCTCCATTTAAAAAAAAAAGTTGAGCTTTTGCTGTGCTTTCAGACATGCATTTCTTTCGGTTTGCATTTCTAAATTTCACACAAATAAAAAATGTAAAAATTCAAAAGTTTTAATACAGATTGCCACTTTACTGAAGCTATGTGGAATAGTTTTAAACTTGGATTAGCATTTTCTTGTTATAAGCATTTAATACACTTTGCATTGTTCATTTAAACGTGTTGCTATAATTAAGTTCAGAAGACATTGTGCAAAGTGCAATAATTAACATTTAGTGGTTAGCACCGCAGCCTCACAGCTCCAGCGACCCGGGTTCAATTCTGGGTACTGCCTGTGTGGAGTTTGCAAGTTCTCCCTGTGTCTGCGTGGGTTTTCGCCGGGTGCTCCGGTTTCCTCCCACAGCCAAAGACTTGCAGGTTGATGGGTAAATTGGCCATTATAAATTGCCCCTAGTATAGGTAGGTGGTAGGGGAATATAGGGACAGGTGGGGATGTGGTAGGAATATGGGATTAGTGTAGGATTAGTATAAATGGGTGGTTGATGGTCGGCACAGACTCGGTGGGCCGAAGGGCCTGTTTCAGTGCTGTATCTCTAAATAAAAATAAATAAATGGTGTATCAACAGTAGTAACAATAGTAACAACAAAACCAATTTTCTTTGTGCTGTCAAGTGATAGCTTTTGGATGTCCTCATACTCTGAAAGTAATATCATCTACATTTCAAAATGTTTTGCAGCCAATTGGTCTCCTGCTCTGAGGATGGCAGTGTTCGCCTCTGGGAATTGCAGGCCCTTCCTCCAGCTGAGCCTGCCACATCAGGTTAGTGTAGCCTTACCTCGTATGCATGGGTAGAATTAATTTAGCTGGCAAAGTTGGTATTTATTGCCCATTCCTAGTTGTCCTCAAGTAAGTGATGGTGGGTTTTCTTCTTGAACTGCTATTGGATAGGGAGTTCTGTAGCTTTGACCCTTGTGTCTTGTTGGTGATGGCTTTGGGGAATCGGGAGGCGAGGCATTCACGGCAGAATACCCAGACTCTGAACTGGTCTAGTGTGTGGGCTGGTCCAGTTCAGTTAATGGTGTTGCCCAGGATGTTGTTGATGAGGGACCTTGACGAAGTTTATGGAATTTGATTGCTAAAGGAAAGTGTTTTGGTTCTCTCTTGCTGGAGATGGTCATTGCCTGAGATTTGTGTGGCACAAATGTTGCTGGACACCCATCAGTCCAAGCCTAGATGTTGCCTAGGTCATCCTGTTTTATTATCTGAGTAATTGCTATTGTGCAATCATCAGCGACAGCCCCACTTCTGACCATGTGGTGGAAAGATCATTGATGTAGCAGTTGAAGATAGTTGGACCTAAGACTTTGCCCTGAAGACATCCTGCTGTGATGTCCTGGGGCTAAGATAATTGGCCTCCAGGCACGACTCCAGCCACTTAAGAGATTTCTCCCGATCCACATTGGCCAATTTTATTAGAGTTCCTTGGTGCCACACTCAGTCAACTACTGCCTTGATGTCAAAAGCAGTCACTCTGTGTAATTATTGATGTCATGGTTTTTTTAAACCAAAATGCACTTCATGCTTCTGATATTGAATTCCATCTCCCACTATTTTGTCCAATCCCCCATCTTATCAATACCCCTTTGCAGTTTTCTTTTGTTATTTAAAAAAAAATAACTTTACCACCTATTTGGTTGACATTTGTAAAGAATTTTGACAAAATTACTTGCATGGAGTGTTTTGCTGCTGATGCTTTTAAAAAAAATATATCCTTGACAAGCTGCAATGGAAATTCAGTTATTTAGTTGACACTTGTGTTTCAGCCATCAGAAACTGTTCCAGTAGTGATGCAAAGCATGGATTAGCAAGCATACAAAACTACCTCTAGCACCAAGTTTGAGGTAAAGAACTGTAAGAACAAGCTAGTGCAACAGATTGAGAGGAACAAAAATTAGAGTTTTTATTTTATGGGGACGTGCATGGTGTGTGATTTTTCAGCATGAATAAGAAGTTAGCTGTTCCTTTTAAAGGCAATCTTTTTTAGCAATCCGCAAAATTTAAAATCCAGGAAACTTGGTAAGTCTCGTGTTTTTTAAAAATAAAACACTTTAATGGTTCTTGAGGACAAACAATCCCATTAAATTCTGTTCTATGTGGTTGCTTGGCTCAGCAGTATAAATGATAAAGAGCACAAACTAAAACTACAAGTGAGGTGTATCTGCCAGTGGCTCCTCATTGCTACAAAAATGTGAGACAAAAATTTATCTGATTTTATTTTCAACAATTTGCTCGTCTTTTCTAAGGTTTGCATATCTTGAATGTAGCGCAAATCATGTGGATGGACATTCGTTTGATGCCCCCTCCCATTTAGATATCTTCAACTTTTTTCCAATTTTCTCCTTTCCTCTTAAGGTACTGAATCTTGTTGAGGTTTACTTCCAGCCCTCTGCTACCTTGCCAAATTAGCCATTCTTCATCTATGACCCTCTGCAGCGATTGCCAGCTGGCTGTTTTTTTTCATTTGTTCATGGGATGTAGGCATCACTGGCAAGGCCAGCATTTATTGCCCATCCCTAATTGCCTTGAGAAGGTGGTGATGAGCTGCCTTCTTGAACTGCTGCAGTCCTTGGAGTGTAGGTCCACCCACAGTGCTGTTAGGAAGGGAGTTCATGATTTTGACCCAGCGGCAGTGAAGGAACGGCAATATAGTTCCAAGTCAGAATGTTGTGTGGCTTGGAGGGGAACTTGCACGTGGTGGTGTCCCCATGCATCTGCTGCCCTTGGACTTCTAGATGGAAGAGGTCGCGGGTTTTGAAGGTGCTGTCGAAGGAGCCTTGGTGAGTTGCTGCAGTGCATCTTGTAGATGATACGCACTGCTGCCTGGCACTTGTGTGACACGAATATTCCTTGCCACTTACCAGCCCAAGCCTGGATGTTGTCCAGGTCTTGCTGCATACAGGCTGCTTCAGTATCTGAGGAGTCTGGAATAGTGCTGAACATTGTGCAATCATCAGCAAACATGCCCACCTCTGACGTTATGATGGAGGGAAGGTCATTGATGAAGCAGCTGAAGATGTTTGGACCTAGGACGCTACGCTGAGGAAGTCCTGCAGTGATGTCCTGTGACTGAGATGATTGACCTCCAATAACCACAACCATCTTCCTTTGTGTAGGTATGACTCCAACCAGGAGAGCCTTTTCCCCCTGATTCCCATTGACTCCAGTTTTGCTAGGGCTCCTTGATGCCATACTCTGTCAAATGCTGCCTTGATGTCAAGGGCTGTCACTTTCACCTCACCTCTGGTGTTCAGCTCTTTTGTCCATGTTTGGGCCAAGGCTGTAATGTGGTCACGAGCTGAGTGGCCCTGGCAGAACCCAAACTGAGTGTCAGTGAGCAGGTTATTGCTGAACAAGTCGACAACCCCTTCCATCACTTTGATGATCGAGAGTAGACTGATGGGGTGGTAATTGCCTGGGTCGAATTTGTCCTGCTTTTTGTGTACAGGACATACTTGGGCAATGTTCCACGTTGCTGGGTAGATGCGAGTGTTGTAGCTGTACTGGATCTGTTTGGCTAGGGCATGGCTAGTTCTGGAGCACAAGTCGTCAGTCTACAGGGCCCATAGCCTTTGCAGTATCTGTACCTTCAGCCGTTTCTTGATATCACGCAGAGTGAATCGAATTGGCTGAAGACTGGCATCTGTGATGCTGGGGACCTCTGGAGCAGGCTGAGATGGATTATCCACTCGGCACTTCTGGCTGAAGATGGATGCAAATGCTTCAACTTTGTCTTTTGCACTGATGTGCTGGGCTCCCTCATTGTTGAGGATGGGAATATTTGTGGAGGCACTGCCTCCTGTTTAATTGTCCACCACCATTAGTGAACCAGATGGGTTTTTACAACAATCGACAATGGTCTCCAATAGACTAATTTTTAAATTCCAGATTTACTAATTGAATCTGCTTGGGCAGATACCACAGCTGACTCTGACTCTGTTCCGTCAAATGCCAACACATGCTTGTTTTCCAGTAGGAGCCCGGGATAGGCATCCGGGGAATCCTGACTTTAAAAAAAAAACTTCTTAGACCAAGGGCATTGAGTCCAATTTTAACACCGCAACAGTTCAAATAAAGCAAACTCAGTACAAACCAGTTATTGCATCTGCAATCTTTTTTATTCTTTCATGGGATGCGAGTATCACTGACCAGGCCAACGTTCAATGTCTGGTAATCAAAAGTCCATTGTGGATTTAATTGGAGCAGGGAATAGCTCCTTTGTTCTTTTGAAGTACTTGTCTGTTGATATGCTAATGTCTCTCTCCAGCCAAAGCCTCTGGTTGTTTTTTTTAAAGTAAGTTCTTTCTTCATCAGTTTAAAATAAATGTTCATGTGGTGAAATTTATTTTCCTCATTCTTGGCTAGTTGGGGGCTTGCCTGACATTTTGATGATAACTGAATTCCTAAATAGCCATGTAAGTTGCAACTTTAACACTATATCTGTTGGCAGACTGTCACCCTGGTAAAGTGAGTTGATGAACTATATAGATAGATTCCATGATATCAGATAAACCAAAATTACACTGCCATTTCTTTTTAAATACCCATCAGGTGAAGCCTTTCTTCCTGCCAATCTTTGAGTTACAATTTGTTTCTGACTAATCCTCTACACTAGCGTTAGACATTACTGTGTTATCTGGCTCTGTTTGAAGGGATAGTCATCACTTTTGACACATTTATTCACAGTTAGTTATTTAGTACAATGTTAAGAGCTTATTTATATTGTATTTGTTTTTAGGGCTTTTTAGCATGTGGGGAATTGGCAGGCCAAACAAGCAGCACAACCAAATGGCAAAACGCAAGTTGGAATGTTCTATGTTTAAGACTCTGGAGTTAACTGGTGATTTGGTTGGTCATTCGGGTGCAGTGCGGGTGAGTAATCTTGCAATGCGAGCACTTTTTCTACAGTATAAATTATTGCCTGTAATACCTTGCAAGTGAGTTTTTCAATGTTTCAGTTTGTTGCCCATCAGGACAGGGGTGGGTGGAGAAGGGTGACAGCTGTAGTGATCTAGAAAGCTGCATTAGAGTGTTTGGTTTAATTTATATTCCAGAAATGAGACATGAAGGCTGATTCTCTGGTATTGAAGTTGGGGAGTGGCCCCTTGCAGAGATTGTGTACACAGCATGAAATTGGGCAGGTAGACTTGAGTTCCAATGATGCTGTACTCACTGATCAATGAACAGAAAGTTTAAGGGATTTTTTTTGAGGTGACTTAAATGTGCAGGGCAGATTGAGGGGCAAAACAAGCTGACCTTTGGTAGGTTGAGGACACATCTATGTTGCCCTCGCCTCGCTCAGTTGAAGAAGCTGGTAATATTGACTGAAGTGTGCTGGACCTGGGAGAAGTGGTTTGCCAGTACTTGGCTTCACCCACCTGAAAGACAAAGATGCTCTCTGTGGCAGTGGAGTGACGTAATTACAGCCTTGGTCCAAACATGGGCAAAAGAGCTGAATTTCAACAGTGAGGTGAGAGTGACTGCCCTTGACATCAAGACAAGATTTGACTAAGTGTGGCATCAAGGATTCCTAGCAAAATTGAAGTCAGTGGGTGTCAGGGGGGAAAACTCTCCACTGGTTGGAGTCATACTTAGCAGAAAAGAAAATGGCCATGGTTGTTGGAGGTCAGTCTCAGCCCCAAGACATCGCTGCAGGAGTTCTTCAGAGTAGTGTCCTGGATCCAACTATCTTCAGCTGCTTCATCAATGACCTTCTCTCCATCATAAGGTTAGGAATAAGGATGTTCGCTGATGATTGCACAGTGTTTAGTACCACTCGCAACTCCTCAGATCCTGAAGCAGTCTGCATCCGCATGGAGCAAGACCTGGCCAACATTCAGGTTTGGGCTGATAAGTGGTAAGTCACGTTGGTACTACACAAGTGTCAGGCAATGTCCATTTCCAGCAAGAGAGATTCTAACTGTGTCCCCTTGACATTCAGCGGTATTACTATTGCTAAATCCCCCACTATCAACATCTTGGGGGTTACCGTTGACCTGAAGTTTAACTGGGCCAGCCATATAGATGCTGTGGCTACAAGAGCAGGTCAGGGGCTGGGAATTCTGAGGCGAGTGACTCACCATCTCACTCCCCAATGCCTGTCTACAAGGCACAAGTCAGGAGTGTGATGGAATACACTCCACTTGCCTGGATGAGTGCAGCTCATCCAGGACAAAGCAGTCTGCTTGATCAGCACCCAATCCACCACCTGAAACATTCATTCCCTCTACCACTGGCACATAGTGGCAGCAGTGTGTACCTTCCACAGGATGCACTACAACAACTCGCCAAGCCTCCTACGACAGCACCATCCAAACCTGCGACCTGTACCAACTAGAAGTTAAGTAGGAAAAACGTCACTTCCACTGGTTATTGACTAGTAACTAGAGGCCATAGATTTTAGATAATCAAAAGAACAAATGGCGAGGTTAGAATTTTTTTTATATAGAGAGTTGTTAGGATGTGAATAACCCTACAGAAAACAATGGTTGAAGCAGAATCCATAATTGTTTCTAAAAGGGAAGGAATGAATATTAGACTGTTTGTACCCATCTTCCCACTGACCTGCCAGTCTCAGATAGGGTCAGCACTGGCATAACTGCCAGGATTTTAGGCATTAGGTATATAAAATAATTTGGATTAAAATACTAGAGAAACAATGTCAAATTAAGTTAAACAGAAACCTCTGAAAAAGAATGAGTAATAGCAGGAGGCATTGATTAGCAGGTTGTACAGGTAGATTGAAGTTGCAGTACAATACAGCGTGCTGTGAAGTTGTACATATTGCTAATGGCTGGGTGAAGAGCATTGTGTGGGTATATACCTTAAATGGTAAAACAGTATGTTGAATTTGTACTTTTTATACGATGCTGGTTAGGCCACAGTTGCATGAATGACCACCACAGGCTACCCGCCTGTTTTTTTTTTCACCATATATCTAGCCAATCTCTCATCTGCACAATGTTGGCACCTAAAGAACCAACTACTACCTTACTTGGTATGATGGCCACAAAAGAAACGATCTACAAATACCTCTATTGAATCTTTTTTCTATAGCATATTATCCTTGCCCCACAATGCTGCTTGGATTGCTCTTCCTTTTCCTATGCATATCCCCATTGTTATCCAGATCCATATGTCCATTGCATTATTTCCTGTGAAGCTTTTCTGCTCAGTCTGTCTCCCGCATGTTAACTTACTCCATACTATCTCTGAATACCTGTTGACCTTTTACTTCCTTCATGAGTTCTTTTTTCATCTCTTCCAAATGATCCTCATGTTCCTCTTTCTGTGCCTAAAACCTGTCCATTGTTGTCTTATGAACTTGTCATTTATGAGCCTGTAAATTCACTAATCTATATCCATAAACAGTCAGTCCTAATTACTAGTTATGCTATTATTTCCTTCATCTCCATGAGTAGTAAGCATTCACAACAAACGTCTTGCTTGAACTCCTCTATTGTGATGACCAGTACAGCCAGCCAATTGCATTCATTCCATCTTTTCAACCATTTACGTACAGTATTTTCCACTAACTTTCAGTAATTCTGAAGTGCATTCCAGTAAAATGTGAAATAGGTGTTTGTTCTAAAGTGAAAATAAATACCTGACCAGTATTGTGACACAGATTTCCTTCCTAAAAAGTACCTTTAAAATTAATTCTAATCACTTTGACCAATTGATGCAAGAATGTACTTGCTTTTAACCATCTCTAAGCAAGTTGATCGACAGCTTCTTAACTGATGTTTTTTTTTGTTAATTCTCAGATGTTCCTATATTTTAAAGATCATGGAATGGTAACCTGTTCTACAGACCACCTGATCATTATATGGAAAGATGGAGAAAGGGAGTCACAGTTGCGGAGTAAGACATTATTCCAAAAATTAGAACAGGATGAGCAGTATGATGGTTAATGTTGGGATAATTGTGAAACATATAGAATGAATGTTTCATGACCGCACCAAATGACTTCAAGCGACCTGCAGCAAGTGTGTTTATATCTCTGTGATATTGCTGAAGGTTTCAAAAAGTTGTTAAATTGTTAACACAGTACTTTTTGGAGTGGTTCTTAGATATAAAATTGTAAGAAGGTCTTCTGCTAAGCACTGACTATTACCTGTTACCAGTTCTGGGTTTACATTATCTTAATGTTGCAAATAGTCTACTGAGCAAATAATTTTGCTTATCTATGCTTTGTGAAGATTTGTTGAATCTATTAAATGTACAGAATAGAAATTTTGTACTAAAGGAGCTGTGGCAACAATCTCGAGGCTTTTGTTATAAAAAAAAAAGTTATATTTTAAAACAATTGGCTTAAATATTTTATTGTGGCCATCTATATCACCATTAATGTGAAATTTTGTATACAAATGTTAATTGCAAGATGTTTGCTTGTTTTGAAAAGTTCCATGTTCAGTGAAGCCAGGAGCCTGACAAAATATTTACATACATGGTAAATCTTTAAGGCTTTGCCTGCTGCTCGTGCGCATCTGTAAATCGTGAGTGCATTGCCTTTGCTGAGAGAAGACTTGGAAGATCTGCCACATAATGTTGCCTGTACCAGGAACTGAACTGACTAAAGGACTTGGTGTTCACCTCTTTCATTGTGCCTGTTTAACACCATTGCCTACTTGCTGCATTGATCTATCAGTTTGTCATTCCTACATAGATAAGTACAGAACAAACTTTTTATGTATCAAAGTAAATTGGTTTGGAGAAGGACTTGCAGCTTATTTGCTTCCACACTTCCAGAAGACCAAACCTATAATTTTCCCAATATAGCATTTTAATGTACACTTTAGCAGTTAGGTATGACATTTAGTTCCAGCTTAATTTGTGCTAATGTTCTAGTTTAACTTGAAGACTACCTTCTCCCCAAAAAGCAAGAGTGCTATCATCTAAGTGAAGCTGATCATAAAGCTGCTGTGTAAGATATTGGACAAAAGCTGATATAATTTCTCTTAAGTTGTCTTAACTAATGACAAACTTATAATTATATAATCGATATGCAGTCGGTCAGACAGTGGCCTGGATGGAACATCTGAAACCAATTTACAATTTGCTTTCATTTTCTGACCTTTTTTGATGGGATTTAAATTTGAGCAGCAACTTTATAGAACAAAAATTGTCAAAATAAGGGCGAGGCTAACTGCTGTTAAGACTTCACTCAAATGTATTTATGTATTTAGCGTCAAGTTCCTCTATCTGGACTGTAGATATGGAGTAAAGTCATAACAGCAAGTTGTCAGTTCATGTCTAAATGGCCCTTTTATGTTGTGATAAGTGTTAATTACTGCCAGTCAACTTCTGGCACTGAAAATTAACTATTACAAATGTGGAGTCCCATTCTTTCAGGTTTTAATTGTTGGAGATTTTTAAAATTTAAATTTCTTGTAACTTTTTCTTTCTCTCAATTCAATTTTTGTACACTTTCTTTCTGTACCTGATTTGACATTGAATTCACCCACTCTAATTTCCTTGTTCAGAACGTGCACTGTTAATTTCACAATGCTTCAATTGAATTAGTTACGGAAACACACAGTTGTTCTCCCAGATCCCAGATGCCCTGTGAAGGGTGATAAGCCATTTCCAGTTTGCAATTGTGAAATATTATGGAGATTAAATAGACAAGGGCGAGTCTAACTAATGGCAGGTGCCATTCATTGACTGGTTACAGGAATATTTGGGTCAGTAAATTGCCTGGTCTATTTAACTGTGTTGCTTCATGAAGCTATTCAGTGTTTTTAATCAATTGACATAGTGAGTGTGACATTCTAAATATTTGACTCTGGAACAAATGGCATCATTGTGGGTGGTTAACTGTTTAAAGAATTTCTTAGACACTTGGGGAAACTGAAAGGGTGGTAGCAGTCATGAAACAAGCTCATAAATGTTAATTTGGAATTTTTATATGAATATATCCCTTTTGCACGAGTGTGAAACTTCATATGGAGCATGCAGCTTGATGAGTAATGGTATCCGGAAAACATTTTAATGCTGTTTAGTATGGATGTGGTCAATAGGAAAAAATATCATCAAGACTATATGCAGCATTTTTAGACATTATGCCATGTTCATTACTGTATGATCTGTTCAATGTTCGGATTGTATCTTAAATTAAGTAAAGTTACTTTCTTTGGTGGGGAGGCTCATGAGCATTCCTAATTTGGGTACCTGTGTTTTTATGTTTGTTGTATCTAAACTATGAATTAGGTTATGAATTATCACAATGCTAAAATTGAAATTGTCTTGACAGTGACGGACACAAGTTTGACTACTTCTCCCATCAGCATTTTTTTTTAAAGCAAATGCACTGTGGGCTATATTGGATTGCAACATTTAGAACATTCTAGATCTTACTACTTTGTCCCCTTTATTTATTTCATAGTCCTAGACCAGGTATGGTGTCCCCTTTTATTCTCTGAACCACTCAAACAATTTTATGTGCAACATGTTGTATTCCACAATAATAATCTACCCTCCAGGAAATGTGCTTAGTTCCTGTATACAAATTGAATTGTTGTAGTGTTGCACATCTTTTGCCAAAAACAACAAATGTTTCTGGAATAAAAGCAAAATACTGCAGATGCTGGAAATCTGAAACAAAAACAAGAAATGCTGGAATCACTCAGCAGGTCTGGCAGCATCTGTGGAAAGAGAAGCAGAGTTAACGTTTCGGGTCAGTGACCCTTCTTCGGAACTGACAAATATTAGAAAAGTCACAGATTATAAGCAAGTGAGGTGGGGGTGGGGCAAGAGATAACAAAGGAGAAGGTGCAGATTGGACCAGGCCACATAGCTGACCAAAAGGTCACGAAGCAAAGGCAAACAATATGTTAATGGTGTGTTGAAAGACAAAGCATTAGTACAGATTAGGTGTAAATACACTGATTATTGAACAGCAGCAAGTGCAAACCTGAAAAAAACAGTGGGTAAGCAAACTGAACAAACTAAGATGAAATGAAGTAAATGCAAAAAAAAAAGGATTGTAAAAAATGTAAAAAAGGATGTTAAAAAAAAAAGAGAAAGAAAAGAAAAAAGGAAGAAAAACTAACTAAAAATGAAAGTAAAATGGGGGGCTGTCATGCTCTGAAATTATTGAACTCAATGTTCAGTCCGGCAGGCTGTAGTGTGCCTAATCGGTAGATGAGATGCTGTTCCTCGAGCTTGTGTTGATGTTCACTGGAACACTGCAGCAATCCCAGGACAGAGATGTGAGCATGAGAGCAGGGGGGAGTGTTGAAATGGCAAGCAACCGGAAGCTCAGGGTCCTGCTTGCGGACTGAGCGGACTCATGCTCACATCTCTGTCCTGGGATTGCTGCAGTGTTCCAGTGAACATCAACACAAGCTCGAGGAACAGCATCTCATCTACCGATTAGGCACACTTCAGCCTGCCGGACTGAACATTGAGTTCAATAATTTCAGAGCATGACAGCCCCCCATTTTACTTTCATTTTTAGTTAGTTTTTCTTCCTTTTTTCTTTTCTTTCTCTTTTTTTTTTTTACATCCTTTTTTACATTTTTTACAATCCTTTTTTTTTGCATTTATTTCATTTCATCTTAGTTTGTTCAGTTTGCTTACCCACTTTTTTTCAGGTTTGCACTTGCTGCTGTTCAATAATCAGTGTATTTACACCTAATCTGTACTAATGCTTTGTCTTTCAACACACCATTAACATATTGTTTGCCTTTGCTTCGTGACCTTTTGGTCAGCTATGTGGCCTGGTCCAATCTGCACCTTCTCCTTTGTTATCTCTTGCCCCACCCCCACCTCACTTGCTTATAATCTGTGACTTTTCTAATAAATGTTTCTGGAAACTAGGTAATTCAACTGATTGGAATAATATCCTTTGACCTCCAGCAGTTGGTTCAGCTCCAGCCTAGATAGTGTCATGCTGGCCCCCACCTGCCAAGAATGAGGCATATTAATTTTGTCATCTGAACATTGATTTTAAACTTGCTGGGAAGCCTGTTACAAGGGCTGCCAGACACTGAGCTGAAAAATATTTGCATACTAACAGATAGTGCTTGTGGAGACAAATGGACCATTCTCTGACACATTCAACCCACAATGGATTTTGATCACCGGATGTTGAAGGTGTAAAGAAGAGCATTCCAGAGACTGCTAAGATGATGCGATCAAGATGGGCGGCACAGTGGCGCAGTGGTTAGCACCGCAGCCTCGCAGCTCCAGGGACCCGGGTTCGATTCCGGGTACTGCCTGTGCGGAGTTTGCAAGTTCTCCCTGTGTCTGCGTGGGTTTTCGCCAGGTGCTCCGGTTTCCTCCCACCTCCAAAGACTTGCAGGTTGATAGGTAAATTGCCCATTGTAAATTGCCCCTAGTGTAGGTAGGTGGTAGGAGAATGGTGGGGATGTGGTAGAGAATATGGGATTAATGTAGGATTAGTATAAATGGGTGGTTGTTGGTCGGCACAGACATGGTGGGCCGAAGGGCCTGTTTCAGTGCTGTATTTCTAAATAAAAAAAATAAATGAAAAATAAACAAAAGCCAGGACTAGTTAAACCAGCTGGTCACATGACTAACTGGCTGGTCCAGAGATTTTTGAACTAGCCACAGAGTTTTTGAACTGAAGAAAGACTGTTTGTTCCTGGAGTGAGAAGACCTCTCCTGTCTGCTCCCATCTCTTTCTCACAAACCTCAGGACACATGAACTTGGAGAGAAAAGTCACCTACATCGAACAAGGTTTAAGAAGAATACTGGGCCCCAATGAAAAGCGAGACCTACCTACAATCAAGGACTTTACAGCGAGCTCAAAGAACGGTAACCAAAACCATCTTCAGATATTGCCTCACTTTATTTCTTCTCTTTTCTGTCTCTATCTGCATGTGTGTATCGCGTATGCTTGCTAGCGTGGGCGCGTCGCATATCCGTAGCATTAACCGAATTAGAGTTTAAGTTTAATAAAGTTCAACCTTTTTTCTTTAAACCTAAGAAAATCTGTTTGGCTAATTTCTTTGCCTTATAATTGGAAGTTAGTGAACAAGGATTCATTAAGGGGGAGCTTAAAAAAAATGGTGTGTTTAAAATTAAACCCTGTTAGGGCGGCGCAGTGGTTAGCAGGTTGGTAGGTAAATTGGCCATTATAAATTGCCCCTAGTATAGGTAGGTGGTAGGGAAATATAGGGACAGGTGGGGATGTGGTAGGAATATGGAATTAGTGTAGGATTAGTATAAATGGGTGGTTGATGGTCGGCACAGACTCGGTGGGCCGAAGGGCCTGTTTCAGTGCTGTATCTCTAAACTAAACGGTAAGACAAGGTAAAGGCTGAGAGGAAACCCTAGACCCCTTTCTCACCTGACCGTAACAATAGGCAGTCTGAAAAGTCTCCTTTTCTCCTGCCTAAGAGTTGTGGTTGAAATATGTGTGGGGAGTCTCATCCCAGTGCCTTTGAATTCACAGCACAAAAAGTTGGTAGTTGCACTTGGGTAATGAGGATGGCTAAAGTGGGAAACAGGAACATTGCTAAAATTCTTGAGGTTAGATTTAAGGCACTTTGGCTGAGCAGAGTAGAAAGAGCTTTAATAAATGACTATGCATGAGGATCTCCTCAATTTCTAATCATTACTTCAATTAGCAGATAGCAGAGTCGCAGGAAATTTGGTTTTAACATGTGCTGACTACTCTGAGCTGTACTGCCGCTGTTGCATGTAAAATCAATTGGGAAACTAGACCAGAGACATTGAGAAACTGGTACTGGAGACTAGCATTTACAAGAACCAGGGATCGGTAAGTGTGTTGTTTGCTCCCCCATTTCTGCCAACAGCCCCCCGCCACCCCCCCCCCCCCCCACCACCACACGCACACGCACCAGCCACCTGTGCTCCAAAGGTGTTACATACCACCCACTTTTTGCCTTGTGCTTGAGACAAATCCAGCATAAAATCTTTAACCTAAGTAGGTATGTAACTGACTCCAGAATGATTGATGCAAATACTGTGTGGTACTTCGCTCTAGTGTGCTCTACCCATCATCTTGCGCATTAGGCTAACCAGTAAAATAGGGTGGTAAACACTACCCCAGATGTACTGTGCATTGCAAGAAGGAGTCTTGAAGATATTAATTGGAAGATGTAAGTGGGAACTATGCCTTATTAATCAAATCTGCATGGGTGGATGTCAGCTTACGCCAGAGTTATGGCTGGAGTATGCCAGAAGGGCCTGATAGTCTCTATATTCAATACATTTGACTTTTTGAAATAAACATCACGAAAGTAGGAACCCTCTGTGCAAATTTTTAAAAACATGATAATGTGGAGTTTCCTCGAGTTTAAAAGTTTTATTTTCTGATCTAGATACATGTGCAATATACACAAGTCAGCAAGTACAAGGAAGTTGATATCACAATGTTATTACTGAGACAAAAATGTACAAGTCTTATTGGCCTTGCTATGCTTTTCAAATAAAAGATACAGAAAATAAAATTAAAATGTCTTCTGCTGTGAAGGTGGAAAGCATAAACAACAAACTGAAGTATAATTTACATTCACTAGAGAACAAAATTACATTCTTTGCAGTAGTTTCTGGCACATGGGGAAAGGTAGACACACCAATACTCTACATGTAGTATTTTAAGTTGCTCTCAAAAAATTAAGATTGTTTAATTGGCTTGCAGTCAACGTTACTTATTGTGCATATTCAAATTCTAAACAAACATTTTATGTATTACAAACAAAAAGGCAAATATCCATCAAAAGTCAATTAAACATATTCAATGCAATATTTGCTATACAACATGGATACATATTTGTGTAAAGTAGAATTATATACACTTCTGTGCATGGAAACTGAGTTACATTCCATTATTTACTGCTTAGTACAAAAATACAAAATTGTTGGTAATAATTCCAATTCTTTCTATCCACACTTTGGCAAAGATTGATCTATTTATATAGTTTGCTCTGCCAGTTGTATTCTCCTCTACTGTTGAGCAAATTAAACATCTTTCCAGCTATGTGCATATGTGTATGAGTGGGTTGTGTATTATTTAGATATAACATATTATTCATTATCACAAACTAATTACCTTATGGAGTGTACACAGTTTGTAGGCTTTTTCATTTTCATAACTTGTCATCGACTCTACACAGGATCCTATGTTAAAGGATTTCGGTAAAACTAATTGTAATATCACAACTTTATAGGGGATGTTACAGTTAGTTTTTATAAAATGTCAAGTATTCAGTTACTGTGAGTGATTTATAAAAATATTTTTGTAGAATAGTTTTAAAATGATTTCTCAACAAGTTTAAAAAGTATCTTAGAAACCTACCCCTTTTTGGCTTCATTCTAATGTACAAACAATTCATATGATTATGGATTTTAATCAGTCATTAGTTTCAGGTACAACAAGACACCAGAGAGATATTCTTTAGTAGTTGTTACACTGAAGTGATTAAAAGTTACCAGAAAGCCAGAAATATAGATATTTGTGTGTTTCACTGGAGAAATATGTAGAATATTTATTCATAGGCATTATTTTATCCTGTAGCTATTAACTGTAACTCGGTCTGACAGAGGAAGTTCAAGATTCGAGAACTGAACGTAATCTGGATGGCGATGAAAATAGGCTTTGAATATCATTGCTCACCTTTAGTGGAAACCATGTTTATGTAGTTTATCCAGGATTTCTGCCAGACTCTGCTGAATTTGGAGTGGTCACTTGGGAGAGCCCCCAAGGAAATTTCTGGTAATTGTTTCACTAAATCTCAACTTTTTTCTTTGACTTGCCTCAAAATTGTCGTAAAAGCCAGTATTAATAGGAAATAAATTACATTAAATTCCTATTTTAATGACAATTGTGAAAAAAATAATATACATTTACTTGTGCATGTATTTAGGTTCACATCATATGAAGAGTCCCTTGTGTACTAAACTTCTACAGAATGCGTAAACATTTAAAGCTATGGGGAGATCATGGGACAGTAGAATTAGTTTTGGATTTCTCTACCAAAAAGCAGCACAGACAGGATGAGACATATGACACCCAGCTGTGGTTTAATCCTCCCACGGTTCTAAAACTGATGCATGCAGTGCTGCTGAATAGTAAACTATGAAGTGTTCATGCACATTTAAAATGGTCATTTTTTTCAGGGTTGAATAAATGAGTGTTTGAGAAGAAGGTGCTACCTGTAGCAAATTAGACTCTGGCTACAATCTTATTGATCTGAAGTGAGATTGTATTCTCCTGAATAATGAAAGCAAAATACTGCAGATGCTGGAAATCGAACAAAAACAAAAAGTGCTGGAAAAACTCAGCAGGTCTGGCAGCATCTGTGAAGGGGGAAGCAAAGTTAACGTTTCAGGTCTGTAACCTTTCATTAGTATTGAATGAAAAATAAGTAAGAATCCAGTTCCTCCTTTTATTAATTTTCCCAATTAGGCAATAATAGAGTACTTAAATAATATCAGTTGAGCTAGATGGCCACATTGTATGGATATAGCTTTTATTTTTTAAAAAAGAGAATTTTGGGCAGTTACTTGTTCTCCCCGCCCCCCCCCACTTCACACGCAAGTACAAGTTACTTATTTTTCAATTGGTTCTGATGAAAGGTCACTGACCTGAAACGTTAACTTTGCTTCTCTCTCCACAGATGCTGCCAGACCTGCTGAGTTTTTCCAGCACTTTTTGTTTTGGTATTCTTACGAACTTGGCATAGCTTCATACACCAACAATCTGACATGGATAATGAACCAAAATGGCTAACATCAGAATCAATGATATAGGAACACGTTATATATACATTTTGTATGATTATGATCTCCAACTTAACACTTTTTAATGACATTAGCTGTACAAACTTGCTATCAGCAACAGGTTCCTCAAGAGCTGCACCATGGCATTTGCAGTTACCTATCATGAAATAAAAAGCTACACATAAAATATACAATATTGCAGAAAATACTGAGCTGCGTTTGTTCATTGCTTTTAATTTCAGTGTAAACTCAATGTAGTTTGCCAGTAGTAGTAACATCAAAAATGTAGGAGATGCATTGGAGTTGCTTCCTGTATGAATGCCGCTGGTAGACTTGAAACTGATGATAAAGAAAATTACAATCACCAGGGAAGTGGTACTGAACAAATTGTTGGAGTTGCGCGCTGACAAGTTCCCGGGTCCTGATGGATTTATCTTAGGGTCTTAAAAGAAATGGCTAGTGAGATAGTTGATGCGTAGTTTTAATTTTCCAAAATTCCCTAGATTCAGGGAAGGTTCCGCTAGACTGAAAAACAGTAAATGTAACTCCTTTATTCAAAAAGGGAGGGAGACAGAAAGCAGGAAACTACAGACAGGCCAGTTAGCTTAACATCTGTCTTAGGGAAACTGTTCGAAGCTACTATTAAAGATGTTATGGCAGGGCACTTAGAAAAATTGAAGGTAATCAGGCAGAGTCAACATGGCTTTGTGAAAGGGAAATCATGTTTAACCAATTTATTGGAAGTTCTTTGATGGAGTTAAATGTGCTGTCGATGAAGGGGAACCAGTGGATGTATTGTACTTAAATTTCCAGAAGGTGTTTGATAAGGTGCCACATCAAAGGTTATTGCAAAAAATAAAAGCTCATGGTGTAGGGGATAACATATTGGCATGGATAGAAGATTGGCTAGCTAACTGGAAACAGACAGACAGGCATAAATTGGTCATTTTCTGGTTGGCAAGATGTAACGAGTGGTGTACCATGGGGATCTCTGCTGGGGCCTCAACATTTTACAATTTATATAAATGACTTAGATGAAGGAACCAAAGGTATGGTTGCTAAGTTTGCTGATGACACAAAGATAGGTAAGAAAGTAAGTTGTGAAGAGGATATAAGGGGGCTACAAAGGGATATAGATAGGTTAAATGAGTGGGCAAAGACCTGGTAAATGGAGTATAATGTGGGAAAGTGGGAAATTGACCACTTTGGCAGGAAGAATAAAAAAGCATATTTAAATATTGAGAGGATGTCCTAGTGCATGAATTGCAAAAGGTTAGTATGCAGGTACAGCACGTAATTAGGAAAGCTAATAGAATGTTATCATTTATCCCGAGGGGAATTGAATACAAAAGCAGGGAGGTTATACTTCAGCTATACAGGGCATTGGTGAGACCGCATCTGGAGTACTGTGTACAGTATTGATCTCCTTATTTAAGGAAGAATGTTAATGCGTTGGAAGAATGTCAAAGACGGTTTACTAGATTGATACCTGGAATAGGCTTGTATCTGCTGGAATGTAGAAGAGGAAGAGGCGACTTGATTGAAACATCTAAGATCCTGAGGCGTCTTGACGGTGGATTTGGAAAGGAAGTTTCACCCTGTGGGAGAATCTAGAACCAGGGGTCACTGTTTAAAAATAAGGAGTTGCCCATTTAAGACAAAGATGAGAAATTTGTTCTCTGAGGGTTGTGAATCTTTGGAACATTCTTCCTCAAAAGGTGGTGGAAGCAGAGTCTTTGAATATGTTTAAGGCAGAGGTAGATTCTTGATAAGCAAGGGGGTGAAAGGTTATTGGGGGTAGGTGGTAATGTGGAGAAATCAGTTCCGCCATGAACTTATCGAATTGCGGAGCAAGCTCGAGGGGCCAAGTGGCCCGTTCTTGCTCCTAATTCATATGTTCATTTTACACCACACAACTGTATCAGCACTATTTCAAGGATCAGGCAACCTAGACAGATGCCTGTTAAAGGATGGAGCAGCAGTCAAGAACCCCTGAGGGAAAAAAACAACGAAAATGCCTCCACAGAATTCTGCTGAAAAATACAATTGCAGGTTGAAATTAATATCCCACTGTCTGGACAGAACAGTTAGGATCCTGCTGTACAGTCCTGAGAAGGTGTTGAAAATGCATCTGTCCTATTCTAAATAATTTCATAATTCAGGGATTCAAAATGTACCATTAGGAAAGTGACCCTACAGGCTCTGCAGAAGAGGAGCATGGGGCAATGGGCATGATTAATCTTTAGACAAAGATGGATGCGCCAATCACTAATTTAATTTGAAAGCTGCATTTGTGGCCTGCATTGTCAGTGTTCTCTGTCTGTAACACACTACCCTGTAATATACACTAATACATTAACAAACATACCCTGCCTCACCAGTGCTTAGACTATTATTATCACTGGCATCATACCACCTGTAACATTCATATGTTCCTGCTGACAATAATTATACACAGTATACTCCAAAGCCATAACCAGTTTCATTCCTAAGTACACCAGTTCTGTATATTTGCTTTAAAGATTCTTTAACCAATGATTTTCCCATAAGCTGCCCCTTGCATGCAAGGTTCTGCCAGTAGGACTGGATCTTGTACAATTTCGCTCATGATCTCTATTTTCTGCCCTTTGCAGCTCCAGTGTAGGATGTCATGTTCATTATCACAAGCCAAGCTGATCAGTTAACACCCTGCATAATGGAACTTGTATAGTTGCTGCCTGGGCAATACCTTAACGAACTTACCACCACATAACTCTCTTCAGTGCCTAATGCCCAAGAGTTCAAACGATTATTAGTCTATGTGTCAAAAATAGAACTTTTTGATTGCTAAGCAGTCATATAATGGTCACAATATTGCATGCAGAACAGATGTATGGACATGTTCTCACATTTATATAAAAATAAGTAAGGATCCAGTGCCTATTAATTTTCCCAATTTGTCAATAATAGAGTACTCAAAGAATATTGGTTGAGCTAGATAGCCACCAGTTCCAATGTTATATGGCTATAGCTTTTATTAAGAGAATTTTGGGCAGTTACGTGTCCCCCCTCTTCACATGCAAGTACATGAATGTTTTAGATTTCAGTATTTGAACCAATTTCCTGTCATTAATAACCAACACTAAAGGGAGTTGGTATGGAGTATTGTGGTTTAGCATTTATAATGTATTGGATTTAACATTAGAGCTTTTGGATGCTAGTCTTATATCAATGCAAATTCCATAGTCTTGAAACCAATGCTCTAAAATGAGTTAGTGTACTGTCTTACAACAAGTGAACAGTATTAGTAATTAAGGATGCAAATAATTGGAATATGTTAGATTGAGAAATGTGAAACTGCAGTGAACTAAAAGTACAGTATTCTAGTAGCTTAAAAAAGTATACTGTTTCTGCAAGATATACATGTAAATCATATACAAGTGCATATAATTTTCAAAACAGGATGACTATTTCATTATCATACATACATATGAACATATGAATTAGGAGGAGTAGGCCACTCGTCTCTTCGAGCCTGCTCCACCATTCAATAAATTCATGGCTGAACTGATTTTTCCACATTTCCACCTACCCTCAATAGCCTTCCACCCCCTCGCTTATCAAGAATCTAGCTACCTCTGCCTTAAAAATATTCAACGACTCTGCTTCCACCACCTTTTGAGGAAGAGATTTCCGAAGACTCACGACCCTCAGAGAAAAAATTTCTCCTCATCTTTGTCTTAAATGGGTGACCCCCTTATTTTTAAAACAGTGACCCCTGGTTCTAGATCCTCCCACAAGGAGAAACTTCCTTTCCACATCCACCCTGTCAAGACGCCTCAGGATCTTACCTGTTTCAATCAAGTCACCTCTTACTCTTCTAAATTCCAGCGGATACAAGGCTAGCCTGTGCAATCTTTCCCTGTAAGACAGCCTGCCCATGCCAGGTATTAGTTTAGTAAACCTTCTCTGTACTACCTCCAACGCATTTACATCCTGCCTTAAATAAGGAGACCAGTTCTGTACACAGTACTCCAGATGTGGTGGTGGACAATTAAACAACTAACTGGAGGAGGTAGCTCCACAAACATCCCCATCCTCAATGATGGGGGAGCCCAGCACATCAGTGCGAAAGACAAGGCAGAAGCATTTGCAACAATCCAGTCAGAAATGGGGATGTTCGCTGATGATTGCACAATGTTCAGCACCATTCGCGACGACTCAAATACTGAAGCAGTCCGTGTAGAAATGCAGCAAGACCTGGACAATATCCAGGCTTGGGCTGATAAGTGGCAAGTAACATTTGTGCCACACAAGTGCCAGGCATTGGCCATCTCCAACAAGAGAGAATCTAACCATCTCCCCTTGACATTCAATGGCATTACCATCACTGAATCTCCCACTATCAACATCCTGGGGGTTACCATTGATCAGAAACTGAACTGGAGTAGCCATATAAATATCATGGCTACAAGAGCAGGTCAGAAGCTAGGAATCCTGCGGCGAGTAACTCACCTCCCGACTCCCCAAAGCCTGTCCACCATCTACAAGGCACAAGTCAGGAGTGTGATGGAATACTCTCCACTTGCCTAAATGGGTGCAGCTCCAACAACACTCAAGAAGCTCGACACCATCCAGGACACAGCAGCCCGCTTGATTGGCACACCATGCACAAACATTCACTCCCTCCACCACTGACGCACAGTGGCAGCAGTGTGTACCATCTACAAAATGCACTGCAGCAACGCACCAAGGCTCCTTAGACAGCACCTTCCAAACCCGCGACCTCTACCACCTCGAAGGACAAGAGCAGCAGATGCATGGGAACATCACCACCTGCAAGTTCCCGTCCAAGTCACACACCATCCTGACTTGGAACTATATCGCCGTTCCTTCACTGTCACTGGGTCAAAATCCTGGAACTCCCTTCCTAACAACACTGTGGGTGTACCTACCTCACATGGACTGCAGCAGTTCAAGAAGGCAGCTCATCACCACCTTCTCAAGGGCAATTAGGGATGGGCAATAAATGCTGGCAAAGCCAGTGATGCCCACATCCCATGAATGAATAAAAAACAATGTGGTCTTACCAATGCCCTGTATAGCTGAAGCATAACCTCCCTACTTTTGTATTCAATTCCCCTCGCAATGAACAATAACATTCTATTAGTTTTCCTAATTATGTGCTGGACCGGCATACTAACCTTTTGCGATTCATGCACTAGGACACCCAGATCCCTCTGCATCTCAGAGCTCTGCAATCTCTTTAAAGAATATGCTTTGTTATTCTGCCTGCCAAAGTGGACAATTTCACACTTTCCCACATTTGCCAGGTCTTTGCCCACTCATTTAACCTATCTATATCCCTTTGTAGCCCCTTTATGTCCTCTTCACAAGTTACTTTCCTACCTATCTTTGTGTCATCAGCAAATTTAGCAACCATACCTTCGGTCCCTTCATCTAAGTCATTTATATAAATTGTAAAAAGTTGAGGCCCCAGCACAGATCCCTGGCACACCACTCATTATATCTTGCTAACCAGAAAATGACCAATTTATGCCTACTGTCTGTTTCGTGTTAGCTAGCCAATCTTCTATCTATCCCCTACATCATGAGCTTTTATTTTTTGCAATAACCTTTGATGTGGCACCTTATCAAATGCCTTCTGGAAAGTTAAATATAATACATCCACTGGTTCCCCTTCATCCACAGCACATGTAACTCCCTCAAAGAACTCCAATAAAATGGTTAGACATGATTTCCCTTTCACAAAGCCGTGTTGACTCTGCCTGATTGCCTTCAGTTTTTCTAAGTGCCCTGCTATAACATCTTTAATAATAGCTTCGAACACTTTCCCTAAGACAGATGTTAAGCTAACTGGCCTGTCTGTAGTTTCCTGCTTTCTGTCTCCCTCCCTTTTTGAATAAAGGAGTTACATTTGCTATTTTCCAGTCTGGCAGAACCTTCCCTGAATCTAGGGGATTTTGGAAAATTAAAACTAACGCATCAACTATCTCACTAGCCACTTCTTTTAACACCCTAGGATGATGTCCATCAGGACCCAGGGTCTTCTCAGCCCGCAGCTCCAACAATTTGTTCAGTACCACTTTCCTGGTGATTGTAATTTTCTTGAGTTCTTCCCTCCCTTCCATTTCCTGATGTACAGCAAATTCTGGGATGTTATAGTGAAGACCGATGCAAAATACCTGTTCAATTCAGCTGCCATCTCCTTATTATCCATTATTAATTCCCCAGCCTCACTTTCTATCGGACCAACATTCGCTTTGTTAACTTTTCTTTTTTAATTATCTATAGAAACTCTTATCTGTCTTTTATATTTCTAGCTAGCTTTGTATGAACCCATCATGACTGCTGCTAACAACAAATTCACCTGCATGATTCTATTCCTGTGATCCAACATCACTTGTACAAAGATGGAATCAAAGCCTTTCCCATTCATATATGCCATGGGTTATTCCTAGGGCCCTTGAGGTCTATATATGTATCATTGAAGAGGCACTATACTTGTGATAGGCCTGCCAACCACCAAAAGTTTTGCACCATTCATGCTATTATCTTCTTACCATAAGGGAAAGTGAGAAAAGTGTTTTCCTGGCAAACGAGGCTTCTATGACCTGCATCTGCGGAGAAAAGTCTGATTAAATATCACCAGTGGTGGTTTAAAGTAGCGGGAAATGTCAGTGCTGTGGTGAGTTTCATAGTATTAGGCATGGTTGTTAGATCTTATCTGCACATCAGATTCCCGATGCACAAACTCCTCTTCTCCATCACTGACAGCCATTAGTAGCCCCTAGGCTGAACAGTATGGTCAGAGCTGAGGTTTGCAGCAGGTAGCAGCAAAGATGTTGTGGCTGGAAGTCTGTGCATCAAGAAATCAGCAGAAAAACGAGCGGAAGATCAATAAAGCAGAAACAGCACGAAGCAAGTTTTTTTTAAAAAAGCAGTAAAAATCATCTTTCAACAAAACGGTCACGTCAACTTCAGGAACGACCATTAGCAAGTAAACAGCATGGAAGCTAACAGGTAGATAAAGAGTTTACATTAAATCCAGGCCTATAATAAGGCTACACAAACTCAGAGCATATCCTTAAACAACTTTGCTGATCATGGAAGTGGAAAATACAAATAGGAGTAAGCCTTTCAGCCCCTTGAGCTGTTCCGTCATTGAACTGATCGTGGCTGATCTGTACTTCAACTCAATTTACTCAGCTCAGCCTTGATACATCCTTTGTGTGGAAAAACTGCTTCTTGATTAACTCCTCAATAGCCTAGCTCTAATTTTAAGATTATCCCGTCTTGTTTCAGATTCCATCACCAAAGAAGTATTTATTTTATTTGGAGATACAGCACTGAAACAGGCCCTTCGGCCCACTGTGTCTGTGCTGACCAACAACCACCCATTTTATACATTAACCCCATATTCCCTACCACATCCCCACCATTCTCCTACCTACACTAGGAGCATTTTACAAATCAGCCTGCAAGTCTTTGGCTGTGGGAGGAAACCGGAGTACCCGGTGGAAACCCACACGGTCAGAGGGAGAACTTGCAAACTCCGCACAGGTAGTACCCAGAACTGAACCCAGGTCGCTGGAGCTGTGAGGCTGCAGTGCTGACCACTGCGTCACTATGCCGCCCAAAGTAGTTCTTTTCTTATCTATCCTCTTGAATCCTTTTATCATTTGAAATCAGATCACCTCTCACCAAAGGAATACAAATTTATGTAACCTGTCTTCATTATTTAACCTCTTCAAATACCAGTATCAAACTGGTGAATCTGTACTGAACTCCTTCCAAGGCCAATATAATCTTTCCTGATGTGTGGTGCCCAAAATAGAACACAGTACTCCGATGTGATTTGACCAAGGCTCTGCACAACTGAAGCATCACTTCCTCACTCTGGAATACCAACCCCCACACCATTGCTGCTGCTACTGGCCCACAAGGAATCTGCTTAAAAAAAATTCACTTACCTGAGCCCCCTGTGGATCCTGAGCTGCTGCCAGCTTTCATTGACGGGTTTGAGACTGTGAGGTCCGTAGTTAGGCTCATGGTTAAAATGGCATGCATATCTCGATGTTGTCATCAGGACATGACTTTGCCATTGAAATTAGGCCCCTGGCTCCTCTGAGATGGGTGTCCTTCCTATGTCTAGATTTATCCAAGTTAAAATGGTGAGGGTGGGAAAACAGTATGAACATAACATTCTCCCCACCAATGCCCACCCCCCCCAGCCCATCCCATCCCATCCCATTCCTGTCAAGTGGGCTGGATTAAACTCAACCCTCCAGTATTTTTAAACAATCGTCTTTTTTTCCAACATTACAACAGTGGCTACATTTCAATAAGTACATCATTGGCTTTAAAACACTTTAAGGCCGTCATTTCCGGCCCTGAAAAGTGCCCAGTCTACCTGAGATTACCCTAGAAGGGTAATGTATCCCAAAAATTTGAGCAACAGGTGAAGCTAGCTGTTTCATGCTGCTACTATGCAGTAGCAACACGTGTGGTGTTCGCCACTAACAGGATGCTGCCGTCAAGCCAAAAATGCATTCTGCCTCACACAAATGAGTAATACAAAAAACAAAAGAACAAAGAACAGTACAGCACAGGAACAGGCCATTCGGCCCTCCAAGCCTGCGCCGATCTTGTTGCCTGCCTAAACTAAAATCTTCTGCACCTCCGGGGTCCGTATCCCTCTATTCCCATCCTATTCATGTATTTGTCAAGATGCCTCTTAAACGTCTCTATGGTACCTGCTTCCATCACCTCCCCCGGCAACAAGTTCCAGGCACTCACCACCCTCTGTGTAAAGAACTTGCCTCGCACATCCCCTCTAAACTTTGCCCCTCTCACCTTAAACCTATGTCCCCCAGTAACTGACTCTTCCATATGAATTTCAATGCCAGCATGATGCTAGGTATATTGGCTGTACATCCTAAAGACTGGCGGATCGTATCAAACAACATGTCCCTACCGCTGTTTGCAACAGGCAAGGTACAGGCCATAACTAACCAGCCCGTGCCTGCAAAGCTCAAAACAATGTCCAACATTAGATGTGATTCTGCGATTGGACAATATTCGCTAAATAATCCTCAGTGTGCTAAGAATTACGCTGACAACCAATTTAAGATTGTCAGTCGGGCTCGCAGTGTGGCTCATCTGTGCGTCCTGGAAGTTACATATATTAATACACAGGGTCCTGTTCTTTGCAGACAGAAAGAACAGGTACACACATTGCATCTGTTTCAAATAAACAAAATAAGTGACAGCCATTTGCTGGTTCATTCCTCAGGGCAGTGCTTTGACCAGAGTCAAGCTGCCTGGTTTAAATTTCAAACAATGCGTGGCAGTTAAGTGGCAGTCACCATAAACTGGTGCATTCTCCATGGCAATGCCTCTACCAATCAGAGTCTACTTGCTAACCAATCAGAACTCTCTTGTCATACAGTATAAATTTGTTGCTTCCCCTTACATAGGTATTCTTTCAGATAGTCCTGATGAGTGAAAGACGAAAAGCTTTGACAAAATGTATCTATTTTCAGTAATACTCTTCATACAGTTTAGTCATTACTTGAACAATGGCCTTGATGTATCTAGTAATGAATTACCTTCATCCATCTCTACTGTTACCAACCTACAGGTTCTAACTAACTCAGAGGCGGAGGATGATCAGGCACAATTGGATGTTGAATTCTTGGCCAGCAAGGTAAGAATGGTAACTACCATGGATCCTCCACAAGGCCTTCTCGAAGTTACAATATACAAGCTGGTAGCAACATGGATATGAAACTGGCTGAGTGACAGGAAACAGAGAGTAGTGCTTAATGGATGTTTTCAGACTGAAGGAAGGTTTGTAGTGGAGTTCCCAGAGGGTCGGTGTTAGACCCTTGCACGTCCTCATATATATGAATGACTTAGATCTTAGTGTACAGGGCACAATTTCAAAATTTGCAGTTGATACGAAACTTGGGAACATTGTGAACTGTGAGGAGGATAGTGTAGAACCTCAAAAGGATATAGGCAGGTTGGTGAAATGAATGGATAAGTGGCAGATGAAATATAATTCAGAGAAGTGTGAAGTGATTCATTTTGGTCGGAAGGACACAGTAAGTCAATATAAAATAAAGGGTGCAATTCTAAAGGGGGTGCAGGAGCAGAGGGCCCTGGTTGTATATGTGCATAAATCATTGAAGGTGGTAGGACAGGTGGAGAATGCAGTTAATAGAGCATACAGCATCCTAGGCTTCATCAACAGGGCGCAGAGTGCAATAGCAAGGAAGTCATGTTAAACTTGTATAGAACACTGGCTCGGCCTCAATTGGAGTGTTGTGTCCAGTTCTGGGTACCACATTTTAGGAAAGATGTTAAGGCATTAGAGAGCTTGCAGAAAAGATTCACAAGAATAGTTCCAGAGATGAGAAACTTCAGTTTCGTGGATAGATTGGAGAAGTTGGGACTGTTTTCCTCAGAGAAGGCTGAGAGAAGATTTGATAGAGGCATTCAAAATCATGAGGGGTCTGGGACAGAGTAGATAGGGAATAACTGTTCACATTGGTGGAAGTATTGAGAACAAGAGGACACAGATTTAAAGTAACTGGCAAAAGAAGCAAAGGCGACATGAGGAAAAAACCTTTTCATGCAGCAAGTGGTTAGGATCTGCAATGCACTACCTGAGAGTGTGGTGGAGGCAGATTCAATCAAGGCATTCAAGAGGGAATTGGATTGTTATCTGAAAAGGAAGAATGTGCAGAGCTACGAGAAAAAGGCAGGGGCGTGGCGCTAGATAAATTGCTCTTTTGGAGAGCCAGTGCAGACACGATGGGCCGAATGGCCTCCTTCTGTGCTGTAACAATTCTGTGATTCCGAGTCCATGTCAGTAGATATGTCAGCCACCACCATCCCAGAGTTCTCTAGGAAGAATATTCACCTGCTAGATTAGGAATTGCCATTAAACCCACACAGATGTGCTATTTGAAAACCAGGCACATACACTCTGCCATGTTACCTTATGTAATTATGTAATTAGACCGGTAACAGTTGGAAGAACAGGCTTCTATTGTCAACCTGCTCAACCATACCCATGGGAAATCAGCAACTTTGCTTCATGTTGCTCCAGGAAGTTGCCATTAGAGCTTTCTCAAGTGCCCTGAAGGCCTTTTTGCAGGTCTCTACAGCTGAGATGGCTGCTGAGCTGGAGTACCTCCCTATGGAGGATGATTCAAGTGATGGGTCCACCCAAATCTCACCACCAATGCTTTGCAAAGCTGTGCATGGAGAAAGGCAATGTAATTTTAGCACACAGTTCACACTAAGGTACATTGATAAAACAGTATTGTTTTTAATTAGGTTTATTGTTGCACATATTGTCCCAGTAGTGAAAAGAATTACTGAGGCATTGTCTATAAACAATTGTATATTTTGTTACAATTTTTTATCTACATACATACATTAGGCTTCACATTAGAGGGTGATACCTGATTTACCTGTAATTTTGTTTTTGGTCCTTCATTTGTTTACTTTTCTCATTGTTATGTCAGTCTCACTTTGTTTGCAGATGTGACTTTACAGCCACCCCCACTAGGTGCAACTGTAACAGATTCAAAATGTTCAGCCCCATTCCACACGGGTCTTTTTATCACATGCACTTTTATCCCATTGGTCCTGCTAATATATTCACACAGAATGCTGCTGACTCCTACCAGTTGCAACTGAATGATTACTTTTGTATGCATGTATTGCATTTCCATCCACTTCTGACGTGAAAGAAAGGAAAAATGAGTAACGTACTTTGTGAATAGTATTGAAATAGCTTTGAATGAAGTTGAAAGAGGAGTTTCAGCACATGCAGAGTAGCAGTCAACAAAGCAACTGAATGCTGAACTATATAGCAAAAAACAGCAGAGTACAAGTCTAAGAACTTCATGATCAAACTGCATAGGGCTCTGGCTAGGCTCCATCTCGAGTACTATTTCCCATTCTAGTCACCAACACCCAACAGAGTCATTCAAGCATTAGAGGCAGTGCAGAGAAGAGCCACGTGGTTACTCCCTAGTGTCAGAGACTAGGGTTACGAAGAAAGATTGGAGAAGAGTTTTCAGCCTTGAAAGCAGACGTCTAAGAAGTGATTTTACACAATTATGATATTTAATTGTATGGAAAATTGAAATCTGTAAAATTATTTTAAAATAAATTGCATGAATGTGACAAGGGGCCACAAGTTCAAACTAGCAAAAGGGAAATTTAGTACTAATATCTGGAAGTTCTTTGTCACACAAAGAGTGATCAATACATGGAACAGACCCTTGATAGAATAGTGGAGGCAAAATCCCAGGAATCATTTAAGAAACAATTGGATACTGCAAGAGGGGAACTTTAGGATGCATCGGGATGAATGAGTTACGATGGGTAAATAGCCTACCTTATTCTAAACTATCATGACTTTATTCAGAACAATATAGGGCAGTTACGTAGGGGTTGTTACATACATTGCACTGGAAATTAATATATGTGAAACTCATAAGTATTAGTGTATATTTCCACATACCCATCATAGCTCATTCATCCCGATGCATCCTAAAGTTCCCCTCTTGCAGTATCCAATTGTTTCTTAAATGATTCCTGGGATTTTGCCTCCACTATTCTATCAAGGGTCTGTTCCAACATGGAATGCAGAAATATTTTCTTTGGTACATTTTGGAAAATAAATTGATCTCAATAGTATGGACTTCAGGCTTTTGGCAGAGATTAAGGCCTTGACAAAATATAGTTTAAAATATCAATTCAGAATATACAGTGCAATATAAATTAATGGATCTCTCCCACACAATAATTTGTTGAGCTGATTTTATTTGACTAGGAGAAAAGATTTATTTCCATGTTAAATATTTATAGAATATGTAAACCTACTACTGCCCAAAGCTGCCTTAATGCCCCAACTATCAGTTATTTAAAACAATGGTAAATTGGTGAAAAACTAGCAACAGTCAGAATATTGCCCCTAGTTCTTCCATGCACCTAGAAGTTTGAGAAAATAACTCAGTAGGAAATGAAAGGCTTACTTACAGATAAACTTATGGCTTTAGGGTAACAAGTTCAGAAACAGTCTTTTCATTATGCCTTCTCTCAACAAAGGTGTACCAGTTCTTTTCCTTACCATGTGATATATTTTCAGAATGGTACTAAAATGTACTTGAACATGACAAAGCCAGTGTTGAAACTCAGAGGTTCTGTGCTATTCTGTTTGTAACTGGGACACCACCATGACAATTCAATACAGTTTCCTGCATACTCTGCATCAAAGCTTCCTGCATTGTGTAGAATTTATATTACACTACAATTTTACAGTCACTAGAACTAAAATAGAATCTCCTAATGGCTTTGCTTGAGTCACGAGTTAAAGTGAGGTTGGCAAACAAAATATGTTGTCCTTTCACCTTTACTTTTAAAGGTCAGGTGGAAGTCGTAGACCTTTATACTTGCATTCGTCTAGGGTTTTCCAGTACTTGTAGTTCTCAGCTAAGTGGTGTATTAAATTGGGGAGGTTTGCAAATGCTGAAAGGAAGACAGTTGAAATTACATGAAAATGATTATTAACTTATAATACACTATAATTACCCATGACTAGCCTTTCTAATAAAATAAAGAAATATATTAACTGAAGACAAGCTGACATTTATAAATAAACAGTTATGCTTTACTACTCTGGGGTACCACGTGTCTAAAATAATTTGCACGGTTTTATGAGATTGGGTTTTTCAGTTAGAATTTATACATCACGTATAGTTTCTAAAATGCTCATATGAGGGCAGAAACCTGCCAATAGGAAGTATTCTCAATCCCATTCACCATCCCTGGCAAGAGTGCAGGTGTCATGCAGGCCCCCACCTGCCAAGAATGAGGCATATTAATTTCACCATATGGACATTAAATTTCAAATTGTTGCTGGGAAGTGGACAAGGGTTGCCAGGCCTCTGCCTGGAAATACATTTTTGCATGTTAACAGACAATGTTAGAACAAAGGAGCTATCCCCTGCTCCAGTACAATCCACAAACAGGCCTGGTCAAACCAGTTAGTCACATGACTAACCTGCTTGGCAGTCTGTTTTTTTTTTCTGCATTGTAGAGTTTGAACTGAAAGTTTGAGCCTGCAGAGAGCTTTTTGCTCCTGGATTGAAAAGACCTGGCTGACTTGCCACAGCCCCTCCTATCAGCTCCCATCTCTTTCTCACGGAACTCCAAAAAATGACTGAATACACATGAACCCCAAGAGAGAAAAGTCTCCTACAGTGAACAAGGTTTAAGAAGAATACTGGGCCCCAATGAAAAGCAAGATCTAACTGCAAAAGGATTCTATAGTGAGCTCGAAGAACCATAACAGCTCTTCAGATATTGCCTCAAACCTTTCCACTTTAATTTTTCTTCTGCTCTTTTCTGTCTCTATTTGCATGTGTGTATCATGTATGCATGCTAGCGTGGACACGGCATGTATTCATAGGTGTCAACCAAATTAGAGTTTAAGTTTAATAAAATTTCACCTCCTTAAAACCTAAGAAAGCCTGTTTGTGCTGGTTTCTTCACCTTTTAATTGGAAAGCAGTGAACAAGGATTCACCAAGGGGGAGCTAAAAACAGTATGTTTAAAATTAAACCCTGTTACAGTAAGACCAGGTGAAGGCTGAAAGGGAACCCTAGACCTCTTTCTCACCTGGTCGTAACAGTAGGCAAGTGTTCTGCTCCCAAACCTCTGTCTATAACATTCTGCAACGAGCTGTGAAGGAAAGTGCAAGAACTGCTTGTGCTAATTTTTCTCTCCTTCCTAGCATGTGGCTATGTGCTACTGCAAGTTTGTAACTGAATGCTTTAATGTGGGTAAAAATGGACAAAATCACCATGAGTCATTACTCTAATGTGACCCTGAAGAAACATTTTAAAGTTATGCAGGAGAATAGTAATTGCTTCCAGATGCATAATGATGAACAATACATTAAGGTAAATTATGGTCCCGAATTTCCTTCGACCTTCTGCTGCTGTGCTGCCATAACTTCATCGGAAGTGCAGCAAGAACCCCATTTACATGTGTGAACGGGTTCCCAGCCCACCTCTGACCAGGTTACAGTGGCAGAAATTCCCAGGAATTTCAGGACTCTCCCTCTGAGCTGGGTTGAATACATTCATTGAGGAGTACATTATTAACCCCAGAGCAGTATGGAGGTCACAACATTGTGACTCTGCATTTATTGACATATTAAAAAACTTAAAACAAGTGCAGTTCTAAAAGATAAAATAAATCAAAAATGAAATTCTTACCATCCCAAGCATCAAACATGTCAGTTATAAAATAATCGATAAACGATATTTGAGATTTTGGAATGCTACACGTATTCCGATCAAAGACTGGCATCACAACTGGCAGACCTTGACGTTTCTCCTCATCTGTCTGTTGATAAAGAAAGTACTTCTTACATTAATAGTAACTTACATAAATTAAGATGAAAATATGCCAAGGCACAGGGTGTGAAGCCTGTAGTTTTGTTTAGTGCAGGCTGATGGCCAGTGTGAGGACCATACGTTCAAACATGGTAATTAAAACAATTTGAGGAATTTTTTTACTTTATGGTGCCAAAAGGAGAAGGGAGCCTCACTCGCCCAGAGAACATTTGAAAATTGGATGACGTTGGAATAGCCGATATGCACTCCCGGTGGGCAAGGCTCCCTACTGGAAGTGTAAATTGGAAAATTACACCTAATCTCTTTTTTTTTATTAAACCAGACACACAGATAGTTCCACATAATACAGATTAAGTGCCTTTGTTTGGATTTTTAATTGTTTCCCCCTTCCTCTCCAATTTGTCTCCCTTGCTGGAGTACAGTTTCATGGGCTCTGGTTGCTTTCTGGTACTTTGCCCGAATGACTATTATTCAGGTAATTTGACAGTGAGTGTTAGCTGGCTAAATCCAATTCCCCCCTCACCTGAGATCTAAATCATGCACACTTGCTGCAAGATAGCCATCAGGATTGGGGACCCTGGCTGATGCTTTCCCCCCCCCCCCCCCCGACAAGCACTGAGGCCAGCAGCGCTGTTCCAGCCACTTCCCTGGGTGAGATAGGCTAAGTCAGCACAGACGGATTGAACCTGGGCTTGTTCTGTATAGCTAAATTTCAACGTTTTATTTCCCTGACATGAACTTGGAAACATTCAAAAAATTAATGCTGAAAGTTACAATCATTTCAGCTGTGAAAAACATTTTTCCAACAAGGAGAAACTAAAAATCTTGAAGTATAGTGGAAAGCTTATAATGTGAAGAAAATCCTTTGTATTAGTTTAAAACATTGATCTCAGCTGAGCTAGGTTTAAGCATGCTGCCCTTACAGCTTTAAACAATGCTGAAATATTGCAATGTTACCTGAGCAAAATATTCTTCTGAAATTCTCCCCGCCCATTCGATGCACAGCTTTACTGACCGGCAAGGGTTAGCGACATCTGCACATTTAATCAACATGCGTTTAATGAGCATTCTGTCTTCAATTGAGTTCTTTATACTGGACAGACATTCACCATCACTGCTCTCACTCTGGAACACAAGGGGAAATCAATGATTTATACATAATTATCAACCATTTAAATCTGTTGCAGCAATTTAGATTGCAAAGTTAAATCAACTAATCCACATTATAGAACACTACCTTGTGTTTTTTTTTATTGCTCTGTAAACTTATTGGCTCTGAATTTTCTGTGGGGGATGCCCCGATCTCCAGCCATATCATCAGCCAGAGTTTGACAGAACCTCTGGAGAATAGACATCACTGGCCATTTTCACCAATTCTCAGGTGGTTCTGCTGATCTCCTGCCAAATTTACACCAGAAGAACAGGAGAACCCCAGTGATAATTCAATCTTAAAAATTATTTACCCAACAATCAAGTCTTTCTAAAAATGAAACTGTATTTCTGATGACTTCTGTGTTCAAGAGGAAGAATGTGAGTAATTGAGAATGGAACATTTCTACTTTGGTACCAGTGTTAACAATTAGCACTGCCAGCTCATGTGGAAATGGATCAAGTCTAGTGTGAAGTTTGCTTTGCACTGCATCAACATTGTATTTTAGTTGCAAATTCAGTAGATCACCCCCGCAGCACCTGTGTGACATTTCCATTACCCTCACCAGGATCAACTGTGAAATTCTAAACTTAGTGCCAAATTAAAGCCATTCTTGGTGTCCAACCAAAATCTGTTGCACTCAACCTGTCCAACATTAAGTCCTGCTTACCCAGCACTCCTCTCCTCATTGACCTATATTACCCATCACCCATTGCATTTAATTTAAAGCCTTCATCCATGGCTGAATGTTGTTATTGTGGTGGGTTTCCTGCCGACAGGCCCGAAAGGAGGGAGGAGGAAGAGGGTGGTGGGCCCAAAGGTGTGTGTGTGGGGGTGGAATCCCACTTCGGCATCTGTGGGACCCAGGGCTGCACCTTGTCAGCGGCTGCCCCTGGAGTTGCCAGCCAATCGGAGGGCCAGCAGCTTAGCAGCGCCATCAGGAGTGGTGGCCGCTATTGGGATTGCACCTGGAAGAAGAAGACACCTTTGATGGACAGCACCCTCGCAACCAGGTAAGTGGGGTCTGGGAACGCCGGGGCCAGTCAGATAGGCCCTGCAAGGAGTTGAGTGGGGTGGGGGTGGTGGGGCAGGGAGTTGGTCAGAACAGGAGGCACAATTACTGCAAGGGTAACCATTGCCACTGGGGGTGGGGGTCCTCTTTGTGGGCCAAAGAGTGTGTGCCCGAACAGGAGGGCACCCCACCGAGCCCGCTGGGAGGCTGCCAGGGTTTATCTGAGGAAACCCCTGTCACTGGCAAAATGCCAATGGCAGTGGGAAGAGTCCCTTAATTGCCCACTTATGTGACTCAATTGGCCTCTGGCCAGGAGGACCATTGCTATCTTCCCTGCTGCTAGAAAGATGACATGGCGGCAGGAAAACGATGGGCACTCCACACACCCCCCCCCCCCCCCCCCCCCCCCCCCCGCCTTCCTTCATCATTTTACTGGACCCCTGCCTCCCAGCCCATCCCAGAAGGTAAAATTCAGCCCATGTCTTTAAACATGGCCTTAGCTAACTATAGTTCTGAACTTTTCTCTAGCCTATAACCTCTCACCAAACCATCTTTGCAAGAGAATGGCAGATAATGCTAGTAAAGGGTATGAGAGTGCATGCCTTGCCTCCCTTTGCCCAATGAACAGCGGACCTGAGTCCAACACTCTGGAATTCCCTTCCTAAACCTCTCTGCCTCTCCATGTAACTTCTTTAAAAAAAAACTTTTTTAAAAATCCACCTTTTTGATAAGGGTGTTGTTCTGGACTTATAAGCCCGTGTTATTCAAGGATAAAAGACAGGTTGCAAAAGGTTTCTGGGAAAATGTGCACAATGTACTGTGGGCAAAACTGTAGGAACACTTATCTAAGCTGTGGGCCAACCAATGAGAAAGAAGCAGTACTAAAACTTCCAAATCAACTTTAACCTTCTGTAGGGAGCCTGTTGAGCATGTGCATTGGCAAGGGGAAGGCAAAGCTAGCTGATTACTTGCCAAATTGCTAAAGGTTTGGGCATCACTGAGTGAGTAAAGCCACTTTATCTCTCATACCATTTACTAGCACTATCTGCAAATGTCCAGCACTACAAGCACTACTGCAAGAACTCAGGCAGAAGGGGCCCATAATTAAAGAGATTGAGAAGCAGCTGCTGCTCCAGATGTGGAGAAAGGTAGCTTAAAGCAGAGATAAGGTGAAATATGCATTGCTTTTTACACAAAGGGTGTTGAATAGTCAAATAGCCCACCAAGGAAGGCAGAGGATGAGATACATTAGTGGAGAGTGAAAGATAGCTTTTGGCAGATAGTGCTAGTAAAGGGTATGAGAGTTAAAGTGGTGTATGAAATCTGTGATCATTAGGACCAGCCCAATAGATCGAGATGGTCTTTTTTGGTTTTGTACAGTGCTCCTGTGTTTCAAAGTGTCAGCTGTGGCTCAGTTGGTAGCACTCTCATCTCTAAATCAGAAAGTTGTGGGCTCAAGCTCCACAGGACTTCAGCACAAAGATCAAGGCTAATACTCCAGTGTCATGTTGAGGGAGTGCTGCACTATGGGAGGTGCTGTCTTTTGGTTAAACTGAGGTCCCATCTGTGCTCTCAGTTAAAAGATCCCACGGTGCTATTTCGAAGTAGAGCAAGGGAATTCTCCCCGGTGTCCTGGTCAATATTTATCCCTCAATCAACATCACAAAAGCAGATTATCTGGTCATTGTCAAATTGGCTGCTGTGTTTCCCACATTATAACAGTGACTAAACTTTAAAAGTACTTTGGCTATAAAGCGCTTTGGGATGTTCTGTGATCATGAAAGGTGCTATATAAATGCATTAGTTTTCAAAAGGACGATGTATCAGGGAGGTAGGTTGATCTATTTAATGCATCATCGACAATCATGGATTAGAGCTTGTTTGAGTAGGGAGACAGGGAGGAATTTTCCTAAATTAGCCACAAACTTTTTTTTGTCTCTTTGCCCAACTCCACCCCACCTCTTCCCCTCCTTAGTTTAGTTTAGAGATACAGCACTGAAACAGGCCCTTCGGCCCACCGAGTCTGTGCCGACCATCAACCACCCATTTATACTAATCCTACACTAATTCCATATTCCTACCACATCCCCATCTGTCCCTATATTTCCCTACCACCTACCTATACTAGGGGCAATTTATAATGGCCAATT
Source organism: Heterodontus francisci (assembly GCF_036365525.1). Classification (NCBI taxonomy): domain Eukaryota; kingdom Metazoa; phylum Chordata; class Chondrichthyes; order Heterodontiformes; family Heterodontidae; genus Heterodontus; species Heterodontus francisci. The sequence goes on from NC_090374.1 coordinate 48,509,087, forward strand.
TACCTATTAACCTGCATGTCTTTGGCATGTGGGAGGAAACCGGAGCACCCGGAGGAAACCCACGCAGACACAGGGAGAACTTGCAAACTCCACACAGGCAGTACCCAGAATTGAACCCGGGTCGCTGGAGCTGAGGCTGCGGTGCTAACTACTGCGCCACTGTGCCGCCCTCCTCTGCTGATGCTTTTCATAGACTGGGGAAGGTGATACAACCAGTAGATTACTACATGATGAAACCAACAGAACAATTAAGGACTTCCCACTAATACTGATACCTGCTCACAACAATCTCTTTATGAGGGTGAACAGAACTCGAGGTACTCATGATGCTCAAGGCCAGCAAAGGAGTTTGCTCCCATTAACTCATAATTAGGCCAGCATTAAACAGATTCCTCTACATGTTGTATTTTAGATTCCCATTGCACTTGCATGCCAAATACATTTTTACAATAATAGAATAAAAATGGATTTCTGACAGGATTATATTATTTGTAAATTGTGGCATTTATAATGCAGAACATCTTGGATTTCTCTCTATAAAATTAAAGATATAGAAAATTAATTTTTCAGAATACTAGTAAGACACATTTATCTTATTGTACTGTATTGATAGTTGAATTTTATAAGGAATTAAGATTAGTGTTTGTTATTGTAACTTGATTACACAAAAATCATATGATGGTTAAAATGGATACCATCTACTAAATGTCTTTACAAAGCAGTCCACTTGATTGGCACTTTAACCACCAGGTTGAACATTCATTCTCTCCAGCACTGGCCTACCCTGGTTATAGTGTATATTATAGAGTCATAGAGTTATACAGCACAGAAACAGGCCCTTCGACCCATCGTGTCCATGCCAGCCATCAAGTACCTATCTATTCTAATCCCATTGTCCAGCACTTGGCCCGTAGCCTTGTATGCTATGGTGTTTCAAGTGCTCATCTAAATACTTCTTAAATCTTGTGAGGGTTCCTGCCTCTACCACCCTTTCAGGCAGTGTGTTCCAGATTCCAACCACCCTCTGGGTGAAAAAACTTTCCTCAAATCCACTCTAAACCTCCTGCCCCTTACCTTAAATCTATGCCCCCTGGTTATTGACCCCTCTGCTAAGGGAAAAACTTTCTTCCTATCTACCCTATCTATGCCCTTCATAATTTTGTATACCTCAATCAGGTCCCCCTCAGCCTTCTCTGCTCTAAGGAAAACAACCCTAGCCTATCCAGTCTCTCTTCATAGCTGAAATGCTCCAGCCCAGGCAACATCCTGGTGAATCTCCTCTGCACCCTCAGTGCAATCACATTGTTCCTATAGTGTGGTGACCAGAACTGTACACAGTACTCCAGCTGTGGCCTAACTAGCGTTTTATACAACTATCTACAGGATGCACTGCAACAACTCTCAAATCCACAAACTCCATCACCTAGAAAAACAAGGGAAGCAGGTGCATGGGAACACCATCACCTCCAAGATCCCCCCTCCCCAGGTCACACACTTGCCTGATTTGGATAATTAACGTTGCTCCTGGGTCAAAATCCTCAAACTCCTTACCCAAAAGCACTGTAGGATTGTCTTTGCTACACAGATCAATAAGTAGGCCAACCAGCATCTTCTCAAGGGAAACTAGGGATGTGTAAAAACTGTGGGTTTTACCAGTGTCACCCATATCCCAAGAATAAAAAGTGTATTTTTTTTGTTAATATACGTCTAAGATACTGGTATCAGAATCAAGGATGCATAGAATGATGGGAACCTGGGTATATTTATAAAGCTACTCTAATCAAAAGGCTCAGCTAATCTCATCAACTATGAGCAGGAAGCTTGTGCAGTTTATAATCAAAATGCCAATGAGCCTTGAGATTAAACTACTGCCTTGAAGTCAATTAAGGGTTGCACTTGTACTATTACAATATAGATAAATTTAATGGAGTGGATTTTTTTTTGGGTCTATTGTGCCAATTACAGCTGCTAGTCTTGATTCTAACTGCCAGTGCATTCCGTGTCACTGATACATGATGATGGTCACACTGAGGAAGCTGAGGCTTAGACCTTACATTTGAGCTGGTTTCCTCAATTGAAGTCATAGGTTTGTTGATGCTGTTCACAAATTTGTTCACATGTTCAAAATGCTTTGTCATCTCTGTCGCCAAAACCATGTCAATGATTGCCTGTCGCAATGTTCGAAACTGATTCCTGCAAAAAATTGGATGCATGATCACAAACTGACGTTTTGTTGTTGGTTCAGCACCCACTCAATCTTGTGGCAAAGTCTTGCTGCTGTTTGATTTACAAAAATGTTTCTTAATTTTGGTAATATCTAGTAACAGTGTATCTGATATATATTTATATTCAATTAATTACTGTCCCTTTTTAATATCTAATCATGATGCTCCAGCCATCATGAGTGTAGAACAGGCTTGATGAAACAAAAAGTCTTTTCCCGCCCATCGTTTTCATATGTTCATATGTTTGTGCTTTCAGCTGTTTAGGCTCCAAGCTCTGGAATTAGCTCCCTAAATCTCTCTCTCCTCCTTGAAGAAACTCCTTAAAACCTACCTCTTTCAGGAAGCTTTTAGTCACTTGTCCTAATATCACCTTCTTTGGTTCGGTGTCAATTTTTGTATGATTACGCTCCTGTGAACTGCCTTAAGATATTTTACTGCATTAAAGGTGCTATATTTTCTAGATAAAAGTGGTTGATTTCTGATATGGGCCTTTGGCATTCCCCAGAGAGCAAAAGGAAAAAAAAAATGACGTCTTAAATTCCTACTTTTAACCAGTTGAGTTTAGAGATTGACTGTCACTATACTATTTAACTATACTACACGCACCGTCTTGGCACTGAGGACTTTCAGTGGCCTGAATATCTACTGATCATTGGATCTAACCTTTCAATGTTCCTGAAGATGTTGCACTTGTCGTCTCCAGCTGTAAGTTGGAAAGCCAGGGCTGCATGGTGACTTTCCAGGACGGCCGTGTCATTATACAGTATTGCTAGCTCGCTTCCTGCATTACACAGGAAGGAGTTGGTGCGACCTGGGTGGTCCACATCATGCACTGCAGCTGCAATGAGTGCTGCAACCTCATCCAACTCATCCAAACTCCCCTGAAAACATAGCAATAAATGAATGACTGTTCAAACCATGATTATAAGAAAATGTTAACTGGTGCCTGGTTTCATTGAAATACTAATAATTATGTAATAATGAGAAATTCGTGAGCTAATCATAATTGGTTTTATGCAAATGATAAAATAGCAACATTACCTTAAGAAATATAAGATATTTAATAATAGAAAACACATTATGAAAATAACTATAAAATATTTTTAGGTATTTCAAGATGTTGTCTTAATAATTTGAATTTCAGCAGGATCACATGTTAAAAATGTTGAGAGTATTTATCCTTCGTCAAAGGGTATGTTTTTCTTCTTGTCTCCCTATGATCTAGAAGGGGTACTTCTTCTATACTCTGTCTTTGCAGAGTTGTGTTTCTGAGGATCCAACAATGTACCTCACTTGCATTGATCTGTTCACTGGATTTAAAGTAATCTTGTGCTGCACCACATCTCTTTCAAATGGAAGGTTTTACCACCCAGACAGAGGTTTACAGATTAATACAAGTAATATATTTTTTACAATTAAATAGTAATACATAGTATAGTTATTGTAAAATGCCAAGTGTAAAATATCTTCAAAAATATAATGAGAATGCCTATACTAGCCAATTATCCTTTGGCTTCTAATTAAGTTTAAGTGTCTGTTAGATAAAGAATAAAGTTCTCATTACTGCACAGTGAGTTCATGTGCTATGTTGTTCTCTAATCCTTAAATCTTTGTTTACCCTAAAGAACAGCTTGTCTCCGAGAGCCCATATTAAATTCTAACACCTACTCACATATTGTTCCACCCTCCCTGCTTTTAATCCTTTACGTCTCAAAAACAGTACTTTGTTAACTTCTTGATGTAGAACTCCTTCCAGAATGTATCCAATTAGCACTAGAACACAGATCTCACAAATACAATGGAAAATGGATAAATAAAAAACACATCACACGTCTGTGTTGAACATATAGGCCGCGAAATTGTGTTCCATTGTGCTGCTGGGGCTGGTGCTACGAAGATTCAAACTCAAAAAATGGCATGTGCCACGCTTCCAGCCACTTCCAGTGTGGCCTGCATGGCACCCCAGGTTGGGAAGGGCACTAACGCGGGCATGCAATGCTATTGCGGGCGTGCCATGTGTGCGCTGAAAGCTCTCCATGTTGGCAGATTGTGATGTCAAACAGCTGTTTTGAAACTTGAACTGCACTGAATGCCTGTGCTAATCACTCTCAGCTGAACATGCCTTCAGCTACATAAGGAAACCCCAACCAGCATTATTTAAAGGGAAAGGCATCTAACTTGCAGCTGTGCTTTTGATTTACTTCTGCTGTTGGAAAGTTGGTGGAAGGATGTTGGTGTGTTTTTGGAGGTGGTGTGGTGTGTTACTGGATTTGTTAGGGAGTGTTGCTGCATCTGTACAGGGAGGCAGAGGATTTGGTGTCGTGTCCACACAAAGGCTGCAACAGGTGGTACAGGGGCTGTAGTTGCAGTGTCTCTGGGTTTGCTACATAACAGATAAATGGAGCAGAGGCTGCAGAGAGGGAAGCTCCGCACAGAGGGAGGAGGAGGAGGAGGGCTCTCCACAGATGGGTTTTCAGGGAGCACTTCTCCCTTCACCTCAGCCAGGAGCAATTCCTAAGGCATCTGAGGTACACCAAGGAGGTGGTCACAGAATTGGACCATCTCCTTCAACAGGACCTGCAGCCTCATATAAAGGAGAGGAGGGCACTGCCAGTGGCTGTCAAGGTCACCATTGCTTTAAAATTCCATGTGACTGGATCATTCCAGGCAGGAGCAGGCGACATAGCAAACATATCCCAGTTCACTGTACATTGCTATACCAGGGAGGTGATGGAGGCCCTGTATGTGAGAAGAGCTGAGATCATTGTTTTCTTTCTAAGCATAGAGAAGCAGGTTGAGTTGACATGTGGCTTTGCTGGGATAGTGGCATTCCCAATGCTGCAGGGAGCCACTGACTGCACACACATGGTTCTGTGGGCCTCCTATGTCAATGGGGAGAGGTATAGGAACCAGAAAGTGTTCCGCTCCATTAATGTGCAGTTGGTGTGCGATCATGCACAAACCATCAAGTCAGCAACTGCCCGCTGTCCTGGCAACAGCCACGATGCCTTCGACCTGAGGCAGTCTGCCATTCCCACTGTCTTCAGGCCACCAATAAGAACCAGAGAGTGGCTGCCTGGAGACACATGGATGATGACTCCATTCTGCCACCCGACATTGTGAGGAAAACAGGTCGACAATGAGAGCCATGCAGCCACCAGAAACATTGTGGAGTGGACCATCAACATTCTTAAGCAATGGTTTCACTGCCGAGATTGCTCAGGGGGAGTCCTACAATACTAAATTCCAAGTTCATGGTGATCTGCTGTGTCTTCCACAGCATGGCAATTATGAGGGTAGAGCCACTGTTACCAGGTAGGGGCAGGAGAAGGAGGAGGACAACAAGGAGGAAGAGGAGGAGGAGGCATCCCAGAACCCTTTTCTCCAGACGGGCTGTCCATGAGCACTTACACAGACTCCAGTTCACTTAGGAGATTATCCCTTCACCATGGCTTCACTATGGCACAGTGGCGCAGTGGTTAGCACCGCAGCCTCACAGCTCCAGCGACCCAGGTTCAATTCTGGGTACTGCCTGTGTGGAGTTTGCAAGTTCTCCCTGTGTCTGCGTGGGTTTCCTCCGGGTGCTCCGGTTTCCTCCCACATGCCAAAGACTTGCAGGTTGATAGGTAAATTGGCCATTATAAATTGCTCCTAGTATAGGTAGGTGGTAGGGAAATATAGGGACAGGTGGGGATGTGGTAGGAATATGGAATTAGTGTAGGATTAGTATAAATGGGTAGTTGATGGTCGGCACAGACCCGGTGGGCCGAAGGGCCTGTTTCAGTGCTGTATCTCTATAAAAAAAAATTCCCCACCTTCCCATCTGTCTAGGTCATCTCATCATAGCGTCCTTTTGGCCAACATTCTACAATAAAAACCACCAATAAAAACTTTGCTGTGACTACTTTGTCCAACAACACATCCAATTATACAAACAATGAACTATTCACCCTTGTGCATTCCCTGTCTTGCAGGTGCCTTTGCCTGTCCTTCTATGTGGTGCTACCTCAGTGGCTGTAGCGTGGCTGATGGAAGGCTGCTGACTTTCAGTGGGGGAGACTGCAGATGGCCTTGCAGGATGACTTTGAGCAGCTCTAGGCCTTGTGGCCCGACTTTGAACTGCACCACCTTGGCAAGGGCAGCAGCAGTCTGGGCTGTCTGGTTGAGAGGTAACACCAGGGGCACTGGTGGTGTGGCAGTAGTGGGAGCACGAATGCTCATCCTAAGAGAGGACAGCAGGATCATGCTCTGCAATGCCAGTGATACATCCCCCCACCACGCCCACCGCCACCCCCCCTCCCCCCCACAACCTGGGTGGTGCCTCAGCAATCCTAGTAATCTGTTGGAACACAGATTAATGAACTGCTGTGAGAGCCAGCAGGCCCCTTTGAGCACTGAGCTCTACAGCAGTCTGATCCTGCATGGCAGCAAGCATGGATTTGACCTCTGTCTGAGCTTTCACTGAGACGTTGTGTGGCTACTGCCTGTGCTGTAATGGAAGCTAAGACAGCAGCATCAGACCTGTGTCTGCAAGTGCTGTCATGGAGTTGGCCACCACTTTCATAGTGGAAAGGATGGGGTCCAAGCTCTGTGCAATGTCCTGTGCTACACTGGTGACGGATTCCTCCATGCTCCTTTGCAGTGACAAAAGGCTGTCTGGCAGACCTGCCAATGCACCAAGCATCTCAATGTGAATGCACATCCACATTTTTCTGTGCGCTGCCCCATTGAAGTCCTCATCTGAGTCTTCTGTAGCAGAACTCCTGTGTGACCTTGCTGTCCAGTGAGCTACCTTTTTCCCCTGGCTTGGCTGAAGCCCACATCTGCCCAGTGACTCACCTTGTGCAGATCCCAACTCTATACTACCGTCTAAAGTTCACACAATTCCAGTATCTGAGCTGGTGACTGTGAGCGTCAGATCGAATTATGGTGCCTGTTCATCAGAGGTGTGATGTTGCTGTTTCCCCTCCTCCTGAGGCTGCTGTGGCTGGGCAGGTGGCAATTGTTGGGTGCCTGAAAACAGAAAATCAACAGGGGAGGTTTGGGGGGTGAGGGAATGGGGCTGGAGTGTAAAGCAAGGGGTCCATGGTCACACCATCAGCAGCTTGCACTTCATACCAGATAGTAGGATGAGAGTGTGCTGGGAGTTGAGAACATAAGAACACAAGAAATATGAGCAGGCATAGACTATACTACCTGTCGAGCCTGCTCCGTCATTCAATATGATCATGACAGATCTTGGGCTTCAAGTCTTCTTTCCTGCCCACTCCCCATATTCCTTGATTCCCTGAGACCAAAAATCTATCTCAGCCTTAGAAGTATTCAATGATGGAGCATCCACAACCCTCTAGGGTAGAGAATTCCAAAGACTCACAACCCTTTCAGTGAAGAAATTTTGCCTCATCTCAGTTCCAAATGATCGGCCTCTTCTCCTGAGACTGTGCTGCCGTAATCTAGATTCCCCGACCAGCGGAAACAATCTTGCAGTGTCTACTCTCTCAAGTCCCTTCAGAATCTTGCATGTTTCAATGAGATCACCTTTTCTAAACTCCAGAGAATATAGGCCCAATTTACTCAGCCTCTCATCATACGAAAACCCTTTTATCCCATGGACCAATCTAGTGAACCTTCGCTGTACCGCCTCCAATGCAAGTATATCCTTTCTTAAATGGTTGGCATCTTTCCATCTACAAAAGATGATGGACATGCAGCAAACCATCCAATTAGGTGGGGTGTCTTCTCTACATGCACCTTTGCTAATGGCTGTGAAGGCCAATCCTTGAGAGGAACTGAACTCACATGAACTCCTAAGTGATGCTGTGAGTTGTTTTTGATGTTGGTGCCTGTTGCCAAGCTGCTGTAGCCACTGGTTGGCGTGGTACTGCACACCAGTCCACAGGATGTGTCATCATTTCCCCTCTTTTGCCAGCTAGTGACTCCTACGTGTGATAGTTTACATTTAGGGCCTTCATGTCATGCTTGCAAGCATCTTTAAACGGAGCTTTGGGCGCCCCACTGGTCGTCTGGCCCCAGCTCCCTCACCATACAGAGAATCCTTGGGTATGCAACCATCTTCCATCCTGCGAACATGTTCGATCCACTGAAGCCGCCTCTGTTTGATTGGTGCCAACAGACTTGGGAACTCTGCCTTTGAGAGGACTGCCACATTTTGTGATTTTGACCTTCCAGGATATAATGTGCCGCAGATGGAGAAGCTGGAAATTACTGAGCTTCTTTCCTGGTAGCTGTAAGTCACTCATGTTTCACAGTCATACCGAGCAGAACTGGTAGGGGACAGATGCACCAGGAGAACATTGAGGATAATGGTATTTTCCTGGCTACAATTGTACAGGGCATTGGTGAGACTACACTTGGAATATTGTGTGCAGTTTTGGACTCCGTATGGAACAAGATGTTGCATCTCCACCCCGATCACTCTAAATAACACCCCACTGGAAGTGGTTAGCAAATTCCACGGTGACAGACAATCTGTCCCTTGATGCAGAGCTCGATACATGCATAGGGAAAGCAGCTACCACCTTTGGCCTACTTGTGAAATGCACGTTGTTTAACACCAAGCTGACCCTTAGGACCAAGCTGATGGTTTACAAGGCCTGTGTTCTCAGCAAGGCTGGATGTCACAGGCTCTGTTACAGTGAGCCCCATGAGCACCATCTCTTCCATAGGGCTCAGGAAATGCAGGCGTACCTGTCCCTCACCAGTTCTGCACTGCTCACTACGATTGTGTGCAACCTTGTCCTGCAAAAGAGAGGGAAGAATGTCCCTGATTGTGTTGAGGTGGAGCAAGAGGTGGAGTATCTGAATATTGGGCCTGAATCCTGACTGCTATGGACTGGTGATGGGGGAATGATGGGGCTGTGGTGCATTGAGCAACATGAGAAGTTGTTGGTACGGTGGGTATGAGATGCCCTTTGAAGATGCATTCACTGACCTCGCCCACCTGCATGAGTTCACTGAACTTCTCGCGGCACTGCTGTCATGCCCTCGGGTGGCATTCCTTGAGGGCCTGCTGTCTCCAATGTGGAAACATGGCCTCTCCTCCATCACGACGGCCTCCAGCACCGCATCCATGAATCTGGGAGCCTTCTGACTTCCCTGGTACTCCATTTATTCAGCTTCTAATTGTAGACAATTGAAGCACTAGCAGTCAGCAGCAGCTTCCTTCCACTGAATGCAACTCCTCTATAAGAGGGGCAGGCTACCTATAAATGATGCAGGCTAGCTGAAACATGTGCTAGCCACGCAGGCTGCTAGGCCTACAATCAGGCAAATGAGGAGACAGCATCGCGTGTGCATGCAGCCCGCCTCACGGGATCAGGTGTGGGCAGGTCATGAATCGCAACCCCCTCACTCAAAATGGAAGGAAATGAACTTTTAGCTCACAAATCTTTACAACAGAAAATAAATTATCTGTGACCAAAAGAACAATGCTAACAAACTAAATGGTCTTTTGATCAAAGAGACTATTCTGATCTATATGTAAATGAAAAAAATAATTTACACTTTACCAAGGCACATGCCGTCAGCTTTCTCCCCAGGATACAGGGTGCTCCTGGGTCCTGTGACTCCTCCCATGCCCTCTCTGTGCAGCTAACTGAAGTTGTGTGATAGTGATTTCCGCACTTTAGGAAGGATGTGAAGGCATTAGAGACGGTGCACAAAAGATTCACGAGAATAGTTCCAGGGATGAGGAACTTCAGTTATGAAGGTAGATTGGAGAAGTTGGGACTGTTTTCCTTGGAGAAGAGAAGGCTGAGAGGAGATTTGATAGAGGTATTCAAAATCATGAGGGGTCTGGACAGAGTAGATAGGACCATGAAAGGATTGAGAAAGAGAGGGAACAGATTTAAAGTAATTGTTAAAAGAAGCAAAAGCAAAATGAGGAAAAACCTTTTCATGCAGCAAGTGGTTAAGGTCTGGAATGCACTGCAAGACAGTGTGGTGGAGGCAGGTTCAATTGAAGCATTCAAAAGACAATTAGACTGTTAGATGAAAAGGAAGAATGTCCAGGGTTACAGGGAGAAGGCAGGGGAATGGCACGAGGTGAATTGCTCATTCGGAGAGCCGGTGCAGACATGATGTGCCAAATGGCCTCCTTCTGCACTGTAACAATTCTGTGACTCTGAAGACAAGCTTATCTCCATCCTTCTCCCCATTCCCTCCACACCAAACATTCACCCATCTCACCGCAGCACATTAGGTCACAAATTGCAACTTTGGTGAGTTTTTTTTATTCGTTCATGGGATGTGGGCGTCACTGGCTAGACCAACATTTATTGCCCAGCCCTAATTGCCCTTGAGAAGGTGGTGGTGAGCTGCCTTTTTGAACCACAGCAGTCCTTAGTATAGTTAGCGTAGCCAAAGTCAAAATAATCAGTAATTACCATGTTAAATTATGCCATCCAAAAAAATATAAAATGCAGAAAGAGAGACGTTTAAATGTCTTGATCATGTATTGTAGAAATGAAATTGACCTTAGATGTTTTCTGTGGCTTCGTTGTTAGTAAAGGAATTGCAAACAATGTCCAACTTAAGCAAGTTTTATAGCAAGATTCCAGTGTACTTGATCAATAGGTTTACCTTGATTCGGTCCTTTCGCAGGAAATATGCTGTGGCGTGCAATACATCAGCTGCATGTGTTGAATTGTGGTATGAATTTGATGCATGATAATTGGTCTCTATGACCTGCAACCATGATCTCAGAGTCTTTTCTGAACAGTTTAAAAATTCACATACTCCAAACTGTGTTAAGATTTTTAAACCAAGATAGATCAATGGCCTAAAACAAAACAGAAAGGATTATTTACAAAGCAGGTTAGCAACTAACTCATTGGGCATCAAGTAAATCATTTAGTATTGATTGCTAGGTCTGCTCAACAGCTCAGCTGAATTTGATGTAAAAATGTATCAATTTACAAAAAACAACGGGCTGGATTTGACCAAACCCTCAATGTCATCATCTGTGGTGGGGGGGGGGGGGGCGGGGCCTGAAGATGGTTCCAGATGAGACCTGCCACAAACCTCAACGCTGGTAGGGCCCAGCCTGATCCTCCTGGCAGCGGCGAGGCTCCGTGGCGGCCCCCACGCCGCTGGGTGATGGGACCACAATTTAAATATGCAAATCAATAGAATTAATAAATTTGAATACATTTAACTGCATCTTGAGGGCCCGCCGCGATCTTTGGCACTTGCGCGCCTTCAGATCCGTCCAGGGAAACGTGGCGCAACACTGGTGGCGAGGGGGGAAGAGGTAAGATTTTCAGTGCGCAGTTGGGGGATGGGGTCAAATACACATAATGGGTGTAGGGGATGGTGGGAAGGGTTGATCCTTAAACTTTGTGCAGTTTGTGGGGTGGGAGGGGAAAGGTCAGATGTAAAAGGTAAGATGTTTTAGGGTGGAAGGGCAAATAGTTATTGTAATTTTTATTGGGGTGTGGGAAAGGGGCACAAGAAATGTATTTAATTTTGGGGGGATATTTCTTTTAAAAATTTAAATATGCCGGCAGAAATGGTGCCCTTTAAAAATGGCACCAGCACCCACACACAGGCAGCTGATGCCATTGCCGGGGACAGACAGCCCATCCCCTCCACAAGATTGGGTGGGGTGGGCTGCCCCGGCTATTTAAATGAGCTGCTGTGCTTGAGATTGTGATGGCTCTTTGGCGTGAGGCCCGCAAAGGCGGGCCGCCATTTTTTGAGCTCACTGTCAAGACTGCCTGTTGTCAAGCTGCTGTAGCAACTGGTCATTGTGGTAGTGCACACCAGTCCACAGGATATGTCACCATTTCCCTCTTCGCCAGCTAGTGACTCCCAGGTGTGATCGTCACCATTTACGGCCTTCATGTCACACTTGCAAGCATCCTTGAAGCGGAGTTTTGGGTGCCCCACTGGTCATCAGGCCCTGCTACCTCACCATACAGAAGGTCCTTGGGTATGCAGCCATCTTCCATCCTGCAGACGTGACCGATCCACCGAAGCCACCTCTGTTTGATTAGTGCCAACACACTTGGGAGCTCTGCCTTAGAGAGGACTGCCACATTTATGGAATTGGGAATTTACATTTACATTTCCAAGGCTATTTGCTTTAATTCAATGGTAACTGGCATTCAGTGATGTCAGCAGCCGTCAAAGGAAAAACCATTACCAAATAACGTGACAAAACACAGACCATAAATGAATTGGGTGGGGGGTGGGGGGATAACTGACTTCCCAAGGCTTTGAAAATGTCACAATGTAGGGCAGTTCATGAAGAATCCATACTTTCAGTATGTCAGTGCAGGAACAGTACAGGTTAAAGTGCAATGTGACATTCCTTCCACTCTGCCCAAATTGTTCGTGTACTACGTCTTAACTCAAAGCTCATGAGTGCACCCACTACATACCATCTGATCTTTCCATTTATCACACTAGCCATCTTTCTGGTTTCCCTAGATATCATTAAAGCTGTGCCAAATGCACTCCAGCCTTGTGGTGTATATTTATGTGCACGAGGACTGAAGGAAGACTAGTCAATTTCTCTTAGGACCTTTAACAACTATCAGACAGGTGATATTACACTGTCATAAGATAGTGATACATCAGGAAGGCCATTTAGCCCATTCTAGCTCATTCATTCAGACAAATACTTTCATTCTGCCCTATCCCAACTAATATATCCAGATGCTTTTTCGATGATTCTAGGGTTCATGACTTTACTATCCATGTGTTGGTTACCCTTTGCATAAAAAGAAGTTCTGTTTGTCAGCCCAAAATTTGCCTTTTACTATCTGTGTCTCTTTTTCCTCCAGTAATGGTTTTGTTTGAAGTAGTTTGCTGTTTTTACCTTCCTATAAATATTAAAATCTTATAGACCTCTATAAAGTTGCCTGTCAGTTGCTGCTCTTCCAGGAGGATCGGCCTCAACCAGTCTCCAGAGGGCTGGTAAAATCCTGGCCATAGTGTCTGGGATAATTTTCACCTTCACTGCACTGATACTTATTTCTATTTTTGCATTGCCCTTCTGCTCATTATGATGGGAGCAAAACACACAGTAGTGTTAAAATGGAAGATGTTTGTTTCCTACTCACCTGTTTACTCTTCTCTATTTTTTCTTTCATTTTAAAAGAAAACCCTGCATTTATATAGCACCTTTCACATCTTCAGGAATTCCCAAAGCATCATACAGCCAATTAAGTACTTTAGAAGTGTAGGCACTGTTGCAATGCTGTGAAATTTCAGTTTACAATGAGAATGAGGTTTTTTCCCAGGTGAATGAGTGTATGTTGTTATGAACGCTGGACCTTGTAACATGATTATGTCTTCAAGATTGTGATTTTTAAAAGTTCAAGGTGGAGTCCAAAAGGTCAGCTGACCTCACCTCCACTCTGCAAAAGGTTACCAGGACAACAGAGAGAACAAATCAAAGACTGTCTTCTGAAGGACAGAGACTATAGCACTAACATCTGAAGAACAATGTGTTTTGCCCATACTTTAGGATCATAAAACAAGGAGTCAGCCAATCAGAACATGTCAACGAGCCAAGCTGGGGACAATGGAAAAGCTGAGTAGCTTTGTGGAACTCAGACTACTGGTTTCTGTATAAAAACAAAATACTGCGGATGCTAGAAATCTGAAATCGGAAATAAAAAAAATCTTTTACATTTCTTATATCTGCCAGTTCTGAAGAAGGGTCACTGACCTGAAACGTTAACTCTGCTTCTGTCTCCACAGATGCTGCCAGATCTGCTGAGTATTTCCAGCATTTCTTGTTTTTATTACTGGTTTCTGTATTTTGGTTCAAAGCAATAACCTATTGAATCCTAAGTCCAGATAAATTTACTGACTTTCTGGAGGAAAACAGGTTGTAAGGAAGGAACCATCGGGTTCTGTCCTCGTGCAGGTTGTAAGAAGGGAACCCATCAGGGTATAGCCTCAGGGCAAGCTGTAAGAGAAGACACCCAGCAGTGGCAGCTGGAGAGGGAGAGACAGGGAGCACCTGCTCTCTAAAAATATACAGTGAAAGATATACTGTGGAGATTTAAAACTGTTTTGAGAGTTGAAGCTTGCGGAGGAATAAAGGGCCCATAGGATTACCGGAAATCACATTATCCACAGAGGTCCAGGTTGGAAATGCTCAGAGAAGGGAGAAAATAAAATATTGATTTTTGAAAAGGTCTGGGAGATCCAACCTATCGCAACTGGGTGGAGTTTGGGACTTTTAACCGCAAAGGATGTCTTCATCAAAAAGGACTGTGTAACATTTAAGTGTGGTATAAAGTTTTTAAGTGTTGAATAAGGGGAGGCAGTGGTGGTGGCGTAGTGGCAATGTGACTGGATGAACAATCCAGAAGCCCAGGCTAAAGCTCTGGGGACATCAGTTCAAATCCCACCATAGCAGATGGTGAAATTTGAATTCAATTAATAAAAATCTGGAATTAAAAGCTAGTCTAATGGTGAAACCATTGTCAATTGTTGTAAAAACCCATCCAGAGAAGGAAATTTGCCACCCTTACCTGGTCTGGCCTATATGTGACTCTAGACCCACAACAATGTGGTTGACTCTTAAATGCCCTCTGAAATGGCCGAGCAAGTCACTCAGTTCAAGGGCAATTAGGAATGGACAATAAATGCAGGCCTAGCCAGCAATGCCCACATCCCATGAACAAGTAAAAAAGAAATAAACAAAGAAAAAACCTTTGTAATTCAGGGTATCAGCTACTTACAAAGTACTATTTATTTAATTGGGGATTTCTTTTAGTTTAGTCATTGTAATAAAAGACTTCAAATTTGAACTCTTGTTGTGTAATTCATTAAATTACTCAGGGGCGGGGGGTGGGGGCGGTTTATATCTCATTTTTTTCCATTAACGAATTCTCTGAGATCATAATGTATATTTATGAGAGTTATTAGTGACACTGTATTTTCCCATGGAAAATCTTACATTTTTAACCTGATTTTTACTTTTGTTTAGGAAAGATAACTAATTCAAAGAACAATACTTTCTAGTTACACCATTGAAGCCAAATTCACCAAGATTCTCAATGAAAAGGTAAACCCTTTAACTAAATACTCCATTGAACTGAAATGTTCTTAATTAAATACAAACAGCTAAAATTAATAAGGTTAATTATGCTAAACAGTTTCAGAAAATGAATAAATGAATATCAGAAAGAATATTATCTTAAAGCACTTTCTATTCTGCCTAATTAGAAACCATTTCGTGCCAAATCATCAATGAACAAATTGGACAGTATGTATGTATTACATGACCAACATGTAATTTAAGGTAAGCCAAAATGTCTACTGTATTTAACCAATATGGCAACACAATTCAAGATTGGCACCCACCTTTTGTTAGTTAAAGCCTCAAGTTCAAAAATATTAAAGTCCCAACTTTCTTCATCATCAAGCAATTCCGCTACATGAGGTGGCACATCGCAAAGGGCAACTGGAATAGCAAGATGGCTGTGACTTTGCGGCAGGTCTGTTAGAATAAAGGAAAGGAACAACAGAGCACATACCAATACAAAGTGTATTTATAATGAAATACTACATAGGGAAATAATGACATTTTTCTATTGATGCCTGATGTCATGCCCATAAAAGACATATATTCCTACTTTTAAGATATAAACTTTATTCAATGTGAAAATCTTTGAAATTGGCTTTCCCTTTAATAAAGTGGACAATGTGCTGCACAATGGCCACTGAAGATCAGATGCCCTGGCCTGTGTATTCGAAAATTGCCTCACTGTCTCGAAAGGACAAAATGATACATTCCAGACCAAGAGGTGTCGACTACACCCATCCTGGAACTATCAAGAGACATTCCCGAATTGAATTCTGAGACAAAGAAGGTGTGAATTAGACACATCATAAAAGAATGATACCCATCCAGACATTAATGGATGGCCATGGATTCCACATCCTGGTCCATTTATGTGGTCACACCAGGGGAGAAGATCAGATGTCATGTACCATTTCATTGTCCATGTCATTGGACATTTATGGCAACACTCAATGTATTCTTCAATGATGCATAGGTGTCAATATGGTGACAACAACCTGCGGGTATCTTCACACCTACAGACTGTCACTAAGCTACCTTTCATTCCTTGGGATGGGGGCAGCAAGTTGTTTTATATTTTATTCTTCTCTTGCCACAAGTTTCTCAACATCATGCCTCTTCCCCAGAGACCAGGCAGACAAGTTGCTTCTAGGCTTCTTCACTGTCCCTCTGAAACCAGTTGATGGGAGTTGTGCGAGCAGTTCCATTGAATCCTCTCTGATTTTCACTCTCTTCCTATGAGGAGGAGCCTATTCCAAGCTTTCTCCTGACAGTGCACCAAGACTTTACCAAGTGGGACAATTTCTTCCACTCACCATGGATAAGTGGCACTAAAAGTATTTCAGGAAGATTCCCTACATTTGCTTTTCTTGCAAAATTGTATGATCAAAGAGTCCATTTGCAATTTCACTAGAAAGAATGGTCTGAAATCTTCCTGCGATAGTTATGATACCACTAAAGCATAGTGACCTGAAGAAATCAACCCCCGCCCCCCCCCCCCCCCCCCCCCCCTTAGCATCAAGCAATGGACCAGAACCTTTGCCTTACCATTACCTGGAGCACCAATAAAGTTCACCAACCTGCTCCCAGTCAAAACACCCCACCCAATAGGACAGAGATTTCAGCTTCACACCTACAGACTGTTTCCATTATTGCACCAACCCAAGATTCAAAACAGCTTGATGTTCACCTCTGGAGTCCTGAGTTCGGTACAAGTGTGGATCAATAATGTGCAATACACCATTTTGGAAGTCACCAATTTTGCTCCAGAGCCGAATTCTTACCACAGACATAATATGCAGGGTAGATAGTGGACTGTATGTGGCTTAGTGACCACCACTGCTGTTACAAATTCCTCACACATTAACATCAGGAAATTATGCTTGGTATATTGGGTAAGAAAATAACCAATGCTAATGATATAAATAAAAGCAAAATACTGCAGATGCTGGAAATCTGAAATAAAAACAAGAAACGCTGGAAATACTCAGCAGGTCTGGCAGCATCTGTGGAGAGAGACGCAGAGTTAACGTTTCAGGTCAGTGACCCTTCTTCAGAACTGCTAATGATGCCCAGCTATGGATTCGGTGTTGTAGACACTGGAAAATTACACCATGTTTCTATTAATATGGTGTGTCAACATGGGAAGAAAATGATTCTTGCCCCCGATATGAGATGTTTGGAAGATGTTTCTCAGCCTACTTTCCCATTAAAGACATTTTAACATGTAAAATGGCAAGACCTTACTTGTGCTATGGGCAGCCATTCCACAATGTGCAAATAAGTAGTGAAACTGTGCAGCTGTTCTGCACATTTTAAACATGTTGGTATGAAATCTTAGTCCTATATATGTTTTCTTTTTAATTCTCAAATTTTCGTCACTGTTCTGACTGGTACTGAAAGACAATACCATGTAATAAAGTAATAAATGTTTTCACAGCCTCAAAACTTGAGTGTTAGCTGAAAAAACATTGTTTCTCACTGAGGAGACTGTCCAGTAAAAACACCTGACCAAACTGGAAAACACAGCTAGCCTGGTCAAACTACTGTAATAAACACCCTTTCCAATGCTGCAGTTGTTAGCAATATCAGCTTTTAGAGCAGTGTAAGAAAGCAGCACTGAGCATTCACGTATCACTCATGGAAAGTGAAGCTTTCAGAATGCATCTTAACTAATGCCTAGCCTGGGATTTTATGGGCTCCTCCTGAGGCGGGGTCAGAGGTGCGGAGTGGGGGGGCGGCATGGAGAATTGCGACGGGAGCGGGGGTGGGGGGGGGGGGGCGCAGTGGGGTGCAGGCCTGTCACCTCCCCATCGTCCAGCAATCTTCCTGGGAGTGGGATAGGCCTTCCCACCCAGAAGCCATTTGAGACCCTTAAGTGGCCTATTAAGGTCCAATTAAGGGCCTCTTCCCGCCACAGCTGCGAACTTATCAGTGGTGGAAGGAGGGGGGGCCTTCGCCACGTGGGAGGACGCATTGTAAAACGAGATCTAACAGACCACCTGGGAGCTTTTAAACTTTTACTCACAGGTGTGCTGACTCTACTTCAGAATCCATCTGCACTCAGACTGGTTGACTTAATTCTGTACAGATACTGCATTCATGTGATCTAAAAACCCAATAGCAGAAAATTCCTCAAGTTGCTCCCATTCCAATGACATTATTTCACCAGTCTTCTTTGGCCTCCTTATCTCGAGAGACAATGGGTAAGCGCCTGGAGGTGGTCAGTGGTGTGTGGAGCAGCGTCTGGAGTGGCTATAAAGGCTAATTCTAGAGTGACAGGCTCTTCCACAGGTGCTGCAGAAAAATTTGTTTGTCGGGGCTGTTACACAGTTGGTTCTCCCCTTGCGCTTCTGTCTTTTTTCCTGCCAACTGCTAAGTCTCTTCGACTCGCCACACTTTAGCCCCGCCTTTATGGCTGTCCGCCAGCTCTGGCGAACGCTGGCAACTGACTCCCACAACTTGTGATCAATGTCACAGGACTTCATGTCGCGTTTGCAGACGTCTTTGAAGCAGAGACATGGACGGCCGGTGGGTCTGATACCAGTGGCGAGCTCGCTGTACAAGTGCCTTTGGGGATCCTGCCATCTTCCATGCGGCTCACATGGCCAAGCCATCTCAAGTGCCGCTGACTCAGTAGTGTGTATAAGCTGGGGGTGTTGGGTGTTTCACCAGTGGTGCAGCAGAAACCTAATTCATGTGAGAATTGGGGTTTCTGCCGCACTTTATTTGCAGGAACATTAGCAGCAAGGGAGCTGCTGTGAGGAGTTCCTAGCCATTGAATCGATGCAAAGCCTACATATAAATGGCACTTTAGTGTTAGGTGTTACTACAATTCTTCAATGTTTACATTGCATAGGCCTAAAAAACACAGGGTCATTCCTTTAAGAAATGCAAGTGTTGGACTTGGTTAGATGTCAGGGGGTTTTAAGAAACACAGCGCATTGTCGACACATGGAACAAGTTACAGGCTTGAGTAGTGAGTGTGAATTTACTGCAACACTCCAAAACAGAACTGGATGAGTTCCTTGCTGTGGTTAATATCATTGTGTACAAAAATTAGGTGGGACATTGGGAATGTATCTCATGGCCACAGAATTTTTTTTCCCAGAATTAGCCTAGAATCTTATTTAAAATCTACTTCTTTGCCTCTCTCAGACATTTATATGACTACTAGTCGGAGGGAACACTGGGAGTTAATGATCTGTTCAAATGAAAACGTATTGAAGATGCATTGAGAGAAACTGGGCTGGTTCTGGAGAGTCAGCAGGCTATTCCACTATGGATGCATCACAATTGAGCCCAATCCTGTCCTCACTTGAAATTCACATATGCACCTTTCCAGCAGAACTCACTGAAAATGAGAGAAAAGCAGGAACCCTGGCTGATATTGACTTCCGTAACTCAGGGGCACTCAGGTGAATTGCAACAATTCTATCTGCACCTCAGCTACGACCAGCTTATTTAACCCAGTCCACAGAATAACCTTGGGACCCTTGCTGATGTTTATGGCTCAGCTTCAAATTAAAAGGGCATTATCCTAATTTTTTTTTATCACACCACCATTTGTCTGTGATACATGTCTTTCAGTACAGTTTTCACAATCATGTCATCTGTTCTCCATGCAACCATGCACAGAGACACCAGGCTGCATGGGCATGGTCCTAATTAAAAGCAATGAAACACACTAAGCCACAGAAACTTACATCTGTCACTAAGCCTCATACAGGAGGAAACATCAAACCACAGGAAAAAAGGCTGAAAAATACCTCAGAGCTGCTCCTGCTCCATGGCATTCCTTGGAAAGCAGAACTTCTGCTTCACTTCCAGCCAAGTAATGCTGGCAGAGCAGGAGCAGCTTTAAGAAATTTTCTCCCAGCCATGGCAATTTGAAGCACAGGAGCATTAAATTTGACCCTTCATGCCAGAGGTTCATTTAGACCCATCTTGTAACAGATTTTAAGAAAAGTGACATAAAAAGAGATTTCACGGAGTACCTACATCCTGCTCATTTTAGATAAGAAAGCAGTAGAGTTCCGAATGCTTATAGTGGGCATGTTGGTGTTCATGTGATTTTCCTGTTCTATATGTTGCATGGTAAAACCAAAAAGAACAATTTAATTTAAAAAAGGGATCTCTTTTAACAACCACCGCCATTGCATCACTGATGCAATCGCATTTAACAAGGTCCGAACGTTGATTTGAAACTATTTGAAGACCTGACATTGCCTGAAATCAGTAGAGCCTTTTAAATGTTAAGTACGGGATACTAAGTGAACTGACTGAAATAGTGCTCTTAATATGTTATAAGTGGCGCCTTTGTAACTAAAGGCTATGGTCATCACTAAGACTGCCTATTTCCACCTCTGTAACATCGCCTAACTCCACCAAAGCTCATCTGCTGCTTAAATGCTCATCCATACCTTTCTTATCTCTCAACCTGACTATTACAATGCACTCCCTGCTGGTCTCCCATAATCCACCCTTCGTAAACTTGATGTCATCCAAAACTCTGCTGCCTGTGTCCTTATTCGTGCTAAGTCCCATTCACCCATCACCCCTGTGCTTGCTGACCTACATTTGTGTCTGGTCAAACAATGCCTTGATTTATAAAATTTTCATCCTTGTTTTCAAGTCCCTCCATGACCTTGCCCTTTCCTATCTCTGTAATATCCTCCAGTCCCACAACCTTCAGATATCTGCATTCCTCTAATTCTGGCCTCTTGAGCACCCCTGATTTCAATTGCACCACTGTTGGTGGCCATGTGTTCAGCTGCCTAGGCCCTAAGATCTGGAATTCCTTCCCTAAACCTCTCCACCTCTCTACCTTGCTTTCCTCCTTTAAGATGCTCCTTAAAACTAAGCTTTTGGCCATCTGCCCTAATATCTCCTCATGTAGCTTGGTGTCAAATCTTGCTTTATAATGCTTCTGTGAAGCAACTTTGGCCGTTTTATTATGTTAAAGTTGTTGTTGTTATGGTAATGGTGAATGGCTAGCGCCATTTGCTTGATATATGTGGCTGTCCAGGATAAATGTGAACAGTGTATGTGATGGGGACTATACTCTTTCCCTTCATTCTTCGCACAGGACTCCACCACTGAGCCTGAATGGTTTACTATTGCAATGCAATTCTCAGTGATATCAAGCAGGTCTGCGCTTACAACTTCTCATATGGTGAGAAGCAGAAACCCGGGGCCTGGCTGTCAGGGAGAGGGCTGAATGGGAGCAAGGCACTTCCCCAGAGGGGGAGAGGATAATCTGAACCCAAACTACTCTTGCACACTTCCTACTGGCCATGCACATTATTGCCTGCTCAGTTGGAAAATAGTATGCCAGAATACCTAAAAGAGGAGGAAAATAAAGGCAACCACAAGAAAACCAACTTAACAATGAAAGGAATCCCTATTTGGTTGCCTATTAGTAAAACATGCTTGTCTGTAAGGTACCTGGTTCTTCTTCAATTTGTCCATCAAGAGAAGTCCATAATGGCACCTCCGTCTTCTCAGTTTGCCGATAAGCTATGTAATACAATGAAAAACAAGTAATATATTTATACATACAAGTTAACTACATTCTTAAATGACATTATCCAACAACAACCACCCATGTTCTGTTTGTGTTTTCTGCACTGCTCATAAGAACTTTTGGAGCAGGCTGTTTAGTGGTGCCAATAATTGCCATTTTGTCAGTAAATGTTCAGTTTTACAAAGAGGTCATTGAAAAGGTTTTAAGCCACCCTATAGTAAGAGTTGTAATTAATTCCTCTGGATAATATATCCAGGGATGAGGAACTAACCTGGGTTTGAAGTCAATGGAAACAAAACCCATTAAACTCAGAAAGAGAATCAAGCAAATCACCCAAAGGCCAGAACTCTCAACATTACTTAAATAGCCCTAAAGCACTACTTCCTTTTTAGCATGAGAGCAAAAACCAAGGCTGGGATTTTGCAGAGGTGGCAGGGCTTCAGCCACCAGGGCTGGAAGGAATGGGGGGTGGTCACCCTGCTTCAGCAGGCAGCGGGAGCCTGGGCTGTATTTTACAGGTGACAGCCTCTTAATTGGCTGCTGCCAGGCCAGTCATCCGATTAAGGACAATGGCTTACCCTCAAGAGCTGCTGGCCCAATCATAGAGAACAAGCTATCCTAGACTGGGTATTGTGCAATGAGAAAGGATTAATTAACAATCTTGTTATGCGGGGTCCCTTGGGGAGGAGCACCAATAACATGATAGAATTCCTCATTAAGATGGAGAGTGAAGTAGTTGAATCCGAAACTAGGGTCCTGAATCTAAATAAAGGAAACTACGAAGGTATGAGGCGCGAGTTGGCTATGGTAGATTGGGGAAATTTACTAAAAGGGTTGATGGTGGATAGGCAATGGATAATATTTAAAGAACGTGTGCATGAATTACAACAATTATTCATTCCTGTTTGGCGCAAAAATAGAACTGGAATGGTGGCTCAACTGTGGCTTACAAAAGAAATTAGGGATAGTATTAGATCCAAAGAGGAGGCATATAAAATTGCCAGAAAAAGCAGCAAGTCTGAGGATTGGGAACAGTTTAGAATTTGGCAAAGGAGGACAAAGAGGTTGATTAAGCGGGGGAAAATACAGTATGAGAGTAAACTTGCGGGGAACATAAAAACTGACTGTAAAAACTTCTATAAATATGTGAAGAGAAAAAGATCAGTGATGACAAATGGAGGTCCCTTACAGTCAGAAACAGAGGAAATTATAATGGGGAACAAAGAAATGGCAGAACAATTAAACACATACTTTGGTTCTGTCTTCACAAAGGAGGACACAAATAACCTCCCAGAAATGTTAGGGAACCAAGGATCTGAAGGAAATCAGTATTGGTAGAAAAATAGTGCTAGGGAAATTAATGGGATTAAAGGCTGACAAATTCACAGGGCTTGATAATCTACATCCCAGAATACTAAAGGAAGTGGGCCAGGAAATAATGGATGCATTGGTGGTCATCTTCCAAAATTCTATCGACTCTGGAGCAGTTCCTTCAAATTGGAGGGTGGCAAATGTAACACCACAATTTAAAAAAGGAGGGAGAGAAAAAACAGGGAATTACAGACCAGTTAGCCTTACATCAGTAGTAGGGAAAATGTTAGAGTCTATTATAAAGGATGTGATAGCAGAACACCTGGAAAGCATAAATGGGATTGCACAAAGTCAGCATGGGTTTATGAAAGGGAAATCTTGCTTAACAAATCTACTGGAGTTTTTTGAGGATGTAACTAGTAGAATGGATAAGGGAGAACCAATGGATGTGGTGTATTCGGATTTTCAGAAGGCTTTTGATAAGGTCCCACATAAGAGGTTAGTGTGCAAAATTAAAGCACATGGGATTGGGGGTAATATACTGGCATGGATTGAGAATTGGTTGACAGACAGGAAACAGAAAGTAGGAATAAACGGGTCTTTTTCCAGGTGGCAGGCAGTGACTAGTGTGGTGCCGCAGGTATCAGTGCTTGGGCCTCAGTTATTCACAATATATATAAATAACTTGGGAGCGGGAACTAAATGTAACATTTCCAAGTTTGCAGATGACACAAAGCTGGGGGGGAATGTGAGCTATGAGGAGGATGCAAAGAGGCTTCAATGTGATTTGGATATGTTGGGTGAGTTGGCAAATGCATGGCAGATGCAGTATAATGTGGATAAATGTGAGGGTATCCACTTTGGTTGTAAAAACAGAAAGGCAGATTATTATCTGAATGGTGATAGATTGGGAAAGGAGGGAGGTGCAACGAGACCTGGGTGTCCTTGCACATCAGTCACTGAAAGCAAGCATTCAGGTGTAGCAAGCAGTTAGGAAGGTGAATGGTATGTTGGCCTTCATTGCAAGAGAATTTGAGTACAGGAGCAAGGATGTCTTGCTGCAGTTATACAGGGCCTTGGTGAGACCACATCTGGAGTATTGTGTGCAGTTTTGGTCTCCTTATCTGAGGAAGGATGTTCTTGCCATGGAGGGAGTGCAAGGAAGATTTACTAGGCTGATTCCTGGGATGGCAGGATTGACGTATGAGGAGAGATTGGGTCGATAGGCCTGTAATCACTAGAGTTTAGAAAAATGAGAGGGGATCTCATAGAACCCTATAAAATTCTAACAGGACTAGACAGGCTAGATGCAGGGAGGATGTTCCTTATGGCTGGGGAGTCCAGAACCAAGGGTCATAGTCTCAGGATACAGGGTATGCCATTTAGAACCGAGATGAGGAGAAATTTCTTCACTCAGAGGGTGGTGAACCTGTGGAATTCTCGACCGCAGAAGGCAGTGGAGGCCAAGTCACTAAATATATTCAAACAGGAGATAGGTATATTTCTTAATGCCAAAGGGATCAAGAGATATGTGGAGAAAGCAGGAACAGGGTACTGAATTAGATGATCAGCCATGATCTTTTTTGAATGGCGGAGCAGGCCTGAAAGGCTGAATGGCCTACTCCTGCTCATATTTTCTATGTTTCCATAGGGCCAGCAGCTCAGCTCAGTAGCGCTATTAGGAGCAGTGACCACTGCTGAGGCTGCAACTGGAGGAAGAGGATGCAGTGATGGACATACGCCCTCACAACCAGGTGAGTGGGGTCTGGGGACACCAGGGCCAGTCAGGCTGGCCCCGGAAGTGATGGGGGTGGGGAAAAATGGCAGTTGCTGAGGGCAGGTGGCACTGATGCAACAGCGAGGGGGGGGGCACCATCGCTGCTAGAGGTCTCCTTTGTGGGCCAAAGTGTGCCCAAGTAGGGTGGCCCCCTACCCCGGAGCCTGCTGGGAGCCCCCTGGGAGGCCACCAGCGTTTCCCTGATAGTCTCCCCATGTGACGAAGTGCCCTGCTGCCACAAGTAAAATGCCAGCAGAGGCG
Organism: Heterodontus francisci; assembly: GCF_036365525.1. Taxonomy (NCBI): domain Eukaryota; kingdom Metazoa; phylum Chordata; class Chondrichthyes; order Heterodontiformes; family Heterodontidae; genus Heterodontus; species Heterodontus francisci. The sequence goes on from NC_090374.1 coordinate 48,534,253, forward strand.
GGCAAAGGCAATTAAAGGTCTCAAAAGGGCTCCAGGCAGGCGGGCAGGCCATCTGCTACCTTCCCCACCGCTGGCAAAATGGTATGGCGGCAGGAAGGCATCAGACACACAACCCGACGCCATCCCCCGCCATTTTGCCAGCATTCCCTCCTCCAATGTCATTCTCAAAGGACCCAGAAAATCCCAGCCCAAGCTTCGGGAGGCAGCTTCTGGAATGAAGGAAACATGAGCGATCTATTAAAAGTCAGAAGAGAGTAAGTATAAAAAGGCTCAAAACAAATAAATCCCCAGCAATAGATGTTATTAGTGCTGAAAAAGACTTGGAAAGAGATTTGTGACACGTTGTTCATCATTATGAGGAAGTCATTGAATACTGGGGATTACTAGTAGATTGGAAACAGATTAATGTTGCACACATATTTAAAAGGTTGACAAGACAGACACGGGTAACTCTAGATCCATTAGTCTTATTTCCATTCCACGTCAAATAATGGAATCGATCATCAGGAGTAAACTTCAGGATCTAGTTAACATGAACCTAGTTAACAGCAGTCAGCATGGATTCAGAACCTTGGCAACCCAAATGGACTGTGCAAGCCCCATGATGTGGTGTACCTCAACTTTCAAAAAGCTTGGGTATTCAGAGTAAACCCTGGAAATGGATAAGAAACTGGTTGGAACATGGGAAGCAAGTGCTCATTAGAGGAGCAAAATACTATGGATACTTTAAATAAAGACAGAAAATGCTGGAGACAGGTCTGGCAGCATTTGTGGAGAGAAAAGCACAGTTAACGTTTCAGATCTGTGACCTTTCATCAGAACTGATAAAAGTTAGAATTATAATAGGTGTTTAGCAGGTGATCTGGGGGAGGGTGGAACAAAGAACAAAAGGGAACCTCTGTGATAGGGTGAAAGACAGGAGAGAGAGGTGCAGGGCAAATGGAAGTGCTAATAGGGCAAGAAAAGAAACAAAGAAAAGATGTGTCTAGAGCAGATGTGCTGGAACATGCAAAGGAAAGGAAACAAAATGGGGGCAGAGATTACTGTCTGAAATTGTTAAACTCAGTGTTGAGTCCAGAAGGCTGTAAAGTGCCTAACTGAAAGATGAGGTGCTGTTCTTTGAGCTTATGTTGAGCTTCATTGGAACACTGCAGTAGGCCGGCGACCACGCCATACTTACCTTGAATCTGAGGCTCCAGTGCTGGGTCTGGTCCCAGGTCTGGAGTGGTCACTGCTCCTGGTGGCACTGCTGATACTAATGAGCTGCTGGCCTTCCGATTGGCCTTAAAGGGACAGGGACCCAGGCGCCAGGCAGTTACGTGCCCGAGTGCCGTCAAATTGCGCCGGCGGGGGTGGGGGGTGGGGGTGGGAGTGCTCCAAAGGGCCGAGGCGGCATTCCCCTTACCTTTTTGGCCTGGCGTCGGAACCCCTGCCAGCTCCACAAAATTCACCCCATAGAGTTGACAATTTCTGTGTGAAATGGAGGGAGGGCTCTAAAGGTGTAAACCAAGATTTACAGACCAGGACTTTTATAACAGGGTAAATAACATGAAGGATCAGTGCAGTGCTCTCTGTGGAACAGAGGGACGAGTTACCATTCAATAAACAAATTAATATTTATTCTGTAAAAATGTTTTAACACATTATCTTGATATCACACAGCATGTTCGCTGATGATTGCACAATGTTCAGCACCATTCGTGACTCCTCAGATACTGAAGCAGTCCATGTAGAAATGCAGCAAGACCTGGACAATATCCAGGCTTGGGCTGATAAGTGGCAAGTAACATTCGCGCCACACAAGTGCCAGGCAATGACCAACTCCAACAAGAGAGAATCTAACCATCTCCCCTTGACATTCAACAGCATTACCATCACTGAATCCCCCACTATCAACATCCTAGAGGTTACCATTGACCAGAAATTGAACTGGAGTAGCCATATAAATACCGTGGCTACAAGAGCAGGTCAGAGGCTAGGAATCCTGAGGCGAGTAACTCACCTCCTGACTCCCCAAAGCCTGTCCACCATCTACAAGGCACAAGTCAGGAGTGTGATGGAATACTCTCTACTTGCCTGGATGGGTGTAGCTCCAACAACACTCAAGAAGCTTGACGCCATCCAAGACAAAGCAGCCCGCTTGATTGGCACCCCATCTACAAACATTCACTCCCTCCACCACCGACGCACAGTGGCAGCAGTGTGTACCATCTATAAGATACACTGCAGCAATGCACCAAGGCTCCTTAGACAGCACCTTCCAAACCCACGACCTCTATCAACTAGAAGGACAAGGGCAACAAATGCATGGGAACACCACCACCTGCAAGTTCCCCTCCAAGTCACACACCATCCTGACTTGGAACTATATCGCCATTCCTTCACTGTCACTGGGTCAAAATCCTGGAACTCCCTTCCTAACAGCACTGTGGGTATACCTACCCCAAATGGACTGCAGCGGTTCAAGAAGGCAGCTCACCATCACCTTCTCAAGGGCAATTAGGGATGGACAATAAATGCTGGCCTGACCAGCAACGCCCACATCCCATGAATGAACATTAAAAAAAATGACTAGGAAGTTGGGCAGAAAATAAGCAACCAAAGACAATTAATCATAATCCTGCAATTGATATTTTCTAACCTTCCAACATTGAGGAACTGAAAGAAATTAGTATTAATAAAGAGGTAGTACTTGAAACATTAACTGGACTGAAAGTTATTCCTGGATACAAGGTGTTCAGGAAAGATAGGAAAGGGAAAAACGGGGGAGAGTTGGCAGTATTGATTAAGGAGAGCATTACAGTGCTGGAGAAAAAGGATGTGCCAGAGGGGTCGAGGACAGAATCAATTTGGCTAGAGCTAAGGAACAAAAAAGGTTACTCAGTGTTGTCTATAGGCCACCAACTATGGCAAGAATGTGGAGGAACAAACTTGCAAGGAAGTTGCAGAGAGGGGCAAAAATTATTGGGTAGTTATAAAGGGGGACTTTAATTATCCAAACATAGACTGGGACAGTAGTAGTGTAAAGGGCAGTGAGGGGCAAGAGTTCCTAGAGTGTGTTCAGGAAAATTTTCTGCAGCAGTATGTTGCTAGTCCAATGAGAAAGGAGGCACTGCTAGACCTGGTTCTTAGGAATGAGATGGGCCAAGTGGATCAAGTATCAGTAGGAAAGCATTTAGAGGAGAGTGATCATTGTATCATAAGGTTTAAGCTGACTATGGAAAAGGACAAAGAACAAACAGAGTAAGAGTAATTAACTGGGGGAAAGCCAACTTCAATGGGGTAAGAATGGAGCTGGGGCAAATAAATTGGAGTCAAAAGTTGGCAGGAAAACCGGTCGCTGAACAATGGGCTACCTTCAAAGAAGAGATCATTTGGGCACAGTCAAGGTATGAACCCTCGAAGGGGTAAAGTAGGACAAACAAATCCAGAGCTCCCTGGATGACAAAAGAGGTAGAGATTAAAATAAAGAAGAAAAAGTGTGTTTATGACAGATGCCAGGTAGAAAATACTATTGAGAACCAGGCTGAATATAGAAGGTCCAGAGGGGAAGTGAAAAAACAAATAAGAGAAGCAAAGAGAGCATGAAAAGAAACTGGCAGCTAGCATTAAAGGAAATCCCAAAGTTTTCTATAGATAAATACTAAAAGGAGGAGTGGGCCCGATTAGGGACAATAAAGGGGATTTACACATGGAGGCAGAGGGCGTAGCTGAGGTATTAAATGAATACTTTGCATCTGTCTTTACCAAGGAAGAAGATGAAACTCAGGCAATGGTGAAAGAGGAGATAATTCAGACACTAGAAGGGTTTAACATTGATAAAGAGGATGTATTAGACAGGCTGTCTGTACTTAAAGTGGATAAAACACCAGGAATGGATGAGATGAAACCAAGGATACTGAGGGAAGTGTGGGTGGAAATTGTGGAGGCACAGGCCATGATTTTTCAGTCTTCCTTAGACTCAGGGGTGGTGCCAGAAGACTGGGGAATTGCAAATGTTACACCCATGTTCAAAAAAGGGTGCAAAGATAATCCAAGCAACTACAGGCCAGTCAGTTTAACTTCGGTGGTGGGGAAACTTCTAGAAAGAATAATTCAGGACAAAATTAATAGTCACATGGACAAATGCGGGTTAATAAAGGAAAGTCAACATGGATTTCTTAAGGGAAAATCATGTTTAACTAACTTGCTGGAGTTTTTTGAGGAGGTAACAGAGAAGGTTGATGAGAGCAATGCTGTTGGTGTGGTGTACATGGATTTTCAAAAGACATTTGATACAGTGCCGCACAACAGACATGTGAGCAAACTTGTAGCTCATGGAAGAAAAGGGACAGTAGCAACATCAATATGGAATTGCTGAGTGACAGGATTCAAACAGGAGTGGTAAATGGATGTTTTTCGGGCTGGAGGAACGTTTGTAGTGGAGTTCCCCAGGAGTCAGTGTTGGGGCCTTTGCTTTTCCTGATATATGTTAATAACCTAGACTTTGGTGTACAGGGCACAATTTCAAAGTTTGCAGATGATACAAAACTTGGAAGCATTGTGAACTGTGAGGAGGATAGTGTAGAATTCCAAAAGGACATAGACAAGTTGGTGGAATGGGCAGACAGGTGGCAGATGAAGTTCAATGCAGAGAAATGTGAAGTGATTTATTTTGGTAGGAAGAACATGGAGACAATATAAAATAAAGGGTACACTTCTAAAGGGGGTGCAGGGGCAGAGGGACCTGGATGTATATGTGCATAAGTCATTGAAGGTGGCAGGGTAGGTTGAGAGAGTGGTTAATAAAACATACAGTATCCGGGGCTTTATTAATAGGGGCGTAGAGTACAAGAGTAAGGAAGTTATGTTGAACTTGTATAAGACACAAGTGCAGTCTTCGCTGGAGTATTGCCTCCAGTTCTGGGCACCGCACTTTAGGGAAGACATGAGGGCATTGGAGAGAGTACAGAAAAAATTCATGAGAATGGTTCCAGAGATGAAGAACTCCAGTTGTGAAGATAGATTGGAGAAGTTGATATGAAAATTGGTGGTGTCATAAATAGTGAGGAGGAAAGCCTTAAATTACAGGACAATATAAATGGGCTGGTAAGATGGGCGGAACTGTGGCAAATAGAATTTAATCCTGAGAAGTCTGAGGTGATGCATTTTGGGAGGACTAACAAGGCAAGGGAATATACAATGGATGGTAGGACCCTAGGAAGTACAGAAGGACCTTGGTGTACTTGTCCATAGATCACTGAAGACAGCAGCACAAGTAGATGAGTTGGTTAGGAAGGCATATGAGATACTTGCATTTATTAGCCAAGGCATAGAATATAAGAGCAGGGAGGTTATCATGGAGCTGTATAAAATGCTAGTTAGGCCCACTGTGTACAGTTCTGGTCACTGCACTATAGGAACAATGTGATTGCACTGCAGAGGGTGCAGAGGAGATTCACCAGGATGTTGCCTGGGCTGGAGCATTTCAGCTATGAAGAGAGACTGGATCGGCTAGGGTTGTTTTCCTTGGAGCAGAGAAGGCTGAGGGGGGACCTGATTGAGGTATACAAAATTCTGAGGGGCATTGATAGGATAGAGAGGAAGAAACTTTTTCCCTTCGCAGAGGGGTCAATAACCAGGGGGCATAGATTTAAGGTAAGGGGCAGGAGGTTTAGAGGGGAGTTGAGGAAAAACATTTTCACCCAGAGGGTGGTTGGAATCTGGAACATAGATAGGTGCTTGATGGCCGGCATAGACATGATGGGTCAAAGGGCCTGTTTCTGTGCTGTATAACTCTATGACTCTAAGTTAGGGCTGTTTTCCTTGGAGAAGACTGAGAGGTGATTTAATAGAGGTATTCTAAATCATGAGGGGTCTGGACACAGTAGATAGAGAGAAACTGTTCCCACTTGTGAGGGGATCGCGAACGAGAGGGCACAGATTTAAAGTATTTGTTAAGAGAAGCAAAAGCAACATGAGGAAAAGCTTTTTCACACAACGAGTGGTTAAGGTCTGGAATGCACTGCCTGAGATTGTGGTGGAGGCAGGTTCAACTGAAGCATTCAAAAGGGAATTAGACTTATCTGAAAAGGAAGAATGTGCAGGGTTACGGGCAGAAGGTGGGGGAATGGAACTGAGTGAATTGTTCTTTCGGAGAGCTGGTGCAGACACAATGGGCCGAATGGCCTCCTTCTGCACTGTAACAATTCTGTGATTCTCTGTGATTCTGTTGATAAATCCCCTGGACCAGATGAGCTGCATCCCAGAGTGTTGAAGGAGGCAGCTATAGAGATAGTTGATGCATTGGTGGTTATCCTTCAACATTTTATACATTCTGTTGAGATTCCTACTGACTGGAAAGTAGCAAATGTAACCCCACTATTTAATATAAATTTGGCCCGCCTGCACCCTGTCACAGAGCCGCCACGATTTCAAACACAACAGCTCATTAGTATGGCCACAGCACCCACCCCCTGCGATGATGTGAAGGGGCGGGCGAGCTGCCACAAGCTAGCTACAGCGTCCGGCACCAATGTGCAGGCACCGGCACCATTTTTAAAGGGCTTACAGCCCTCAATGCACATTTAAAGTTTAAAGGAACAGGTAAGTTTAATTTCCTAAATCTAAATAAAATAAATGTATCATGCCCTCTCCCAACTCCCAATGGCAAATCGCAACATTCCTGCCCTTTTCCCTCCCAGAATACAGATAATTAAAATTTAACCTTAGCCCCCACCCCACAAAGTGCGGCATCTTTGCCCTTTACCCCTTCCCATCACCCCCCCCCCGACTAATCCGCAGCATTTTAACCCCGCTCCCCACCCCCACACAGAGATAAGAATCCTCCTCTCCCCTCTCCACAGGTGTCGTGCCACGTTTTCCCGAACAGGGATTCGAAGGTGCGGCATTGTCGGCTGCCCGAATGAAGATCAATGCGGCGATTGAGCAGGCGACGGGATCCTCATTAAATCAGGTATGTAAACTAGTTTACATATTTAAATGGGGTTCCCGTCGCCAAGTGGCGGGGCGGCTGACACGAGGCCTCACTGTCACCGAGATCGGCACGGGGCCTGTCGCCGTCGGGGTCAGTGGTGGGCCTCCGCTGCACCGATCTTCATTGCCCCCCCACCAATGTTCCCAACAGCGGAGGGGCTTTAACATCCATCCCTTTGAAAATAATGATATGATTGGACAGAGTCAACATGGATTTCTGAAAGGGAAATCATGTTTGACAAACCTGTTGGAGTTTTTTGAGGATGTTACTTGTAGCATAGATAAAGTAGATATGTGCATTTGGATTTTCAGAAAGCTTTTGATAAGGTCTCACACAGGAGGTTAGTAAGCAAAATTAAAGCACATGGGATTGGGGGTAATATAGTGCAATGGATTGAGAATTGGTTAACAGACAGAAAACAGAGAGTAGGAATAAACAGGCCATTCTCAGGATGGCAGGCTGTTACTGGTGGGGTACTGCAAGGATCAGTGCTTGGGCCACAGCTGTTCAAAACCTACATCAATGATTTGGATGTGGGGACCAAATGAAATATTTCCAAATTTGCTGATGACACAAAACTAGGTGGGAATATAAGCTGTGAAGAGGATGCAAGGAGGCTTCAAGGAGTCTTGGACAGGCTAAGTGAGTGGGCAAGAACATGGCAGATGGAACATAATGTGAATGTGTGAAGTTATCCACTGTGGTAGAAAGAACAGAAAGGTAGAGTATTTCTTAAATGGTGAGAGGTTGGGAAGTGTTGATGTCCAAAGAGACCTGGGTGTCCATGCTCATGAGTCATTAAAAGCTAGCATGCAGGTGCAGCAAGCAATTATGTAGGCAAATGGTGTGTTGGCCTTCATCGCAAGGGATTTTGAGTACAGGAGTAAAGAAGTCTTGCTGCAATTGTATGGAGCCTTGGTGAGACCGCACCTGGAGTATTGTGTACAGTTTTGGTCTCCTCATCTAAGGAAGGATATACTTGCCATAGAGGGAGTGCAGCGGAGGTTCACCTGCGATGGTGGGATTGTCTTATGAGGAGATTGAGGAAACTGGGCCTGCATTCTCTAGAGTTTGGAAGAATGAGAGGTGATCTCATTGAAACTTACAAAGTTTTTACAGGGCATGACAGGGTGGATGTAGATAGGATGTTTTCCCTGGCTGGTGAGTCTAGAACCAGGGGACATAGTCTCAGAATAAGGGGTAGGCCATTTAAGACTGCGATGAGGAGGAATTTCTTCACTCAGAGGATGGTGAATCTTTGGAATTCTCTACCCCAGAGGGCTGTGGAAGCTCAATTATGGAGCATGTTCAAGACAGAAATCGATAGATATCTGGATACTAATGATATCAAGGGATATGGGGACAGCGTGGGAAAGTGGCATTGTGGCAGATGATCAATCATGATCTAATTGAATGGCGGAGCAGGCTCGATGGGCTGAACGGCCTACTCCTGCTCCTATGCTCCTATGGTGGTGGACTATAAAAAGCGAATCAAAGTCAGACTTACTTTTAGAGAAAATATATTCATTGCCAGACATTCTTCTTAATCCATCCTGAAACATCAAATAAACAGCCTTACCTTCTGTATGAATAAATGATACGTAACATACAGCACCAAAATATACTGCAGTGTTTAATTATTTGTAAAACAAAATCATTTTTTGTTATTACGATTGACAAACCTTAGTGTAAAGTTTAACACAAACAATTCGGTTAGCAATTGTTTGAAAGAATCCGATGGAAAGTATTGAAGATGTCAGGATTAAAATTAACAAAATTTTAGTTATTTGAGGAAAAGAAGTCCATGGGATTATTGTGCCACTAGAAGAGAACAAGTCACCTGTTTTGACCTTACCATAACCCTATGCCAAATCCATGCTACTCCAAGGGGGCGAGCCTGAGGCCAGTTGGCCAGGGTAAAGATACACCTGAATTCTTCCCTTGGACAGTAAACCCACTCTGGAACCATGATTTATTTCTCTGGGATGGATTAGCATTCCAGGTTTTAGTATTGGGGCCTACACTAGACTAAGAACTAAGCCGACGTGGCTCTTAGCTGGGCCTATCTTGGGTTCATCTGGTGGGATTCCGGGGGTAGATTGGGAGTGAGCACAAACACACCTACTGCAATCTAAGTGAAGCAAGCATATGAAGCACCTACCTCTTCTCTCTCTGAATGTTCTGCAGTATTGTTGATAAGGCAACTTTATCAGGGCAAACTAATCATTGCGTTCCGATCCCGTCCTGACCGCCTACAAGTTAAAAATGCAGAAAGCAAGGACATCTGCCCAAGCTGTCGAGGTCCTCTTTAAATATGGTCAGGCTCCAGTGGTGTCATCGGGGCCCACCTGCTATTTTAGCTGGAAACCAGAATAGGCACCTTCCAGAATCTTGACCTCTACCACCTGGAAGAACAGGGTCAGCAAATGTATAGGAAAACCACCACCTGCAAGTTCCCCTCCAAGTCACACACCATCCTGACTTGGAACTATATCGTTGCTCCTTCACTGTCGCTGGGTCAAAATCCTGGAACTCCCTCCTGAGAGGGCAGCACTGTGGGTGTACCGACACCATATGGACTCAAGGCAGCTCATCATCACTTTCTCAAGGACAGTTAGCCATGGGCAATAAATACTGGCCTTGCTAGTGATACTCACATCCCATGAATGAAATAAAAAAAGTAGTGATGGATCGTCCACCAGTCCAAACCTGCCAGCAGCTAGATCATAGGCCAGAAGCTCAGAAAGGTACATTTTTAAAATGCATTTTAAGTTTCCTCATGGGCTAGGAAAGCATGAGTGCAAAGAGGCCTCGGGTTTCCCTTCCTGCAATTGCCCTCCCCCCACTACTTACTTGACTGTTGGGTACTACTCTTGCCTGTTGACCAGGCAGTGTTTTCCTTGGTTTTGATCGAGCGTCAGGGCCTGGATGTGGAAATGAGGTCCTGAAAGTTCAAATCTCTCTGGACCCCGACATGTGAGCTTATTGGTTGCCCTGGCCCTTTGTATATAACAATCCCGCTCCCCGATAAAATTGGGGCCTATGGTACAGGGAGAGTTGAGCCATACAGAGAGTTTGTTAGGCTGAAACCTATTCTAAGAAAACACTGATATGAATGGCTACTTTGCTATAGTGACTGCGAGCTGCTTCAACAATGTGATTCACACGTGAACCTGCATAAGGGAACCCCTAAAATCAGCCAAAAGCAATAAATGAACCACAAGGTGGTCATTCTAGACAAATTTCATTATATGTGGCTTTACATGGGTAATTCTCTGACTCTGCACTTCTGTTAGGCAACCTTGATATATCTCCAATATACACTTCCAGTAGGAGAAGTCTTCGCACTGAAAATATGTTGTTGGAACCTTGACGATCGGTGTCAGTAGAAATATTCCACTGTGGGGCATCATAACTTAGGTTAATCCTGCTCTCACTTAGTGCCCACAACAAATGATGTGATATCCTGGATTGGCTTTGATTGCCTGAGGGGATCATAGAGGAATGTTCAACCCCGGTTTCCTGAATTTTTACATCTCCGAGGAGATGACATACCTGAGGGAGTTAGGAAGGGTCTAATCTTAATGCTGTAGACATCATGAATGTGGGAGTCTTGATAGGCCAGCTGGTTTTTTTCCTGCCTGTCATTTTTGTATATTTGTATGAAGACTTCCTCTGCTAAGTTTATTGAAAAACAACCAGGAATAAGAACTCCTGGCTGATTGTTCCTTCTTTTTCCTCCAGGACTAGGGAAGTTACTACATTGTGGTGTCATCAAATGTTCTGCTTTATATGATGGTCTGATTCTGAGCGAGTACTCCAATGGCAAGTACATTGCTGAAAAAAAAGTACAAGTCGGAAAGGCATTCCTTACTGACTCACAGTCATGAGACCTCCAACAAAATTATTTGTATGGGGATCATCATCTTTGGTGCCAAGCTGTGGTGAGTAGAGCTCAGTCGTTCTTAATATTTCCAGAACTCTGTCCAGGGCCTCAGCGACTGTTACTGGACTGTTTTCTTGGGCAGTGTTAATGATATTGATGACCTTTGAAAAAAGGAAAAGGAGGGAAAAAAATTAACCTTTTCAAGAAGCCTTTGAATTTTAAATCTAGAATAGATAATGTGCATGCGCATAAAAGCTGTTACCCTTTGAACCACAGACCTACATTTCAGAGAATTTTTACCCAAAATTGATCTAATGCAATCCCTAATGCTAATGCAATGCCAAGACACTGTATTTGCACCACTAATATTTTAATAAAACCAAATTACTCTGTTGCTTTGCTCTGCTTCGTCACTCATGTTTGCATCTGCCAGTGGGTGTTTGGACTTTGGATGATTATGAAGGATAAACGTTCCTATGCACTGCAAGTTAGGTTGTTATGTATCCCCCATCCCCCATCCTTCCCCCAACCAAGTGTTTTCTCTTTTCTCTTGAGGGTGCAAACACGTGCTGAAGTACAGTTCTGTGGATCCCAGCAGTCCTCTGGTACCTTGCTAAAGTTATTATTCAGCAAGCTATTTTGTGTCATAAATGATGCAGCTCAGAGAGAGACCATACAGGCCATCGTGCCTCTACCTGCTCTTTGGTAAAGCTATCCACTTAGTCTCACTCCCATACTCTTTCCCCATTGCTCAGGAATCTTTTCCCTTCAAGTATTTATTCAATTTCCTTCTGAAAGTTACTATTGAATTTGTTTCCACTACTCTTTCAGGCAGTATATTGCAGATCATAACAACTCGCTGTGTAAAAAATATTTCCTCATGTCGCCTCTGGTCCTTCTGCCAATCACCTTAAATCTGTGTCCTCTGGATACCAACCCTTCTACCCCTGGAGATTTCTCATTTTTTACTATATAAAAACATACATGAACACCTCTATCAAATCTTCTCTTAACCTTCTCTGCTCTAGGGAGAACAACCCCCAACCTCTCCAATCTCTCCACAGAACTGAGGTCCCTCATCCCTGGAAAGGAACTGAATAGGATAAAATAGATAAAGAAGAGACACTATAAATGTTGAAATTATGCCATGTATATCCAAGTCCAGATCAGTAATAGATATCACAAAGGGCAGTGGTCTTGACACCAACCCGTCAGTCTGAAAAACAACCATTCACCACGACTGTCTGTTGTCTGTCCCTTAGCCAATTTTCTATCCACACTACCATTGTCATTTTAATTCCTTATGTCTATTATGTGGTACCTTATTAAATGTCTTTTGAGATTTCATGTACACATCAACTACACTACCCTCATCAGCCCCCGCTGTTACTTCATCAAAGAACTCAGTCAAGTTAGTCAAACACTATTTTCCTTGCACTGCCCTCCCCCTGCACCCCACCCTCCCAACTACACCTTGGTTTCCGATCCCCCAAACCACAAGGCCTCCTATCTCACCTCCCCACCGGCCTCTGATCCCACCCCCAGACTTCTCCCAACCACATCCCCCAGGATTGGCAGCCCACCCAATCGATTCCCCCTTTCAATCAGACTGGCCTCCAGACAGGGAGCCGATCAATTATATCATGCACATGCTGTGGAGTTACAACATCAGATAGTTTGTCTACAACCACTCTCATGGAGAATGGCCTCTTGGAATATATTTGAATTGTTATTTTCTTGCCTTATCAAGATGCAGGTATTAAATCAACTGCTGGTATGCACCTAAGAACCACCCACCCCCCCCGCCCCCAACCCCTGCTGAGAACAGGATATCACCACATGCAGGCAGTCTTGCATAGCAGGGTGGGACTGATAAGGCACTGAACCCAATCAGATGACCCAATTCAAGACATTACCTTATATGTCGAGGGACCAGGTCAGAAAGGGGTATAAAGCCACAGCTCACAAGGACATTGTTGCTGCAGCCGGGAAGTGTGACTTGTGGAAGAATCCGTTCAGCAGATCTGACGACATGGGAACGAGCTTCTCTATGTGGGTCTACTAAGTAACTAGTGTTGTAAGTATATACTATTCCTGGTGAGTTAATAGAGGTGTTTCCACATAAAGTAGAAATTATATCCAAAGTTTCTTTTGTGTGAATTGACACGCAGTATGGGGTCAGGATCTTCAGGACCTTAGAGGGAACTGAGACCCCCTTTTAAGAGTCTTACATTTTGCATCAGTAACCTAGGATGCATTGCAATGGAACTGGGTGATTTTTCTACTTTCAGTACTGCCAGTGTTTTAATTATCTCCTCTTTATCTTCTTTTATCATATCTAATATTGCTACTGTCTCTTCCTTTACTGCTACATTGGCAGCATCCTCTTTAGTGAAAACCGATGCAAAGTATTTCTTTAGTACCTCAGCATACCCTCTGGCTCCAGAAGAATCTCTGTTTTTTTATCTCTAATTGATCCGACCCTTCCTTTGACTGCCCTTCTTTTGACTACCCTTTCACTATTTGTGTGTTTATAAAAGACTTTTATGTTGCCCACTAATTTATTCTCATACTCTTTTTTTGCTCCCCTTATTCCCTTTCTTAGATCTCCTCTGTACATTCTGTATTCAGCTTGATTCTCTAATGTATTGTGCACTTATATGATTGTAAGCCTCCTTTTTTTGTTTCATTTTAATCTCTTGCCTGCAGGGCTTCATAACTGAACCTGATCTTTATTTGAAGTCCACGTGTACATGCATTTTATAGAATGGGTTTTCTAGATAATGATCAGGAGAGAAACTTCTTTTATAATTCTTAGATTCTTTAGTTCAGGAGCACAGAGACCAATTACAGCAACTCTGCCAATGACCCAGCGGATATCTAGCATCATGATACTCAATTGCTTTAGTTTTAAGAAGAGTTTTGAAAACCTAGAACTAAGATGCCTACCAGGACTCCTTCATTGCCAGGGCATCCATTGTTTTTGGCCAAGCATTTTTCCATTCTTGTGCTGTAATACGTTTACTTCTTAAGTAACTTTGATTCATTTTTGGAAATTGGTGTTTCCAGTTGTAGGAACTGGCTTCATAAATAGAGATATTGAGAACAAAAGCAGGGAAGTTATGCTGAACATTTATAAAGCTCTGGTTAGGCCACAACTGTAGTATTGTTTCCAGTGTGGGCTGCTCATCATACTTTAGGAAGGATGTGAGTGAGGGTCCCTGAGAGGGCACAGAGGAGATTTTAGTTTAGTTTAGTTTAGTTTAGAGATACAGCACTGAAACAGGCCCTTCGGCCCACCGGGTCTGTGCCGACCATTAACCACCCATTTATACTAATCCTACACTAATTCCATATTCCTACCACATCCCCACCTGTCCCTATTTTTTCCCTACCACCTACCTATACTAGGAGCAATTGCTAATGGCCAATTTAAGGGCGGCACAGTGGCGCAGTGGTTAGCACCGCAGCCTCACAGCTCCAGCGACCCGGATTCAATTCTGGGTACTGCCTGTGTGGAGTTTGCAAGTTCTCCCTGTGTCTGCGTGGGTTTCCTCCGGGTGCTCCGGTTTCCTCCCACATGCCAAAAGACTTGCAGGGTGATAGGTTAATTGGCCATTATAAATTGCCCCTAGTATAGGTAGGTGGTAGGGAAATATAGGGACAGGTTGGGATGTGGTAGGAATATGGAATTAGTGTAGGATTAGTATAAATGGGTGGTTGATGGTCGGCACCGACTCGGTGGGCCGAAGGGCCTGTTTCAGTGCTGTATCTCTAAACTAAACTAAACATACTAAACTACCTATCAACCTGCAAGTCTTTGGCAAGTATTTACCAGAATAGTTCCAGGGATGTGGGATTTTAGCTACAAGGTTGGTTGGAGAAGCTGGGGTTGTTCTCCTTTGAGCAAAGGAGATTGAAAGGGGATTTGATAGAAGTGGCCTACTTCTGCTATTTCGTATTTTCGTATGTACAAGATTATGACAGGTTTTGATAAGATAGGCAAAGGAAACCTGTTCACATTAGCTGATGGTACAAAGACTAGGGAACACAGATTTAAGGTTCTGGGCAAGAGATGCGGAGGGATGTGAGAAAGAACTTCTTTACGCAGTGAGTGGCAATGATCTGGAACTCACTGCCTACGAGGGTGGTGGAAGCAGAGACTATCAATGATTTCAAAAAGAAACTGGATGGGCATTTGAGGGAAATAAACCTGCAGGGCTATGGGGATAGAGTGCGAGAATGGAACTGATTGGATTGCTATACAGAAAGATGGCATGGACTTGATGGGCTGAATGGACTCCTTCTGTGTCATAATGACTCCATAACTACCTTTACCCAACTTTTCTTTTTATGAAAGGTATGCTAAACACAAGAGTTTGCTTTGATCAATAAGCATAAAACTCTAAAAGGAGCATTTGTGCAAGCTCAAATAGTGTTTGTGCTTTTCCAAAATTAAAATTCCACCCAGTTCTAAATAAATGAAACTAGTAAATGTAAATTTTCACTTTTCTCTATTTAACATGCAATTATTTCTTGTGATATTTGAATGGTGCAGCATTCAAGATGAGAATATGATTGAGAGTTTCAGAGATATTCACAAATGGTTACTAAATTGGACTTTATAATTGGTCTGCACTGTTTGGACCTTTTCGCTAAATTCCGCAGGTAGAAAACAATCCAATGTATATGGTTCATGGAATAGAAAAGTTACCTTATTAAAAAATGCTTGTAAACTCACCTTTGTGATTGGAGCTTCGATTGTCATGGAATGAATCCTTGCCATTGAGGAATGTCGTCGGTTGTATGAACTCCCTGTTGAAATGAGTATCAAAGAAAGTGCTTTCAGATGTCCCACACTGATAACGGATTTGACAATGGAGTCTTGAGCGGTTAATGTGGGCACTTTATGGTACAAGATTATCTGATGGATATAGCTTCAATATGAATTCAATAAAAACCAACAAAATAACATGAGCCATTCAAATCACTCACATCCTTGACATAAATATGACACCAGCATTCAGCAATAAAGATTAACTACTGTGAAAGAAAAATTTATGTAACAAATCTTATGATTTTCCAGTGAAAATGCAGTGGGCCATAATTTGCTGTAGCAGGACATCTAATGGCATGTTATTAGTTAGACTTGCCCCAGAGGAACAGCACAACCTGGATTGCAACTTTTGGAAACTGGCATTTGCATCTGCTCCTCACCTGAAGTTGCTATACCATTTACGTATAAATAGTGGTGAGGAATATAAACCTCACGGTATTTTAGAGCAAATGTTGGCCCAATTAAAATTATATAAAAGTATTCTTACCATCACTTCTTTTTGAAGTTATTGATCTGACATCAATGGAACCTTTCCGTCTATCTTTATGTCTCAATGACTGCGAATCTGTGAAGAAAGAAAATGAATATAGGCATATAGGTTTTCTTCTTTCTGGGTTACAACAGACAAGTATCACAACAGACACTCTGGTCTTTTATAGTCCAGAGAAGGTTACATAAGATGGTGGATTGGCTGCAACATGTAAAATGGCGATATCAACTTAATCAGGATAAATTGTAATATACCCTTTGATATTTTACTCAAATAGAGCCAATAATATTCCTAAGATATATTTTTAAAATAATAACAAAATCTAATCTTCCAAATGAATCCCAAACTTTCCTCATACCTTCTGGTTTACCTGTTTTTCACTCCCTTTCGCTTGTGCATTGTAGTGGCACGTGCTCACAACTGGGGAAATGAACAACACTAAATACCAAATAATACATTTTAAATATTTTGGGGCTTAATGACTACATTTACAAATAAAAATCCTCAATGTTCTCTGAATTAGCTTGAAGTAAGATTTAATCCCAGCTATTCTTTACTGCAAAATTTCCTAACTGCCAGGATATGTCAGAGCACAGGTGACCTCACTCTCGCTTGTGATTCTCAAGCTGGTTACTTTGCCCAGGCAAAGGAAGGATCTCAATCAACTAGTTGTGATCACCTCTTATAGAAACAGGAGTAGGCCATACAATGAGATCATGGCTGATCTGCCACTTAACTCCATACAGCCACCTTTGCCCCATACCCCTCAATACTTTTGGATAACAAAAATCTATGAACCTTAGATTTAAAATTTACAATTGATCTAACAGCAGTTGTTTGCGGAAGAGAGTTCCAAATTTCTACCACCCTGTTCGTGTGTAGGAGTGTTTCCTAATTTCACTCCTGTGAGGTCTGGCTCTATTTCTTATTACTGGCTATTATAACAGGCTGTTGCCTTCATAGAAAAGTTTGTTATTTTACCCATGTAGCTAATATTTCTTAGCAATATTCCTTTCCATGTTACACTTTTGAATATATTCAAGAAAAGTAAGCCTTTGGGGAAAAGATAGGAAAAGTTGCTAATTGATAGATTCACAGAAAAGATTTGCTCATGGTCTGGGGGGACTGCACCACACTTGAATCATAAGAACAAATGAAATAGGAGCAGGAGTAGACCATACAGCCCCTCGAGCCTGCACCTCCATCTGCAGTTGGTTAAATTCAGGAATTTAGGGGAGGAATTTTAACCCCCAAAAACAGGTCGGTTGGTGTCGTGATAGAGGTTACATTTTAAAATTCTCAAACCCAATCCTAAACCGCCCCCAATCCACCCATTACCAGGTTTAATGGAGGCGGGACAACAGGCTGGCACTCAACCTCAGGAGGCGAGTAGGCATTTTAAATATTTGAATGAGGTTGGCAGTCTCCGATTTACAGGTTTAACAGTACTTGGCCAGGGTTACCCGAACCTTGGGAATCCTGGCCGCTAACAGGAAGCGAGGAGAAGGTAAGTGTCTTTAGAGCATTGCTGGTGAGCTAGGAGAAGCAGGAGTACTTCTCCCTCCAAGCTCCCACCCCACTCATTAGACAGCACCCCCTTACAAAGACTGCATCAGACTGCATGCACCCCCACACTAGGACTTGGTATCAGACCCTCCCTAACCCAAGTATCGGATGCCCCCCCCACACCAGGATCAGGAAGAAGAGCCACCCAGGATCCCAGTAGCAATTGCAGGCTCCTTACCTGCTCCTGTGGCCTGCCCAAGAGTCCTCCCCGCCCAACTGGTTGCCATGCCTGTTAATGAGGCTGACTTTCAGGTGGACAACCAATATAGGAGAAAATTCAGACATTGTGGAGTAAAGCTCATTAACATTGAGGAGAAATCCAGACTTCCAAGTGGGTTTCCATTGGATACTCTGCCCCCTGCCTATGCACCTGCCCCTGTCAATATCAGGTCCTTGATATCAGAAGTGACCTAACACCAGCACTGACTAAATAAAAAAAAGTTTGATTTGTCTCACCTGATTGACAATTTTCTTCCATATATTTGTCATCACTCTGCACATTGTAGATCTAATGGAAAAAATACAATCATTCAATATCCAATGTTAAAAGAAATGAACCTCATATACGTGATTGAGGTTTTAGAACATATAAAACAGCATATGCTGTAAAATCAGGTACACTGATCACACCTTCACACAAATTTTTATATAGTCTAAAGATACGTTGATAATTTGACCACAAATGGGACTTTTACTGAAATGCCAAACATAAAGTAAGGGACTTAGATACATTCAGGTGTGATTTGTACACTAGTGGGGGGAGATCACACAAATCAGTAAATGAATAGTTACGATGCTAGTTAGAAATCCCTTTGTCTTCTATTTTAACTGTTAAAATAGTGATCAAAAGAATTTCATACAAATACATTCAGCATTAATACACTAGTACATGGTGGAAGCAGAAGGTATGGCTGAGGTACTTAATGAGTGTATTGTATTGATGTCTACCAAAGAATAGGTCTCTGTCGAAGCTATGGTAAACAAGGATACTGAATGAGATAATATTGATAAAGAGGAGGTTTTTGAAAACCTGGCTGTGCTTAAGGTGACATCTGGTCTGGATGGAATGCATCCTAGATTGCTGAGGGTAGTAAGGGTAGAAACTGTGGAGGTGCTTCCAATCCTCCTTAGTTACAGAGGATTGATAAAGGGGAGTTGGTGGACGTGGTATACTTGGATTTTCAGAAGGCTTTTGATAAAGACCCCACAGGAGATTGGTTAGCAAAATTAAAGCACATGGGATAGGAGGTAATACACTGGCATGGATTAAGGATTGGTTAACAGGCAGAAAACAAAGAGTAGGAATAAATGGGTCATTTTCGCATTGGCAGGCTGTAACTAGTGAGGTACCGCAGGGATCGGTGCTTGGACCCCAGCTGTTCTCAATATATATCAATGATTTGAATGTGGGCACCAAATGCAGTATTTCCAAGTTCGCGGATGACATAAAACTAGGTGAGAATGTGTGTTGTGAGGAAGATGCAAAGTGGCTTCAAGGGGATTTGGACAGACTTAGTGAGTGGGCAAGAATGTGGCAGATGGAATATAATGTTGAAAAATGTGAGGTTATCCACTTTGGTAGGAGGAACAGATGTGCAAAGTATTTCTTAAATGGTAGGAGATTAGAAAGTGTAGATGTACAAAGGGACCTGGATGTCCTCGTCAATAAGTCACTGAAAGCTAACATGCAGGTGCAGCAAGCAATTAGGAAGGCTAATGGTATGTCAGCCTTTATCGCAAGAGGATTTGAGTACAGGAGTAGTGAAGTCTTGCTTCAATTGTAACCTTCATTGAAACCTACAAAATACTTAAAAGAGTAGATGCAGCTAAGATGTTTCCCCTGGTTGAGGAGTCTAGAACCAGCGGACACAATTTCAAAATAAGGGGGAAGCCACTTAGGACTTAGAAATGAGGAGAAATTTCTTTACTCAGAGGGTTGTGAATCTTTGGAATTCTCTACCCCAGAGGGCTGTGGAAGCTCAGTCATTGAGTTTAAAGCAGAGATTGACAGATTTCTAAATACAAATGACATAAAGGGATATGGGGATAGCGTGGGAAAAAGGCATTGAAGTGGTTAATCAGCCATGATCAAATTGAATGGCAGGGCAGGCTCGATAGGCTGAATGGCCTACTCCTGTTCCTATGTTCCTATGATTGGAGGATTCTTCAAAAAAGGGAGAAGGATAAACTGGACAGTTACAGACCAGTCAGTTTAATGTCAGTGGTGGGAAAGCTTTTAGAAACAACTATCCAAGAGAAACTGAACAGCCTCTTAGAAAAGTATGGATTAATTAAGTAAAGCCAGCATGGATTTGTTAAGGGCAATTATGTTTGACTATTTTTTGATGAGGTAATAGAGCAGGCGAATGAGGTCAGTGCAGTTGATGTTGTGTATATGGACTTTCAAACGCCGTTTGATAAAGTACCACATATTAGGTTTGTTAGCAAAATTGAAGACCATGGGATAAAAGGAGCAGTAGCAACATGTCTACTTGTTGGCTAAGGGATAGGAAACAGAGAGTTGTGTTGAATGGCTCTTTTTCAGATGGGAGGGAAGTATACAGTGCTGTTCCCTATGGTTCAGTACTAGGACCATTTCTGTTTTTGAGATACATTAATGACTTAGACTTGGGGGTATAAGGCACAATTTTGAAATTTACAGATGACATGAAACTTGGAAGTGCAGTAAGCAGTGTGGAAGATAGCAATGGACTTCAAGCGACAGGCTGGTGGAATGGGCAGATACATGGCAGATGAAACCCTATGTAGAAAAGTGGGGCGATACATTTTGTTAGGAAGAATGAGGAGAGACAATACATGATAAATGGTACAATTTTAAAAGGGGTGCAAGAAGAGATGAACCTGGGGGTGTTTGTGCACTAATCTTCGAAGGTGGCAGGAGAGGCTAACAAAGAAATTAACAAAGCATATAGCATCCTGGGCATTATTAATAGAGGCACAGAGTACAAAAGCCAGGAAGTTGTGCTAAACCTATATAAAACACTAGTTTAGCTCCAGATGAATATTACGTCTAATTCTGGGCACCACACTTTAGGAAGGACTTGAAGACTTTGGAGAGAGTATTGAAGAGATTTACTAGAATGGTTCCAGGGATGAGGGATTACAGTTCTGTGGATAATCTGGTGAATCTAGGATTGTTTTCCTTAGTATAGAGAATAGAATTGTAGAATGATTACAGCACAGAAGGAGGCCATTCAACTCATTGTGTCTATGCTGGTTCTCTGCAAGAGCAACTCATCTAGTCCCACTCTCCTGTCTTTTCCCTGTAGCCCTGCAATTTTTTTCTCTTCAGATTATTATCAAATTCTCTTTGGAAATCTTCGATTGAATCTGCTTCCACCACACTCTAAGGCAGTGCATTCCAGATCCTAACCACTCACTGCATAAAAAGGTTTTTCCTCATGTCATCGTTGCTTCTTTTGTCAATCACCTTAAATCTGTGTCCTCTGGTTCTGGATCCTTCTGCCAATGGGAACAGTTTCTCCCTATCTACTATGTCTAGGCACCTCATGATTTTGAACACCTCTACCAAATCTCCTCTCAACCTTCTCTTCTACAAGGAGAACAGCCCCAGCTTCTCCAATCTATCCACGTATCTGAAGTTCCTCATCCCTGGAACCATTCTTGTAAATCTTTTCTGTACCCTCTCTAAGCCTTCAGACCATACCTAAAGTGCAGTGTTCAGAATTGTACACAATACTCCAGTTGAGGCTGAACCACTGTTTTATAAAGGTTCACCATAACTTCCTTGCTTTTGTGCTCTATCCCTCTACTTATATACTTGTTTCAGAACATTCTTCTTCACATGAAGAATGATCAACATATGGAATTAACTTCTAGATAGAGGAGTTGAGGTAAAGACTCTGGTGTAATTAAAGAATCAAGTGGATGGTGTAATGTGGAACTGCAGGTTTATTAAAGGTATTAGCGGGCTTAAAGATGGATAAATCCCCAGGCCCAGATGAGATGTATCCCAGACTGCTATGTGAGGCAAGGGAGGAGATAGCAGGGGCTCTGACACAAATTCTCAAATCCTCTCTGGCCACAGGAGGACTGGAGGACAGCGAATGTGGTACCATTATTCAAGAAGGATAGCAGATCTAAACCAGGTAATTACAGGCCAGTGAGTCTAACATCAGTGGTAGGGAAATTATTGAAAAAAATTCTGAGAGACAGGATTAATCTCCACTTGGAGAGGCAGGGATTAATCAGGGATAGTCAACATGGTTTTGTCAGGGGGAGATCGTGTCAAACAAATTTGATTGAATTTTTCGAGGAGGTGACTAGATGTGTAGATGAAGGTAAAGCAGTTGATATAGTCTACATGGACTTCAGTAAGGCTTTTGATAAGGTCCCGCATGGGAGATTGGTCAAGAAGGTAAGAGCCCATGGGATCCAGGGTAATTTGGCAAATTGGATTCAAAATTGGCTTAGTGGCAGGAGGCAGAGGGTAATGGTCGAGGACTGTTTTTGCAAATGGAAGCCTGTGACCAGTGGTATACCGCAGGGATCGGTGCTGGGACCCTTACTGTTTGTGGTGTACATTAATGATTTAGACATGAATATAGGAGGTATGATTAGTAAGTTCTCAGATGACACAGAAATTGGTGGTGTCGTATATAGTGTGGAGGAAAGCCTTAGATTACAGGACGATATAGATAGGCTGGTAAGATGGGAGGAGCTTTGGCAGATGGAGTTTAATCCTGAGAAGTGTGAGATGATGCACTTTGGGAGGACTAACAAGGCAATGGAATATCCAATGGATGGTAGGACCCTAGGGAGTACAGAGGGACCTTGGGGTGCTTGTCCATTGATCACTGAAGGCAGCAGCACAGGTAGATAAGGTGGTTAGAAAGGCATATGGGATACTTGCCTTTATTAGCCGAGGCATAGAATATAAGAGCAGGGAGGTTATGATAGAACTGTATTGAATGCTGGTTAGGCCACAGCTGGAGTACTGTGTACAGTTCTGGTCACCACACTATAGGAAGGATGTGATTGCACTGGAGAGGGTGCAGAGGAGATTCACCAGGATGTTGCCTGGGCTGGAGTATTTCAGTTATGAAGAGAGACTGGATAGGCTGGGGTTGTTTTCCTTGGAGCAGAGAAGGCTGAGAGGGGACCTGATTGAGGTGTGCAAAATTATGAGGGGCATAGATAGGATAGATAGGAAGAAACTTTTTCCCTTAGCAGAGGGGTCAATAACCAGGGTGCATAGATTTAAGGTAAGGGGCAGGAGGTTTAGAGGGCATTTGAGGAAAAAAATCTGGAATGCACTGCCTGAAGGGGTGGTAGAGGCAGGAACATTCACAACATTTAATAAGTATTTAGATGAGCACTTGAAATGCCATAGCATACAAGGCTACGGGCCAAGTGTGGGAAAATGGGATTAGTTTGGATGGGTGCTTGATGGTCGGTGCAGGCGCGTTAGGCCGAAGGGCCTGTTTCTCTGCTGTATGACTCTATGACTCTATTCTGGATGGATAAGCTAAGATTGGTTGAATGGTCTTCCACATCTCTCTCTAACTATTCCTAGGATTTTAAGCAACCTTGTCAGAGCAAAGTGTGAACAGAACATTTTGAAGAATGTTTTTTGATTAATTCGTTCCCGGAGGATGATTAGCATAGCAGTAAAAGCACATATAAATTAGACAGTAATGAAAGCTTTACAAAAAAACCTGTCTCAGTATTTTCTCATTGCTTGGTTGAGTTTGAATGGCCTCAAATATTCGGAAGCAACTTATTTTATCAGTTAAGATGTAATCAAGTGTTTACGTAAATAGCATGGAGTTCAAGATTTTGTTGTGTGTTAAAAAATCACTCCTGGAACAGACAGGTAGCAGAAGAAATAAGTCCTGATAGAGTACGCTTTATTAATGAAAAAAAAGATGAACTAATGTAGCATAATAAAGCTGAAAAAGAAAGCCTGCAAGTAATAAGTAGCACTATAAAGTGGTAAAAACTGAAAATGGTGCAAATCTACAACAGGCCTGTCAGCATCTTAAAAAGATAGGTTCATGTAGGAGCCTCCATCAGAAACACTTAACTTATTGCTCTGTTTCAGATGCTGCCTGACCTGCTGTGCATTTTTAGCATTTTCTGTTTGAATTTCAGATTTCCAACATTCACAGGTTTTCTTTTCAGTTCAGCTATTTTATCGTTATTAGATTTCTTTTTGCCGTTCAGGAGATAGAACCGAAGAGGCCCGCTAAAGGTATGCGGCAAATTATTTTTGTGGACCCTGGAGATCAGGGACACTTGTTGGGGCCCACAAAATAATCTGGGCTGAAACCACTGCGTGACTCCAACCCTCCACAAGCACAGCCTCCCCCATCGCAACCTACCTTGCTGTTGGCTGTCCCAGCACAGCCTGAATTTGGCAAGCTGCGTCGGGACACCTGTTTGATGCCCTGCGGCTCGCCAACCAAATTTAAATGAGGCCCAGACCTCAAAATTGCTGGGGCCGGCCAACACTCAAAAATTAAATTTAACCCCTTTGACTCTCCACAGCTTTGAATATTCAAATCTAACCAGAGGAGATTAAAATGTCTCAGGGCCAAGTATTGAAGAACTGTATTCTGCAAATGGTGACACAAAGTCAGCAAATTGTTTGTCAGCATGTAACTACATGCTAACATTCAGAAAGACTCACAAAAAGGATCTTAAAAGGCAAACAATAATAAACACACATTATTTAAAGAATATTCAAAAATGGGTTCAAGGCTGTAACATTCTTACGATCCAGATGACAGTGTGTAAACCACTCATGCTGCTTACGATGTCATCCAGACACCATGAAGTATGTCTCAGGCTCAGGGTATGTCAGTGTTTAATCTGAACAGTATTTAAGTTACAGTGTGAAGGATTTAATAAAAGATTACATTCTATGCTATTGAACAGTCAACCCAAAGATTCAAAGCTGAACTGCCTCTAATCAGAAAAAAATGATTTACCTGAACAAATATAAGCTGTGAGTGCGTGCTTTGCCTATAAAATAACACTGGATGTAGAAGTACTGAGATCTGCTTACTTTTATATGCTAGGAGAGGTTAATATAAATTTGCCCAAGAGCCAGAGCTATGCTCAAGTGGAAAGCGTTCAATCTCAATGCATTCACATTTTAACTTCTGTCTAATTCATATAAAGTCAATAGGCCATGGCTGGTCATGAACAGCTCCTCTCCACCATGTGTCTCAGCCAACAAAAATATGAGGATGTCACAAGTTTCACATCCTCAACTTGGCAGGTAATTTACAAATAATCAGTTTAACTTCACTGGAAACATAAATAGGGGAGGGGGGAGGGTCAAGTAGCAAAGAGCTTGAAATTCCTTGTGCACTGTTTGTAGTGCTCCTATAATAGGATTATGTCAAATTCCTGCGAGCATTATTTTAACAGAGTAGTTAATGTTGTTATTTTAACTAGGTAATTTGACCTGGTCAAGTTTGATCAAAATTGCAACTTTTTTGAACCCCAATCTGTGCTTGAGTTGGCTGATCATAGCCAAGCAGTCGTAGAGGTGTTATTAATTGGTCCCAGCAGGCCTGGGTTAAGGAGAGGGGGGAAAAAATCAGTTGTGCTTCCCACTCCTGATTGCTGTCCTCTCGTGGATGTTCACTTGGGTGAGGTACAAGTGGCTGACATCTGTTGAACTAAACGCCACTGACGAAACAAAAGCAAAATACTGCAGATGCTGGAAATCTGCAATAAAAACAAAAAGTTCTGGAAATACTCAGCAGGTCTGGCAGCATCTGTGGAGAGAGAAACAGAGTTAACGTTTCACGTCTGTGACCTTTCATCAGAACCTTGAAGAAACAATGCCTTGAGGAGGGAAGGGAAAAATAATTAACAAAGAAAATTGATTAGAAGAAAAGAAAATCTTAAGTTTTAGGAGTAGGACTCCCAAGAGGTGAAGCCTTAAACTGCCAATTCTCCTACTGCCCCTCATGCCCATCTTCTCACATCCTGCCAACCTTTTGCATTGAAAGTTCACCAGACTTGTTCCCAGGATGGCGGGACTGTCCTATGAAGAGAGATTGGGGAAACTGGGCCTGTATTCTCTAGAGTTTCAAAGAATGAGAAGTGATCTCATTGAAACCTACAAAATACTTAAAGGGATAGACAGGGTAGATGCAGGTAAGATGTTTCCCTTGGTTGGGGAATCTAGAACCAGGGGCCACAATTTCAAAATAGGGGGAAGGCACTTAGGGCCGAGATGAGGAGAAATTTCTTTACTCAGAGGATTGTGAATCTTTGGAATTCTTTACCTCAGAGAGCTGTGGAAGCTCAATCAATGAGCATGTTAAAAAAAGAGATCGACAGATTTCTAAATACCAATGACAGAAAGGGATACGGGGATAGTGTGGGAAAAGGCATTGAAGTGGATGATCAGCCATGATCGTATTGAAAGGCAGAAAGGGCTCGACAGACTGAATGGCCTACTCCTGCTCCTATGTTCCTATTGCTTCAGTAATATAAAGAGGGTACATTTCACAGAGCTCCAATTACACAATAAGATTCACAGTGGTCGGGTTTTACAATGATTAGTGTGGAGCCAAGTGAGTATAATGGAGAGTTGCATGGGTGAAACTCCAGTTAAAGCTAATTGCTTAGAAATTGAAGAGTGACTGCAACAACTTCAACAGTAATTAGGTAAGATGCGAATGTGAGTTTAAAATTGTTTCACCAATTAAACCTCATTTAAAGCTAACTAATTATAAAGAAATATATCAGCAATTTTAAATCTAGTAAAATGGAAATTGCAACTATTGTTAACACAGCAATAGAAGTACATTACAGTCTATGATGACTTTTGTCAGCACCATAAAGCCTACAGATGCTGTCATACATTAAAAAGGGCACTTGAGTGGAAAAGAATGAGGAAAGTAGCAGTTAAAAATCTTACCTTATTGTTATCACTGCACAATTTCTTGATTGACACAAAGTGCCTAATTTTCCTATTGATAGTAGATAAAGTACAGTTACACTCCTGAGCAAATCAGATGAAGCATTGACAAGCATTTGATCAGGAGTCAGTAATGGTGTTTCTTCAGTTTACTAAACACCAATAGTTAAGACATTCTTTAATGATTCAGTGAGGGAGCAAACCCTAAAATAAGTGATACCCCACCGCACCAATCACATTGTCAGGGTTTTGTATCCATCTATTTGTTCTTCGATCTCTTGAGTAACCATTTCAACAGCATTTGAGGAGCCTCTCCTATCATGTACAACACATTGTGCCCCAACCTACTGTGTGCCTTTCTGCCACTATCAACCCAATCTTTGGAATGGTTAATGCATTTCTATGAACTTGCCTCATCCACTATTTAAATGGCATTTTTTGTGTGAATGCCTGTTAGCATCCATTTGCTAATATTATGGAGTGTAATTTCTAGACTACACTTTCTACAGACACACAAAATGTGTTTATCAGTACGTCAGCATTGTATTAATGTATTAAAGTATACGAGGGACGAATTCAGTTAGCGAAGTTTGCGTACCACCGTGTAAGTGGTCACACTTACAGTTCAACCTACACTATTTTACCGGCCATCACTTGATGTGGTCATTGTGCTCTATACCTGTGTTACCAGCACAACACCAAATTATTGGTCCAGTCAAATTCAGTTCCATTTCTCCTGGTTTTACCGAGTGTGAATTTTCAATAGGGAAAATGAATATTCATAAAAGAGTTGAAATAATACAGATTTGTTTGCTTTCCTCCATAAGTTCAGATGACCAACCATGGTACAATGAGGAGTACAGAAGAGCATGATGGGACCAGCACCAGGCGTACCTGAAAATGAGGTCTCAACCTGGTGAAGCTACAACACAGAACTACATGCATGCTGAACAGCAGAAGCAGCATACTGTAGACAGAGCTAAGTGATTGCACAACCAACAGATCAAGTCAAAGCTCTGCCGTGCTGTCACATCTAGTCGCAAATGGTGGTGGACAATTAAGCAACTGACGGGAGGAGAAAGCGCCATAAACATCCTCATCCTCAATGGTGGTGGAGCCCAGAATGTAGTGCAGAAGGGAAGACTGAAGTGTTTGCAGCCAACCTCAGCCAAAGGTGCCAAGTCTCGGCCTCTTCCTGAGGTGCCCTTCATCACAGATGTCACTCTTCAGCCAATTTGATTCACTGCACGTAACATCAGGAAACGGCTGAGTGCACTGGATACAGCAAAGGGTACGGGTCCCGACAACATCACAGAATCATGGAATTGTTACAGCGCAGAAGGAGGCCATTCGGCCCATCATGTCTGTGTCGGCTCTCCGAAAGAGCAATTCACTTAGTGCCATTCCCTCGCCTTCTACCCGCAACCCTGCACATTCTTCCTTTTCAGATAACAGTCTAATTCCCTTTTGAATGCTTCAATTGAACCTGCTTCCACCACACTCTCAGTAAGTGTATTCTAGACCTTAATCACTCACTGCATGAAAAAGTTTTTCCTCATGTTGCTTTTGCTTCTCTTACCAATTGCTTTAAATCTGTGCCCTCTCGTTCTCGATCGTTTCACAAGTGGGAACAGTTTCCCCCTATCTACTCTGTCCAGATCTCTCATGATTTTGAATTCCTCTATCAAATCTCCTCTCAGCCTTCTCTTCTCCAAGGAAAACAGTCCTAACTTCTTCAATCTATCTTCATAAGTGAAATTCCTCATCCCTGAAATAATTCTTGTGAATCTTTTCTGTACTCTCTCCAATGCCCTCGTGTATTTCCTAAAGTGTGGTGCCCAGAACTGGACGCAATACTCCAGCTGAGGCCGAACTAGTGTCTTATACAAGTTTAGGAGGACTAACAAGGCAAGGGAATATACAATATAGGACCCTAGGAAGTACAGAAGGTCAAAGGGATCTTGGTGTACTTGTCCATAGATCACTGATTCTTGTCACTCAGCCAATTCCATATCTATGTTGCTACCGTCCCTTTTATTCCATGAGCTATAAGTTTGTTCACAAGTCTGTTGTGTGGCACAATATCAAGCACCTTTTGAAAGTCCATGTACACCACATCAACAGCATTGCCCTCATCAACCTTCTCTGTTACCTCCTCAAAAAACACCAGCAAGTTAGTTAAACTTGCTTTTCCCTTAAAAACTCCATACTGGCTTTCTTTAATTAACCTGCATTTGTCCATGTGACTATTAATGTTGTCCTGAATTATTCTTTCTAGAAGTTAAACTGAAGGGCCTGTAGTTGCTGGGTTTATCTTTAAACCCTTTTTTTGAACAAGGATGTAAGGTTTGCGATTCTCCAATCCTCTGGCACCACCTCTGTGTCTAAGGAAGACTGAAAAATCATGGCCAGTGCCTCCGCAATTTCCACCCTCACTGCCCTCGGTATCCGGTCCTGGTGTTTTATCCACTTTTACAGACAGCCTGCCTAATACATCCTCTTTATCAACGTTAAACCCTTCTTGTGTCTGATTTACCTCCTCTTCCACCATTGCTTGGGTTGCATCTTCTTCTTTAGTAAAGACAGATGCAAATATTCATTTAATACCTCAACTATGCCCTCTGCCTCCATGCATAAATCCCCTTTATGGTCCCTAATTGGCCCAACTCCTCCTTTTAACCACCTTTTTACTATTTATATGCCTATAGAAAACGTTCGGATTCCCTATAATGTTAGCTGGCTGTAGTGCTGAAGACCTGTGCTTCAGAACTAGCTTCAAAATGGCTCCAGACATTTTGGTTCAGTGGCCCACGCCACTCTTACAAATGAACCCAGCTCCAAGAATTTATATGAACGTGCCACACTCAATCACTGGTACTGATCACAAGATTAGATTACCACAGGTTTGAATGAACACAAGACACAATTCTGAATATTGCTTTAAGATTTATAACTTTAGTTCTACTGTGAAAATTCTATGCGGCTTTCAATACAATGACCCTTATTCTTCCTTCCTTACTACACTTATATTCCAGTACACAGCGCAGTGTCCCTACCACATAGAGAACAGCAAGATTAAAGCTTACTGAAAGAACAGGTTAATATTCCATAATTTTTAAATTAGATTAATAATTAACCATTATGAAGAAAGATTTACAGGCTTGGTATCAAGTCTCTGTGTAAGTTTATCAGTAATCCTCCAAGAGTTTGTTTTATAGAATTGGAACATTGATAGTTAAAACTGGAACGTTCTTGTTGTCTGCTCTATACATGCTGGGTGACATTAAATATAGAAGCTGCTGTTTATTTTTGTGATGCCTTGTTTTCCTGGTAGTAAATAGTGATACTTACCCTCCCTGGCCTATCACAGGTGTTATTGTTACATCTTGTTGTATACTGTCTCCTGCTTTCTGCCTTGCATAGTAAATTCCCTGCCATTCCTGTAAAAGACATCATGAATTATTTGTCAGTTTTGGAATACTTCACCATATCTTTATCAATGAAAGACATCATGGATTATTTGCCAATTTTGGAACTTCTGAGCATATTTTTCATACATCATTTTGTATGGGTTTCCAACAACTATCACAAATAGGATACCACACAGCATTATGTAAATTCTTTAGTATTCAGCACCCCATCATACCAGTTGACGCAATCTTTTAATAGTAGTTTCTTATGGATTGTCTGGAATCCAGACCAGTTTGTGATGTTTGGCTGCTAATCTGATCTATCCCTTTCAGGCTACTGCTTGAGTACTCCCTATGAGGAAGTGGTCTAAAAGATTCGGGAGGTCAATTGTTTAAGTGAGGCAAGTTTACAGATTGTAATCTTCCATCTCTCAATCAGAAACAAGAAAAGTATACCTTTCCATTTCTTTTATTCATACTTTTGACAGTTTGAAGAGTGATGTGTGATATGTAAAATCTAGAGTATGACTTCAACTCTGAAAACTTTTAAAAGATGTACTTCAAGGTTACATTGAAGAAACAGTGTTTCAAGTATGAAGTGCATCCAGTTTTGATTTTAAACATGAGGAATATCATACCAGTACGAATGAATTGAAAGTCTCTTGTAACTATGCAAATTAGAGACATTTCAGTTCTAAAAAAGCTTGGTAACAGAGTCGCCTAAGGAATTATTTTTGCCACTCCTGCTGCTTATGCCCAAGATTGAATCCAGTCTATGAAAAGTAAGTTAGGGCCAGGAATTTCCTCAGAGATGTTGCTGCTGTAACTTTGTTGGAAATGTGGCAGAAATACTATCTATACATGTGAACAAGATGGCCTAGAAATTGGGTACGTGGGGAGTGTAGTTTGCAGCAAATGTGCCTGAATGCTGAGGCCCGGAGTTCTCTAGATATTGGGCCTTGAGCCTCAAGAATCCACAGCTCAAGGGAATTTCACATTTGGGCCACTGGTAACAATGCAGCAGCCCTCAGTTAGGTGTTGTAGGAGATTGAGGTGGGGGCCTGAATTGGGAAGGCGTCAGGGTCAATGATCAGGGCTTGGGTTAAAAAATGGGGCAGAACAGCTTGCGTTGCTTTATGCCCCATTTTTTAGCTTCAGGCATTTTCTGATGAAGGGAGGATCTTCCGTATGCCTCTCCTGAGTCTAGGGGATGTTAGCACGACTCTGGAATTCTGCCCATTACTCACTTGAAAGGCTTTAGTGGGTCACATGGCAGTTAAGAACTGCTGTGAGTCCCACTGAGATTCCAGAAAAGGCTCAGATTTTGCCACAAGCGAAGTCCTGAGAAAATTGATGACCTTACTGAATCTGAATTGTGGCTCCTGCTAGAGCGAAAGATTCTTTGGAACCACATTTTCTTTGACCTGGAAGGGCCTTCGGCTGTCCTTTCGGGAGAGTGGTCTTGCGCTGCTCTCCCTTCCTGCCAAACGTTCAGGGTGGATACAGTCAATGTGCCCTTAAAGACATGATGGGCCAGATTTTCAAAGCCCACTAAGCACGATTTGAAGATCGCGCTCAATGGAGGTCAGCACTGGGACCCATTACCTCCAGAATGTGATGGCATTTTTAAAGGCACACCGGCAGCGAGGGAACGGGTCAGGTGCATGCCTCCAATTAAATGTTTGTTGAGCTTATTGAAGAGGTCATTAACAGGATTGTCAACAGCAGTTTTTAATTTTTAAAGGCTGGAAACATGGAGGACACCATGGAGGAAACACGACAGGGTGTTCAAGTCATTAACACAGTGGAGGTGGGGGGCATAAGGGCAATGTGAAGGACTGATTAAAATACTACAGAGGCACAAAGAGAAGTGCAGCTAAGTGACACAGAGAAGCCATTGCTGCAGCTGCAAGACTTGCTTTTTTCAGTGATGAGTGGCAGGAAACCAGAGAGGGATGTGAGGCTGCTGGCATCACTGGCGAACCTGGGGTTGGCAGGGGAAGGCATGGTGAACACACAAAGCCCAGCTGAGGGAGTTCAGATGGAACAGGCCACTTGACAATTAATGGACCAGCAAGGGTCAGCTTGAGCAGATCTGATCAGGACAGCTGGAGGCCAGAGGAGCACAGCTGGGGCTGGCAGGGGGGGGGGGGGGGGGGGGGTGGGGGCGGGGTTGGCTGCTGAAAGTGGAGGAAGGCGCTACCCAAGACATCGGCTGCACAGCCCAAGAGTCAGCGACCTGCAATCGACAGAGCGTCAGTGCTGTAGGAGGCTGTGCCATTCCAAGCAGATGGTGTGGGTCCTGTGTGCTCTGATCCACAATGACCTGAGACCTCACGGCTCTCATGGCAATCCCCTACCTGCAGTCGTCAAGGTCACCATCTCCCTAAATTTCTAAGCAAACGGGTCATTCCAGGGATCAGTTGTGGACCTAGGTAGCATCTTGCAGTCCACAGCTCATCAGGCAGCTCACGGATGGCATTTTCAGGAGTGCGGCAGTCTACACCCATTTTGACACAGATAGACCTGAGGGCATTGAGTTCAGCCTCCATCAATGGATTCCCCCAGCTGCAGGGCATCATCACTTGTGCCCAAGTGGCCATCAAGGCACGCAGTGACCGGCCAATGACATCCATCAACAGGAAGGGCTTCCACTCCCTGAATGTCCAACTGGTCTGTGACCACAACAAGAGCTTCTTCCATGTGTGCACTTGCTTTCCTGGCAGCTGCCATGACCCCTTCATCCTCCACCAATCCAGGCTGCCTCGGTTCTTTATCCATCCCCCAAAGTGCATGGCTGGCTCCAAGGGGACAAGGGAAATCCCTTGAAGAGACAGCTATCGGCCCCTCTACAGGAGCCGCAGGCAGAAGCACAGAGGTGAAAGAACCAATGCCACCTGCTCAGCAGGCCAACCATTGAGCAGGCCATCGGGTTTGCAATTCTGGTGATTGGTCAGGTGGCACCCTCCAATACCCTCCTGCAAGAGTCTTGGTCATTGTGGTAGTCTGCTGCACTCTCCATAATATTATCCTCCAGAGAGTTGTGGACCATTAAGTCAGTGAGGCCCTGGAAGGTTCATTGCAGGGAGCAGTAGGAACCAAGAGAGGAGGAGGAAGAGGTGGCAGAGGGAGATAACACTGAAGTGTCCCTGCTGCATGATGAAGTGGCCTCCTCCTGCCACTCTCCAGGAACAGGACTTCCCTCCTATCTCTCACAGCCATTAGATCCAGGTGGGCATCGATGAAGCGAGGGTCTGCCCTGCCCCTCTTGCCAGGTCTCCGGCTCTCCATATATCACTTTCCTCTGGTGCTGTGGAAGGCAGATCTCTTCCTCATGACAGCAAACAGTCTCAGTGATGGCTGCCATGCAAGTCTACATAAGCTCCACATTTGATCTGACCCACTGCCATTTTCAATCCCACTGGCTCTAAGAGGACAGGAAACCCGTCTCCATACTAATTAAGGGCTCGACCATCTGAACATTGCAATCGGAATCAGCTTCTCACATGTTTAAACCA
Source organism: Heterodontus francisci (assembly GCF_036365525.1). Lineage (NCBI taxonomy): Eukaryota > Metazoa > Chordata > Chondrichthyes > Heterodontiformes > Heterodontidae > Heterodontus > Heterodontus francisci. The sequence continues at coordinate 48,567,862 of NC_090374.1, forward strand.
GACCCGGTTCCTGTTTCCCGCCGCCATAATGAAAATCATTGTTGTAATGTAGAAAAAGTGGCAGCCATTTTTCAGATAGTAAGATCCCACAAATGGCGATGTGTAAGAGATAAATAGATCAAAGACTTGAAAAGCTATACGAAGTACTCACCTTTCCTTTTTTGGTACATGTGTTTATTGTATCAAGAAGATCTGCTTTATTTTTGTCACTTTTGGGTAGTTCAGTAAGTTCTTTGCCAATCAGCTCCCCCTTATGATAACCCATCATCTGTTCAAATGCTGGATTCACATACTGCAAAGGAAATCAAGACTGAGGTTAACTTTCTGGTCAAACATACCCTTGTATTTTTTTTTTCATTTCTGTTAACAAAGGCTGTACCAATAGGTACTTACTGCAAGTCATACTATTTACATTTATGGTGTGTCATTATCAAAGGCTATTTTTCCTAGTAAAAAAAGTTCCAGATATGCCAGGACCTGCCCTAGAGCCCAAAATCTATGGGATGGCCTATTAGGGGTGGAGCCTTTGCCCTCCCCCAGCATAGCGATTGATGTAGGAGGGGCAAGGCCAAGGGACACAAAATGTTGCAGTTCCCTACTCCCTAGGCCTTCATTGGGACAAAGAAGTGTAGCTGGGGTGCAATAAGACCAAAATTAATGGCTGACCCGAGGTAGGTGTGTGAGCCACCTGGTTTTGACCTCTGAAACTTTTCCAGAACAATAACAATTTTAAAGTGACCCTCTTGCAAAGCAGACCACAGGAGCACCTAAGAGAAATTTCCAGTTGAAGGCAACCAAAATCATCCACCTTCCCTAGCAGGCCACCTCCTCTGGACTTTCCAGCATTACTGAAGTAGGGAGCATCACAATGGGGCAACACACTTGCCAATGGTAGTCAAATGAAGAGATCTCCCATGACTGCACAAGCTTTGGTGGAGTCAGCTCCAGGGGTGTTAACAGGTACATCTAGGAACCAATGCTCCTGTTCCAACTGGCCCCATAAGGAAAGTTGAAAAAAAAGTTCTAAAACCTAATGCTTTTTTGGTCTTCCTCTGGCCCCGATTCTCTTCCTCACTGGGTGAAAATTCACTGCAACTTTCCATTCAGCCCTCTGAGCTCAAATTCCAGTCAGATCCTGATGTCATCAGGACTCATAGCTGTTCAATTTTACAGCATAGCGCTAATGACTGTGTTACATTTACAACTGGCCGGTATTCACAAATTGCTCTGAATCAAATTGAAAAAGCAAATGCTGTTATATATAAACACTTAGAAATAGCAATAAAAAAGAGACTTTGACTTGATTTGATTGTAGTCAGGAACCCAGATTTGTAATCATAAGGACTGTTCCATGCACTGCTCTCTGCATTGCACCAAACAGATGGAAGGTAAGAATGATCCTTATAAATATATATTCACATGTAGGCACTAGAAAAACAAATACTAAAACCAACTGATTTGCAAACCTCCAAGTCCCTCGACATCTGTCATACAAATAGTTGAGAAATCTTGCACTGCATTACCCTGGGACTGGATGGCGTGTGATGATTGATAAGGTGCGGTAAAACAGAACTGAAGTATGAGAGACATGAGACAAGAATATTAATTTTAAAAAGTCTTTCTTTAAAGTTTTTTCAACAGAATATTTACGCTCATGAAGCCTAGGGGAATCAATGCAAGGAACTGTCACCCTGCATCACCATTATGCAGTCCAAAATGATCTATAGAAAAGCTAGATTCAGAGTAAAGCTCCCTCTTTTCCTACTCCAACAATATGGCTGAGCCCAGCCTCAGAAGGCAAACCGTTGCATGAACTGTTATACAGTGCATAGGACCTTTCTTCATAGCCTTCCTTTCACGGTTGCCAATTTAATTACATTTTCTGATCGTTAGGATTGTTTTTTGTTTTTGGGCCTCCACCAATTAGAAATTGAGTTGAGATTGTCTAAGGTGACCAAGCCTAAGACTCTTACAGCCAGCAGAAGAAACTTCCGTCATATTAGTTTGGCTTGATTCAAACTCAGATCCTAAAGATCCCAGGTTCTAAGTGACTGCAGTTTGGATTGTTACTGTCAGGTAAACCATGGAATACAGACCAGAATAACATCTTGTTGTAGCCAACTGTCATTTCAGACCTCTTGTTAGTTGATTTAGCCAGGATATTTGGCAATTATCTAATAGCAAGAACAAAATCACAGCTACCAATGGAAGAAATTAAACATATAATTTATAGGTCTTATGATCTTTCTAAACCAAACCTTTTCAAGATAGAGTCATAGCATCATAGAATTATACAGCACAAAAACAGGCCCTTCGGCCCATTGTGTCCATGCCGGCCATCAAGCACCTATCGATTCTAATCCCATTTTCCAGCACTTGGCTATGATGAAAAAGGGTTACACTGAGTATGATGTCATGAACATGTGCTATGCGGAATTATGATTTTTTTCAATCCATCAGCTGGACACCTGAATTAAATTTTTTTAAAAGGTGACTGCTAGCAGCTAAAATGGCCATTGAAATTTGCATCAAAATCCCTTGCATTCCACTGCATTGAGATTGCATTCCACTGCATTGAGAGGGAGTCGAATTGTCTGGCCTGTCCCCTCCAGAACAATGACTTGAGAAGTTTAGAGTGCTTTACATGGCCAGACATAAAAAGGCAATCTTGGTACATTAAACTGGTGGAGACGGACCACTCAAAGGTAATCACTTGAACAGTGGGACCCTGATGGAGAGAAGGGAGGTCCTAGACATGAATCAATTAAGATGCAAGAGGAAATACAAACTGAGCCATCATGTGACAGGCCCATCATCTCTGTGTTTTCAGCAGGCTTTTTTCTCTCTGCAGACAAGCAACTGACACTAATCAGAAGAAACCCAAGTGGGGGTCTCTCTCTCTTTCTCTTTTTCCCCAGTCCACCTGGCATGTTTAAAACCCTGCCTGCTGGCCATAACCACCCAAGCATCACTGCGGCAGACAGAGACCCTGTGAAGGAGCTCATCCACATCACTGTATTCCAGGAGGACCACCGAAACTGCTAGCCACATCTACAAACCAGAAACCTCAGGACCACCGAGTTCAGCTGGAAGACAACTGAGCCACCAAACTCCACAGACTGTATACCTCTTTTATTTGCTCTGGACTCTAATCTGATCAATGTATCCTTCCCCACTCTGTAACCTATTTGTGTGTGCTAGTGACCCTCGAGTGTGTGTGTGTGTGTGTGAAAGTCGGAGCGTAGTTTATTATTTTACTTAGATAGGTTTTGGTATAATAAAGCTAACCTCTTTCTTTGTTAAACTCAAGAAAACCTGACCGATTGGTTCTTTTATGATCATAGCGCGTAAATAGTGAAACACTCACTGAATTGGCAAGTACATCCACTTTAAAAAAGAAATAAACCTTGTTGCGGTCAAACAAGGAGAGGGAAAAGAAGGAAGGCCTTCAACCCCTCTTCGCCGGATCGTAACAATGACAATGGAAACAATTGCAGATCTCCTCTTACATTTCTACTATCAATGATGTCTTGTCATGAAAGTCTAAAAGGATTTCAAATCTCTCGTTGACTACTCCACCCAGATCGAAGCCCGGATCTGCATATTTAAAGAAGGACCTTGCTGGAGCTGGTTAAAAATTGAAGCCTGCGGGAAGAGAACAGTACGTTGAAGGGTAAGCCCTGGGGCTTCCATCAGATGGGTGGGCCCTATATTTTCCACAACTGGCATGATGGACTACAGACTCTTTTCTGATCCTTTGTTTCGATGAAGAACTGTATGAGCTTTGCAAGCAATACATCCCAGAATAGAAGAATACTGATTTCTCAAAATGTTAATGTAAAAGTAACTGGTTTAAACTAATCATTTATAGATGAGATGCAACAAAATGGTAATGTTATGTTACCTGAATGACATGGTCCTCACTTGTAATTTCTATGGCCTCCTGGCAGTGCTCTAGGGCTGTGAATAAGGAGCTGCACGCCCTGGAAAAATGATCAGAGTAATGGAAATATTTCAGTAATACATTAATTTATATTAGCAAAGGTTTATTTAAGATGACTTTTATTAAGAGTGCAGGCATAAAAGCCCAATCGTATGTAGAAGCATATAAGTTAAAACAGATTCAAATTCTTTACTTTATTGCCTAGAATCATGCAATCTACAGTACAGTAGGAGACCATTCAGCCGATCATTATGGTGTCGGTGCTTGCTCTCTAACTTGTGTTGTCGACATTAATCCCATTTCTCGGAGTTATTTTATATTCTTGCTATTCAAATATTTATCTAATTCCATTTTAAGTGATATTAAAGTTTCTCCCTTGCAGTAAAGCATTCCAGCAATATTCCAGCAACTCATTGCTTTCCGTGCCATCACCATCTCTCGATCCATACAGCTATGTTTCTTTTAATACCATAAGCTTTCAAAACTCTTATATTACACTTTATGTAACTCCTTCTGAAATCCATCACATACACTGTGATTTCTTTGAAATATTCAACTGAATTAGTGAAGGACAGCCAGCCTTTGACAAATCCGGGCTGGCTGTTCCTGAATAACACATCTTTTTTAGGTATTCACTCATTTCCGCCCATATAATGAACTCTAGAATTTACTCATAACCAAGATACGTTTAATTGACCTATAATCAGCAGGTTTATCCTTTTCTCCTTTCTTGAATAGGGATGTAATGTTTGCCACTGTTTCTCGTTCCACATAATTCTTGCTTCCAACGACAACTGAAAAATTGAGACTAGGATCTCTCCATCTATTTCTTCCCCAACTTTCTTCTGTATTCTAGGATACATATCATCTGGTTCTGGTGATGTTTCTACATATAGTCCAATTGATTTTTTAAATGCCATGTCCCGAATACTTAGCTCCATTATTGGCATCTGTAAAGTGCAGCTAATTACTAAAATACATACCGCAGTTTGAATTGTGACCGCACGTCTCCATGCTCTAACTGAATCAATTCATTGTAGCACGCAGTTACATTGGGGTTCTCTACGTACCGCTATGGGTAAGGAGAAAATAAGATTAAAGGTAAGTATTTAAAAAACTGAAACTGAACTTGTAAATGTCTCACAGGACCCTTTTACAAGGGAAACACTAACCCACTCCCATTCTTCTTTCAGGACCAGCTGGCACATAGCAAAAGGGAGACTGCAAAAACCAGTGAAGGTGCAGTTACATTGCACATTTTCACTGTAATGGAGGACAGTGCCATCAACATATTAGCAGAAGGAGAAAATGCAGCTTTGAAAATGGTGAGGTCAGACGTGGAACTAGTTTATTGGCGAGTGGAGGAACTGGAAGAGATGTTGAATGTGACAGTTAATGTGGTGATAGGAAGGGTGGGGGTGGGGTGTGGTGGTGCAGGTAAGGCATATGGGAACATCAGCATGTTTTGGGGAGTTGGAAAGCTACTGTGGCACAGATAAGGGCTCTTGAGATGGGACCCACTGGGGTATCGAGGCTGAAGTCATGACCTGGACGAAATGACTGCCAATTTTTTTATTGATCCTCTTACGAGGGCGTGCTGGTCACAGGCAGAGCTGCACCATTTTGGGGAGGAGTGAAGCAGCTTCCAGTACCACCCCTGTACAGACATGTAGCACTCTGCCTTCTGCCCCAACTTCTCAGAAAGGCCTGTTGAAATGCTCTTCTTAAAAGAACTTAATCTGACTCCAAATACTCCAGTGGGATCAAGGGCAGAGGACAGCAGTGGAGTGGCTCATCCACTCCATTGCACTTATGAGGATTTCAATCTCATTTATCTCTAACAGGCAATGGTTTCAACATTTCAGTTTTATAGCGTGGCATAATAGCACAGTGGAATAGCATAATGGCACTATACCAACTGACCAATAAGACAATGTAAAATGAATCTGAACAAGGTCAGAACAGGCCAGACAGTTGTCAGGATGCAACTAGCCCAAGGATTGCTTGTAGAAACAGGGTCTGGTTTTGTTAACAGCATTTGATTTAGTTTGAACAGCTCAATTATTTTAGATAAATACTGAACAAACCTTTTATCCACAGAGTGGAGACATTCTAATGACTAGAGAGACAGAAATTCCAATAAACACTGGAAACTTAACAGCATGGTGATTTACATTGACATATCATTAAACTCAAGTGAGTTCCATAATAATAAAGATGGACTATATCAATTAATTTCATTATATATTGTAACATTCAATCGGCTATCAGCAGTTAAAGTGATTTATTGAGTGGGAGCTTGTCCTTATTCACAGCATTATAAGTCTGAAGGGAAAAATCGCTGTTCACATTTAAACCTAGACATGAATACTGGTAATTATTTTACTCAACCTCATGGCATGTATATTGTTACCAACACACCACATACAGAATGATAGATCAGCCACTTTATCGAAGGTTTCAAAGCTATGGGAAAATTCAGCCATGGTTTCTGCATTGGATCCCTGTCCAGTAACTGCTGCTAGAAAATGCACATGTGGATGTTAGGTGGTGACAGAACTAGGTGTGATACAATGCCTCACATGATACATTAGCCTGCATGAAGAATCTCTAATGTGTAACTACTAGAAAAATACCCTTTGAGAAATACCTAGTTTCAATAAATTTAATATACCCGACACAGACTGTCAGAAACAAAATACGATGTAAGTCTCCAAGATTGTTGAACACTTTGGCTTTACTATAGGTAAAGTTAAGCAAAGAAAAAACTTTTAAATGTTTTAATACATTTTTCTTGAATATTGTTTTCATGAGAATGAGGGATGATAATAATAGGAATGGAATATTTTTGCACTTTTTCACTCTGTACAACCAATAAACAGTCCCATGTCTGGTATCACATGGGCCAGATGCAGAGTAAGGGTCTCCCTACTCTGGCCCAACATGCCAACCAACTTCTCCCTTCTCCGATCACCGAAATCAGTAATGTGACTAGTTCCATCGTAACTCATCCATCCAGGAAAATATATTTCCCGATAATATGAACTGACTGTATCTTAAATTAATTTAAGGTTGTTTGCCTACATTAACCAATTCAAAACACCATTCCAAATATTAATCACGCCTCCGGACATCATTCTAAAATGGTCCTTTCGTTAGTTTAGCCTATGTTCCTCTCTTCTAATCTGTTGACCTATCGTGAAGTAGTGCTCCAGAGTTACCTTATCCATGCTATTAATTATAGAATGATACAGCACAAGAGACCATTCGGACCATCATGCCTGTGCTGGCTCTTTAAAAGAACAATCCAATTAGTTCCACACCTCTGCCCTTTTCCCATAGCCCAACATATTTTTCCTTTCCAAGTATATAATCCCTTTTGAAAGTTATTGTTGAATTTGCTTCCACTATCCTCTCAGACAGTGCATTCTAGATCTTAATTTGCGCTATAAAAAAATTTCTCCTCTTCGCCCTGCTGGCTTTCTTTTGCTAATTGTCTTAAACCTGTGCCTTTGGTTACTGACCCTCCTCCCAATGGAAACATTTTCTCCCTATCTACTCTATCAAAATCCCTCCTAATTTTGAACACCTCTATTAAATCTCCAACAAAAACAAGAAATGCTGGATTCACTCAGCAGGTCTGGCAGCATCTGTGGAAAGAGAAGCAGAGTTAAATCTCCAATCTGATACCTGATGTATTTCTAAATGGCCTGCTTTCACCCACCTACTTTCAAGACCAAGAGCCCCGAGTTTTTCCAGTTTTTGTTCCTAACTCAATCCTTCGGCTCATCACTATCGTCTGAAGGACAATTAGGAATGGGCAACACATGCTGGTGTTGCCAGCCACATTCACATCCCATAAATGAATGACAAAAAACTAGAGTTTAGCTTTGCATCTCTCCTTTGCACTGCATCCCTGGCTGAATGAAATTGCCAACTTGATATCAATTAAAAGAACAAAAGACCTCAGCATGTGCTAAAGCACTTTACAGCATTTTTGAAATGTGGGGTTGATGTTCAATTGCCCGTGGGGGTGACTATGGGTACAGGTGCACATTGAAGATCGAGTTCTTGGAAGGCATCAGTGGAGCCCGACACCTCCAGAACACAATGCAATTTTCAAAGGGAGGGCAGGGCAGGGTGGGGGGAGAGCTGGAAACCCACATGCCTCCAATTATGGGTTCTTGTGCTCGTTGCTGAGCTCATTAAAAGGCTTCAGAGGAGCAGTTTGAAATTTTCAATCGGGAAGCACAGGGAACACGAAGGGCTGAATTTTATGAGGCCTCTGGCGTGGGGGGTCGTGGCGGCGGGGCCTGGAAAATTCTTCCCGGAGAGGCCCGCCATGATCCACGATGCCAAGAAGGCCTCGCCGCCGCCGGTAAAATTTTACTGGCGGCGGCAAGGCCTTGGTGCTGTCCACCCGCTGCCAAGCAGCGGGGCCTTCATTTACCTACTCAAACCTATGCAAAAAAATGTTAATTAACTTACCTGGACCGGGCGACCATCCCACGCCAATTCTATGGCCTCTGGCCGGAAATCCCGTGCCTTCCTATCCCCGTTTGAGGATTCAAGGCGAGACACTGGTGTGGCGGGGGGAGTGAAATTATCAGGCCAGTGGGGAGCAGGAAAAACACTTTTATTGGCTGTGGGGTGGAGGAAGGGGTTGAAGGGCAAATGTGACATGGTTGGGGGGGAATAAAATAAATCTTTGAAATATAGGCCAATAAAAAAAGCATTGGGGGGAGGTTGGGAAAGGGCCTCCAGCTTTTAATTACTTTTTTAAAGATCTTTCTTTCTTTGGCCTCCTTGTCTCGAGAGACAATGGGTAAGCGCCTGGAGGCGGTCAGTGGATTGTGAAGCAGCAACTGGAGTGGCTATAAAGGCCAATTCCGGAGTGACAGACTCTTCCACAGGTGCTGCAGATAAAATTGGTTGTCGGGGCTGTTACACAGTTGGCTCTCCCCTTGAGCTTCTGTCTTTTTTCCTGCCAACTGCTAAGTCTCTTCGACTCGCCATACTTTAGCCACGCCTTTATGGCTGCCCGCCAGCTCTTTTTAAAGATGATGCACAGAAATGTACCTTTAAAAATTTACTTTGTGCCTAAGGGCTTGAAGCTCATTAAAAATGGTGCCTGCACCTGCACGGTGGCACCAGACACGACTGCTGGCGACCCCTCTACATCATTGGGGGCGGCCGTTCCGTCCCCTCCATTTAAATGAGCCCCTGCGCAAAATATCGCGGGGGCTCAGTGGTGGCGCATGCGCGCCTGAAGGATACCGACTTCAAATAAAATTCAGCCTGCAGTGTCTGGGACACTTCAGAGTGCAGCTGTTGTGGGAGCCATGGGGGCTAATGGATGCACTGGTCAACAGAGTTAAGTAGCGGAGAATAATGCTGAGCTGGTCAATCAGTGGCACAGAGTTGGCATCTCTGGAGCTGAGAGGCATGCATTTGTGAGCAGTGAATGGTAGGACTCTTGAGAGGGGTGTGAGGCTGCTGGCATCACTTGGGCAGCAGAGATTGGCAGGGGAAGCCCTGGTGAATGTATGGGTGCCAGCTGAGGGAGTTGACATGGGAGCAGGCTACTCCGACATTGGACATAGTAGCAAGGTCGAGCTTCAGCAGATGCACCTCCTGGCCAGAAGAGCACAAAGATGGGCTGCAATGGAAGAAGGCACTAACCAAGACAACGGCTGTACCACACAAGAATCAGCTACTTGCAAATGACAGAGCTCCAGTCCCTTATGAGACTGTGCCTATCCAGGTAATTAATCTCGGGCATCTGCGCTTTGATCCGTAATGATCTGATGCCTTGTGACCCCCCATGGCAGTCCCCTACTTGTCAAGATCACTGCTGCCCTGAATTTCTATGCCACTGGGTCATTCCAGGGTGGCATCTTGCAGTTGGCAGATCATCACCCCATCGGGCAGGTCACAGATGTCATATTCCGGAGGGTGAGGGAATACATCTATTTTGAGATAGATGAGCCTGCGCAGGCACAGAGGACATTGGGCTTTGCAGCCATCGATGGATTCTGTCAAGTCCAGCGGGTCATCAATTGTACCCACATAGCCATCAAGGCACTGACAGACCAGTCAACTATAACAGAAAAAGCTACAAGTCATTGAATGTCCAACTGGTCTGTGACCCCAGGGAAGCGCTTCTTACAGGTATGCACTCTGTTCCCAGGCAGCTGTCATGATTCCTTCATCCTTCGAGAGTCCCAGGTGCCACACCTCTTCATGCCAACATCATGACTCCATGGGTGGCTGCTGGGGGTTACGGGTTATCCCCTGAGGAGGTAGCTTCTAATGCCCGTCTGGTACCCAGACACGAATGCAGAGAGGCACTACAACCAATGCCATCTCCTAACATGAAGCTGCATTGAACAGACCACTGGCATCTTGAATAAAAGAAAAATACTGCGGATGCTGGAAACCTGGCATCTTGAAGATATGCTTCTGTTGCCTTTATTGGACGGGTGACGTCCTCTAGAACAAGCCAACCAGAGTGTCTGTATTGTGGTCGCTTGCTGTATGCTGCACTACATGGCTATGCAAAGAGGCCTGGAGCTGGATGACAAGGAGGACCTGGAATGTAACTCTTCCTCAGAGGAAGATGGAGAGGAGGAAGAAGAGGAAGAGGAGATTGAAGGGGGGACTCCAGAGATACCCAGCGCCCAGGCATTGGAGGATGGCCACCGAGGCCGTCCCAGGCTTCACAGCCATAAGAGCCATGCTAATTCAGCAACATTTCACTTGTGTGGCTCTCAGACCCTTATGACATATGAATCTGTAACTCACCTTCCAACAGAGAGAGAAATCATCCTGCAAGCACACATATCTGAAGAATCCCATTGGCACCCAAAACCATTGAGAATGGGGCCTCCACTGCCAACATTCTCCCACATCACAGACCATGGCACCACAGCAAACCCACGCCCTCCGGGTCCACCCCCACCCACTATCCCTCACAACGCTCATCCCCAAACTTTATTTCCCTTTTGACATCAAGCAATAATAACACACAAGTCTGATCGAAAGCATAAGCAATTATTATTCCAAGAAAAGTCATGAAAAAACAAATAGAGAAAACATCACCCAGGTGACCCATGAATTGCAAATAATGGCCTGGCGATTGCATTCAATGTCTGCTCCTATGGGGTGATCCCCTGTGGCTGAGGAAGAAGTGGAGGTGCTCCACAGGCTGCTGTGCCTGCGTCATTGCAGGGGCAGCCTCTGCCACAGGGCCTTGCAGCATGGATGGTTCCTGAGTCAGAGTGGTCAAGGAGGCAAAGGATGACGCGGTGCCCCCTGAGGGGTGGCGCCCTCATCAGCCTCTTCAACTTTGTCAGTCCTTTTATGGTGCCCATACAAGCTAGATGAGGCCACCGACTGGGATGCAACTGGCAGCCACTTCAAGCATCTTGGTGCCATCAGTGACACTGAGCGTTCCATGCTACAGAGAGTCTCACTCTTCCTGTGCATACCAGCTCACTGCTACTGTATCCACTTGGAGTGGTGCTGCATATGGCTCTCCAAGAGACTGGCCACTCTCCCAATGGAGGAGCTCATGCGCTCAAAACCGAGTCATAATGGTGAGCATGCACTGTATAGACTCCTCTATTGTCTGCTCATGGCTCCGCAATACCTCAGGGATCTCTGGCATTCAGAAACTCATCTGCCTCTGATGCTCCAGAAAAACCCTCCTTGTTTGTGACACCCGAGGCGCAGCATCTTCGCCCAGTGGAGTATGGCTGTGTCAGGCCTCTGGTCTCCAAGGGGGACTGCCCACAGCTGACTCTGCCTCAATCTCCTCCTCCCACTCATATATGATGTGCTGCACACCCAGTGCTTCCCCTTCTAATCATGGTTAAGGCCCAATTGAGGTGAGTGTGTCTGCGCTGGTGGATGATGCAGAGGAATGATGTGATGGTGCAGGCTCTGAAACATCTCTCCCCACTGGGGAGGCCAGCAACAACTGGGCTGACAGATTCTGCTCCCGCTCCTCTACTGGCCCTGTGGGAAACACAAGAAGGTGGTGATGAGAACTCAGGCTACTCAGCAGCTGCCTCAGCACAACCAACCCCACAGTCATATAGCCACAGCACACATTGAACAGGAGTTTCCTCCAGGTCCTTCACCTGAAGGTAGAGCTATCAAATGACCCTGCTCTTCATGGCCTGACGCAATGGCACCCTCGCAATTTAGATTCATGAAAATGGTTCCAGGGATGAGGAACTTCTGTTATGAAGATTGATTGGAGAAGTTAGGACTGTTTTCCTTGGAGAAGAGAAGGCTGAGAGGAGATTTGATAGAGGTATTCAAAATCATGAGGGGTCTGGACAGAGTAGATAGGGAGAAACTGTTCCTACTCATGAAAGTTTTGAGAATGAGAGGGCATAGATTTAAAATAATTGGTAAGAGAAACAAAAGTGATATGAGGAAAAACTTTTGGACGCAGCGAGTGGTTAAGGTCTGGAATGCACTGCCTGAGAGTGTGGTGGAGGCCGTTTCAATTGAAGCATTCAAAAGGGAATTAGACTATTAGATGAGAAGGAAGAATGCGTAGGGTTAGGGGGACAAGGCGGGGGAATGGCACTAGGTGAATTGCTCTTTCAGAGACCGGTGCAGACATGATGGGCCGAATGGCCTCCTTCTATGCTGTAACAATTCTGTGATTTCCAGTGCCGCCTCTTCAGATTGCCGGGCACACCACCACCCGTCCGAGACATTTCCTGGGAATTGTGCACTCTCTTATCCTGCAGGATGAGGAGAGAATGATTTATGAGTAGGCTGCTCTCCCTCAACTAATCCAGCATGACATTCACATGAGTTAGTGTACCCCTGATTGATGCCCCATTAAGCCCCAATTGCAACTCCATTTGTGAGAGTTGCTCATGTCTCAGTGATACAACTGGGCACTTGAGCTGACAACGTTAGGGAAAACTATGGTCACTCAGTCTGCTCAGCTTGTCTGTATGCTGGTGTATACAGCATTTCTTCTTCCAGATGCCGGGAACAAGATCTCTCTCCTAATTGCCACTGCATTGGTTAAAACCTCAAGGGAAGCATCAGTGAACCTTGGTGCTGCTGGGAGATGCCTGCCTTTGCCAGCGGTGGACCTCTGAGCACTCTGCTGCTCCATCCCAGAAAGGAAACGGAAAGCCCAGTCATGACTTTTCAAAAGACCCTCGGTTTCAGTGTTCTGCCTCTAGGCCGCTCCCAGCGCTCCAATTGGACACTGAACTCGCCTCTCCCCAGGCCAATTAGGCCCTTCGTTTTCGTGTTGCATCACTGACGCTGACACGATGCAGGGATGGGACCCAGAAATGGTCTTGGTATTGTGTTCCCGACCCCAGATTGAAATTCCAGGCTGTGGTCACCATTGTAGAAAATGCAGCAGCCAATTTGCTCATTGCAAGATCCAACAAACAGCTAAGAGGTAATGATCAGATAATCTGTTTTAGTGAGGTTTTTTGAGGGTAAATATTAACCAGGGCACTGGGGATAACTTTCCTACTCTTTTGAGGGATCAAGGGATCTTTTACATTAGCCTGAGAGGGCAGATACGGTTTCGGTTTTGTGTTTCTCATCCAAAAGATGGCACCTCCAACTGTTAGTGCATGAAATGCCCTCCATTAGAAATGTGCATTATCTCTGTATTTGCTGGTCATATTTGTGATATGGTTAAACAAAATTGATTCTGGTATCTTTCCTCCCTTTCATTTACCCTCTTCTCTTATTAACAGAACAGTCACCTCCCTTCTTTACAAACTTGGTACAATCTTTACACATGGCTAAAACTTTACAGTAAAAGCAGAAATATTTTCAAATTTAAGTTTAGAACATTTTGAAAGAAGGCAGAATTCTAAAGAGAGTTCAATGAATTTTGCCAATAAGCATATGACTCGAGTAAAGATTAAAAGGTTTAGAGCAGTAATTTTATAAAATTGCATTCGCTGCCATAACCAGCTAAACCATTGTGAATGCTTGTGTTTGAATTACTCAAATTTCTTGCTGCATCGATGATTAATGGAATGGGAATTCCAAAAGACGTTTGATACAGTGCCACACAACAGATTTGTGATCAAAGTTATAGTTCATGGAATAAAAGGGACAGTAGCAACATGGATATGGAATTGGCTGAGTGACAGGAAACAAAGAGTAATGGTTAATGAAATAAAAACAGATAGTGCTGGAAATACTCAGCAGGTCTGGCAGCATCTGTGGAGAGAGAAAGAGTTAACGTTTCAGGTCTGATGAAAGATCACTGACCTGAAACGTTAACTCTGCTTCTCTCTGCACAGATACTGCTAGACCTGCTGCGTATTTCCAGCACGTTCTGTTTTGATTTCAGATTTCCAGCATCCGCAGTATTTTGCTTTTATTATGGTAGTGGTTAATGGATATTTTTCGGGCTGGAGGAAGGTTAGTAGTGGAGTTCCCCAGAGGTCAGTGTTGGGACGCTTGCTCTTCCTGATATATATTAATGACCTTGATCTTGGTGTACAGGACACAATTTTAAAGTGTGCAGATGATATGAAGCTTGGAAGCATTGTAAACTCTGAGGAGGATAGTGTAGAACTTCAAAAAGGACATAGACAAGTTGATGGAATGGGCAGACAGGTGGCAGATGAAGTTCAATGCGGAGAAATATGAAGCAATTCATTTTGGTAAGAAGAATATGGGAGACAATATAAAACAAAGTGCACAATTCTAAAGGGGGTGCAGGAGCAGAGGGACCTGGGTGTATATGTGCATAAGGCATTGGACGTGCAGGACAGATTGAGAGAGCAGTTAATACAGCATACAGTATCCTGGATGTTATTAATAGGAGCATAGAGTACAAGAGCAAGGAAGTTATGTTGAACTTGTATCTGACACAAGTTCGACCTTAGATTTTATTGCTCCAGTTCTGGGTGGCACACTTTAAGAAGGATGTGAAGGCATTGGAGAGAGTACAGAAAAGATTCACGAGAATGGTTCCAGGGATGAGGAACTTCAGTTATGAAGATAGATTGGAAAAGTTGGGACTGCTTTCCTTGGAGAAGAGAAGGCTAAGAGGAGATTTGATAGAGGTATTCAAAATCATGAGGATTCTGGACAGACTAGATAGAGAGAAACTGTTCCCACTAATGAAAGGATCAAGAAAGAGAGATACAGTTTTAAAGTAATTGGTAAAGAAGCAAAAGTGACATGAGGAAAAACTTTTTCACACAGTGAGTGGTTAAGGTCTGGAATGCACTGGCTGAGAGTGTTGTGGAGGCAGGTTCATTTGAAGCATTCAAAAGGGAATTAGACTGTTATCTGAAAAGGAAGAATGAGCAGGGTTACGGGAGAAGGTGGGGGAATGGCACTAATATTGAAGACCTGTGCTCCAGAACCTCTAGCCAAGCTGTTCCAATACAGCTACAACATGGGCATCTATCCGACATTGTGGAAAATTTCCCAAGTATGTCCTGTGCACAAAAAGCAGGACAAGTCCAACCCGGCCAATTACCAACCCCATCAGTCTACTCTCAATCATCAATAAAATGATGGAAGGTGTCGTCAACAGTGCTATCAAGCGGCACATGCTTAGCAATAACCTGCTCAATGACGCTCAGATTGGATTCTGCCAGGACCACTTAGCTCCTGAGCTCATTACAGCCTTGGTCCAAACATGGACAAAAGAGCTGAACACAAGAGGTGAGGTGAGAGTGACTGCCTCGACACCAAGGCAGCATTTGACCGGGTCTGACATCAAGGAGCCCTAGCAAAACAGGAGTCAATGGGAATCAGGGGGAAAACTCTCCACTGGTTGGAGTCATACCTAGCACAAAGGGAGATGGTTGTGTTTTTTGAGGCCAATCATCTCAGTCCCAGGACATCACTGCAGGAGTTCCTCAGGGTAGTGTCCTAGGCCCAACCATCTTCAGCTGCTTCATCAATGACCTTCCTTCCATTATAAGGTCAGATGTGGGGACGTTCGCTGATGATTTTTTTTTTATTATTCATTCAGGGATGTGGGCGTCGCTGGCTAAGCCAGCATTTATTGCCCATCCCTAACTGCCCTTGAGAAGGTGGTGGTGAGCTGCCTTCTTGAACCACTGCAGTCCATTTGGGGTAGGTACACCCACAGTGCTGTTAGGAAGGGAGTTCCAGGATTTTGACCCAGCGACAGTGAAGGAACCGTGATATAGTTCCAAGTCAGGATGGTGTGTGACTTGGAGGGAAACTTGCAGGTGGTGGTGTTCCCATGTATTTGCTCCCCTTGTCCTTCTAGTTGGGAGAGGTCGCGGGTTTGGAAGGTGCTGTCTAAGGAGCCTTGGTGCATTGCTGCAGTGCATCTTGTAGATGGTAAACACTGCTGCCACTGTGCGTCGGTAGTGGAGGGAGTGAATGTTTGTAGATGCGGTGCCAATCAAGCGGGCTGCTTTGTCCTGGATGGTGTCGAACTTCTTGAGTGTTGTTGGAGCTGCACCCATCCAGGCAAGTGGAGAGTATTCCATCACACTCCTGATTTGTGCCTTGTAGATGGTGGACAGGCTTTGGGGAGGCAGGAGGTGAGTTACTCACCTCAGGATTTCCAGCCTCTGACCTGCTCTTGTATCCATGGTATTTATGTGGCTATTCCAGTTCAGTTTCTGGTCAATGGTGGCCCCTAGGATGTTGATAGTAGGGGATTCAGCGATGGTAATGCCGTTGAATGTCAAAGGGAGATGGTTAGATTCTCTCTTGTTGGAGATGGTCATTGCCTGGCACTTGTGTGGTGCGAATGTTACTTGCCACTTATCAGCCCAAGCCTGGATATTGTCCAGGTCTTGCTGCATTTCTACATGGACTGCTTCAGTATCTGAGGAGTCACGAATGGTGCTGAACATTGTGCAATCATCAGCGAACATCCCCACTTCTGACCTTATGATTGAAGGTAGGTCATTGATGAAGCAGCTGAAGATGGTTGGGCTTAGGACACTACCCTGAGGAACTCCTGCAGTGATGTCCTGGAGCTCAGATGATTGACCTCCAACAACCACAACCATCTTCCTTTGTGCTAGGTATGACTCCAGCCAGCGGAGGGTTTTCCCCCTGATTCCCATTGACCTCAGTTTTGCTAGGGCTCCTTGATGCCATACTCGGTCAAATGCTGCCTTGATGTCAAGGGCAGTCACTCTCACCTCATCTCTTGAGTTCAGCTCTTTTTTCCATGTTTGAACCAAGGCTGTAATGAGGTCAGGAGCTGAGTGGCCCTGGCGGAACCCAAACTGAGCATCACTGAGCAGGTTATTGCTAAGCAAGTGCCGCTTGATGGCACTGTTGATGACACCTTCCATCACTTTACTAATGATTGAGAGTAGGCTGATGGGGCGGTAATTGGCCGGGTTGGACTTGTCCTGCTTTTTGTGTACAGGACATACCTGGGCAATTTTCCACATTGCAGGGCAGATGCCAGTGTTGTAGCTGTACTGGAACAGCTTGGCTAGGGGTATGGCAAGTTCTGTAGCATAGGTCTTCAGTACTATTGCCGGAATATTGTCAGGGCCCATAGCTTTTGCAGTATCTAGTGCATTCAGTCGTTTCTTGATATCACGCGGAGTGAATCGAATTGGCTGAAGTCTGGCATCTGTGATGCTGGGGACTTCAGGAGGAAACCGAGATGGATCATCAACTCGGCACTTCTGGCTGAAGATTGTTGCAAATGCTTCAGCCTTATCTTTCGCACTGATGTGCTGGGCTCTCCCCTCATTGAGGATGGGGATATTTGTGGAGCCACCTCCTCCAGTTAGTTGTTTAATTGTCCACCACCATTCATGGCTGGATGTGGCAGGACTGCAGAGCTTAGATCTGATCCGCTGGTTATGGGATCGCTTAGCTCTGTCTGTCGCATGCTGCTTACGCACTTTGGCATGCAGATAGTCCTGTGTTGTAGCTTCACCAGGTTGACACCTCATTTTGAGGTATGCCTGGTGCTGCTCCTGGCATGCCCTCCTGCACTCTTCGTTGAACCAGGGTTGGTCTCCTGGCTTGATGGTAACGGTAGAGTGGGGGATATGCCGGGCCATGAGGTCACAGATTGTGGTTGAGTACAATTCTGCTGCTGCTGATGGCCCACAGCACCTCATGGATGCCCAGTTTTGCATTGCTAGATCTGTTCGAAATCTATCCCATTTAGCATGGTGATAGTGCCACACAACAAGATGGACGGTATCGTCAATGTGAAGGCGGAACTTCGTCTCCACAAGGACTGTGCAGTGGTCACTCCTACCAATACTGTCATGGACAGAAGCATCTGCGGCAGGCAGATTGGTGAGGACGAGGTCAAGTATGTTTTTCCCTCGTGTTGGTTCCCTCACCACCTGCTGCAGACCCAGTCTAGCAGATATGTCCTTTAGGACTCGGCCAGCTCGGTCAGTAGTGGTGCTACCAAGCCACTCTTGGTGATGAACATTGAAGTCCCCCACCCAGAGTACACTTTGTGCCCTTGCCACCCTCAGTGCTTCCTCCAAGTGGTGTTCAACATGGAGGAGTACTGAGTCATCTGCTGAGGGAGGGCAGTAGGTTGTAATCAATAGGAGGTTACCTTGCCCATGTTTGACCTGATGCCATGTGACTTCATGGGGTCCGGAGTCAATGTTGAGGACTCCCAGGGCAACTCCCTCCCTACTGTATGCCACTCTGCCACCACCTCTGGTGGGTCTGTCCTGCCGGTGGGACAGGACATACCCGGGGATGGTGATGACAGTGTTTGGGACATTGTTTGTAAGGTATGATCCCGTGAGTATGACTATGTCAGGCTGTTGCTTGACTAGTCTGTGGGACAGCTCTCCCAACTTTGGCACAAGCCCCCAGATAAGGAGGACTTTGCGGGGTCGACAGGGCTGGGTTTGCCATTGTCGTTTTCAGTGCCTAGGTCGATGCCAGGTGGTCCATTCCTTTTTATTGACTTTGTAGCGGTTAGGTACAACTGAGTGGCTTGCTGGGCCATTTCAGAGGGCATGTAAGAGTTAATCACATTGCTGTGGGCCTGGAGTCACATGTAGGCCAGACCAGGTAAGGACAGCAGATTTCCTTCCCTAAAGGACATTAGTGAACGAGATGGGTTTTTACAACAATTGACAATGGTTTCATGGCCATCATTAGACTTGCTTTTAATTCCAGATTTATTAATTAAATTCAAATTCCACCTTCTGCAGTGATGGGATTCAAACCCATGTCCCTGGAGAAATACCCTGGGTCTCTGGGTTACTAGTCCAGTGATATAACCACTACGCCACTGCCTGCCCTAAATTGCACAATGTTCAGCACCATTCGCGACTCCTCAGATACTGCAGCAGTTCGTGTCCATATGGAGCAGGACCTGGACAACATTCAGGCTTCGGCTTATAAGTGGCAAGTTACATTCATGCCACACAAGTGCCAGGCAATGACCATCTCCAACAAGAGAGAATCTAACCATCTCCCCTTAACATTCAATAGCATTACCCTTGCTGAATCCCCCACTATCAACATTCTGAGAGTTACCATTGACCAAAAACTGAACTGGACCAGCCCTGTAAGAACTGTGGCTACAAGAGCAGGTCAGAGGCAGGGAATTCTGCAGTGAATAACTCACCTGCTGACTCCCCAGAGCCATTCCACCATTGACAAGGCACAAGTCAGGAGTGTGATGGAATACTCTCCACTTACCTGGGTGAATGCAGCTCCAACAACACTCAAGAAGCTCAACGCCATCCAGGACAAAGCAGCCCGCTTGATTGTCACCCCATTCACCACCTTCAACATTCACTCCCTCCACTACCGACGCAGAAGTATGTACCATCTACAAGATGCACTACAGCAACTCACCAAGGCTCCTTAGACAGCACCTTCCAAACCCGCGACCTCTACCACCTAGAAGGACAAGGGTACCACCTGCAGGTTCTCCCCCCCAAGCCACACACCACCCTGTTCCTGCCCCACTGAACTTATTTCTTCTTATCTTGACGCTTATCTTTTCTCCCTTGGTCCAGTCTCTTCCCACCTACATCCGTGACTCTTCTGACGCCCTACGCCATTTTGACAATTTCCAGTTTCCTGGCCCCAACCGCCTCCTCTTCACTATGGACGTCCAATCTCTCTACAAATCCATCCACCACCAGGATGGTTTGAGGGCTCTCCGCTTCTTCCTTGAACAGAGGTCCTACCAGTCCCCATCCACCACCACCCTCCTCCGCCTGGCTGAACTTGTTCTCACATTGAACAACTCCACTCACTTTCTTCAAGTAAAAGGTGTTGCTTTGGGTACCCGCATGGGTCCTAGTTATACCTGTCTTTTTGTGGGATATGTCGAACATTCCTTGTTCCAGTCCTACTCAGGCCCCCTCCCCGAACTCTTTTTCCTGTACATTGATGACTGTATCGGTGCCATTTCCTGCTCCTGCCTGGAACTGGAAAACTTTATCTACTTTGCTTCCAATTTCCACCCTTCTCTCACCTTTACATGGTCCATCTCCAACACTTCCCTTCCCTTCCTCGACTTCTCTGTCTCCGTCTCTGGTGATAGGCTGTCCACTAATATTCATTATAAGCCCACTGACTCCCACAGCTACCTCGACTACACTTCTTCACACCCTGCCTCCTGTAAGGACTCCATTTCATTCTCCCAGTTTCTCCGTCTCTGACGCATCTGCTCTGATGATGTTACCTTCCATGACAGCGCTTCTGGTATGTCTTCCTTTTTCCTCAACCGAGGATTCCCCCCCACCGTGGGTGGCAGGGCCCTCAACCGTGTCTGGCCCATTTCCTGCACCTCTACCATCACCCCTTCCCCTCCCTCCCAGAACCGCGACAGAGTTCCCCTTGTCCTCACTTTCCACCCCACCAGCCTCCACATCCAAAGGGTCATCCTCCGCCATTTCCACCACCTCCAGCGTGATGCCACTACCAAATGCATCTTCCCCTCCCCTCCCCTGTCAGCATGCCTAAGGGATCATTCCCTCCGCGACACCCTGGTCCACTCCTCCATTACCCCCACCACCTCGTCCCCTTCTCACGGCACCTTCCCCTGCAATCACAGGAGGTGTAATACCTGCCCATTTACCTCCTCTCTCCTCACTATCCCAGGCCCCAAACACGCCTTTCAGGTGAAGCAGCGATTTACTTGTATTTCTTTCAATTTAGTATACTGTATTCGCTGCTCACAATGTGGTCTCCTCTACACTGGGGAGACCAAACGCAGACTGGGTGACCGCTTTGCGGAACATCTCCACTCAGTCCGAAAGAATGATCCGAGCTTCCGGTTGCTGGCCATTTCAGCACTCCCCGCTGCTCTCATGCCCACATCTCTGTCCTGGGATTGCTGCAGTATTGCAGCGAACATCAATGCAAGCTCGAGGAACTTCCAGGACTGAGATGAGGAGAAATCTCTTCACCCAGAGAGTGGTGAACCTATGGAATTCATTACCATAGAAAGCAGTTGAGGCCAAACCATTGTATGTTTTCAAGAAGGAATTAGATATAGCTCTGGGGCTGAAAGGGATCAAAGGATATGGGGGGAAAGTGGGAACAGGTTACTGAGTTGGATGATCAGCCATGATCATAATGAATGATGGAGCAGGCTCAAAGGGCTGAATGGCCTACTCCTGCTCCTCATTTACCGATAAGGCACGCTACAGCCTGCCCGCCTGAACATTGAGTTCAATAATTTCAGAGCATGATGGGCCCCCCTTTTTATTTTTAGTTATTTTTTTCTATTTTCTTTTTTATTTGTTTATTTTATTTTAGTTTGTTTAGTTTGTTTATACTGTGTCTACCCACTTTTTTTTCATGTTTGTGCTTGGGGCCACGCTGTTCAGTTTTCTGTCCATTAACACTCTCTCTGTACTAACACATCGTCTTTTGGCACACCATTAACATACTGTTTGCCTTTGCTCCATGACCTTCTGGTCAGTTATTTTCTGTGACCTTGTCCTATCAACACCTCTTTTGTTATCTCTTGCCCCACCCCCACTTTACTTGCTTAAAACCTGTTACATTTCTAATATTTGCCAGTTCTGCTGAAGGGGCACTGACCTGAAACGATAACTCTGCTTCTCTCTCCACAGATGCTGCCAGACGTGCTGAGTATTTCCAGCATTTCTTGGTTTTATCACACACCACCCTGACTTGGAACTATATCGCTGTTCCTTCACTGTCACTGGGTCAAAATCCTGGAACTCCCTTCCTACCAGCACCTAATGTGGGTGCACCTACACCACATGGACTGCAGTAGTTCAAGAAGGCAGCTCACCACCACCTTCTCAAGGGTAATTAGGGATAGGCAATAAATGTTGGCATAGCCAACGACACCCACATAATGCGAAAGAATAAAAAAAGTGAATTGCTCATTCGGAGAGCCGGTGGAGACATGATGGACCAAATGGCCTCCTTCTGCACTGTAAAATTATATGATTCTGTAAAGTTTTCAGGTAGTCTATATTTGACAAATTAATGAGGTTTACTCAGCCTGTGTTGGGTTTACAGCAAATATGTGTTCTGCAAAAATTGAATTCATCCTCTGGAGGGCCACACTGAACTACAGAATGTTGAAAATTTATCTAAAGATCATTAATTTTGAAGGAGGAGAAATTGAAAAAGTTTGGTATGTGTGGAAAGGATTCTGGAAAGGATGGGCTTCAAGCTCAATGCAAAGCTCTGCGCCAAGTAGGTGTCAGAGTCCTCCATGCTCCTTGACATTGATCACAGGTTTTCTGGCTGTTTCCCAAAGCACCAAGCATTTCATTGTGCGTATCCATCAGCATCCTTCTGTATGCTGCCCCATTAAGTCCTCATCAGAGTCCTCTGCAGCAGAACCTGCGTGCAACCTTGCTCTCCAGTAAGCTGGTACCTGTGTTCTCCTTGCCCCCTGCCCTCGCTGCAGCCCATTCATGCCAGGTATCTCATCACGTACAGATCATGCCTCTGTTCTATCCTCTTAAGATACGCAAAGTGTCAGTATCTGAGCTTATGGCTGGGATATTAAAATCAAGTCTTCATCATCACTGTCTTCTTGCTGTTCCTGCACTGCTTGGCCAGGTTGCTCATCTCAGATATCTGTAAGGAAAAAGTCACAAGGGGAGAGTCATGTTGTGAGGGTGGGGTTGGGGAGTAAAGGGTGCATGCTACACCAGGTGGAAAGGTGGATTAGGTGTGAGGATACCATCTTCATCAATGGTTTCAGCCCCGACATTGGCCTTGGCCTCAGCAATGGGCATCCCAATAATGGCCAGTACTGTCTCCTCCATGGGGTTTAGGAAGTGCAGGCATAGCTTTCCCCATCTGGTTTGCTCCAGCTGCTTCTGGTTGTGTGCCACCTTGATTTGCAAGAGAGAGGGAAGTGTGTCAGAGAGTGTCATGCCATCTATTTGGCTGATGTGGCTGTCATGGTTGAATAGCTAGTAGAGTGAGCAAACTGTGAAGGTGTGAAGCTTGCAGCAATGCTAAGTGTGTGAGGGTGAGGTAAAGTATATGAATGTTAGATGTGAGGCCTGTTTGATAGAAATTGTTGGTAGGTGAGCATTGGGAGTGTGGTGATTTGAGCAGTGTCTGAGGTTAGTGGTGCAGTTTTTAGGATATGGCACTCGAAGATGCATTCCCTGACCTTGACCACTTATGTAAGGCCATTGAACTTCGTATGGCACTGCATCCAGGCCTTCGGGGCTTACCTCCTGGCATTGGCCCCCACGGATATCTACTCCCACTGCCTTTTGGTCATGTGTGTGGAGGGCCTCCTGGCCCTCTGTAGATACAGGACATCTCTCCTTTCCAACTCCTCCAACAAGGCCTCCTGTGCAGCGTCCAAAACTTTAGGGCCCACTTTCTCTCATATTATGCATTTTTCAGTTTCCCAGGTCAAATTCACTTGCTGCACAACTGCCAGCATCTGTTCCAGCAAAAATGAACCTCCCCTTTAAGAGGTGCAGATTAGCTTTAACTGGTGCTAGCAAGTTAATGATTTTGGGACCCCTGCTGATGTGTGCAGTGAATGAACAGTGCGGTTAGCACTGGCTGCATGCAGCAATCATTCAAATAACAGGCAGCACATAGCTGGTGTTCTGCCTGCATCACACTGAATAGATGTGGGTTAATTATGCATCATGGTCCCTTTGCCCTTTTTCAGGGGCTATCCAATTTAGGCCTCAAACCAGTTAAAAAGAACTCGACCAAATATGACATCCTCCTTAGGCACCATGCTTTTTATAATTTAGTTTAGTTTAGTGATACAGCACTGAAACAGGCCCTTCGGCCCACCGAGTCTGTGCCGACCATCAACCACCCATTTATACTAATCCTACACTAATCCCGTATTCCTACCACATCCTCACCTGTCCCTATATTTCCCTACCACCTACCTATACTAGGGGCAATTTATAATGGCCAATTTACCTACCAACCTGCAAGACTTTTGGCTTGTGGGAGGAAACCGGAGCACCCGGAGAAAACCCACGCAGACACAGGGAGAACTTGCAAACTCCACACAGGCAGTACCCAGAATTGAACCCGGGTTGCTGGAGCTGTGAGGCTGCGGTGCTAACCACTGCGCCACTGTGCAGATTAGTTCAATTAATTAATAAATAATAGTGTGAAGGAAGAGATATTGGCTTTTAAGAGCTGTTGAGACTGACAAGTTGAGACAGCTGAATTAATGTCAAACAGACAGTAACTAAATCAAGAGTACTTCAGTAATCATGTCATTTTAACTACATATGTTACTTCAACTCAGTTGCACTGCCAGGATCAGGTTTACTGCTCCAAATGTCATCAAGGCTCTCTGTTCGAACAAGAATACATTTTTGAAAGAAAAGTAGGTACAAAATAATAAGAATACTAAAGATAATAAGAATTTTTGTTTTCACAAAGAAATATTAATGGTGAGATTTCTTCTTTAAGCAAAAATTGGTAGTTGTGTAACAACAGATGGTTGCAAGAACCCAGGTGAAGGGCAAAGCCCATAGTGAAGGAAAGCAAACTGAAAAGAGATAAATCCGGAAATGTATGGTGATTCCAAGCTTGGGCTCTAAAAGCCTGCAGCTTGTAGGACTATATATTATGCACATACTGGCTAGGCTATGACAGTAAAAGATTTGTTATAATGACCAGAGTGAAGACTTATTTGCTGGGTTATTATTTCACAGTCGGCTACTTTCTTAATGCTGCAGGCAATGGTTCATTTTAAAGCCTATAAAGTATAGTAAATATATTTTTCTGTACCCTTGAACTTTAATTTTAAAACACAGTAAGAAACTAGAAGTTACAGGGTTGTAGTCTTAACGGGAAGCAATATGGTCACCACCATTTATAACAGATACGTTGGTGTCAACACTATTTGTGTACCGTAGAGGGTGGCCTGTGTTATCTGATGAGAGTCTGGAGGTGGTGGGAATATGGAGCAGGACAAGAAATGCACTGCACGTTTGAGCAGGATATAGAATCGACGGTGGAGTGGGTATCTTCAAATTTTATTTTTCTATTTCAATTTTTTGATTTTGATTCCTAAAAGAGCTACCATCTTGCTGACTACTATTCTGAGTGTTATTTGTCCTGTTTCCCTTTTATCTCCCACCATGAAACAATCAATTACTTTCATACAATTTCACTGTTTAGTTACAAAGAAATTCATACATTTCTAACAATAAAAACAGTCTGCGAGAAGCAGGAAAATGGGGAATTATGGGGATTGTAAAGAAATTGCACTTTAAAGGGGTGTGAACACCTTTGTAATTAATTCCTATGGTAATGGAGAATTGTTAACAAATTAATACATTGTGCAATACATAGCGTACCCCCCTTATACTTATAAACATTGCATCATTTGATTTACCATGAGTAACACCACAGGAAATCTGCTATTACTATAATCTATTACTAAATTAAAAGCCTGTCATAACATTTGCAGTTTCTGTAGGTTGCATGCCACTTTGTTGACTTGGCAAATTTAGCTTGTCAGTAGCTGAGACATAATTTTCAAATCCTCTCTTTTCACAGGAGAGGTGCCAGAGAACTGGAGGACAGTAAATGTACCATTTTTCAGGAAGGCAAGGATAAGGGAGTAAACCCTAACAGAAAATCCGGAGCGGAACCCCGTAGGCGGTCATGTGTCACCTTTGGCATGTTTCCGGCAGTTCCTGCAGCCATACTGGTGCCAAACGTCGTGCTCTGCACTCCTTTGGACCCCACCAGAAAGGCCAAGAGGGGGGTTTTGACGCTTGGGCAACTCTCAACCTCCATACATTCGCCCAGGCATGCGCCATGGAGAGGTCACTTCATAGTTGCCTCGCAGCGACTGACACCACTGACCACCTCCAGGTGCTTACCCATTGTCTCTCGAGACAAGGAGGCCAAAGAAGAAGAAGAATGGAGAATAGTTAGTGCCATTTGCCCAATATAGGTGGCTATCCAGGATCAGTGGGAATGGAGGTGGGGACTGTATCTGCAGATCCTCACTTTAGTCTGTGCCAAGAACATGCTTCAGATTGGAACTTTGCGGGGAGGCTAGGGTTAGCCAAAACTGGGGCTTTGCACAGAGCATCACCTCAAATCCCAGCACAGGTGATCTTAAGAAGGCCACTTGTTTTCAAAAGTGTTGCAATTCAAAGTAGTCATTTTCAAAAAAAATTTCAAACATGCTGAAATTTCACATTTAAGACTGATCTGCATTCTTCCTGTATATGATCGCAGAAGTAATTTCTTCATGTCTCAGGGGTAGGAGTGATTCTGTTGTTCATATGTGCAAAAACATAGCTGTTTACAGGAAAGTAGGTGTTTTAGTCATGGAGCTGTGATTATTTTATTGGAATGATCAATGTCAGTAGGCTTCTAAAAAGAAAAACCATGAAAAAAAATGATAAATCGCACAATTGAGCTTTGTTTGTAGCTACAAAACAGGTAACATTTCAAAAAGGCCAAGCGGTAATAACCTACATTTATTTGCCTACGTCCTCCAATTCTAGTGTTAGTGGGAAGAACAATGCTTATGCCATTCATACCTGTATACATCAATTTAAATTGAACAAACAAAAGATGTGTAAGTGCTGTGAAAATTGTATAGATGCAAATGCATACGTGAGAAGGAAGGTGGATTAGAGATGCGTTTTGTAGGTCCTTTGACATGCACAACTAATCCAGGTGCAGGTATATCAAAGAATAAACTTAGGTAAATATTTTCAGTCAAACAGCTGGAACCATGAAGTAAACGATGGATAACAAATATGGTAGAATTTCATACCCTGTTGAAACCTGCATTGAGGAGCGGCAAGACTGAACTCTCCTCTTGTTCATTACACCTGCAGGAAGAGGCAAACAGTGAAGTTTACATACGACTGCTCCATCTGAATAAAGTGTTCCATCTGTTACTATTTATAAACCACAGAAAGACATGGCGACAATTTTGAGCTTTCACCCAAAACAGATGTGGAGTCAGCAGTACACTTGCAGTACGTCACTGGTTATACACAGCAGGAGATCTTAACCATTCTCACAACTCAGACCTCATCAGGATACAGCCAGCGAGCTGTCGAGTGCTCAGAGAGCGTTAACAAGCAGTTTGGTGCACTGGGAGGCTGCTCCATGAACAAGCCAGGCTAGAAGTTGACAGCAAATGGAAGGAGAGGTGGATGAGGTGGGTGCAGGGAGGAGTGGGTGGCGGTGCGTTTAACTAGTAGCTTGTAACAGGCCTTAAAAGTTTTGTGAGGCCAGGAGAAATCCAGCCCATTAATGAAGATGCCTTCTGCAATCCTTAATAGGGCCACTGGCTAGACCAATTCCATCCAGGCACAAATGGATGAAACCTTCGCATGAAGTGCTTACTTGTATTTGAAAATTGCAAACAAGGTCCTGCAATGGCTGTTGGGACTGATTTGCACATGCAAGCTACCTCTCACATCTCTCTTCAGCAAGAGTTCTGGGCACCCATTTACAAACCTGGCTGAAAATCACATCAGCTGGTCCTTGGATATTCAAAGGATGGTAACCATTTCTCTGCCATTTTCAACTTTTTCACCTCATGAACTATGTCTCGCGCATGTTGGAATAAACCCAACACCCATGATAAATAGCAGGCTTGATGTCAACTTGCTTGAGTTACATGATGATACCATTGCAAAACAGAGATGTTTTTATATGTGTGTTTACTGGACCCAAAAGTGACCTCTTCTCAACTAAATTTTGCAAGAGATCATGATCTCTTTAAAAAGAAAACTAAGGGCGCTTTTATAGTACAAATACACGTTTGCTGTGAACCTTAAACAAAATTGGAGTTTGGACATGCTGGACGTATGCACAAGACTCTCAACAAAGATCTTTTGATTTGGGAACATTTGTCACCTTTTAAAGGGGAAAAGAAAAAGAAAAAACTGGAAACCTGAAACAAAACAGAAAACGCTAGGAAAACATAGCAGATCTATGCACATCTGTTAAAAGAATAGACAGATCAACATTTTGAGTATAGACTGGATTCTGACCAGGGGTTATACTTGAAACTTTAACCTGCCTTTTCTCTTTACAAATGCTGATGCACCTGTCTATTTCCAGCATCTTGTATTATTTCATCTTTAAAAAGGAGCTGGGTCGACCTCTGTAGGAAGTAAAATTGATGGGTGGTGAAGATATTATTTCAGGGAAGTTTGAGGAAGAAAATTAGTGTTGCTTAAATTGGGGAATCAGTGGATGTTGTGAGAGGGAAGTTTGTGGTGGAATAGTCATACATGGGTTCTGGATCGAATAGGCTGGGAGGGCTGAAAGGCCTTTTCTCTCTTTGGATCTTCTTGTTATATTCTTATCTATAAATCCTGAAGATAACATAAATATTTCAGCAGTGCATTCACTTTGGAATTTCAATGTTTTAAACTGAAATTCTTACAGCCTTGTTCTGCCACTGCAAGTGAAGCTGACTGGGATTTCTGGATCAGACATTGACCCTATTCCAAGTTGCAGGGAAGGGGTCCTTTATGTATTCAGGACAGGCAGTCCACACCTATACAGGTGCAACAGAGACACCCATCCCAATGAGCTGGCAGAAGTCGGAGTCCCTTGCTGCTCTGACAGGGGGTTACAGGTGCTCAGGAAGGGTTGATGAAAGAAGGCCAACAACTTTTTTCTATGGAGCAAAAATTGAAAGTAATTGAGCCCTCTGGGGAAATCTTGGGGCCCTCATAAGGTCCAGTGTTGGTCCTACACCAGCCTACAACAACCATAACTCCCACTGAGACTAGGAGGTAGCATACGGAATACATTTCCCAGCCTGAGAACACCCCACACATACCCCCAATACTGGCAGTGGACTTAGAGGTTTGTGCATATGACTCACTTACCTGTCCTGATTGGAATCTTGGGCAGTGGGTGGCACCTCAAATTCCTTCCTCCCTCTGGACTATCTACCTGTCTTATATCCTCCCCCAGGAACTTTGGCTTCATAAATTTGAACTAATGGGAGCTAGATCTGTGTGTGTATGGTTATAAATATGGTGGAGCTCTCTCCTGGGCAAAGGGATTAAGTTCAAACCATGCAAGCAGTGTAGGCAGACATTATCTGGCTGGAGAGCAGTATGCATCATAAATGTTAATATAAACCTGTTATAACTTTTGAGCATAGAGCTCGGTCAATTATATTCCCAGCAGCATGCCACAGGGAAAATTCCTGATTTTGTTCACTCCATTCTAAAGCAGTTTCATTGATCAGGGATATACTGAAATATGAGATACTTACATCTGGGGAACTACAACCAGCATCACTGTGGTTTCTCCAGAGTTAGTGGCTCGAATTGACCTAATAAGTGAAAAGCAATAAAATATTTATAAAGTGGAAGTCTCTTACATTTTAAATTCCGGTAAAAGATCTCATAATAAAATGACCACGGTATGTTCCTCAACTCTCACATTCTGAAGTGATCATTATGGTAATCTTGTGGAGATTTTGATTACAAAGCCCACTGACAGGAAGCAGTACTTGCCTGCTTGTTGTGTCATAAAGTAAATAAAGGGGGTGAAGTTTAGCATTGTTTTATCTGTTTTGTTGTCAAAATATGAAGGAGCGGAAGACGTATTTTGGAATTCTGATCTCCTATGCCCCACAGAAGTATGACAACTACTAAATTGGAAGCCAACGCCTTTTAGGTGTTCAGGGCACTGCCTGAAACAGGCATTAGGTGCCTTGGCATATGCAAATATGGGTCCTAAAGCTGGTTTGAGCACCCAATTGAAATTCATCAACAAATGGACAGAAATTGCTCTATTCAGTTGTGCGGCTAACTAGTGGGTCTTAAAGGGGCTGCGGAGGCTGCTCAAAAGTCAGCCAGTAAACTTTTTATTAGTTGCTTTTCTGTTCCAGAATGGAGCAGGAGTGTGCCCCCTGGCTTCACTAAAATACTGCAGCCCACAGCTGGCCCAGGCTAATTCCCCACCACATTGCCTCCCTCACTAGGACCTACCTGTGGGCCTGCATGCATTCTGAGCGAGCCACCCTGGAAGGCAGTGTGAGTTGACTTTCTATCCCAATGTATCTTTATTCATATAATTAGTGCTGAATTACACTGTTTTAAACTGGGCACATTTACACTTATACAGAAACACCTGAATTTGGGACTAGTTGAGATTCAGACATGCCCAAACTGAGGGAAATGTCCTACTGCATGCACATGAAATCACTGTCATTGATATACACAATGGACTTCCAGGCAAGAGTTTAAATGGACCTTCCTGAATCGGAAGTCTTAAATTGCACACAAGAAAGTGACACCATATGGAAACTGAGAATAGAAAGATTATAGTCCCAGATTTAAAAATAAAAGCTTCAATTTTAACCTAACCCATCCTGTTTCCATTTTCCTGTTTTATATAGTTCTAATACTATTAAATAGATGATCTTTCATTTAACACCCAATTTTAACCTAACCCACCCAGCAGGAACAGGGCAGGTGCGTATTGGACATTTTAGACCACCCTCCACCACCGATTTTTATGCTTCAGTGAAGTCAATCTGAACCCGTCCTGTTTCCAGATGATACCTTATCGTCCAATTAAATTTTCTACATTATATTATAAATACTTATTGGAAACCCTGGGAATACAATACTCTATGTGCTCCTGTTGAAAACTCTTACTCAAATATGCTTTGGTAAATGGTTTGGGCCAAAATGTCTAAATTAAACAGGAATGTACAATCACACAAAACTGATGGGCAGCAAAAGACCAGTTGGTCCATCAAACCTTCCCACACCATGATGGCCAGAGCATCATAACATAACTTCTTCCCTCCCCATCTCTCCTCTCCCTTACTCCTTCATACTGCACCCAACCCCCTGCCCCCCACCCTCCGCACATCCCGCCCCCTCCCCCACCACCTTCCACCCTGTAGCCATGTAGTCTCCTGGAAGGGACAAAAAACAGAGAAAACAATCCAGGGCAAATAAGGGGGAAAAAAAGATGGAAAATTCCTCTTCGACCCTCTCAGGCTATTTGACCACAAGAGAATGTGTCAGGCATAGCAGACTTTCAGGAAATTGGATATACAGCTAGAATACCAGAGATTCAGGCACTGACCACCTGCAAATAGGCAACGAACTTTGAATTCTTCACCAGCCTGTAAGACCCTCTAATTCAGACCACAGCGATACCACTAGGGAGTGCAACAATGATCACTGCAAGAATGCCAAGAAATTAGATACCAAACTAAATTAAACATGTTGCTGGTTGGAAAAAACAGAGAGATTAGGCAACTGCCCAAATCACTTCAGGGTCTGAGATCGATAGATTTCTGGACTCTAAAGGTATCAAGGGATAAGGGGTTAGTGTGGGAAGATGGAGGTGAGGTAGAAGATCAGCCATGATATTATTGAATAGTGGAGCAGGCTCAGGAGATGTTACGACCTACTCCTGCTATTTCTTATGTTACAAATCTACCATTTACCCCAATTCCAATATCGAAATCAGAATTCCAGGAATCACAAACATCATCATGTCTGACAGTCTGCAAACCCACTTCCAAAAAACTGTTGCATTACCTGCAAAGTGCTTCTGCATCAAAGTATTTGGCATGTCTGTTGTCAATAATTACAATTTCATGATGCTTATCCAGAAAGTATTCCAGTGCAGACTCTGGTGTTCGTGCGATGTTGCACTTATATCCAGCTTTATCACATGCCCACCAAAAGCCATCACTCTGGCTGTCCTCTTTAGCAAACACCAATAGAACCTACAAAAATGAGTTGCATCAGGTCAGATAAAAACACTTAAGGGCAGGCAATGGTCTAATCCTCTGCTTCACATTCCTACTGACTCAAGTTTGAATCAATCTACTGATAGTAAAGACAGTTATTAGAAGCTATAATATGGTATCCAAATCTCTGAGAATAATTAATCTTCAACACATAAGCTCACCTCAAAGGTCCAGCTGATATTTTGGAGTGCATTCACACAATGTAAGATAAGCATATTGGGTGCACTTTGTGATTAATAAGTTTCCACTATTATGTATTCAATCTAATCTTGCCTTATGTCAATCACAATTATTGATGTTCCAATTAAGGAATTTTAAAGATTATAAATGAAATATGTCGAAGATCTGAGCAAACCATGGAAGTCAGTATTTTTCAATGGTAGTATTTTATAAGCAACTTTTAGAGTCATAGAGTTATACAGCATAGAAACAGGCCCTTCGGCCCATTGTGTCCATGCTGGCCATCAAGCACCTATCTATTCTAATCCCATTTTCCAGCACTTGGCCCATAGCCTTGTATGCTATGGCATTTCAAGTGCTCATCTAAATACTTCTTAAGTGTTGTGAGGATTCCTGCCTCTACCACCCCTTCAGGCAGTGCATTCCAGATTTTTTTCCTCAAATGTCCTCTAAACCTCCTGCCCCTTACCTTAAATCTATGCCCCTGGTTATTGACACCTCTGCTAAGGGGATAAGTTTCTTCCTATCTACCCTATCTATGCCCCTCATAATTTTGTATACCTCAATCAGGTCCCCCCCCTCAGCCTTCTCTGTTCTAAGGAAAACAACCCTAGCCTATCCAGTCTCTCTTCATAGCTGAAATGCTCCAGCCCAGGCAACATCCTGGTGAATCTCCTCTGCACCCTCTCCAGTGCAATCACATCCTTCCTGTAGTGTGGCGACCAGAACTGTATACAGTATTCCAGCTGTGCCCTAACTAGTGTTTTATACAACTCCATCATAACCTCCCTGCTCTTATATTCTATGCCTCAGCTAATAAAGGCAAGTATCCCAGGTGCCACCTTATCTACCTGTGCTGCTACCTTCAGTGATCCATGGACAAGTACACCAAGTACACGCTCTGTACTTCCTAGGGTCCTACCATCCAGTGTATATTCCCTTGCCTTGTTAGTCCTCCCAAAATGCATCATCTCACACTTCTCAGGATTAAATTCCATTTGCCACAGCTCTGCCCATCTTGTTCATTTTTGATGCTGCAACACCAAGCGCTATTGAGTCAGTCAAACCATGTGCCAAAGAGCTCAAGGTAGGCCTTCAGTTGTTATCTTGTTCATCAGGTCATCCACCCTTTACCACTTTAACCACGCACTTTTTTGGTGACTGAGGTGTGTGCCAGAAACAGGCAGGCATCTGGTGCAAATTGTGATCCTATTATGTCATTCGGTCCCATGCAGTTTTAACTTTAAAAATTTGAAGTCCTGCTAGGTGTCAAGCCTGCTGAGTAAAACCTAGCAGGATTGGTTTCAAATCTTCTCTGGCCTCCTTGTCTCGACAGACAATGGGTAAGTGCCTGGAGGTGGTCAGTGGTTTGTGAAGCAGCGCCTGGAGTAGCTATAAAGGCCAATTCTAGAGTGACAGACCCTTCCACAGGTGCTGCAGATAAAATTGGTTGTCGGGGCTGTTACACAGTTGGCTCTTTCCTTGCACCTCTGTCTTTTTTCCTGCCAACTGCTAAGTCCCTTCGACTCGCCACTCTTTAGCCCCGCCTTTATGGCTGTCCGCCAGCTCTGGCGATCGCTGGCAACTGACTCCCCCAACTTGTGGTCAATGTCACAGGACTTCATGGTGCCTTTGCAGACATCTTTAAAGTGGAGACATGGACGGCTGGTGGGTCTGATACCAGTGACGAGCTCGCTGTACAATGTGTCCTTGGGGATCCTGCCATCTTCCATGCGGCTCACATGGCCAAGCCATCTCAAGCGCCACTGGCTCAGTAGGGGATGCTGGGGATGTTGGCCGCCTCGAGGACTTCTGCGTTGGAGATACGGTCCTGCCGCCTGATGCCAAGGATTCTCCGGAGGCAGCGAAGATGGAATGAGTTGAGCCGTCGCTCTTGGCTGACATACATTGTCCAGGCTTCACTGCCGTAGAGCAAGGTACTGAGGACACAGGCTTGAAACACTCGGAATTTTGTGTTCCATGTCAGTGCGCCATTTTACCACAACCTCTTGGCCAGTCTGGACATAGCAGCAGACGCCTTTCCCATGCGCTTATTAATTTCTGCATCGAGAGACAGGTTACTGGTGATAGTTGAGCCTAGGTAGGTGAACTCTTGAACCACTTCCAGAGCGTGGTCGCCGATATTGATGGATGGAGCATTTCTGACATCCTGTCCCATGATGTTCATTTTCTTGAGGCTGATGGTTAGGCCAAATCTGTTGCAGGCAGCTATCAATGAGTCTCTGCAGACACTCTTCTGTGTGGGATGTTAATGCAGCATCGTCAGCAAAGAGGAGTTCCCTGATGAGGACCTTCCATTCTTTGGTCTTTGCTCTAAGATGGGCAAGGTTGAACAACCTGCCACCTGATCTTGTGTGGAGGAAAATTCCTTCTTCTGAAGACTTGAACGCATGTGAGAGCAGCAGTGAGAAGAAAATCCCAAACAGTGTAGGTGCGAGAACACAGCCCTGTTTCACGCCACTCAGGATAGGAAAGGGGTCTGATGAGGCACCGCTATGCTGAATTGTGCCTTTCATATTGTCATGGAATGAGGTGATGATACTTAGTAGCTTTGGTGGACATCCGATCTCTGCCAGTAGTCTGAAGAGACCATGTCTGCTAACGAGGTCAAAGGCTTTGGTGAGATCTATGAAAGCAACGTAGAGGGGCATCTGTTGTTCGCGGCATTTCTCCTGTAGCTGGCGAAGGGAGAACAGCATGTCAGTAGTGGATCCATTACTTAAAGGCACACTCAGCTGCAGGCATTTAGATCTTAGGGATCTGTGTGTTAATTGTGCTTTTTGGATTTCCAAGTTATTTGTGAGCTTCGACATTGCTTTACTTCTGATTTCTTTAAACTTAATCCCTCTGAAAAACACTCATAATTTATCATTTATGCCATTCTTTCTTCATTGTTTTGTATGGAGGAAGAGGAGCAGCAACAACAACAACCAGGAGAAGCAGCACGTGGGCCTGTAAGAAGACAGCAGGTGAGGGGGAGGGGTTCTTCTTGTTGGAGGTCTTACCCAGCTCACAGGGTTTATCGGCCAAGTGAGTTTCCTGGATATCTATGAGGAGGAATGCATAAGAAGTCCACATTTCTCAATAGGCTGATGCTAATCTTTGCAGCTTGCTACAACAAGATGTGCTACCTCCAGGGCCAACTAGCCATATTTTGCCAATGGCTGTGAAAGCAACAACTGCCCTTAACTGTTTCAGTTGGCACTCTAGTTGTTGGGAGGCCTGAGTATAAGTTTAACTTTCTTTTCTGTGTGGGGCCATGAGGAATGGGAGTGCTTCTCCACACTCTGCAAAAAACCAACCGGGGCCTCTGTCTTAGCTGGTCTCACCTCCTCTCATGAACAGACCCCTTTCCCCACCTTCCCTTCTCTCAGCTTGAGGCTGGTTGAGCCATCTGATATTGCAATGGCTTGAAATTGGCAGGCTGCCCCCAGAACACTCATCTGCCCGCAACTCACGAACCATAAACTAAAGATGTCCGGCTCTCAAAGTGAACCAGATTTCCAGTCAGGACTATGAGGCATCCAGTAATGCATTCTTCCAGCAAACCACCACTTCGGAGGGAAGATATACCCTTAAATCTGGTCAGAATATTAGAACCATGCTATAAAATTTAAAGTGAAAGTGGTTTTGACTCATGTTCAGTTAGCAATATTTATAGAGTATTTCCACTTCCATTAAGGTGGATGGGTGCATTAATTGTATGAACATGTTACTCTTATCAGTAGTCTTATTATCATCGAGAAGATTAGTACACAAAAATTAAACCTCACTTCTTATGGGATATTATAGTTTATTATCCTAAGATGAAATCTAATCTGGAAAAGGCACTTTTGATAAGATGTTTAACTGAAACCCTGTTTGTCTTCGCAGTTCACACATAATGTTTCAAGAGAAGCAAAGGAGTTCTCCTGGTGTCCTGACCAACACTTGTCCCTCAACTAATCCTATCAAAAACAGGTTCAGTAGGCATTCATGTTTGTGGGATCTTACCATGTGCACTTTAAAAATAATTTATTTCCAATAAAGAGCTTTGGCACATCCTGAGGATATGAAAGGAATTCTATAAATGCAAGTTCTTTTTTTCAATTGCACTTAAGATTCCATTTCCTGAGGTATATATTTTTTGGAAACATTAATGGTATGAATTTCATGACAGCTCAAATTAAACATGGAAATGATTGCAAAAGTACAAAGGGTACACAGTGCCAGAAAGCCTTTATAAACTGCTGTAACTGATCACATTTACAATATGTAAAACAGAGCACTAGCAGTACTGCTATAAATCACAACTGCTTGCCGCCGTGTGAGATGTCATTTGCTTTGTTCTTCACTGTTTATATAAGTAACTGGTGTGTAAACTCTCAGATGTTTAGATTACTTTATTTCTGCATTATTAGGTTACAACTTGTTGCTATGTTATTACAAACGTTTAACACTGACATATCAAATTTCTCTCATCACTATTTAAATGGAGCTATTAATCTGTTTAAGATAAATGAGTTAACACCTCTATTAAAATAGCAGAAGGAAGAATCTAGTGTCAGTGCACTCAGCTCACATTATTGGTCATTTCCAGGCTGCTATGTTTTGAAAAGTTTATTGAAAGCAAAGAGTTTATTGCAAGGCACACTCTGACATCAACTGAGTCACAAGATGTTGCTAAGAATTTCCCGTTGTACCAACTTACTGTAGGAGATAATGCGGCTCACTCGTTCTGTTAGTGCTTTGATTTGAGGCATTAGTGAGACAGCAGAGATCAGAAAAACAAGCAAAAATCAGCTCTATTTTCCAGTTGGACTTGGGACAGGCATCTGAAAGTCCCACTACCTACAGCGAGGTACAGGTAGCGGCACCTTCACTTTGGCGGATGTTGTTGCTAAAGCCTCCTCTTCCCAAAGGCAATTGGACCAGCACGTATCTTGTGGCATCACAATGACGTGTGAATGCCTGTCTTACCTTTATGCTGCAAGGGTCTTCTGAAGTATCCCAATCACAACATGCATGACACAAAGCATGATGATGTTCCTGTTCTCATTACATCGGGGCCTCCCAAGATGATGCCTGTACCACCAGACCTAAGCAGAAATCTGGATCATTTCACCAGCTTGTAGCGTACAATCCTGACTATGCAGGCAGCAGCACAGCTACAGCCACTTCAGGAGAATCAGATAGAGCCGGGAGAGAGCACTTGGCAAAACACACAGCACAAGTGAGCAGAGACAGGTAGAAATGGTCACAGAGGAAAAGGAATGGATAGAATAAGTGGCGCCGTGGTTAGCACCGCAGCCTCACAGCTCCAGTGACCTGGGTTCAGTTCTGGGTACTGCCTGTGTGAAGTTTGCAAATTCTCCCTGTGACCGCGTGGGTTTCCACCGGGTGCTCTGGTTTCCTCCCACAGCCAAAGACTTGCAGGTTGATAGGTAAATTGATCATTGTAAATTGCCCCTAGTGTAGGTGGTAGGAGAATGGTGGAGAATGGTGGGGATGTGGTAGGGAATATGGGATTAATGTAGGATTAGTATAAATGGGTGGTTGTTGGTCAGCACAGACTCAGTGGGCCGAAGGGCCTGTTTCAGTGCTGTATCTCTAAAAAAAAAAGCAGGGCCAGTGCATCTTTTTTTAGTGAGGAAAGATGCTTTACACAGTCCTTTAAAATTCTTCAGAGCTCCAAGCATGCTAATAGGGAAATTTGAAGGCCGCACACAGCAGAAGGCATCTCTATGCAGCTTTACATATAGATATGCCTCGAGGAAGCAGAGACATTTCACTTTATGGGGATGGTGACTGTGTTCATTGGGACCTGGGATTCCAATTTACTGAAGTCTCTTACTTCTGACTTGGAATGGCTCGGGATCAGATTAGGAGAATACTGATTTCAGGGTTCACACTCCTAAGTGGTGGCCAGAGGTCTGTTCCTATACAAGGTATGCCAAACCACCTGGGCATGGCAGGAGATAGCACAGATGAAGTAGCTTCCTCTCAATGCATGGGTAAAGCAGCTAATACTTGCGCCCCACCCAGCCAGCCTTGTCAAAGGATTAAAGAAGTGACAGGTAGTGGAAAGGAGTAGCCAGCCAATTCAGTCAAGTCTCCTTCAACAGCATCTTCCAAACACACAACCTCTATCACCTAGAAGGACAAGGGCAGTATATTCATGGGAACACCACCACCTGCAAGTTTCCCTCCAAGCCACACACCATCCTGATTTGGAACTATATTGCCATTTATTCACTGTCGCTGGGTCAAAATCCTGGAACTCCCTTCCTTAAAGCACTGTGGATGTATCTACACCAGATGGACTGCAGCAGTTCAAGAAGACAGCTCACCAACCCCTTCTCAAGGGCAATTAGGGATGGGCAATAAATGTTGGCCTAGTCAGCATGCCCACATCCCGTGAAAGAATTTAAAAAGTCGTTCAAGTGCTGGCAGAAGTATTAAAGGCATCACAGGATTCAATGAACAAAAAAGCTACAGTACCAGAGTCATGTTAAGAGATCCCCATTGAGCAAAAACAGGTTTATTTATCCTGACTCAGTCAGTAGCACACTAATCTCTGAGTTAGAAGCTTGGGGTTTCAAGCTCCACAACAGATTTGTAAAACTTGTTCACTGATGTCTGCTCATGAAAGAAATCTGTCACCTGTACCTACATTGTGTGGTTGATGGCACTATGGGCTAGATTTTGTTCTGGCAACAAGGTCCCCACCATGGGCCAAAAGGCAGGGATAGAACCTGCCTCGGCCCTCCGTCAAACCCTTTTGCAATTTTACGACAGGCAGCCAATTAACTGCCTGCTGTCGGGGTAGGCGTTCTTCGACAGGCTGAATGGCCTGCTCCTGCTCCAATATTCCTATGTTTTAAGGGACTAGCACCCACCTCCAGAGCTGCTGGCCAATCGGAGGCCAGCAGCTTTGCAGTACCAGCAGCGCCACTGGGAGTGGTGGGCACTGCCGGTATTACAGGATGCCTTTCGAAGAGATATCGGAGACCCCAGGCTGGTAAGTGAGGTCACGATCACTGGGGCCTACCTGATTGGCCCCGGGTCGGGGTCGGGGCTGGTGTCTTGCGTCGGGGTGGCCATCGCCACTGGGGTGTCCCTCTGAGGGCCATGGATTGCCCCCAAAGGAGGATCCCCACTGAGGCCACTAGGAGGCCGCCAGTCTCACCTGGCAGCATCTCATGGCATCAGGCCCCTCCATCCTCCACAAAATTGGAGTGGAAGCGGGAAGAGGCCCTTAAGTGGCCTTCCCTTCCCCGGACAATATGGCAAGGGACCAGGACAACATCAGGGATGGCACCTCTTGCCATTTTGTTTGCACCCCTGCCTCCATACCTGTCTCCAAGGGTAGCATAAAATTCTGCCCTATGAATCCACGGTGACTAGTTTAGTTTAGTTTAGTTTAGTTTAGTTTAGTTTAGAGATACAGCACTGAAACAGGCCCTTCGGCCCACTGAGTCCGTGCCGACCATCAACCACCCATTTATACTAATCCTACACTAATCCCATATTCCTACCACATCCCCACCTGTCTCTATATTCCCCTACCACCTACCTATACTAGGGGCAATTTATAATGGCCAATTTACCTATCAACCTGCAAGTCTTTTGGCTTGTGGGAGGAAACCGGAGCACCCGGAGGAAACCCACGCAGACACAGGGAGAACTTGCAAACTCCACACAGGCAGTATCCAGAATTGAACCCGGGTCGCTAGAGCTGTGAGGCTGCGGTGCTAACCACTGCGCCACTGTGCTGCCCCACTACTGTAACTCTCATTGATTGACAAGGCTTTTACTTAACTCTGTAAATGTGTCAATGCATGAACCTATAGTCTCAAGTAAAATATCTGCACGAGGATCTCGCCACCTATCTGGTGTGGTCAGGCGGCATCTACACGGTGCAATTTTCCACAGTTCCCAACCCAGGACAGATGAGAAGTTGGCCAATGGGATTTAAATGAGGTCTGACAGTTAAAGTAGTCTGAGCTTCATTTCTGGAGCAGTGGGTGAGATTTTAACACAAACAGCTACCCACCTGCCCAGAGTTAAAATCTAGTTGAACAATATGGAGAAGTGTGAGGTAATGCATTTTGGGAGGGCAAACAAAGCAAGGCAATACATAACAAGCAGGAAGATATTGAGAGGGGTAGAAGAAGTGAGAGACCCTGGTCCGCAGGTTTCTGAAGGTGGCAGGACAGGTAAATAAGTGGTGAAGAAGGCATATGGAATGCTTTTCATTATTGGTCGAGGTATAGAATACAAAAGCAGGGATGTAATGCTGGAACTGTATAAAACACTGGTTAGGCCACAGCTGGAGTATTGCGTACAGTTGTGGTCACCACATTACAGGAAGGACATAATTGCTCTGGAGAGAGTGCAGAGGAGATTTACAAGAATGTTGCCAGGGCTTGAAAGTTGCAGCTATGAGGAAAGATTGGATCAGCTAGGGTTGTTTTCCATAGAACAGAGGTGGCTGAGGGGTGATCTAATTGAGGTGTACAAAATTACGAAGGGCCTAAAAAGAGGAGACAGGAAGGACCTGTTTCCCCTAGTGGAGAGGTCAATTACTAGGGGACACAGATTTAAGGTGATTGGTAGAAGGATTAGAGGGGACATGAGGAAAAACTTTTTCACCCAGAGGGTGGTGGGTGTCTGGAATTCACTGCCAGGAATGGTGGTGGAGGCAGAAACCCTCAATTCTTTTAGAAGGTACCTGGACAGGCACATGAAGTGCTGTAACCTTCAAGGCTATGGACCAGGTGCTGGAAGGTGGGATTAGATTGGGCGGTAGTTTTTTCAGCCGGTACTGACACGATGGGCTGAATGGCTTCCTTCTGTGCCGTAATTTTTTTATGGTTCTAATACATGCCAATCAACCCCCCCACCTGCTATGTTACTATGGTTCTTCATAAAATAAGGGCTGAATCCTAACTCCCAAAAATGGATGGGCTAGGGTAGGGTCAGAGGTTAAAATTCAAAAATTCTGTAACAGCATCTCAAGCCGCCCACTACCAATTTTACTGAAGATGAGGCGAGGTGCAGGTGACCAAACAGCCTGTGGGAAGCAGGTTGGTAATTTAAATATTATAATGAAGCTGCCTGCCTTCATGTTAACTATTTTAACTCATGTCAGCCGAGTTTCCCAGACCTTGGGAAATCTGCCCGCAGAAAGGAGGTGAGAAGGCTCACCACCACCTTCTCAAGGACAATTAGGGATGGGCAATAAATGGTGTCCTAGCCAGCGACGCCCACATCCCATGAATGAATAAAAAAAAAGGAGTGAATCCACAATGTAAGTATTTTTGCTGCGCTGCTTGTGAGCCAGGAGGAGCAGGAGTGTTTTCTACAGTTCCAACAAGCTACCCAGTAAATCCCCACTCCCCATGATCTATCTACTCACCCCACCATAGGACACCTCCCCGCGCACCCCCCCCCCCCCCCCAACCCCAACCACCATTGGGATCCTAGATCATCACTGGATCTCCTTGACGACCCACTGGACCCCTCGACCAACATCGGGCCCACCCCCCACCCTCCAAACACCATAGGACCAATGGCCACCATCTGCTCCCCTTCCTGACAACCATTTACTCTCCAACAACCACTGGAGCATCCCTGCCCCCCGCCACCACCGCTTTTCCCAACTTCACAACAGCTCCCCTGCATGGAACTCTCCTCTGGGCTAAAATCTAGGCCTAAATCTCCACACGTTGCAATAACCTTTATAATGGGAATGCCTGATGGAATTCCCATGATGAAAACTGCTGTTAATGACGTAGCTGTTGTCAGCAATGGTGCTGTGGGAAAAGATATCTGCAAATGTAATCATGCAATGGAAAAAATAGAGCTGTAAATAGCAGCTGCAAGTAATACAGCAAAGATAATAGAGAAACAGCTTTGCGAAAAGCAGGAAAGGAGAATGTTCAATGTTATGCTAAACTATTCCTTTAAAAATCAGATGGTCAGATCAGGAAACCTCAGCAGTATCCATTTTACATCAGGGAAAAGCACTGTCAGAGTGAATAGGTAAGAAAACGATAGCTGATTTCAGCATTGGGCCAATTCAAATACATTTGATTGAAATTGAGAGGTGTAATGCAGCTGATGCGAGGCCTCTATGAATTAGGATATTTTGCACTTGCTGAATTCAGGACTTCAGGCCTATCTGCATGGTCTCAGAACACAATATATGCATTTGTGATTGGGGAATTGGCTCAAAAGGCTCATCTGCTTTTTTCCTTGAATAAATTTATACACATGACCCCTGGTGTTTCCCAAACTATCGAACTGAAATAATGGCATCGATATTAACGGGGGGAGAGGGGAGGCAGATCAAGCAACCAGGCAAGAGCGGGGACGCAGAGGCGTTGCAGAACTTAATGGCAGGACCTCATTATTATTTTTCTCCTCTGGGAACTGAAGTCAATGGAAGTAAAAATTTGTGAGATGTAAAACGAAATGCTGCCTCACTGTCACCCGGTTTACACTATAGCACAAAGTGAAGCTCTACCCCGATGTGTTATCGGACACTCTGAGAGACAGTGAAGTTTCCATGGGACCTTTCAAACGCTGGAGGCTGCACTGGCTCCTTGTAGGGTTGTTGAGAGAGTGGGAGGCTCTGTGTTTCTGGCTCGCAGAGAGACTTGGCATATATTCCAGCCAGCTGAAGGGCAGATGTAGGGCCCACCTGGAGTCCTTGGTGGGATCATGGCCTAGAATCCAGTTACTGAAGGTCAAAATTAAAGAAAAATTATTTAACCGTGACCCTCTCTCCACCTTACTAAAAGGGCTGCTAGTGGTACTGCACAATTATTTGGAAGGAAGGTTGCAATTTCAAAAAAAGGGGGAAGCCACTTCGGACAGAGATGAAGAGAAATTTCTTTACTCAGAGGGCTGTGACTCTTTGGAATCCTCTACCCTAGAGAGCTGTGGAGGCTCAGTCATTCAGGATGTTTAAAGTAGAGATTGACACATTTCTAAATACCAATGACATAAAGGGATGTGGGGATAGTGTGGGAAAAAGGATTGAAGTAGAGGATCAGCCATGATTGTATAGAATGGCAGAGCACGCTTGATGGGCTGAATGGCCTGCTCCTGCTCCTATGTTCCTATGAGGGAGACCTGAAAGTTCCACTGGACTTTCCAGCCTGTGGGCTTGGGATGCAAGTGCCTGGCGGGCCCATTCAAATGATCTGACCTCCCACTGACCTTGAATAAATTTATACACATGACCCCTGGTGTTTCCCAAACTATCGAACTGAAATAATGGCATCGATATTAACGGGGGGAGAGGGGAGGCAGATCAAGCAACCAGGCAAGAGCGGGGACGCAGAGGCGTTGCAGAACTTAATGGCAGGACCTCATTATTATTTTTCTCCTCTGGGAACTGAAGTCAATGGAAGTAAAAATTTGTGAGATGTAAAACGAAATGTCAGCAGGGGGCAAAACTGGAGGTCACCAGATGCATAACTGGGGGGATCATTGGACTATATACCTTCAGGGGAACATTGACCTAAGAGTGAATCATATGGAAATAGACAAAATTGACAGTAGATAAAATTGTTTCCTTGGGTAGTCAAATTGCATTAAATATCTGGGGGAACAAAGAAAGCAAACAAGGGATAGTAATTGCAAGAGAGACATTTAACGATGTGATGGAGTGTCTATGGAATTATAAAATGAGCCTGGGGATAAGAAGTAGGATGCTTAAGTGTTAAGTGTGACCAGCAACATTGTCCAGTTTTAAAAACTGAGAGCTGAACACTGAAATAAGTCAAAGACAAAGGGTGCTACAGATGTCTGTTGAAACTTAACTGGACAAGAAAAATGATTAATGAGGGTTTTCTTGAGCCAGCAGGAAAGGAGAAAAACAATAAGGTTGATAATGATTGAAAAGAAATGACATACTGTGAGCACATTACTTAGAATTTGAAATTGTTACTGTCTGGAAAAGTTGATAATAGATCAAGAAGCAGGGAAGAAAAACTAAGGCTAGATGACTTGATGGAATGAGCAGATGTAATATCAGGGGCTGATAAAATCCGCCAGTGCCAAGGCTGGAAAGTATGAAATGTACTGAACGCCAATTTCCAGAGCACAGAAGGCACATTGGGACAGAAGAGGTAAACTGAGATTATCAATTCAAAGTACATCAAGAAATTTACTCTTTTGGTCTATATCTTTCATTATTGTCGTCAAGTTATAATGTACAACTTAATACTGGTATTAGACTGTTTTACTGTATTCTTACTTCTGCTACAACTGTGAACTTTAGCTCTGTACGGTTGTATCTTCTGCTTCTATTGCCAAGTTTTTTAGATTAGATTAGATTAGTGATACAGCACTGAAACAGGCCCTTCGGCCCACCGAGTCTGTGCCGAACATCAACCACCCATTTATACTAATCCTACACTAATCCCATATTCCCAACAAACATCCCCACCTGTCCCTATATTTCCCTACCACCTACCTATACTGGTGACAATTTATAATGGCCAATTTACCTGTCAATCTGCAAGTCTTTTGGCTTGTGGGAGGAAACCGGAGCACCCGGAGAAAACCCACGCAGACACAGGGAGAACTTGCAAACTCCACACAGGCAGTACCCGGAAGCGAACCCGGGTCCCTGGAGCTGTGAGGCT
The DNA here is from genome assembly GCF_036365525.1 of Heterodontus francisci. Classification (NCBI taxonomy): domain Eukaryota; kingdom Metazoa; phylum Chordata; class Chondrichthyes; order Heterodontiformes; family Heterodontidae; genus Heterodontus; species Heterodontus francisci. The sequence continues at coordinate 48,612,857 of NC_090374.1, forward strand.
GCGGTGCTAACCCACTGCGCCACTGTGCCGCCACAGAAGTCCCTCTCATCTGTTACCCTGCTGAGGTTTCTCATGCGGATTCCAATCTTCTGCTACCACTGCTGAATCTGATGAACCTAAAACATTTCTGAAATGTCGTGATACTAACTTACAGGTGCCTGCATCATGTGGGCTACTGAAGTGTAACAATATGTAAATGTTAGTCCTACTTCAATTTTATACATATATTACCGAGGCCCTGATTTTAATTCTGGGCAGCTGGGGGTGAGTTTGAAGCTCAATTACCACCAAGAGAAAACAGCTCCAGGACATTTTAATTCTGAGCCTTATTAGATTCTCTGATACAACGGAGAACTCATGCACTTCCATAAAACAATTTCAGGTGGATCAGTCAGAGCCTTAAAGCTCAGAAAGCAAGGTTGCACTGCTTTTTTGCCTGATTTTGCTGTGGACTGATGCAAGAATAAAGAGCTTCAAGATGAGTAGGGAAGGCCCCAGGATCTCCAAAGGCTCCCTGGAGTCCTGCTGGAAGCCAGAGGCAAAGCCAGTGGTAGGAGTATCTCAAAACATCAAGCCTCCCAGATATGGAGAGACATTGCAGAGATTGTCAGCTCTTGAAATTTCACCTTCGGGCTGAGATCCAGTGCAGGAAATGGTTCATTGACCTTTCAACAACCCACAGCAACAATCCTTTTCTCTTCTCCCAGTACTTTCAATAATTCCCTCCCTTACATCACATCCTTTGCCACCTAGTACAAAGTCACACTACACCACTTCTCACTCTCATTATAAAGAAACACTCACCTCTTCCTTACTCCCATCACAGCAGCTTGTAACAGCATTCACTTCTCACTTGCTAACCCTTACAAAATCACCAACTCCTCTTCGAGCTCCTTCCTCATTTCATGCTCCAATACATGGACTTCCCATTCAACATCACCTCATCCTGCTTGCATCTTGCTCTTTCTCCCTCTCAGCATTTGCACAGCAAGCCGAAGCCCCATACATCTGCATTCTCCTTTTCAGGAGACATTCACTACCTCCTGCTCTCATTCTCTGCTGCCCACAACAGCCCATACCACAATAGAGGAGGAAGAGCAGCAGAAAACCAGCCAATGTGATGAACTGATCTGGAGCAGCAAGTTGTCCCTCTGGCTCTGTGAGAATAGGATATTTCAAGGTTGGGGCTTCTCTGAACAGAGTTTCTGACTGTTACTTGCACCTCTTCATGAACTTAAAAAAAGCACACAATCAGGTAGCTTGACTGCACTTGCCATCCAATATTGTTCAGCCTCTCAGTGCCATGTAAACTGGTCCCTTTTCTCTTTCCCCTAGTCTTTCTCAGCAGCTGGAACCTGCAGAAGAAAACATCTCCGAGAAGAAGAATCCACGTGAGGAGCTGCCATCATATACTGCAGCACTGCCAAGCAGCAGCACAGAGGGTTTGACACTGAATTAAAGAGGTTTGCACGTGGTGAGCAGCAGCAGGGGCTGGTGGCACAGACAGCACAAGAGATGCTCCACTGAGGAAGATAGAGGACGACTTCAGGGGCCAAAGCTATAAGACGCAAATTGCTTGCTTTACATCAACTATTAGGAGGCTAGTCGGGCCAGACTGCCTTGCAATAGTCAAGATATTGCATTCTGCAGCCTAAGCCTCTAAGGCAAAAGCTCTTAGAAACTGCCATCCATAAACAGCTCAGGGCTACCTAGATGAGCAACAGGAGCCTTCTAATGCTCTGCTTAAGCCACTGGTGAAGCACCTGGTAGGAGGAGCAAATTAGTAAATCTTCTATTAAGGAAAGCACAATGGGATGATCATTTGTTACAGAGGTTGGCCTTTTGCTTATTGAAGTATCAAGGCTGTGGTGACAGGGTTAACAAGGAATGTTAATGCTCAGGGGCTTTTTGTGACCATTCAGGTAAGGAGATTGAGGAGATCACCAAAAACACTGCTCCCTGGTCTCCCTAGCTTTTCTTTCCTTCTGAACCGCTGCTGTGTGTGTGGTGAAGGTGCTCTTCATGGGATGTAGGCATCACTGGCTAAGCCAGCATTTATTGCCCATCCCGAATTGCCCTTGAGAAGGTGGAGGTGAGCGCCACTTGCTGGTGTTGGTGTTCCCATGCATCTGCTGCCCTTGTCCTTTTAGTTGGTAGAGGTTGCAGGTTCGGAAGGTGATGTCTAAGGAACCTTAGTGCGTTGCTGCAGTGCATCTTGTAGATGGTACACACTGCTGCCACTGTACATCGGTGGTGGGAGTGAATGTTTGCGGGTGAGGTGCCGATCAAGCAGGCTGCTTTGTCCTGGATGGTGTCGAGCTTGAGTGTTGCTGGAGCTACATCCATCCAGGCAAGTGGAGAGTATTCCATCACACCCCTGACTTGTGCCTTGTAGATGGTGGACAGGCTTTGGGGAGTCAGGAGGTGAGTTACTCGCCACAGGATTCTGAGCCTCTGACCTGCGCATGTACCCACAGTATTTATATAGCTACTCTATTTCAGTTTCTGGTCAATGGCAAGCCCCAGGATGTTGATAGTGGGGGATTCAGCGATCGTAATGCCATTGAACGTCAAGGGGAGATGGTTAGATTCGCTCTTGTTGGAGATGGTCATTACCTGGCACTTGTGTGGCGCGAATGTAACTTGCCACTTATCAGTCCAAGCCTGGATATTGTCCATGTCTTGCTGCGTTTCCACACGGACTGCTTCAGTATCTGAGGAGTTGCGAATGGTGCTGAACATTGCGCAATCATCAGCGAACATCTCCACTTCTGACCTTATGACTGAAGGAAGGTCATTGATGAAAGTCTTTGAAAATATTTAAGGCAAAGGTAGATAGATTCTTGATAAGCAAGGGGGTGGAAGGTTATTAGGAGTAGATAGAAATGTGGAGTAATCAGTTCAGCCATGAACTTATTGAATGTTGGAGCGGGCTCGAAGGGCCCAGCGGCCTACTCCTGTTCCAATTTCATATGAAGCAGCTGAAGATGGTTGGGCCTAGGACACTACCTGAAGAGCTGCAATGTGTTCTGCTGCTCTGCCTTCTTGTCGTTCTCTCTCGCCTTTATCCAATTCCTCCTTGTTTTTTTATAATTAATTCTCAGGATATGGGTGTTGCTATCAAGGCCAGCATTTATTGCCCATTCCTGGATGCCTTCTGAACTGCTGCAATGTGTGTGGTGAAGGTGCGTCCATACTGCTGTTAGGTAGGGAGTTCCAAGATTTTAATTCAGTGACAATTATGCTTCTTCTTGTTGCTGTGCCTCCTCCAACTACATTCTTCTTTACATTGCCAGGTTGTGCACAATGCGCTTCATTTGGCCCATATTGCAAGGCTCCGCTCCCCTCCACCCCCCCCAGAGAAATAAAGTCACTTGAATCTTTGCTTCAAAATGCTCATGGCATTCTCATTGATGTTCATGGTAATCCCATGGCTCTCATTGTACCTGTGTTATTCAGGCATGGTAGAGTTCAGAGGGATGTCACCGCTGTGGAGAGAGTATCCCTTGTCCCTTAGCAACCATCCTCTGACATTCCTGCATTGCTGGAAAAGTTGGGTATGGACGAGCATCACAGAATGAAGGTGTCTTGGCAGCTGCCAGTAAAACTAGCATCATTCTTCAGCAGTGACCACACACCAGTTGAATGTTGATGGAGTGGAAGCTCTTCCTGTGCACAGAAGATGCTGACTAGTTCTCTGGTGTCCTGATAGCTACACGAGTGCACTCTATTATGTCCTGTACACAAGGGAAGCTGACCACTGCTGAAAATTCCAGAGCTTTCTCATTCTGGCTATTAACATCCACTGCAAGTTAGTGTGCTGCAGTGTAAGAGTAAATAAGTTTTAATGCAATTATATAGGGTGAGATCATCCCTGGAGTACTGTATACAGTTTCCTTACCTAAGGAAGTATACAATTTCTTCAGAGGGAGTGCAACAAAGGTTCACTAGACTGGTTCCTGGGATGAGGGGATTGTCCTATGAGGAGAGATGCAGTAGGCCTGTATTCCCCAGAGTTTAGACGAATGAAAGGTGATCTCATTGAAACATATAAAATTCTTAAGGAACTTGACAGGGTAAATGCTGGGAGGATGTTTCCCCTGGCTAGGGAGTCTAGAACTAGGGGTCACAGTCTCAGAATAAGGGGTTGGACAGTTAGAATTGAGATGAGGAGAGACTTCTTCACTCAAAGGTTGCAAACCTTTGAAATTCTCGACTCCAAAGGGCTGCTCAGCCATTGAGTATATTCAAGTCAGAGAGTGAGAGATTTTTTGGATACTAAGGGAATCAAAGGATTATGGAGATAGTGCAGGAAGGAGTAGTTGAGGTAGATCAGTCATAATCTTATTGAATAGTGGAGCAGGCTCGAAGGACTGAATGCCTCCTATTTCTTATGGTAATAAGTATCCAAGAGAGTAACTCTTGGCCAATAGCCCCTAGCCCCTGTGGGCCTGCTAATGTCCTCGCTTGCTGTCTTCTACGGCCTAGCTCCTGCTTATCCTAGTTCTTCAGGCTACTGGTGTTGCTGCTCCCCGTCCTCCAACTGTTCATTCAGTTAAGGAAGTGAAGCTAAAACAGCACCCGTGATCAGCAGTAAGTGAATAATGAGGTTAGGTGGGGGAGACAAAAATTGACAAGAAGCAAATTGGAAGCTCTGAACCGGCTTGGGGTTACAGTAGTCACAATTACACACAGATCCATTACCTTTGCAGGTGAGTGGTCCTTTAAATTCAGCTTTCAGTTATGTCGATCTGTTGGTGAAGCCAATCCCAATGGCTTTTACACTGTGGATTTGCCGTTGGATGGGACTTCTAACCCACTAAGTAAAAAATTCTGTCAGGATACAAATGAGACCATTGCTCCCCAATTTGAAGTTATTCACGAGGAACTGGCTCTTTGTGGCAGGTGTGTTTGTGCCTGAGTCAGCTCCACAGTAAAAATGGAAGTTTCAGGTGAGATCACAGCAGTAAGTCAGTTTTCACGATTTTAACCACTTCCCTGTCTGTTCCTGCCTGCTGGGTTGGTTTAAAATCAGGGCTTGATTTTCTGATGACTGAAATAGGACTTTTCATCATTTCTCTTTTTCAAACATTACTTGGACAATGCAGTAGACATCCGCCACAATTCTGAGACAGATGCAAACTCTGCTGAGACCCAGATATGCTGGGTCCCAGATGTGCAATGGATTCTTCTGTTTGCGGTCAGGACTACCTGTGTTGGGAGATACACCATGCACAGTATCAAAAGGACCCAACATTTAGCAGCTAGTACATTGAGTGAGAAAAGGCTCACTGGGCTCTTGATGGGTGGAAATGGCTGCCAGTGAGTGAGAAGGATGGTCGGGGCGAGATCCATGCTGAGATCTTGGCCTGCAGGGATTTGTCTTTGGGTGGAGGTGGGGGAACCCAGAAACCCACCCTCAAAATGAGAAAGTCGCCCTGGAGCTTCTGGCTTGTGCAGCAAGGTGAGTGCCTGACATGTGTTTCCAGTGGCACAAGCATCAGCTGGCTCCATGCAGAATAGGTGCCCTCTCCAGACCCTACATGCTCTGGCAGGGGGAGCACTGGAAGCTTTGACGGTCGTGATCGCAGCACAAGTTTCGGGGTTATGGCTCAGGCAATGGGGCTACTGTTTTACGCAGCACATTTTAAATTATGATCAAAACGCTGTATCCTATTGGCACCTTTACCTTTTGATGAATTTGATTTCAACTAGAAAATTCTGTTTCAATGTTATGGAGTCCAAGGTCCACACATTACTTCTAAAACACTGCCTGTCAGCTCAGAGATGGGGATAGAATATAGGATAATATTTGTATGGTTATGTGAAAGGTCTACAGACTTTCATCTTTCCCAGATTGTGTAACTATGGCGTTATCTTGTGAAATTCAACATGCTACCATCAGTGATGTCCTCACTGGCAGCTGTGCCCAAAGCATAGAGGCTATTGTCTTATCTTATGCACAGTAAGTTGTCACATACCAAACAAGTAGTTTCTACAGTGACAGAGTACTATCAGTTTATCTTGGATAAGGACTGCTGAATCAATATTGCAGACATGCTGTCACTGCTGCCTTTCTGGCCAAGTTTAGTCTGTAGAATACACATGGCAGAACTTTGTTCACTGTTTCATCAAAGCACTCAATTTATTGAATGCCACAAAAAAATCAATGTGTTGCATACAATTTGTGTTTTTGAACATAAATGTGTTTTACTTGTGCCTTTAGTTTATACAATACTTTAGTGATATCTACTCTTCTGGAAAATATCCTGAATAAGGAACACTTCTGAGTTTTTGACTTAAAATGTCCAGTCGCTACATGAACATCCACCAGTTGCCAGGGCAATGGATCTGTCACATTGCTGATTGTTTCAGACCCCTTTCTTCAATAGAAACAATTACATGAAGAGACAGAAGAGCCTAAGCCTAAACCAAACTGCAACTGTGTTCAATTCATTTATTGCAACTGGATTTGAGATCTAACTTTGTTTTTTTCCCCCAAGTTAGTCAAACTGGAATAGGCTCTGCTTTCAAAGTCTGTCTGTTCTACACTTCAAGCAAGCAATAAATCTTCCATTCTAGTGAGGGAATTTGCAATGTTTTCTGAGGATACTTTTGATTTATACTATTCCACCATTTGATTGCAGATCAGCCTAAAACAGTGACTGTGTTTCACCCACTATGGCACAGTTTTTCTCAGGGATGCAGTCAAGATGAGGAATTTTATAACAAGACCATTATGTCAGTCACTTCTTGCAGTGGAATTCTGCTTAAAGCAACCTTTCAGAGAGCTACAAACATTTCAAACTGACTGCCCTCAAATGGTAATAAAGTGCACAGCCCACAAAATTGGTAGCATATTTCTAGGAGCACCCAATGTTATCTATCTCTAGATAGGTTTGAACTTTATATTAAAAGCTACATGTCCTGGTTAAATTTAAGTACTTTTACAGTTCCGATTTAATAAACTTTAAATCTAATGTAGGCAAATCTCAGAGAGGTGTAAAAATAATAGGGTAATAATAGTAGGGGATTTCAATTTCCCCAATATCAACTGGGATAGTCTTAGTGCAAAAGGCTTAAAGGGGGCGGAATTCTTAAAGTGCATCCAGGAGAGCTTTTTGAGATAGTATGTAGGAAGTCCTACAAGAGAAGGGCTAGTACTGGACCTAATCTTAGGGAATGAAGCCAGACAAGTGGTAGAAGTGTCAGTGGGGGAGCATTTCGGGGATAGTGACCATAACTCTTAAGATTTAAGGTAGTTATGGAAAAGGACAAAGATGGACCAGAAATAAAGGTACTGAATTGGGGGAAGGCCGAATACAGTATGATAAAAACAGGATCTGGCCAAAGTGGACTGGGAGCTGCTACTTGTAGGAAAGTCTACATCAGACCAGTGGGAGTCATTCAAAGAGGAAACAATGAGAGTCCAGGGCCAACATGTTCCCGTAAAGGTGAAGGGTAGGACCAACGAGTCCAGGGAACCCTGGATGTCAAAGGATATAGAGGATTGGATAAGGAAAAAAAAGGAGGCTTATGGCACATTCAGAGGGCTGAAAACAGCGGAGGCCCTTGAGGAGTATAGAAAGTGTAGGGGGGTACTTAAAAAAGTAATTAGGAGAGCGAAGAGGGCGCAGAATAAATACTGGCGAGCAAGATAAAGAAAAATTCTAAGGCGTTTTATAAGTATATTAAGGGCAAGAGGATAACCAAGGAAAGAGTAGGGTCCATTAGGGACCAAAGTGACAATCAGCGTGTGGAGCCGGGGGACGTAGGTGAGGTTTTAAATGATTACTTTTCATCTGTGTTCACTATGGAGAAGGAGAATGTAGGTGTAGAGATCAGGGAGGGAAATTGTGCTATCCTTGAACAAATTAGCATTGAAAGAGAGGAGATATTAGTGGTTTTAGCAGGCTAAAAAAGTGGATAAATCCCCAGGCCCAGATGAGATATAGCCCAGGCTGCTATGTGAGGCAAGGGAAGAGATAGCAGGGACTCTGACACAAATTTTCAAATCCTCTCTGGCCACAGGAGAGGTGCCAGAGGACTGGAGGACAGCAAATGTGGTACCATTATTCAAGAAGGGTAGTAGGGATAAACCAGGTAATTACTGACCAGTGTGTCTAACATCAGTGGTAGGGAAACTATTGGAAAAATTTCTGAGGGACAGGATTAATTTCCACTTGGAGAGCCAGGGATTAATCAAGGATAGTCAGCATGGCTTTGTCAGGGGGAGATCGTGTCTAACAACTTTGATTGAATTTTTCGAGGAGGTGACTAGATGTGTAGATGAGGGTAAAGCAGTTGATGTAGTCTACATGGACTTCAGTAAGGTTTTTGATAAGGTCCTGCATGGAAGATTGGTCAAGAAGGTAAGAGCCCATGGGATCCAGAGCAATTTGGCAAATTGGATCCAAAATTGGCTTAGTGGCAGGAGACAGAGGGTGATGGTCGAGGGTTGTTTTTGTGATTGGAAGCCTGTGACCAGTGGTGTACCACAGGAATTGGTGCTGGGACCCTTGCTCTTTGTAGTGTACATTAAAAATTTAGACGTGAATATAGGAGGTATGATCAGTAAGTTCGCAGATGACATGAAAATTGCTGGTGTCGTAAATAGTGAGAAGAGCCTTAGATTACAGGATGATATAGATGGGCTGGTAAGAAGGGCAGAGCAGTGGCAAATGGAATTTAATCCTGAGAAGTGTGAGGTGATGCATTTTGGGAGGACTAACAAGGCAAGGGAATATACAACAGATGGTAGGACCCTAGGAAGTTCAGAGGGACCTTGGTGTACTTGTCCATAAATCACTGAAGGCAGCAACTGGTGGTTAGGAAGGCATGTGGGATACTTGCCTTTATTAGCCGAGGCATAGAATATAAGAACAGGAAGGTTATGATGGAGCTGTATAAAACGCTAGTTAGGGCACAGCTGGAGTACCGTGTACAGTTTTGGTCGCCACACTATAGGAAGGATGTGATTGCACTGGAGAGAGTACGCAGGAGATTCACCAGGATGTTGCCTGGGCTGGAGCATTTCAGCTATGAAGGGAGACTGGATAGGCAAGGATTGTTTTCCTTAGAACAGAGAAGGCTGAGGGGGGACCTGATTGAGGTACAAAATTATGGGGGGCATAGTTAGGGTAGATAGGAAGAAACTTTTTTCCTCAGCGGGAGGTGTCAATAACCAGGGGACATAGATTTAAGGTAAGGGCAGGCGATTTGAGGAAAAAAATTTTCACTCAGAGGGTGGTTGGAATCTGGAACACACTGCCTGAAGAGGTGGTAGAGGCAGGAACCCTCACAACATTTAAGAAGTATTTAGATGAACACTTGAAACGACATAGCATACAAGGCTACGGGCCAAGTGCTGGACAATGGGATTAGATGGCTGGCACAGACACGATGGGCCGAAGGGCCTGTTTCTGTGCTGTATAACACTATGACTCTATGACTCTAACAAAAGGATGATCAAAGTCAGATTTGAATTTTTAGTCAGTCAACCAAACGGCCACTTACTCAAAAGTTAGCTTCATGGTTATACTCCCACATTTAACTCCATATCACTACAACATAAATGTTCTCTAACTCCTCAGCACCAAGTTCATAGAGAAATTGCACCCATACAACTCCTCCAACCTTCCCCCTGCAAACTAGTACACCTCCCTTAATTCAAACTTCTACTTCCAACTATTCTTCCACCCCCAGTTCAAGCTGGCACTCTACCACCCCCAGATCTACCTGGCACTCTACCACTCCCCCAATTCAAGCTGGCACTCTTCCACCCCCAGTTCAAGCTGGCACTCTTCCACCCCCAGATCAACCTGGCACTCTACCACTCCCCCAGTTCAAGCTGGCACTCTTCCACCCCCAGATCAACCTGGCACTCTACCACTCCCCCAATTCAAGCTGGCACTTTCACCCCCAGTTCTACCTGGCACTCTACCACTCCCTCAATTCAAGCTGGCACTCTTCCACCCCCAGTTCTACCTGGCACTCTACCACTCCCCCAATTCAAGCTGGCACTCTTCCACCCCCGGTTCAAGCTGGCACTCTTCCACCCCCAGTTCTACCTGGCACTCTACCACTCCCTCAATTCAAGCTGGCACTCTTCCACCCCCAGTTCTACCTGGCACTCTACCACTCCCCCAATTCAAGCTGGCACTCTTCCACTCCCAGTTATACCTGGCACTCTTCCAGTCCCCCAGTTCTAACTGGCACTCTTGCACTCCCCCAGTTCTACCTGGCACTCTTCCACTCCCCCAGTTCTACCTGGCACTCTTCCATTCCCCCAGTTCTACTTGGCACTCTTCCACACCCCCAGTTCTACCTGGCACTCTTCCACTCCCCCAGTTCTACCTGCCACTCTTCTATGTCCCAGTTTATGTTGACATTCTACTTGCCCATTCCCAATTACTTAATGATATAATTCGCCTTCTTCCCTGACCGAAAGTGCACTCCCTACTACTTCTCTCTTCTTGAAAGTACTACTTCCAGCTTCCGCCTCATTCCCTCTCTGCTTTTAACAACCCAATTCCCTCTTTCCTCTACTGTGATCCCTCTATTGCTATCTCTTATCCCTGCCTTCTCCTACCTTAGTCCAGCAACTAATGACTGGGTGCTTCCCCAATCTGAGCTTACTCGTATTTCTCGTGTTAACAGCAGGATAGTTGTCTCTCCAGTCTCTCCAGCATATGCAATCCTTGCACTAAGAGCAGAGAGAACCTAATTCCAATGTAATAAGAGCTAGACTCTGGAGTAGAACTAAGTAGTGAGGGACCCAGTCTGCACAAGTTCTTTTTACCAAACTGACTAATTCAGTGACTGACAATTGGTACACATTTAAACAGCTGAGGCTTATGGAGCCGCCTTGCTTACTATATCTGCTCAGGATGAGCAAGAAACCTTCTGTAAACCATATGTAACAAAATTGTAAACACATTCTTTATAAATGTTATTATGTTTTTGCTACACAGAGTGCAAAGATGAGATCTTCCCACACATGGTAATGTCATACAGAAGGAAAGTTAGGTGGTAATTTATCAGTCTGTCAACATAACCTCAACATCCATCAATATATGTATGGGCTAGGACTTCAACAATGCATTATCTCATTTTATGCCAATATTTATGTTGCCACATGACTAAATTCATAATAGGTTCTAAGTATGGCTGCAAATTTTTGGAATTGTACTCCTCTGCTCTGGACATGCTTTTCTATTTGTTCTTTTGGAATTAACCAACAGATGTTGGGGGTTTCCAAATGTACAAATATTTAGGTCCAAAACTAGAGAGATTAAGCTGCTAGTGAATCATGGTGCCAAAAATACTAGAATTATGGACTTGAGTCAGAGCCATAGGATATTTGTCAACTTAATGATTGTGGCAAGAAAGACATTCTAAATACTGTATAAATTTGAATGTGATGCTGTAATGTTCAAACTTTCTGTTGGACTGGTCAGATGGTAGGGCTCATTGACAAAATAGGGGCCTAGCAAATTAGACACAAAATGGGTACCCAGATGTGTGCTGCCCGCCATATTGATGAAGGTAGAAAGAGGGGTTACCAGGACTCATTCCTGAAACAGGCATTAGGTCCTTTATGTATGCAATTAGGGGGCCTCATGCCTGTTTCAGGCCCCCTATGCAAATTTGGGCTGCCCTGAATTTAGCCAGTGCCGGGCTGACTATGTTCAGGAAAACATGGTTTACATCCAGCCTAACCAGCAATCCTTAAAGGGACCCCTGCACGTGACCACCAAAAAGCTAAATTTAAAATTTAAAAAACCTAATTGAAAGCGGAGCTGGCTGAGGCAGAAGACCTGTACCATCCCTCAGTTGCTTCTCCTTTTCTCCCAATCGGTCCCCTCCCAGTGGCCCCTTCCCTCCCGATTGCTTCTGGGCCTCTGAGAGGTGTATCCTCTTCACCAATAACCGAATATTAATTATGGTGAGGACCTTGATATTGACCACAGCCATGTTATTAATCAAATGGATACAATGCACACCATTCTAACATAAGAACATAATAAATAGGAGCAGGAGTAGACCATATAGTCCCTTAGGCCTGCTCCGCCATTCAATCCAATCATGGTTGATCTTCTGCCTCACTTTCCCACCTGCTCCGCATATCCCTTGATTTCTTGAGAGCCCAAAAATCTATCTATCCCAGCCTTAAATGTACTCAATGATGAAGCATTCACAACCCTCTGGGGTAGAGAATTCCAAAGATTCACAACCATTTGAGTGAAGAAGTTTCTCCTCATCTTTTGCAGTATGTGTGTAAACCATACAGTTCTTTGTACATACTGCGAAAATTAAACTTTAGCACCAAATATTTCATATTTCAGTCAGATTATAAATATTTCCACTTCATTATACAGTCATAGCGACATGCTTCCTTCAGGATATATTTTAGCAGTTAATACTTTGCAGCACATAGTCCATTCACAAATACTATAATTTGTTTTATGCTGCAAAAATAGCTTGGCAATGTTTTGTGATCATAGAAATTTATATTATAATTGTCTGAATTTTGCAGTCAGTGGAGAATAAATGGCGCTAGCTGTTCAGTACAATTACACTTGCCCATAGAAACTTACTCTTTACATGGAACTTCTTATAATTAGAGAGTCAGAGCAGCATGGAACCCTCTACAGGGCATCTGGGGCCTATGTGAACAGGATAAGCAACTGTGTCTCTCCCTAACCAATGAGATTGAAGAATCCTTACTGGGACATGCAGTGTCTAACCTAGGCAGTATGAGTTAGAATATTTAATTCAATGCCAAATCATGTACAAACAGCAGGAAAGAAAGATGGGATTAAAAAAGAGAGATAAAAGAGACAGGCAGAAAAAGTTTATTTTTTAAACCTCCAACAATAATTTTAATCTGAAGGAATGAGATTCCACATTTATAAAAGTCGATTTTTAGTGCCAGAGGTATTGTTTGGTAGTAATTATGACTTGTCATACTGTTAAAAGTGTACATACATTGGAATGGCGAGTTCAGCAAGATGTCAATGACCAGGGGGCAGAGATTTAAAGTGATTGGTAGAAAAATTAGAGGGGAGCTGAGGAAAAGCTTTTTCATCCAGAGGGTGGTGGGAGTCTGGAACTGACTGCCTGAAAGGGTAGTTGAGACAGAAACCCTCAACTCATTCAAAAGGAGTCTGGATATGCACCTCAAGTGCCGTAATCTGCAAGGCTACGGACCAAATGCTGGAAGGTGGGATTAGAATGGGTGGATCGTTTTTCAGCTGGCACAGACACGATGGACCAAGTTGCCTCTTTCTGTGCCATAAACTTTCTATAAACTTTCAATGGGTATCTATCACTTAAATACTGCAACTTCACGCTGTCCCATGCACTTGGAGGAAACACTGAGGGTGGCAAGGGCGCAGAATGTACTCTGGGTGGGGGACTTCAATGTCCACCACCAAGAGTGGCTTGGTAGCACCACTACTGACCGAGCTGGCTGAGTCCTAAAGGATATATCTGCTAGACTGGGTCTGCGACAGGTGGTGAGGGAACCAATAGGAGGGAAAAACATACTTGACCTCATCCTCACCAATCTGCCTGCCGCAGAGGCATCTGTCCATGACAGTATTGGTAGGAGTGATCACCGCACAGTCGTTGTGGAGACAAAGTCCTGCCTTCACATTGAGGATACCCTCCGTCGTGTTATATGGCACTACGACCGTGCCAAATGGGATAGATTTTGAACAGACCAAGCAATGTAAAACTGGGAATCCGTGAGCGCCGTGGGCCATCAGCAGCAGCAGAATTGTACTCGACCACAATCTGTAACCTCATGGCCCGGCATATCCCCCACACTACCATTACCAGCAAGTCAGGGGACCAACCCTGGTTCAATGAAGAGTGCAAGGAGGCCATGCCAGGAGCAGCACCAGGCATACCTCAAAATGAGGTGTCAAACTGGTGAAGCTACAACCCAGAACTACTTGCTTGCCAAACTGCATATGCAGCATGCGATAGACAGAGCTAAGTGATCCCATAACCAACTGATCAGATCTAATCTCAGCAGCCCTGCCACATCCAGTCGTGAATGGTGATGGACAATTAAACAACTAACTGGAGGAAGTGGCTCCACAAGTATCCCCATCCTCAATGTTGGGGGAGCCCAGCACATCAGTGCAAAAGATAAGGCTGAAGCATTTGCAACAATCTTCAGCCAGAAGTGCCGAGTGGATGATCCATCTCGGCCTCCTCCTGAAGTCTCCAAAATCAAAGATGCCAGTCTTCAGCCAATTCGATTCACTCTGCGTGATATCAAGAAACGACTGAAGGCACTGGATACTGCAAAGGCTATGGGCTCTGACAATATTCTGGCAATAGTACTGAAGACCTGTGCTCCAGAACTTGTCATACCCCTAGCCAAGCTGTTCCAGTACAGCTACAACACTGGCATCTACTCGGCAATGTGGAAAATTGCCCAAGTATGTCCTGTGCACAAAAAGCAGGACACGTCCAACCCGGCCAATTACCAACCCCATCAGTCTACTCCCAATCATCAATAAAGTTATGGAAGGTGTCGTCAACTGTGCTATCAAGTGGCACTTGCTTAGCAATAACCTGCTCAATGACGCTCAGTTTGCGTTCTGCCAGGGCCACTCAGCTCCTGACTTCATTACAGCCTTGGTTCAAACATGGACAAAAGAGCTGAACTCCAGAGGTGAGGTGAGAGTGACTGCCCTTGACATCAAGGCACCATTTGACCGAGTATGGCATCAAGGAGCCCTAGCAAAACTGGAGTCAATGGGAATCGGGGGCAGAGGGGGTGGTGGACTCTCCACTGGTTGGAATCATTCCTAGCGCAAAGGAAGATGGTTGTGGTTGTTGGAGGTCAATCATCTCAACTCCAGTACGTCGCTGCAGGAGTTCCTCAGGGTAGTGTCCTAGGCCCAACCATCTTCAGCTGCTTCATTAATGACCTTCCTTCAATCACAAGGTCAGAAGTGGGGATGTTCGCTGATGTTTGCACAATGTTCAGCACCATTCGTGACTCCTCAGATACTGAAGCAGTCTGTGTAGAAATGCAGCAAGACCTGGACAATATCCAGGCTTGGACTGATAAGTGGCAAGTAACATTCACATCACACAAGTGCCAGGCAATGACCATCTCCAACAAGAGAGAATCTAATCATCTCCCCTTCATATTCAATGGCATTACGATCACTGAATCCCCCACTATCAACAACCTGGGGGCTTATCATTGACCAGAAACTGAACTGGAGTAGCGGCACAGTGGCGCAGTGGTTAGCGCCGCAGCCTCACAGCTCCAGCGACCCGGGTTCAGTTCTGGGTATTGCCTGTGTGGAGTTTGCAAGTTCTCCCTGTGTCTGCGTGGGTTTTCTCCGGGTGCTCCGGTTTCCTCCCACAAGCCAAAAGACTTGCAGGTTGGTAGGTAAATTGGCCATTATAAATTGTCACTAGTATAGGTAGGTGGTAGGGAAATATAGGGACAGGTGGGGATGTGGTAGGAA
Source organism: Heterodontus francisci (assembly GCF_036365525.1). Classification (NCBI taxonomy): domain Eukaryota; kingdom Metazoa; phylum Chordata; class Chondrichthyes; order Heterodontiformes; family Heterodontidae; genus Heterodontus; species Heterodontus francisci. The sequence continues at coordinate 48,628,360 of NC_090374.1, forward strand.
TATGGGATTAGTGTAGGATTAGTATAAATGGGTGGTTGATGGTCGGCACAGACTCGGTGGGCCGAAGGGCCTGTTTCAGTGCTGTATCTCTAAACTAAACTAAAACTAAACATATAAATACTGTGGCTACAAGCGCAGGTCAGAGGCTCGGAATCCTGCAGCGAGTATCTCCCCTCCTGACTGCCTAAAGCCTGTCCACCATCTGCAAGGCACAGGTCAGGAGTGTGATAGAATACTCTCCACTTGCCTGGATCAGTGCAGCTCCAACAACATTCAAGAAGCTCAACACCATCCAGGACAAAGCAGCCCGCTTGATTGGCACCCTATGTACAAACATTCACTCCCTCAACCACAGATGCACAGTGGCAGCCGTGTGTACCATCGACAAGATGCACTGCAGTAACCCACCAAGACAGCACCTTCCAAACCCACAACCTCTACCACCTAGAAGGACAAGGGCAGCAGATGCATGTGAACACCACCACCTGCAAGTTCCCCTCCAAGCCACACACCATCCTGTCTTGGAACCATTCCTTCATTGTCACTGGGTCAAAATCCTGGAACTCCCTTCCTTACAGCACTGTGGATGTACCTACCCCAGATGGACTACAGAGGTTCAAGAAGGCAGCTCACCACCACCTTCTCAAGGGAAATTTGGGATGGGCAATAAATGCTGGCCTTGCCAGCAGCACCCATATCGCATGAATGAATAAAAAAAAACTGCCAGGTCTCTCAGCACAATACTGGTATAGTGCAGCTTGTGGAGAGGAGCAGAGTAACTCAGAAAGCATTTAACTGAGCATGTGTGGTCGCAGTAAGTTGCTGTCTGATTTACACTTTAATAACAGTGAACGCTGAAAGCCTCAATGTTATTCCTACCACAAAATCCCCATCCATTATCTTCACAATTAACATTAAGGTCCATTAAATATGGGGTCTATTAACTGTGGAAATTACTGCGGATTGTCATTCAGCTCAACTGTGTAGCCTGACTGGTTTTCTTGAGGGTTAGTGATGTTCCAAAATAAAAACTAAAAAGCCTGAATGAAAGTTCCAGTGGCATTTGTGAGAAGTCAAATGTACCAATGTATAAATGGGTGCTGTGCAAACCCGTGAACTACTGCATAATAAAACAATATGAACCAGTCCAGTATATCAATGCAGAGTGGCAACACTTTCCTGAATGAATGATCCCAATTGCCCACTATAAAATATTAAGATTTATACCAATGGGTAAAACTTTGTTAAAGTTGCATCATGAATATCTGAAAGAGCATGCCTGCATCAGGTCATTTGAAGGAGGATGACTTATAATGCAGTAATTGTTTCCAACAACAGTCAAAGGATTTAATCTGGTTAAAGGTACAATTGACAGAAATTTTAAGGAAGTATCAAGCATGAATAACATATATAGCTGAATTTTATTTCCCCACCACTGATCTAGCATGCGGCAGTTCATATAAATACACTGGGCGGGCCGTTTCCCCCCACCCCCCCAAATCAGATTGGGGGGGGCGGCCTTAGCGACGCTGTGAATGGTGCCAGCCACCTCTGTGCAGGCCCTGATGCCATTTATAAAGGGCTGCCAGACCTGCACAGAAACTACAGAGGTGAACCCTGTACCCCCATCAATTACACTGAAAATAAATTTCTGACCCGTGGCCCCCAATACAATGAAAATAAACAGCCGCCCCATTCACCACCCCCCACAAAAAACACTTACATTGAAGACTTGACCTCTACCCACCTCCCCACCCCCCACCCCCAAACTGCACAAAGTTCACAGGTCACCCCTTCCCCCTCACCACACTAGAAATGCAGAGTTGACCACCCTCACCACTTCACTAAAAATCCTAAGTTCCCCCCCCCTTCCCCTGCTCTGTACTGCCAGCTTTCCCTGGATGGGAAAGTGAAGGAGCGTGAGTGCCGCCCATCGTACAGAAGATCCCGGACAGCCGGTAAGACCTCGGTGAATGGTATTTAAATCTATTCATTTCCTTTATTTAAATAGTTAAAGTTGGGTCCCGTCGCAGAGTGGTGGGGGAGGGGTGGGGGGGCACCATGGAGTCTTGCCACCACCGGGAAGATTGCCCCTGGCAATCCCAGCGTTGGGTTTTGTGGTGGGCCGTTGCCACTGCGATCTTCTGGTCCATCCCTGCCACGGAGCCCGACATCGGGAGTTCAACATAATTTAGTATTATTCAATTTATGCACAGAGAATATTAACTATTTTTTCATATGTTACGTGGAATAGCCACAGGACTCATACAAAATTAACAGTAACAAAGGTCTCACAACATTGACTCTGTATAAAAGGCCTGGCAATTTCATGGGAGATTTAACAATGGGCAAGATTAGAGTCCTCCCATAGATCTAGAACTAATTCCAATAACCCTAAATACTAATACTACTTCCATTTATATTGCATCATATTACATGAAAACATCTCAACAGGTTTCATACAGTTAATTACATTGAAGAGCAGTGACTGTTGGTATGTATGGAAACTACATAAAAGCTATAATGGCTAATTTTACATTTAAACTTCTGCATACCAGATACAGAGTTCCAGTGAGGAGAAGTGTGTACATTGTCACCATTGGTATTTCATGTGGTCTTTCTGGATTGATACAGGATGCTAATGTGCAGCTGCAGAAGTTCTTGATCCGGAATTTTACAGTGGCCGGGAGGCCCTGCCCAACGGCCGTAAAAGTCAGGGGCGAGCCCAGCTCCGCCGGGCCTGGGGAGCCAGGCTGGGATTTTACGCTCCCGAGGCCCTTAATTGGACTTGGGCGGGACTTCCACCTCCTTGAAGCAAGCCCCGCCTCCAAGAACTGCCGACCAATCAACGGGCCAGGAGCTGTTAGTCCCAGCAGCGCCACCATGAGCAGTGGCCACTGCTGGGACTGCACCCAGTATCAGCAGCAAGAGTGATGCTGGCCCCAGAAGAAAGATACGTTTTGGGGCCTTGTCAAGGGCAATTGGACGGGCCGCGGTGAGGCAAGGGGTCGGCTGGGAAAGGAGGGGGTCTTTATTTTAGTGGAGGTTTTACCTGGCGATGTTCTGGGGGCCCAAGGCGCCCGCCAGCCGCTGGTAAAATACCCACGGCAGCAGGAGAAGGCCCTTAAGTGGCAGTTAATTGGTCACTTAAGGGCCTTGATTGGTGTGGGGCGGGTGGGTCATTTCTCGCTGTCGCCGCCCCGTGTAAAATTGCAGCAGGGTTGGGAAGGCATCGGGAACGGTCCTCCCAACCTCCCACTCAATTTTACAGTACTGCAGTACTGAGGGAGTGTTGCACTGTCAGAGGCACTGAGGGGGGAAATTTTAACTGGAAAAAATGTGCCAGTTTGGATTGGGTGGAGCTGAATTAAAATCAGAAAAATCTGCTTCCCGACCCCAACCTGCCTATTTCTGGCTTTAACGGAGGCTGGAAGATGGGTGGGCGACCAACCTGATCCAAATAGGCAGTTTGCAACTTTAACTATAATAATGAGGCTGCGAGCCTCATTGTCATTCTACTTTTGAACTTTATTTGCCGTTGACTGGGTTTCCCTCATGTTGGGAAACTGGGCAACTTCATCGAGTGGGAATTGGTGGATTCAGGAGGTAAGTGCCTTCACACCAACTCCTGGATTCAGGTGCCTCCATGATCAGGCCCACCGCAAACCAGCTTTGCCTCAGGCCTGTGACCTGCTCCCCAATGAAACATGTCCCAAATGCTCCCTGACTTGAGTCCTCCGATCATCCCATTCCCCCCACCATGAGGCCTTTCCCACCTTTAGGACCCAACCTGCTCTCCGGGATTGGCAATTCCAACCGTTCGACCTCCTCGATTACCCCCCAACTGGATTGAACCCATTGCCTCCCTATGCCCTCCTCCCCCTGATCGAACATCATTCCTGGTGCAAACTTACTCGTTGCTGCTTTTTCTTTCTTTCTTGGGATGTGGCTGTCGTTGGCAGGCCAGCATTTGTTGCCCATCCGTAATTGCCCTTGACCTGAGTAGCTTGCTAGGCCATTTCAGAGGGCAGTTAAGAGTCAACCACATTGCTGTGGGTCTGGAGTCATATGTAGGCCAGACCAGGTAAGGACGGCATTTGTGAACCAGATGGGTTTTTACGACAATCAATGATAGTTTCATGGCACTATTACTGAGGCTAGTTTTCAATTCCAGATTTTAATCAATTGAATTTAAATTCCACCAGCTGCCGAGGTCGGATCTGAACCCCTATCCGCAGGCATTAGCTCAGTCCTCTGGATTACTAGTCCAGTGACATTACCACAATGCCACCATCTCCCCATAGTGGTCAAGGACCTGCTCACTGTCTGACTAAAGGCCCAGCTGTCAATCAAGCTGGGCCTTTGGGTGGGGAACTGATCGCTGATGCCACTAACACAATTCCAAAGCATAGGGGAAAATCGCGCACTCTGGGCCGGATCTTGTGCTTGTCTGGAAAGTGGGTTTCATGGTGGGGCGGGGCCAGAGAATGGGAGCAGCACTGCCCATCACAGAACCCAACACTGGGATTCCTGGTTCTGAACTTCGCGGGCAGGGATAGGCTGACGACGACCTACCGCCCAGAGGCCAAATGATGCCCTTGAGTGGCCTATTAATAGCCAATTAAGGGCCTCTTTCCACCACTGCTGGGATCTTACCAGCGGTGGGGGATGCCTGGTAAAACGGGGTGCCCTCCCTGCAGGTTTGGGGGGGGGTGCAATTTATGGCCCATGGAGGATCCTCCCTGGTAACAACTGTACCCCCCAGCACGAACCGAATGACCACCCCCTCCCCACTCCCCCTCGGCGGGGCCTTCTAACTGGCCCCGGTGACCCTGCCTCATTTACCTGTGGTCCAGGGTTCCACTGCTGGGCCTGGGTCTGAGACCTCTGCAGTACTGGCAATGGCCACCATTCCTGGTAGCGCTGCTGAGCTGCTGGCCCTGTGATCGGTTGGCAGCTCTTGGAGGCGGATCCCCATCCCTATAAAGTCCCAAAAGACTGGAGGATCGCTCCAGGGGCCAAAAAAATGCAGAGGTGCGGTTTCCCTGAATTTCTGATTGCCCTGCACCGCATGCCACAAATTTGAAGAAAAGCAGGGGAGTTCTCCCTGTTGTCCAGGCCAATATTTATCCTTTAAACAACAGCACTAAAAGAGACTATCTGGTCATTTATTTAGAATTAGAATTAGAATATTACAGCGCAGTACAGGCCCTTCGGCCCTCGATGTTGCGCCGATCATCTGACCTACACTATTCCATTTACATCCATATGTCCATTCAATGACCACTTAAATGCCCTTAAAGTTGGCGAGTCTACTACTGTTGCAGGCAGGGCGTTCCACGCCCCTACTACTCTCTGCGTAAAGAAACTACCTCTGACATCTGTCCTATATCTTTCACCCCTCAACTTAAAGCTATGTCCCCTCGTGTTTGCCATCCTCATCCGAGGAAAAAGACTCTCACTATCCACCCTATCTAACCCTCTGATTATCTTGTATGTCTCTATTAAGTCACCTCTCCTCCTCCTTCTCTCTAACGAAAACAACCCCAAGTCCCTCAGCCTTTCTTCGTAAGACCTTCCTTCCATACCAGGCAACATCCTAGTAAATCTCCTCTGCACCCTTTCCAAAGCTTCGACATCCTTCCTATAATGCGGTGACCAGAACTGCACGCAATACTCCAGGTGCGGCCTCACCAGAGTTTTGTACAGCTGCATCATGACCCTGTGGCTCCGAAACTCGATCCCCCTACTAATAAAGGCTAACACACCATATGCCTTCTTAACAGCCCTATTAACCTGGGTAGCAACTTTCAGGGATTTATGTACCTGGATACCAAGATCTCTCTGCTCATCTACACTACCAAGAATCTTCCCATTAGCCCAGTACTCTGCATTGCTGTTACTCCTTCCAAAGTGAATCACCTCACACTTCTCCGCATTAAACTCCATTTGCCATCTCTCAGCCCAGCTCTGCAGCCTATCTATGTCCCTCTGTACCCTACAACACCCTTCGACACTATCCACAACTCCACCGACCTTCGTGTCATCCGCAAATTTACTAACCCACCCTTCTACACCCTCATCCAGGTCGTTTATAAAAATGACAAACAGCAGTGGCCCCAAAACAGAACCTTGCGGTACACCACTAGTAACTAAACTCCAGGATGAACATTTGCCATCAACCACCACCCTCTGTCTTCTTTCAGCTAGCCAATTTCTGATCCAAAGCTCTAAATCACCTTCAACCCCATACTTCCGTATTTTCTGCAATAGCCTACCGTGGGGAACCTTATCAAACGCCTTACTGAAATCCATATACACCACATCTACGGCTTTACCCTCATCCACCTGTTTGGTCACCTTCTCGAAAAACTCAATAAGGTTTGTGAGGCACGACCTACCTTTCACAAAACCGTGCTGACTATCGCAAATGAACTTATTCTTTTCAAGATGATTATAAATCCTGTCTCTTATAACCTTTTCCAACATTTTACCCACAACCGAAGTAAGGCTCACAGGTCTATAATTACCAGGGCTGTCTCTACTCCCCTTCTTGAACAAGGGGACAACATTTGCTATCCTCCAGTCCTCCGGCACTACTCCTGTCGACAATGACGACTTAAAGATCAACAACAACGGCTCTGCAATCTCCTCCCTGGCTTCCCAGAGAATCCTAGGATAAATCCCATCTGGCCCGGGGGACTTATCTATTTTCACTCTTTCCAAAATTGCTAACACCTCCTCCTTGTGAATCTCAATCCCATCTAGTCTAGTAGGCTGTATCTCAGTAATCTCCTCGGCAACATTTTCTTTTTCTACTGTAAATACTGACGAAAAATATTTATTTAACGCTTCCCCTATCTCCTCTGATTCCGCACACAACTTCCCACTACTATCCTTGATTGGCCCTGTTCTAACTCTTATCATTCGTTTATTCCTGATATACCTATAGAAAGCCTTAGGGTTTTCTTTGATCCTATCCGCCAATGACTTCTCGTGTCCTCTCCTTGCTCTTCTTAGCCCTCCCTTTAGATCCTTCCTGGCTAGCTTGTAACTCTCAAGCGCCCTAACTGAGCCTTCACGTCTCATCCTAACATAAGCCGCCCTCTTCCTCTTGACAAGCGCTTCAACTTCTTGAGTAAACCACGGCTCCCTCGCTCGACAACTTCCTCCCTGCCTGACAGGTACATACTTATCAAGGACACGCATTAGCTGCTCCTTGAATAAGCTCCACATTTCGTTTGTGCCCATCCCCTGCAGTTTCCTTCCCCATCCTACACATCCTAAATCTTGCCTAATCGCGTCATAATTTCCTTTCCCCCAGCTATAATTCTTGCCCTGCGGTATATACCTGTCCCTGCTCATCGCTAAGGTAAACCTAACCGAATTGTGATCACTATCGCCAAAGTGCTCACCTACATCTAAATCGAACACCTGGCCGGGTTCATTACCCAGTACCAAATCCAATGTGGCATCGCCCCTGGTTGGCCTGTCCACATACTGTGTCAGAAAACCCTCCTGCACACACTGGACAAAAACAGACCCATCTAAAGTACTCGAACTATAGTATTTCCAGTCAATATTTGGAAAGTTAAAGTCCCCCATAACCACTACCCTGTTACTCTCGCTCCTGTCGAGAATCATCTTCGCTATCCTTTCCTCTACATCTCTGGAACTATTCGGAGGTCTATAGAAAACTCCCAACAGGGTGACCTCTCCTCTCCTGTTTCTAACCTCGGCCCATACTACCTCAGTAGACGAGTCCTCAAACGTCCTTTCTGCCGCTGTAATACTTTCCTTGATTAACAATGCTACACCCCCCCCTCTTTTACCCTCTTCTCTGTTCTTTCTGAAACATCTAAATCCCGGAACCTGCAACATCCATTCCTGCCCCTGCTCTACCCATGTCTCCGAAATGGCCACAACATCAGGATCCCAGGTACCAACCCATGCTGCAAGCTCACCCACCTTATTCCGGATACTCCTGGCGTTGAAGTAGACACACTTTAAACCAAGTTCTTGCTTGCCAGTGCCCTCTTGCGTCCCTGTAACCTTATCCCCTACCTCACTACTCTCAACAGCCTGTGCACTGGAACTACAATTTAGGTTCCCATTCCCCTGCTGATTTAGTTTAAACCCCCCCGAAGAGCACTAACAAATCTCCCCCCCAGGATATTGGTACCTCTCTGGTTCAGGTGAAGACCATCCTGTTTGTAGAGGTCCCACCTACCCCAGAAAGAGCCCCAATTATCCAGGAAACCAAAACCCTCCCTCCTACACCATCCCTGCAGCCACGTGTTCAACTCCTCTCTCTCCCTATTCCTCTCTTCGCTAGCACGTGGCACAGGCAACAACCCAGAGATAACAACTCTGGTTGTTCTCGCTCTAAGCTTCCACCCTAGCTCCCTGAATTTCTGCCTTAAATCCCCATCTCCCTTCCTACCTATGTCGTTGGTGCCTATGTGGACCACGACTTGGGGGTGCTCCCCCTCCCCCTTAAGGATCCCAAAAACACGATCGGAGACATCACGTACCCTGGCACCTGGGAGGCAACACACCAACCGTGAGTCTCTCTCGTTCCCACAGAACCTCCTATCTGTTCCCCTAACTATGGAGTCCCCAATGACTAATGCTCTGCTCCTCTTCCCTTTTCCCTTCTGAGCAACAGGGACAGACTCTGTGCCAGAGACCTGCACCCCATTGCTTGCCCCTGGTAAGTCGTCCCCCCCAACAGTATCCAAAACGGTATACCTGTTGTTGAGGGAAACGGCCACAGGGGATCCCTGCACTGCCTGCTGGTTCCCTTTCCTTCCCCTGACGGTAACCCATCTACCTACTTCTTTTACCTGAGATGTGACTGCCTCCCTATAACTCCTGTCAATAATCCCCTCCGCCTCCCGAATGATCCGAAGTTCATCCAGCTCCAGTTCCCTAACGCGGTCTGCGAGGAGCTGGAGTTGGGTGCACTTCCCGCAGATGCAGTCAGCAGGGACACTCTTGGCGACCCCTACCTCCCACATTCTGCAGGAGGAACATACAACTGCCTTTACCTCCATTTAATTGCTGTTTGTGGAACCTTGCGGTGTGAAAGTTGGCTGCCACATTTCCTATATTACAACAGTGATTACACTTTAACAAGTAATTCATTGGCTGTTAACCAGTTTGGGACATTCTAAGTCATGAAAGAGGCCATATAAATGCAATATCTTCCTGCTAGTGTTTATTTTATAAGTAGCAAGCTCTGTTTAGCCATAATCAAGTCTGGAAAAGACTGACCCAGCCTGTAAACATCTCTCCAGCGCTATAAAAGATGGACTTCAACATGCAGCAGGAAAGGCTCATTCAGTTCAATGATTTAATAGCTCTGATCTATACTGCCAAACAAAATTCCAATATTCCACAACCAATGTGGGCTTGCAGATTACTCATGGCTAAAAGTGAAAATATGGCTGAAAGTTTTGATAATTCCCACTCTTCCACCAGCTTTTTCAGTCATTTCTTTGCCTCAGCGTAGAAGTTAGTTGTGGTTTTGAAGCCAAGGAGACAGACAAAATAAAACCACTTAATAAAATTTAATTTTTTTAAATACTATTTTAGATTTTTAGAGCATTAAATTCTGGATTATGGAATAGTATATATGTATGTCAATAGAGAACCTGCTAATAGTTTTAGACTCCATCTGTGACATTAAATGAATACAGTAACTCCAGTTATGTGATACTCGACTGCTACAAAGATCCTAACTGTGGTAAATCTAGATTGAAATCTAACAGCAACAGTTGAACTCGCTGTGTGATGGCTGGTGAAGTGGTGGTGCATCACATTCCTCCTAAATCTACTGGTTTTTTTCAAATTCAAGCTCGGCATCACCACTGCTTCCTGATTTATCTCATCTTTTATGTGGCTAGATTTTATACCCACTCATAATCTAGCCCATACTCCTTTCAACTTTGATGTCCTGCAGTACGGACCTTGGCCCTTTATCTAGGTTTCTCAATAAAAGCCTTTGAAATCCAATGCTTGCGACTAATCACAGAGACTAGAGTGAAAGTATGTTCTGTCCCCTTCACATATCTGTAAATTCCAAAAGGCCTTGGGTTGGAATTCATCTGTCAAACGCTAACTTTTGTGCTTAATACACAGTACTATTTTAAAAGGCATCTATTATCAATCATTTATGATATGCTTACATATCGCTGTCTAAAATGCAGACAGTGGCTGAATCTGGTGGATTCAAAACTCTGAGATTAGTTACCTGCAGCATATATGAAGTCAGAAATATTTGTGCATCAACATTTAATATATAAAAGGCATAATAGCGAGCCAAGGCTAGAGATAACCATAATAATGACAAATGCCTAACAGATCTAACCCTAGTGTTTTCAAAGAATAGACAAGAAGCAATCGCACTGAGTACTAAAGAGAAACTTAATAAGTCATGCTACAGAAGCAAAGTTCTGTGAGTGATCAGAAGATCACAAGATAAGTATTAATGAGGAAAGTCATTCATTTAATTCTAGTTCATCTATCCAAAAGATGCCTTTAACCAGTTTGAACTTATGCCACCTTGTTCTATTCTACTGATTTAGTTTCATGGATCTACTTTTCCTATACCATCTACTATCTTGCATTCCTCCATAAGTTCACCACTCAGTCACCTCATTTCAAAACTTTCTCCTATTTTTCCTCCTACTTTCCTCTAACACCAAGGATTAGCCTTGTAGTTGTTCTCTGAATTGCTTCCAATGCATCAATGTCTCCTTGTTGTCTTGGTGACTAGAACTGAATACAGTACTTAAGGTGTGGTCTGGCCATAGCACTAAAAATTTGAGCATGATTGCCCGTGACTTATACTCGACTGTTTTTGTTCATATAGTTTGAAGATTTCTGCCTTGCAATGGTTGAAGATGTTAAGTATCATGCCTACTAAGACCTTAGATCCCTTTCAGCTTCATCCATAACTATTTCAACACCATTTCTTCCTAGGCGCAGTATTTTACATTTGTCTGTATTAAATTTCATTCATGCACACTTCAATATTGTTTTCAACTCATTGGGAAATGCACAAACTGCCTCCTTAGAGTTAACTACCATTTCTAATTTATATCTGATGGCTAGCTCTGGATTGAAACCTCTATTCAGAAGTGATAGAGTTCTAAGAGCCAAGGAGAGTGGCAGATGCAGGAGAAGCTATTTGAGCAGTTTAGTTTCTGGCAATCTTCCTCAGACTTTCAGTTGATGTGTAATGTGAGTGTCGCTCTTCTGTTTTTCACATATGCAGAGGGATCCAACTTTCACACCAACTCTTGGTAGTGTAGTGGTGTCGTCATCATAAACTTCAATGGAACTAACAGCCTGGTCATATTTCCTTGATGCAGCAGTTGAACCCTTGTCCATCAAGGCTGCTGGTCACATGATCAACAAATCACTGTATGGTTTGCAGTTTGCTGAACACAGCTACATTAATGCATCAGCGGGTTGACGGAAGTTTGTGTACTACTGGTGATGGCAAACACAGTCAAGGATTACTGATGATTCCCACTCCACCACCGGTTTCACCAGTGTTACGACCAGGTGAGAAAGGGGTCTAGGGTTCCCTCTCAGCCTTCACCTGGTCTTACCATAGCAGGGTTTAATTTTAAACACACGGTTTTTAGCTCCACCTTAGTGATTCCTTGTTCACTAACTTCCAATTATAAGGCAAAGAAACTAGCCAAATAGGTTTTCTTAGGTTTAAAGAAAAAGGTTGAACTTTATTAAACTTAAACTCTAATTCGGTTCATGCCTACGGATATGCGCTGCACTCACGCTAGCATGTATACGCAATACACACATGCAGATAGAAACAGAAAAGAGCAGAAGAAATAAAGTGGAAAAGTTTGAGGCAATATCTGAAGATGGTTTTGGTTACTGTTCTTCGAACTCGCTGTAAATTCCTTGATTGTAGGTAGGTCTTGCTTTTCTTTGGGGCCCAGTATCTTGAGTATCGTGTGCAGTTTTGGTCTCCTTATCTGAGGAAGGATGTTCTTGTTATGGAGGAAGTGCAGCAAAGGTTCACCAGACTGATTCCTGGGATGGCAGGACTGATGTATGAAGAAAGATTAGGTCGATTAGGCTTGTATTTGCTAGAGTTTAGAAGAATGAGAGGGGATCTCATAGAAACCTACAAAATTCTAACAGGACTGCACAGACTAGATGCAGGAAGGATTTTACCAATGGCGGGGGAGTCCAGAACCAGGGGTCACAATCTAAGGATAAGGGGCAAGCCATTTAGGACTGAGATGAGGAGGGATTTCTTCACCCAGAGAGTGGTGAACCTGTGGAGTTCTCTACCACAGAAAGCAGTTGAGACCAAACCATTAAATATATTCAAGAAAGAGTTAGATATAGTTCTTAGGGCTAAAGGAATCAAGGGATACGAGGAGAAAGCGGGAACAGGGTACTGAGGTTGGATGATCAGCCATGATCGTATTGAATGGCGGTACAGGCTCGAAGGGCCAAATGGCCTACTCCTGCTCCTATTTTCTATGTTTCTATGTATTCTTCTTAAACCTTGTTTGATGTAGGAGACTTTTCTCTCTTGAAGTTCATGTGTCTTCAGTGGGTCCAGAGGCTTGTGAGAAAGAGATGGAAGCAAACAGAAGTTTTCTCACTCCAGGAGCAAACAGTTTTTTTCTAAACAAGTCCTTTCTTCACTTCAGCAACAGTTTTCAAATCAATGTTCATATGACAAACTTAATGTGCCTCATTCTTGGCAGGTGAGGAGTCTGCATGATACCAGTCTTCTTACTAGTTGTTTACCCCATTGTAAATCAAGTGTGGTTACTAAGCCAAGAAGCTGAATGTGATTGAAAAGAATTTGTAAGCAAAAGGAAGGAAGGCAGGAAGGAATGAAGGAAGAAAGGAAGGAAGGAAGGGAAAAAAAATGTTTATATAGCATCTTTTATGACATCAGGAGGTTCCAAACCACTTTGCAGCTGGTGAAGTACTTTTGAAGTGCAGTCACTCTTGTAACATTGGAAACACAGCAACAAATTTGCGCACCGCCAAGTCTCACAAACAGCAATGAGATCATAAAATAATATGTTTTATCAACGATGGTTGAGGGATAAGACTTGACCAAAACACCAAGGAGTCCCCTGCGATCTTTTATTTCCAATTGAGAAGGTAGATGGGGCATTCTCCTCAAAAGACGGCATCACTGACAGTGCAGCACTCCTTCAGTTGTGCACTGGAGTGCCAGACTGGATTACATACTTAAGTCTCTGGAGCGGGATTTAAACCCACAACCTTCTGACTCAGAGATGAGAGTGGTACCAACCAAGTCAATTTTTAAAATTAGTGACTTTAGCTTTTTAATGCTGAAAATTACAGGCTTACAATTCAGTTCTGTGTAAATCTTACAGTTGTTTGGTAACCACTTGTCTTTCAGATGGGAATGTCGCTATTCTGTAAAGAATGGTGTAATCAGCAAAGCGAACACCCATTTTGATTGTGTGCACTAAGCCACTGGTGGCAGTAAACAGAGTAGTGTTGAGTACAGGGGAGTCCAGTATAGGTGTTGCAATAATATGGTTACAATTTTATCATGATCTGACATTTGTATTCTTTTAGAAAATTATGCATCCAGTTCAGCACTTGCTAGAAATACCAAAAGAGAAGTAGCACAAATTCCACTCAACAGATCATGTCTTCGAAGGAGTACTTAACTCGGGGATTTTGGTGAGTGAGGGAATTTGGCGCAGTGAGGGAGGAGGTGCTGTTCTGGTCTTTTATAAGACAAGAAGTGGTCCGTGTAAGGGAGTGGGGGATGGCAAAACCTGGTGGGTAGCTGGTAAACGCTTTTAGATGATAATCTGGGAAGTAAAGGCACGGCAGGGAACCTCAGTCCCGTGGAATGCACATGCTGTGCCATGTGGGAAATCCTGGATGCTTCTTGTGGCCTGGATGACCACATGTGCTGGAAGTATCATCAGTTAGAGCAGCTTAAGCTCTGGGTCTGTGAGCTTGAGTGGTGGCTGGAGTCACCATGGGGGATAGCACGTTTCTGGAGATGGTCATCCCGCAGCTTAAAAATGTGCATCAGAGAGGGGATGGATGACTGCCAGGAGGACATGAAGGACCAAGCAGGCAGGCAGGGATCCTATGATGCATCTCGCTCTCCAACTGGTTTATATTCCTGAGGCATTGGGACTGCTCTGGGGGAGGTGGGAATAGTAGAAACTGTATGGGTTGCACCTCAACAGGGCTGAGACCAATATTCTTGTAGGGGGTTTCGCTACTGCTATTGGGGAGGGTTTAAACTAGCTTGGCAGGAGGATGGGAACCTGAGAGTAGATTTAGAAGGGAGCGAAGAAATGTTGGAAATGACAGAGGAAACAAAGGCTAGAAAATAGACAACAAAGGAGTTTGACAGTGCTAAATGTAATATACTTCAATGTAAGAAGTCTAGGGAATAAGGCAGATGAGCTGAGAGCACAGATTGACACTTGGGAGTACGATATTAGAGCAATTACTGGGACATGGCTAAAAGGGCAAGAATGACCGCTCAACATTCTTGGTTACAGGGTTGTTTAGATGATAGAGAGGGTGACAAAAAATGAGTCAGGGTGGAAATATTGATTAAAGAAACAATTATAGCTCCGAGGAGGGATGCTATGGTAGAAGGATCATCAAATGAGGCTATGTGGGTTGAACTGAGGAACAAAAAAGGGGCAGTCACACTACTGGGAGTGTACTATAGACAGTCAGAGGGAGCTAGAAGAGCAAATATGTAGGCAAATCTCTGAGAAGTGCAAAAACAATAAGGCAGTAATAGTGGGGGATTTCAACTACCCCAATATTAACTGGGATAGAGGTAGTGTAAAAGGCACAGAGGGAGCAAAATTCCTAAAATGCATTCAGGAGAACTTTTTTAGCCAGTATATAGCAAGCCCAACAAGACAGGGGCAGTTTTAGGGAATGAAGCTGGGGACAGCTGGAAGGGTAATGGAAAGCACTTTGGTGGAAATGATCATAATTCAGTTAGATTTAGATTAGTTATGGAAAGGGACAAACAGCGACCAAGAATAAAAGTTCTCAATGGGGAAAATCTAATTTTACTAAACTGAGACGTGATTTAGCTAAAGTGGACTGGAAGGTAAATCAATGCCAGATCAATGGGAAGTAGTCAAGGAGGAGATAGTGGGGGTTCAGAGCAAGTATGTTCCCTTAAAAAAAGGGAGGGACTAACAAACTCAGGGGATTAAAGGAAAGGATAAAGAAAAAAAGGGAAGCTTATGAAATATACTGAGGGCTCAATACTGCAGAAAACCTAGAGGAGTATGGAAAGTATAGGGGTGAAATTAAAAAGGAAATTAGGAAAGCAAAGAGAGGGTATGAAAATATATTGACAAGTAATATCAAGGAAAACCCAAAGAGTTTTTAAAAATACATACACAGCAAGAGGATAACTAAAGACAGAGGGGGGCCTATTAAGGACCATAAGGATAAGCTTATGTATGAGGAGGCAGAGGACATTGGTATGGGTCTTAATGAATATTTTGTGTCTGTTTTCACAAAAGAAAAGGACGATATGGACATTGCAATCAGGGAGTGTGGAATATTAGATGAAATTAGTGAAAGAGGAAATATTAAAGGTTTGACATCTTTGAAAGTAGATAAATCTCCAAGCTCAGACGAAAATGCATCCTAGGTTGTTCAGGGAAGCAGGAAAAGAAAAAAGGAATCCTCTCTACATGTATGGTGCCAGAGAAGTGGAGGACAGCTAACATTGCACCATTGTTTAATAATGGTGAAAGGGATAGGCTGAGTAATTACAGGCCAGTAAGCCTAACCTCGGTGGTGGGAAAATCATTGGAAAAAGTTCAAAGGGAAGCAAAGACAGTCCGCCTGGATTTGTTAAAGGTTGTGTCTGACTAACATCATTGAATTCTTTGAGGAGATATTTCATTTTATGTAGTCTATATGGATTTGATAAGGTTCTACATGGCAGACTAATCATGAAAATAAAAGCCCGTTGGATCCAAAATTGGCTCAGAGGCAGCAAGCAAAGGGTAATGGTCGATGGGTGTTTTTGTGACTGGAAGGCTGCTTCCAGTGGGGTTCTGCGGAGCTCTGAACTAGGTCCTGTGCTTTTTGTGGTATATATCAATGATAAGGACTTGAATGTAGGGGGTATCATTAAGAAGTCTGCAGAAGTTTCATACAAAAATTGGCTATGTGGTTGATAATGAAGAAGAAAGCTGTAGACTGTAGGGCAGCACAGTGGCGCAGTGGTTAGCACCGCAGCCTCACAGCTCCAGCGACCCGGGTTCGATTCTGGGTACTGCCTGTGTGGAGTTTGCAAGTTCTCCCTGTGTCTGCGTGGGTTTCCTCCGGGTGCTCCCACATGCCAAAGACTTGCAGGTTGATAGGTAAATTGACCATTATAAATTGCCCCTAGTATAGGTAGGTGGTAGGGGAATATAGGAACAGGTGAGGATGTGGTAGGAATATGGGATTAGTGTAGGATTAGTATAAATGGGTGGTTAATGGTCGGCACAGACTCGGTGGCCGAAGGGCCTGTTTCAGTGTTGTATCTCTAAATCAAATCAAAATCAATAGACTGCAGGAAGATATCGATGGACTAGTCAGGTGGGTGGAACAGTAGCAAATGGAGTTCAATCCGGAGAAGTGTGAGGTAATGCATTTGGAGAAGACTAACAAGGAAAAGGAATACACAATAAATGGTAGGATACTGAGAATTGTACAGGATCATGAAGATGTCTGGAAGTGTAGATAAGGTGGTCAAGAAGGCATATGGGATACATGCCTTTATTAGCCGAGGCATAGAATATAAGAGCTTGGAGGTTATGCTGGATCTGTATAAAATACTAGTTAGGCCACAGCTGGAGTACTGCGTGCAGTTCTGGTCACCGCAAAAGGAAAGATGTGATTGCACTAGAGAGAGTACAGAGGAGATTTATGAGGATGTTGACTGGACTGGAGAATTTTAGTTTTGATGAAAGATTCGATAGGCTCGGGTTGTTTTCTTTGGAACTGAAGAGGCTGAGGGAAGACCTAACTGAAGTGTATAAAATTATGAGGGGTCTAGATAGCGTGGATAGGAAGGCTCCATTCCCTTTGGTTGAGGGGTCCATAAGCTGGAGGCATAGATTTAGGGTCAGAGGTAGGAGGATTTGAGGGCAACCTTTTTCACCTAGAGGGTGGTGGGGATCTGGAATTCACTGCCTGAAAGGGTGGTAGAGGCAGAAACTCTCGTAACATTTAAAAAATACTTGGATATGCACTTGAAGCGCCCTAACCTGTGAGGCTATGGACCAAGAGCTAGAAAGTGGGATTAGGTTGGATGGTTACTTGGCAGTCGGCACAGACACAGTGGCCTCCTTCTGTACTGTAAATATCTCTGAATCTATGATCGGATCAGTATCTAACTGATGCATGAGAATCCAGCCATTTGGACTACACTCACTGTAATTCCCTTTACTTATTGAGAAATGTTTTATCCTCATATTCAACACTAAATATTTATAAAATAAAATTCTCGTCCTAGCTAATTCCAACAAAAAATTGGAGATGAGAAAAGAATTATTGCTGCATTTTTACTTTGTTGCTTAAGCAAAGATAGGAATTTCACCTCCATGGCAGAGAGAGAGGAGACTGACTGCATCTAATCTCAAATAGCACGTCTGCCGTAATCAGTTAAATGGATTTATGCAGCATGTCGGTGACTAAAATCAAATATATTTGTAATACTGTACAGATGGTAGTTTACCAGAAATATTCCTTTCACTGAAGCTTGTAAAAATTAATCTGCTAGAGAGCTTGGACATTGACAAACAACCACTTTATACTCATAGTCCCACTCACCTGCCTTTTCCTTGTTTTTTTTTGCTTTTTTGATGAATCTGCTGAAAATAGGAATGTGGCCTCTAGATTTCTAAGCCTAAAATAAAAATTTATAAAGAATGGGGCTCTTCCAGTGTTTCAGTCGATAAATGTTCTGCACAATGTGGTACAGTTATACAGATCAGCAAGATCCCATGTCTGATTCTTTATTGACACAACACTAAGAAGAAGAACAACTGCAATTTTGTTGCACTCTGAATTTTTTACAGGTGGGGGTGAGGAGCAGGAGATGGGAACCACTGGCATACTATCTATTGGCCTACAGACAACTGTCAAATGTCAAGCACCTAACACATGCTTTCACCTGAAAAGGATCTTGTGTAAGTCTCATGGGTCCAAAGCGTACTTCCGTAGATGCAACCTGTAGGGGAGAAAAGTAATACTGTCACAGACTGCTCAGTAGTGAAATGACACGAATATGCCAAAGTGAAACAGTAAAACATTTGGAAGTGTAATTTGTACTTTTCTGGAAATAAATGGAAAATGTCACATTCTATACTTTATCTTGGTTTGCTATCAATCAGATCAACAATATTCATATGGTTATTGAAAGCTTGGCCAATGCAAATGCATATTGGTTAATGGGAAGTGTTAAAGTTCCAAAACCTGCAAGTTCTTTAAATATTAAAAGGTAAGCTTTAGCCTTTAGAGTTCCCAATGCAGCAGTTTGCCAGGAATGCATATCGGGAATATGGCTACATGCCGAAAGACGTTTCATCCAGTCACCTTAATGGGTGGAAAATTGAGGTGAGGGGACATGTGACTGAATTCCATTTCTGTACTCCCAGCTTGTAAATCTCGACAATGAAAACAGTTACCTTACACTACCAACTCCTAGTTTGGAGAAAGCATTGGTCTAAAAACAACATTTGGCATATATTAATTTCATATCATGTTTTCAGAACAAAAGCAAGTGGGCAGTACAAGGACTGGGATGCTTTGTGGACATTAGGAATAATACTATAAGTTAGTTTTATAAGTTATTTGTTTTGTTTAAAGTTATTAAAGAAAAATAAAAAAAGTTCTAGAAACAATTTTTAAAAAGCTATGCCAGTCACACTTCAATAAAAACAGTTCTCCTTTAAGAACAAAGAGCCAAAAGGACAATCATTTAAGCTTCTACTTTTAAACTCTACAATAACATGGAAAAGAGTGTGCTTACGAAAAACACATAAACTTCTCTACTTCATTGTTAAGTGAGAATTCACTACTTTTACTAGCTGAAATTTAATCCCAAAAGAGTTAAAATGTGCTTTCATGATTGCAGCTAAGAGGACGATGGTAATTTAAGGAAAATTGTTCTTTAACCTTGATGATTGTTAAATATAGTGACAGTATTGTACTACATAATTGCCAGCATTCATTTTGTATTCCTAAATTTCTTTAAAAACGAGCAGCCATTTGAAAACCATAGGTGGCTGTGCACAGTTGTTTCAAAGTTGTGGTTTATGATTTTATTTGTGACTGCTGGAGTTTCTCTGAGGCTGAGGAAGACCTGTACAGAACCTAAGCGCTTACCTAGCAGAGCAGGTCGCCCGCCCTTCATAGGGCCCACCCAACGACCATTCCATTGATTTCAACAGAATGAAAATTGTTTGGTTCTACAATGGGCAGGCGATTGGGTTTGTCAGGTTACCATCTAAGATGAAAATTGCCCCCTGTACCAATAGCCTGTACAGGTGGACTCAGGGCTCTCTGCCTACCTGTATTTGTGTTAGTGGGTTATGCTGCCTCCAAAGGGATCTTTATAGGTTTACTTCAAATTTATATCACATAGATGCCACCAAAGTCAAGGCTGCCAACATCAGCATTGCAAACTAAAGGGACCATCAGACTGAATCTTAAAGATAGTTTTCACTGGTGAATTACTAAGGTGCTGTGGCCAGATGCCTCCCAGTTGAGTACAGAAATGGAAGTCACTGTGGTAGAGCAACATTTTTCTATTAAACAAGATGGCCACTGAATTTCTGCCAAAAACATCCAGAACCTTGTTACGGAACATGATTATTTTAAAGTCTATCCATGTCATGACTGGACTTTTCAATATTATCGATTTTATGTGACTCATAATACAGTAGTTGCCATGAATGTAGATGCTCCATCCAAAAACTGTGGCTATTGTGTCAAGAAGCATACCGTGGAGAAAATGGGGAATTTCTTTGGCTCTACTTTAACTGTAACAATACAGGGCTGAGAACGTTGGGTGCCTTGTTCTCCCAGCACCCATAGCTCTGATATTATCCTCATCCTCTTAACCACTCAAATCTTGCTTTGAGGAAGATGCAGCAGCTGTTTTGGAGGCAGTTGACCTGTTTTCATAAAATGTTAAATGCAATGTACAGCAGCTCAAGGTACAATTATCAAGATCTAAAGAATTTAAAGATCCAAAGTTGGCTGAGTAACAGGAAACAGAGTAGTGGTGAACAGTTGTTTAACGGACTGGAAGAAGGAATATAGTGGGGTTCCCCAGGGGTCGGTAGGACCCCGGTTTCTTGATCCATATTAATTTCCCAGACTTCAGTGGGCAGGGTACAATTTCAAAATTTGCAGATGACATGAAACTTGGAATTATTGTGAATTGTGAGAAGGATAGTGATAGACTTCAAGAGGACATAGGCTGGTGGAATAGGTGGACAGATGGCAGATGAAATTTAATTCAGTGAAGTGTGAAGTGACACATTTTGGTAGGAAGAATGAGGAGAGGCAATATAAAATAGAGTAAAGTTCTGATGAAGGGTCACTGACCTGAAAAGTTAACTCTGCTTCTCTCTCCACAGACACTGCCAGACCTGCTCAGTATTTCCAGCATTTCTTGTTTTTATTTCAGATTTCCAGAATCTGCAGTATCTTGCTTTTATAAAATAAAGGATACAATTCTAAAGCAGGGTGCAGTAGCAGAGGGACCTAGGGGTATATGGGTGCAAATTGTTGAAGGCGGCAGGGCAGGTTGAGAAAGTGGTTAATAAGGTACAGGGGATCCTGGGCTTTATAAATAGAGGCATAGAGTATAAAAAAAGGAAGTTTTGATGAGCCTGTAGAAAACATTGGTTCAGCCTCAATGGAGTATTGTGTCCAATTCTGCGCACCACACTTTAGGAAGGATGTGAAGGCATTAGAGAGGGTGTAGAAAAGGTTTACGAGAATGGTTCCAGGGATGGGGGATCTTCAGTTACATAGATAGATTGGAGAAGCTGGGGCCGTTCTCCTTGGAGAAGAGAAGATTGAGAGGAGATTTGACAGAGGTATTCAAAATCATGAGGGATCTAGACAGAGTAGAGAGAGAGAAATTGTTCCCATTGGCTGAATGGTCAAGAAGCAGAGGGCATAGATTTAAGGTGATTGGCAAAAGAACAAAAAGTAACATGTGGAAAAACCTTTTTTTACGCAGCAAGTAGTTAAGATCTGGAATGCACTGCCTGAGAGTGTGATGGAGGCAGATACAATCGTGGATTTCAAAAGGGAATTGGATAATTACCTGAAGAGAAACTTTCGGGAAAAGGCGAGGGACAGATATGACAGGCTGTGCTGTAACCACTCTATGATTCGATGAGTTAAAATCAGACTGTATGTTTCTCAATTGCCTTGGCTGATGGTCCTTTTCCTAGCACAAAGGCATAGATGCCAATTGTAGGGCCCCAGGTGCTGTCTCATTTAAAGTCAACTAGTTTATTAGAGATTAAGGATCAAACTTGGGACATTCTAGCCTGTATGACTCAGCATGGTTTTACATTTTTTATACTTCAGGTGTGGACCCCTTGTCATACCTGGAAGCTGGAAGGTAAGTGAGTTACTGAAGTATTATTTTGATTAAAGAGATAAATTATTTCCCAGTTTCCAGTTCTATTGAAGGGCCCATACCCAAAACATTAGTCTGTGTTTTTTCTTTTCAGATGCTGACCGACCTGTTATTTATTTCTAACCTGTTCTGATTTTACTTTTGCAGTTCCATTTTATTTTTCAGTGTTTATATTAGGATTGAACTAATAAGAGTTTGGATAGTTATGATGACATCATCAAATTGCTAGTAACATTGGTTAATATATTGGTTTACCAGGCCAAGGTGAAACATTGCTCTGTTAATTATCTGTATGAAAGTAAAATAATGACAGGAATGTAGCTTTAACTCACTGACATTGTACAAAGTCAATAATATTAGCAAACTGCTGTCTGACTTCTGCATCAGTACTATGCTAAATTTAGTAATAACAGAGTAGGCTCAGTAATGCATTTTACCACAGGTTCATTTTCTTTTAAATTGAACTGTTCTTTTTGAACAACCGCATTAACTGGCTGAAATACTTTACCCTAGATAAAGGACAATTGAGCACTGAAGTGGGAGCCTCTTAGTAGAAATCACACAGCACATGCTGAAGGAATGTCTTCATGAATGTCAATAAGTCTTTCATGTGTACATGATAAAGGCAGATGGGACTGTGGATAAGGAGGCACTGTATGTTTTATAATAAAAACAAGAAATGCTGGAAACACTCAGCAGGTCTGACAGCATCTGTGGAGAGAGAAGCAGAGTTAACGTTTCAGGTCAGTGACCCTTCTTCAGAACTGACAAATATTAGAAATGTAAAAGGTTTTAAGCAAGTAAAGCGGGGGTGGGGCAAGAGATAACAAAAGAGAGGTGTTGATAGGACAAGGTCACAGAGAATAACTGCCCAGAAGGTCATGGAACAAAGGCAAACAGTATGTTAATGATGTGCTGAAAGACAACGCATTAGTACAGGGAAAAAAACAGAAACAGTGGGTAGTGGGTAACCCTACTGTGCCTACCCACTGTTTGTTTTAAAAAAAATTTTTAATGTTTGTGCTTGGAGTGCTTTGTGCTTTACAGTCAATTCACACCCTCTCTGTAGTAACGCATTGTCTTTCATCACACCATTAACATACCGTTTGCCTTTGCTCCATGACTTTTTGGTCAGTTATTCTCTGTGACCTTGTCCTAACAACACTTTCTCTTTTGTTATCTCTTGCCACCCACTCCCCCACCCCGCCCCCCCCCCACCGCAGCTTTATTTGCTTAAAACCTTTTACATTTCTAATATTTGTCGGTTCTGAAGAAGAGTCACTGACCTGAAACATTAACTCTGCTTCTCTCTCCAGGATGCTGCAAGACCTGCTGAGTGTTTCCAGCATTTCTTGTTTTTATTTCAGATTTCCAGCAGCCCCGGTGTTTTGCTTTTATATTACTATTTGTTTTATGATGTTTTCCAGTTTCCTTGGTACTGGTATAGTTCCCAATCTCTAGTTTCTTAAATTGAATTGGGAAGGTGTAAGCAGATTGTGCACTACCTTTGTCCAGCAGCCGCCTTGAATTCTCAGCCACAGGGGAAAATACTTGGCTTAGCTGAGACCTGGAACTCAAGTGTGTGATAGTTTGTGAGCCCCATTTTCCAGGTTAAATTGCTCAATTCCCCATCTCCTCCATTAATATTTAGATTTTCTCCTCTCGGTATTTCCTTTTTCTCTTTATGAAGTGCCATTATGCTGCAGCTTTTGCATCGATGGAAAGATATGAATTGATGCAAAACCCACTATAATTCAGGAGTCAGGTCAGCCAAAAGCTGGGAAACCATGCCCAGTGTGTACTCTCACATCACTTGGTCTTTGCCCTTGGTGTGGCTCAACTCCTCTCCAGTAAAAAGGTACATTTTATATGTGCCTCAGGCCAGGCAGACCATTGGACTTAGAATTATAGAATCATAGAATAGTTAAAACACAGAAGGAGGCCATTCGGTCCATCCTGACTCTCCACAAGAGCAAGTCGGCTCATCCCATTCCCCCACCCTTTCCCTGTAGTCCTGAAAACTTTTTCTCTTTAGTTGCTTATCTAATTCCCTTTTGAAAGTCACAATTGAATCTGCCTCCACCACACTCTCAGGCAGTGCATTCCAGATCCTAACTACATGCTGCGCAAAAAAGTTTTCCTCATATTGCCAGCTGGCCCAATTTGAACCACTGGTAATGGTCGAGCTGACACGTGAAGTGTGACAGATGCTGGCAGCTCAAATTATTAAAATGAGGCCCATAGCCCAACTTAAGGTGAGCTTCATGCCTCCCGGTTGGGTTCGGCATTTGCCTTTGGTTATGTGCCTAAAAATGGGCCATAAACAATTTTTACCCCACAGACTGTAACGCTCACAGGAAATGCCTGGTGCAATTATAAACCTGTAATCTGTGCTGGATTCAGCTGACAGCTCTAAACTGCTCCACCTCCATTTTTAAAATATACAACATCACCTGTATCACCTGACTCCTTAAACAACATTCATTCTTGTTGGAGAGAAGACAGAAATGCTGGCATGAGAGCAGGGGGAGTGTTGAAATGGCAAGCAACCGGAAGCTTGGGGTCATGCTTTCGAACTGAGTGAAGGTATTCAGCAAAGCTGTCACCCAATCTGCTCCCCTCACTCACTCTAACCTATCTCCCTCTGTGCTCACTTCTTTGACCAGGAGTCCTCCCCCCGACCAGCAGATCCATTCATCCACCTCCAGCATTCTCCCTCCACATGGACCCCTCCCTCTGGCCTCTTACCCGCTCTTCATCTTTTCATTGAAAACTGTTGGCGAGACATCGGCCATCTCAATTTCTACGCTCCCCTCACTCACTCTAACCTGTCTCCCTCTGAACTTGCTGCACTCTGTTCTCTCAGGTCTAACCCTGACATTGTGATCAAACCTGCAGACAAGGGTGGTGCTGTTGTTGTCTGGCGTACTGACCTCTACCTTGCAGAGGCTCAGCAACAACTCTCAGACACTTTTTTTTTAGATTAGATTAGAGATACAGCACTGAAACAGGCCCTTCGGCCCACCGAGTCTGTGCCGAACATCAACCACCCATTTATACTAATCCTGCACTAATCCCATATTCCTACCAAACATCCCCACCTGTCCCTATATTTCCCTACCACCTACCTATACTAGTGACAATTTATAATGGCCAATTTACCTATCAACCTGCAAGTCATTTGGCTTGTGGGAGGAAACCGGAGCACCCGGAGAAAACCCACGCAGACACAGGGAGAATTTGCAAACTCCACACAGGCAGTACCCGGAATCGAACCCAGGTCCCTGGAGCTGTGAGGCTGCGGTGCTAACCACTGCGCCACTGTGCCACCCTCTTCCTACTTTCCTCTGGAGCATGACCCCACCACCAAACATCAAGCTACTGTCCACAGGACTGTCACTGACCTCATCTCCTCCGGAGATCTTCCCTCTACAGCTTCCAACCTCATAGTCCTGCAACCCCGGACAGCCCACTTCTACCTTCCTAAAATCCACAAACAGGACTGTCGTGGCAGATCCATCGTTTCAGCCTGTTCCTGCCAAACTGAACTTATTTCTTCCTATCTTGACTCTATCTTTTCTCTGCTGGTCCAGTCTCTTCCCACCTACATCCGTGACTCTTCTGACGGCCTACGCCATTTTGACAATTTCCAGTTTCCTGGCCCTAACCGCCTCCTCTTCACTATGGATGTCCAATCTCTCTACACTTCCATCCCCCACCAGGACGGTTTGAGGGCTCTTCGCTTCTTCCTTGAACAGAGGTCCAACCAGTCCCCATCCACCACCACCCTCCTCCGCCTGGCTGAACCTGTTCTCACATTGAACAACTTCTCCTTCAACTCCACTCACTTCCTTCAAGTAAAAGGTGTCGCTATGGGTACCCGCATGGGTCCCAGTTATGCCTGCTTTTTGTGGGATATGTTGAACATTCCTTGTTCCAATCCTACTCAGGCCTCCTCCCCCAACTCTTTTTCCGGTACATTGATGACTGTATCGGTGCCGTTTCCTGCTCCTGCATCGAACTGGAAAACGTTATCAACTTTGCTTCCAATTTCCACCCTTCTCTCACCTTTACATGGTCCATCTGCGACACTTCCCTTCCCTGACTTCTCTGTCTCCATCTCTGAGGACAGGCTGTCCACTAATATTCATTATAAGCCCACCGACTGCCGCAGCTAGCTCGACTACACTTCTTCACACCCTGCCTCCTGTAAAGACTCCATTCCATTCTCCCAGTTTCTCTGTCTCCGATGCATCTGCTCTGATGATGCAACCTTCCACAACAGCACCTCTGACATGTCTTCCTCTTTCCTCAACCGAGGATTCCCCACCACTGTGGTTGATGGCGTTCAATGGCATCTGGCCCATTTCTCGCACTTCTGCCCTCACGTCTTCCCCTCCCTCTCAGAACCGCGACAGGGTTCCCCTTGTCCTCACTTTCCACCCCGCCAGCCTCCACATCCAGACGATCATCCTCCGCCATTTCCGCCACCTCCAGCGTGATGCCACCACCAAACGCATCTTGTCCTCCCCTCCCTTAGGAAGTGGCCCTAGAAATAGTGGATGCATTGGTGGTCACCTTCCAAGGTTTTGCAGACTCTGCAACAGATTGGAGGGTAGCTAATGTAACCCCACTATTTAAAAAGGGAGGTAGAGAGAAAGCAGGGAATTATAGACCAGTCAGCCTGACGTCGGTAGTGGGGAAAATTCTAGAGTCCATTATCTAAGATTTATAGCAGAGCACTTGGAGAACAGCAATAGAATCGGACAGAGTCAGCATGGATTTATGAAAGGGAAATCATGCTTGACAAATCTACTACAGTTCTTCAAGGATGTAAATAATAGAGTTGATGAAGGGGAGCCAGTGGATGTGGTTTATTTGGACTTTCAGAAGGCTTTCGACAAAGTCCCACATAAGCGATTAGCATGTAAAGTTAACGCGCATGGGATTGGGGGTAGTGTATTGCGATGGATAGAAAATTGGTTGGCGGACAGGAAACAAAGAGTAGGGATAAATGGGTCTTTTTCCGAATGGCAGGCAGTGACTAGTGGGGTACCACAGGGATCGGTGCTAGGACCCCAGCTATTCACAATATACATTAATGATTTAGAGGAGGGAACTAAATGTAATATCTCCAAATTTGCAGATGAGACAAAACTGGGTGGAAGGGTGAGTTGTGAGGAGGATGCAGAGAGGCTTCAGGGTGATTTGGACAAGTTGAGTGAGTGGGCTAATGCACGGCAAATACTGTATAATGTGGATAAATGTGAGGTTATCCACTTTGGTAGCAAAAACAGGAAGGCAGATTATTATCTGAATAAATCTATAAACTGAGAGAGGGGAATATGCAGCGAGACCTGGGTGTTCTCATACACCAGTCGCTGAAGGTAAGCATGCAGGTGCAACAGATGGTAAAAAAGGCAAATGGTATGCTGGCCTTCATAGTGAGAGGATTCAAGTACAGGAGCAGGGATGACTTGCTGCAATTATACAGGGCCTTAGTGAGGCCACACCTGGAATATTGTGTGCAGTTTTGGTCTCCTTTTCTGAGGAAGGATGTTCTTGCTATAGAGGGAGTGCAGCGAAGGTTTACCAGACTGATTCCTGGGATGGCAGGACTAACATATGAGGAGAGATTGAGTCGGTTAGGATTATATTTGCTGGAGTTCAGAAGAGTGAGGGGGATCACATAGAAGCCTATAAAATTCTAACAGGACTTGACAGGGTAGATGCAGGAAGGATGTTCCCGATGGTGGGAGAGTCCAGAACCAGGGGTCATAGTCTAAGGATACGGGGTAAACCTTTCAGGACTGAGATGAGGAGAAATTTCTTCACCCAGAGAATGGTGAGCCTGTGGAATTCGCTACCACAGAAAGCAGTTGAGGCCAAAACATTGAATGTATTCAAAAAGGCGTTAGATATAGCTCTTGGGTCTAAAGGGATCAAAGGGTATGTGGCGAAAGCCGGAACAGGTTACTGAGTTGGATGATCAGCTATGATCATAATGAATGGCGGAGCAGGCTCGAAGGGCCAAATAGCCTACTCCTGCTCTTATTTTCTATGTTTCCCCTGTCAGCATTCTGAAGGGATCACTCCCTCCCCTTCCCACGGCACCTTCCCATGCAATTGCAGGAGGTGTAATACTTGCCCTTTTACCTCCTCTCTCCTCACTATCCAAGGCCCCAATCACTCCTCTCAGGTAAAGCAGCGATTTGCTAATACTTCTTTCAATTTAGTATACTGTATTCGCTGCTCAGAATGCAGTCTCCTCTACACTGGGGAGTCCAAATGCAGGTTGGGTGACCACTTTGCTGAACACCTCCGCTCAGTCCGAAAGCATGACCCTGAGCTTCCAGTTGCCATTTCATTTCAACACTCCTCCCTGCTCTCATGCCAACATTTCTGTCTTTGGCCTGCTCCAGTGTTCCAGTGAACATCAACGCAAGCTCGAGGAGCAGCACCTGATCTTTCGATTAGGCACTCCACAGCCTTGTGGACTGAACATTGAGTTCAATAACTTCAGAGCATGACTGGCCTTTTTAAAAATATTTTATTTTTAACCATGTGCCTGCTTTTCATGTAGTCAGAGCTGCTCATTATTCCACTATTAACAGTCTCTCCGGACTAATTCTTTGTCTTTCACCACAAGCATTAACATATGCTTTGTCTTTGTCCCAGGACAGCTTTGTTATTTAATCTCTCCTGCCCTATCAAACACCTTCCCCTTTGTTCTTTCCCCCACCCCCTTCCTTCACTGGCTTAAAACCTAATTCTTTTCTAACCTTTGCCAATTCTGATGAAAGGTTACTGGCCTGAAATGTTAACTTTGCTTCTCTCTCCACAGATGCTGCCAGACCTGCTGAGTATTTCCAACACTTTTTGGTTTTCGTGTCATTCATTCTTGTTATTCTCTTGTACAATGTTTTAATTTTATAGGGCTGTTTTCTTATCTACTTACTCAGTTAATGTGTTCATTCACAGGGCTGTTGGGATATGTTATGTTTAAAGCACAATGCGTTCAGCTGAAATACCTAGGAATCAAAGATACAATCAAGGAGGAATATCACTGTGTTCGTGTCCTATCCTGCACAAAGTCCCACTATCCATCTTCCCTGTCCCGACTGAACTACATTGGTTAGCATTCCCTCAATTCCTCCAATTTAAAATTCTCATCCTTATGTTCTCATTCCTTCATGACCTCTCCATTCCCTATCTCCATAACATCCTCTAGTACTACAATCCCTCGCCCTGAATTCTCCATTTCTCTAACTCTGGCCTTTTGTGAATACCTCCTCCCTTTACTCCACTGTTGGCGGCCATGCCTCCATGTGCTTAGGCCCTGGTTCTGGAATTCCCTCACTCAGCCGTCCAACTGCTCTCCTCCTTCAGATCTCCCTTAAAACCTATCTCTTCTACCTTTCTTTTTTGGCTTGGCATCCACTTTTTTTACATTATGTTGCTATAAAACACATTGGGTGTATTATACATTAAAGGCAGTATTTAAATGCAAGTTGTTGTTGTGTTACATCTTTCCTTTGACAGTATTCTTGGAAAGAGGGCCATAATTTATCAATTTATCACATGCTGATCTAAACTCAAGTTGTAAATTATGCATTCTGATTGCATTGTATTCAAAGGATTAAGGAGATATTGGCCCTGAAAAACTACTGGACCAGTTATACCAGTATAGCACTTCCATGAATGCTGTTGACCCAGCATTTACCCCACTGTAAATGAGAGGGTCAGCTCATTTACATATTGACTATAGACCAGTGAGTCTCACGTCAGTGATAGGGAAACTATTGGAGAAAATTCTGAAGGAGAGAATCTATCTCCACGTGGAGACGCAAAATTTGATTAGGAATAGTCAGCATGGCTTTGTCAGAGGCAGGTCATGCCTAACAAATTTGATTGAATTTTTTGAGCATGTGACCAGGTGTGTCGATGAGGGTAGTGCAGTTGATGTAGTTTACATGGATTTCAGCAAAGCCTTTGACAAGGTCCCACATGGGAGACTTATCAAGAAAGCAAATGCACATGGGATACAGGGTAACTTGATAAGGTGGATTCAAAATTGGCTCAGCTGTAGGAGACAGAGAGTGATGACAGACGGCTGTTTTAGTGACTGGAAGCCAGTGTCCAGTGGTGTACCACAGGGATCTGTGCTGGGTCCCCTATTGTTTGTCATTTATATAAACGACATAGATGACTATGTGGGGGGGGGGGGAGTAGGATCAGTAAGTTCGCGAATGACACAAAGATTGGCCGAGTGGTTAACAGTGAGATTGAGTGTCTTGGGTTACAGGAAGATATAGACGGGATGGTCAAATAGGCAGAAAAGTGGCAGATGGAATTTAACCCTGAAAAGTGTGAGGTGATACACTTTGGAAGGAGTAATGTGACACGGAAGTATTCAATGAATGGCCTGACACTGGGAAGTTCCGAGGAACAAAGGGACCTTGGCGTGTTTGTCCATAGATCTCTGAAGGCAGAAGGGCAGGTTAATAGGGTGGTGAAAAAGGCATATGGGACACTTGCCTTTATCAATCGAAGCATAGATTACAAAAGCAAGGAGGTCATGTTGGAGTTGTATAGAACTTTGGTAAGGCCACAGCTGGAGTACTGTGTGCAACTCTGGTCGCCACATTATAGGAACGATGTGATTGCACTGGAGGGGGTGCAGAGGCGATTCACCAGGATGGTGCCTGGGATGGAACATTTAAGCTATGAAGAGAGGTTGATAGGCTTGGGTTGTTTTCGCTGGAGCAGAGAAGACTGAGAGGTGACTTGATCGAGGTGTACAAGATTATGAGGGGCATGGACAGGGTGGATAGGGAACAGCTGTTCCCCTTAGTTGAAGGGTCAGTTGCTAGGGGACACAAGTTTAAGGTGAGTGGCAGGAGGTTTAAGGGGGATTTGAGGAAGAACTCTTTTACCCAGAGGGTGGTGACGGTCTGGAATGCACTGCCTGGGAGGGTGGTGGAGGCGGGTTGCCTCACATCCTTTAAAAAGTACCTGGATGAGCACTTGGCACATTCAAGGCGATGGGCCAAGTGCTGACAAATGGGATTAGGTAGACAGGTCAGGTGTCTTTAATGCATCGGTGCAGACTCGATGGGCCGAAGGGCCTCTTCTGCGCTGTATTATTCTGTGATTCTGTGAATAAGCGCAAGTCCTGTGTAAAGGGAGAATATTATACTGGAGAGGGTGGAAAATTGCAGCTTAGTGCAGCAGCAGCCTGGAGGATCAGAAGTTAGGTTTTAAAAGTGGTAAGTGCTTGTATTTCCTGCAAGTTATTGTGCTCTGACATCCTAACAGGGACTGTTTGTAACTTACCAAGAAAGAAGAGTTCATAAGTTCACAGTGTGAAGCCTTCAAACCCTGATTGAAGAAATATAAATAAGGAGAGAGACTGCTGCACTTTCATGGAAGAGACCCCAACCCCCTCCTCCCCAAGGTATGTTACAAGAACTGTTGGAAGGAGGTAGCATGGGCACAGAATTCCATCATAGACCCTCGGGACAGCAGGCCAGTTCAGGAAGAAGTTCAATGACATGACGAAGCCAGGCAAGGTAGGAGAACTGCTGCTGACTCCTTTTTCTCCTGGGACCCATGGGAATTACCATGCTAATCACCCTCTGGTCTTAAAAATAGTAAAATACTAGATACTGGAAATCTGAAATAAAAGCAGAAAATGCTGGTAACAGTCAGTAGGTCAAACTGCATCTGTGAAGAGAACAAAATAGAGTTAACGTTTCAGGTCCATGACCTTTTTTTAAAACTAGAAGATGTGATAGATGAACAGCTATAAAAAGGAACAGAGCCAGGGTGAAGAGGGCAGGGAGAGCTATATCCTGTGGCATAGGGTCTTGGGTGACAACTAGCATATGAACATATGAATTAGGAGCAGGAGTAGGCCATTCAGCCCCTCAAGCCTGCTCTGTCATTTCATAAGATCATGGCTGATCTGATTGTGGCCTCAATTCTAATTTCATGTCTACCCCCTACAACCTTTGACTCCCTTGTCAATCAAAAATCTATCTAACTCAGCCTTAATGACCCTGCCTCCACTGCTCTGTGGGGAAGAGAATTCCACAGACTAACAACCCTCTGAGAGAAAAAATTTCTCCTCATCTCCGTCTTATATGGGAGACCCCTTATTTTTAAACTGTGTCCCTTGATTCTAGTTTCTCTCATACGGAGAAACATCCTCTCAGCAACCACCCCGTCAAGTCCCCTCAAGATCTTATATGTTTCAATAAAATTACCTCTCAATCTTCTGTACTCCAATGGATATAAGCCCATACTGTCCAACCTTTCCTCATAAGATAACCCCTTCATCCTAGGAATCAGTCCAGTGAACCTTCTCTGAACTGCTTCTAATGCAATTATATCCTATCTTAAGTAAGGAGACCAAAACTGTACACAGGTGTGGTTCCACCAATGCCCTGTACAACTGTAGCAAAACTTCCTTACTTTCATATTGCAATAAATGACAACATTCCATTTGCTTTCCTAATCACTTGCTGTACCTGCATACTAACCTTTTGTAAATCATGTACCAGGACACCCAGATCCCTCTGTACCACCGAGTTCTGCAATCTCTCTCCATTTAAATATTATACTGATTATCTATTCCTTCCGCCAAAGTGGAAAAGTTCACATTTTCCCACATTATACTCCATCTGCCAAATTTTTGCTCACTCACTTAACCTATCTATATCCCTTTGCAGACTCCTTATGTCCTCCTCACAACTTATTCTCCTACCTATCTTTGTGTCATCAGCAAATTAAGCAACCATACATTCAGTCCCTTCATCTACATCATTGATATAGATTGTAAATAGTTGAGGCCCCAGCACTCCACTAGTTACTGCTTTCCAGCCTGAAAATGACCCATTTATCCCTACTCTCTGCTTCCTGTTAACTAACCAATCCTCTATCCATGCTAATATATTACCCCAGACCATGAGCTCTTATTTTGTGTAATGGCCCCTTATCGAATGCCTTTTGGAAATCCAAGTACACCACATCTACAGGTTTCCCTTTATCCATGTGCTTGTTACTTCCTCAAAGAACTCTAATAAATTAGTCAAACATGATTTCCCTTTCACAAAACCATGCTGACTCTCCCTGATTGCATTAAGATTTTCTAAATGTTCTGCTCTTCATATTTTCCAGCATTTTCCCTATGACGGAAGTTAGGGTAGCTGGCCTGCAGTTTCCTGCTTTCTGTCTCCCTCCTTTCTTGAATAGAAGAGTTACATTCAAGAAGCAGCACAAGAGTAGGAGAAAGATAATCATACCTATCATGAAAAGAACTAGTGAGTTCTATAGTTCATATTGTTAAATAAATTAATATTGTAATTAAAGGCAAGTTGCACCTACTCAGTTTTTCATAAACATAATGATTTCTTGCAGGATGTCGTAGGGGCAAAGTGGTATTTCTGAATAGTGAGACTCTAAGCTGTTTTCAGCTTTGAGAAACTGGAATTATCATGAAAGCTAGGGAAATGTGGTTATAGTTGCATTGACAAAGGTAGATATTTAATTAGATGAAAAAGCATCATTAATTATTGACCTCCAAATCTCCCTTGCAACTAGCAATAATAATTCATCAAAGTCATGTTCTTCACGAACCTCCATTCCATGCTTCTCTGCCTTCAAAGCAGCTCTCTCTCTCTCCATTCCTCCAGTAACTCCATTTACAGGTTTTTCTGAACTGCTAAGTTGTGAAGGGCTCAAAAAGTGACCACAATATTGGAGACTTGCTCAGAACAAATTGAAGTGCCCCTTATTTATTTATTTATCTAGAGATACAGCACTGAAACAGGCCCTTCGGCCCACTGAGTCTGTGCCGACCAACAACCACCCATTTATACTAATCCTACATTAATCCCATATTCCCTACCACATCCCCACCATTCTCCTACCCCTTACCTACACTAGGGGCAATTTATAATGGCCAATTTACCTATCAATCTGCAAGTCTTTGGCTGTGGGAGGAAACCAGAGCACCCGGCGGAAACTCACACGGTCACAGGGAAACTCCGCACAGGCAGTACCCAGAACTGAACCCGGGTCGCTGGAGCTGTGAGGTTGCGGTGCTATCCACTGTGCCACTCTGCCGCCCCTTCTGATACGACCAGCAGCAAAATCTTCCCTTCAGGATCTCTATAGTTCTTTCAATTACAGCTTGAATGAGCTGAGTGAGCCTCTCTGTACCAAAGTTCTTTGCACTCCCAGTGGGATCATGATCCAGAGCAGGGTGCCCAAATGACATCATGAACAATGTCACTTTTCTTGAATACAGTAGACAGGCTGAAATTCCACATACATTCCACCACCTGCAAGTTCCTCTCCAAGCCAGATACCATCCTGACTTGGAACTATATCACCATTCCTTCACTGTTGCCGGGTCAAAAACCTAGAACTCCCTTTTAAACAGCACTGTGGGTGTACCTACACCAGATGGACTGCAGTGGTTCAAAAAGGCAGCTCACCACCACCTTCTCAGGGGCAATTAGTGATGGGCAATAAATGCTGGCGTTGCCAGCAACACCCAATCCCAGGAACGAACAAAAAAAATGCCTGCATATTTGGTATTTACCTGAGAATATTTTTAATGCAGAGGTAGATATATTCTTGATAAACCAGGTGTGGAAGGTTATCGGGGGTAGGTGGAAATGTGGAGTAATCAGTTCAGCCATGAACTTATTGAATGGTGGAGCAGGCTCGAAGGGCTGAGTGACCTACTCCTGCTCCTAATTTGTATGTTTGTATGAGAATCATTTTTAGCTGATCTTAGAGAATTTGTTAATTAAAAGAATGATATTCCTTCCTTTGGAGAACTTTCGAAGGGTTGACTGTTGGAGCTCACTGCGCAACATAAGTGCCATCAATTGTACTCTGAACTTTGGGGTGCTTAGCAACCTGAGAAAACTGAGCAGCCCTATCATTTTGATAACTTCATCCCAATATGGATGAACTCACTCGCTCTTCAGAAGCTTGTATCTGTCACCTGATTAATGCATATTGGATGAAACCTAATGTGGTTGTGCGAAGGTCTCTTGGTGCAGCTTGAAAGGTGCCAGTGGTAAAAATAGACAATGGCGAGAAAGCTGTTTGGGCTGAAGCTGATGGAATTCATCTGTGGCCTCTTTAGTGCATCTTCGGGGTGGAATTTAACATGTAGCAAGTTTCCAATGAGAAACCGGGGTTGGTGAATTAATTTCCCACCAGCCTGTGGTAAAATGTGGCATTGGCAGGAAATGGCTGCTGGTCTGCAAAACATTAGGTGGCCCTTTGAAACCTGCCAGCACTCAGCTAAGTGTGGTGTAGGGACTTCTGCAGTAGGGAGACTCCAGCAGCTGCCCCATTCAGCCCAGAGTTAAAAATGCAGTCGGGGCTAGATGGCATCATTGGACCCCAATTTGCATCTTTGAGGAAGGATCCCGTCAATTTTGGACTGGCAGTTTAGTCACCTGTCTAAATCTGTTGGTAAAAATCGGAAATGGTGGGATCTGAGCGGGACATTGGTGGGCAAGTCAGCCAGTGGCTGCTTACCTGCCCAGTTTCCACTGGGTGGGTAAGGTTAAAAACCACCCTTTATTTACTCATATGGAGCTGCTCACTCAGAATTTAAGATCTCCTGACCCTATACGCTGCTTGAATGGGGGTAATATCTGTATAGCTTCATCCTCTTTAAATGCTGCCTAACTCTCCTTAGTTCCAAAATAAAAACAGAAAATGCTGGAAATATTTAGCAGGTCAGGCAGCTTCTGTGGAGAGTGAAACAGAGTTAACATTTCAGGTTGATGATCTTTCATCAGAACTCATTCCGCTCCATTCTGTTTTCCTCCTCCTCTTTATTATTGTGCATAAAGGAAGCCCCTTAGAGAAAACTATGATGCTAAATAAGGAGCTTGCAATCTGGGTAGGGGTCTGATTAGCATTCAGACTGTCAATTCTTCTCTGTATCTGAGCAAAAAATAATCTAAAATCCCACTTGTAACTGTCAGATGACAGATGACCCTCGGCTGCAGGCTACATGGTGTACTTCAGCTGATCTTAACAACTGCACTGTCTTTTTAAAATTATGGCATCAGTTACAATAGTTAACAAGGCTTCAAGATTGCTGTGCAAACCACAGGATTTCAGGCAGGAAATGTGATCCCATGATTTGCTGATTATTTATATCATCTCACACCAAAAAGGATCGGGCACAGGACATGGCCCTGCAAACCCAGACTGGAAATTATGACGAAATGATAATAGGGTTGGAAACCCAGTGGAAACAGGTTCCATCCCAAACTGCAGCTCTGAAACGGCAGTTCCAGCATCTCACTACACAGTAAATTGGGGGCTATTCATTGGCTGATTGCTGCCAAGGGAGGATTGAGCAATTTCATTTGAGGTATACTCAAGTGCATATATCCAGGGAATGCAATCAGGCAGTGAGTGGGTTCAACTTGCAGTTATGTCAAGTACCATTTGTACTTCTACTAGCGTAAGAAACCATCATTTGTTAAAGATGAAAAGAATACATTTAGAAAGAGGTTCTTCTGGGCGCAGCTTCTTCAGCAGTCATTTGGTAAGAGACCTGAAATATGTAGAGCTTGCACATGGTGCAGAATGACCTTGAGTTGGCCTTGGTGTATTTTGCGTTGGCACTGGTGCTAAATGTCTGCATTAACTGTTATCCCTCACCTCCGAATCTGTTAAATTTGGACAGGACCAAGTTAGGTGGAATATAACCATTCACTAGCCACAATTCAACCTTTAAACTTGAAATAGATTTGGATAAACTGAGTTAAATTGGCCTATTATAAAATAAATTTTATGAGCAGCTTTTTCTCCTTAATTTTCTCCCTTGCTCTTTGGAAGGCAGTCTTTCACAGTAGAATATGGTTCAACATGTGCTGGTACACCTGCTCGAAGTCAGTGTTTCTGGCAGTATCTTTGACAAGTGATGCATCTCTGATCAAAATCTTAATTATTAATGGATTGTCAAGAAAGTTTCAGTCCATAACAGTAATAGTTTAGCTTGGTTCAGTTTGCAACTAAAAATCACACGACACAAATTTCAACCTGGATTCTTTAGATTAAATGCATGTCTGGCTGATTTAAAAAAAAAGAAATATGAAAGTGAATCCATATGAGAGATTCTGAAAGATGAAACAGGCTGAAAGCTGGTGCCATTTGCAGATGACAACG
Source organism: Heterodontus francisci (assembly GCF_036365525.1). Classification (NCBI taxonomy): domain Eukaryota; kingdom Metazoa; phylum Chordata; class Chondrichthyes; order Heterodontiformes; family Heterodontidae; genus Heterodontus; species Heterodontus francisci. The sequence goes on from NC_090374.1 coordinate 48,665,282, forward strand.
CTTGAAGCACAGCCAAGGATTTGTCTACATGTTCAGTTTATAAGTTTATTGCTTGCTTTTCTCTCTAATGAATACAATGGTGGTGTCAACGTTCCATGAGAGATACAATTTACGACCATGATCACTATGGAGACAGGTAAATACAAAACTTTTAAGCATGTTCGTAAATCATGACCAATAAATTACCACTATCCTGTCCACTAATTTGTGCTTAGCGATCAGGAAAATATGGGATCAATTTTAAACCTACCAGCCAAGTGGAAACAAGGCGGATGCAGGTTACTTACCCAGTTAAAACCCAACCATTTCCTACAGTTTGCGATGTTAACCTGCAGGATTTTTAAGGCTGGTGAGGTGCCCGCCTAAAACAATCGGAAGCCTCATAACTTTATTACATCAATAGCACTCCGATGCAATTTTAATGTGAACCTGAGTGGGAAGTCTGGCAGGCTGTCCACTAGACAGAAGCAGGACTGCAAGTGGTCTGAAGACTGAAGAGGCCCTTCTGGTAAGGCTAAAGCTTCTCTGCTTCTTCTGGCTCCACAAGGAAAACCGAGGCCTTCCCTGCTCAATTCTGCAAGAACTTCCAGAAAACCCCTCCTTGCTGCTGACCTGGAAGTCAATGAGCCACCTGATCTTTGTCTACCACCAGCTGCTCTGCACCCTCTTCTCACCCATTCCAGGCAGGAAGTGGGCCAGCGTTATTTAACTGATGCCAGTGTTTAAAATTGGCGTCACCTCCTGCTGCTTTTGCCAAGCAGGAAATCAAATGGTCAGAGTGGCTTCCCACCAGAAAGTCGCCACAAGTTAAAGAAAAACCACATTTTGATTCAAAAAATGCTCATTTGCTCAACCCGCATTGTAACTACACTTATTTTACGTAACCAGAATACTTCCCTTCTGTTACCTCATTTAGTAGATTATTTCAAAAGTTTACCACTCTTTGATTAAAAATGGTGTTCCTGATATCTGTTTTAAAGTTATTTTTCAAAACCTTCCATTTGTGCATTTCCATTTTCCCTAACTAGAGCTTGATACTATATAACTTCTATAACTTCAGATTGTTGGCAGCACATCATTCAAAGCAGATGCATTTCCTACAATACAACAATGACTACATTTCAGAGCACTTCATTAGCTGCAATATGCTTGGGATTTTTTTTAACTGTTCATGGGATGTGGGTGTTGCTGGCTAGACTGACATTTATTGCCCATCCCTAATTGCCCTTGAGAAGGTGGTGGTGAGCCGCCTTCTTGGACCGCTGCAGTCCTTGGAGTGGAGGTACATCCACAGTGTTGTTAGGAAGAGTTTTGATGTGAAAGGTTAAAAACCTTGCAAGAACCTGACAACAACAACTTATATAGAACCTTTAATGTAATAAAATGTCCCAAGGCACTTCACAGGAGCATTATAAAGCAGATTCAGACATTGAACCACATAAGAAGATATTAGGGAAGATGACCAAAAGCTTGGTCAAAGAGGTGCAGAGGCAGATATTGGAGCCTAAGCAACTAAAGGCATGGCCTTCAATGATGGACTGATTAAAACAGGGGACGCTCAAGAGGCCTGAATTAGAGGAGCGCAGATACCTTGGAGGGTTGCGGGGCTGGAGGAGATTACAGAGATAGGGAGGGATGAGACCATGGAAGGATTTGAAAACAAGGATGAGAATTTTAAAATCAATGTGTTGCTTGATCAGGAGCCAATGTAGGTGAGCGAGCTCAGGGGTGATAGGGGAATGGGACTTGGTGCGAGTTAAGACATGGGCAGCAGAGTTTTGGAAATGGCATGGATTATGTGGTTGGAAGCTCAACTTGGGGTCAAATATGGCACCAAGGTTACAAATAGTCTGGTTTAGTCTCAGACAGTTGCCAAGGAGAGGGATGGTGTCCATGGCTAGGGAACGGAGTTTGGAGCAGGGACTGCAGACAATTGTTTCATTCTTCCCAATATTTAATTGGAAGAGATTGCTGCTCATCCAGTACTGGGTGCCAGATAAGCAGTCTGATAACTTGGCAACAGTAGAGGAGTCGAGAGAGGTGGTGATGAGATACAGCTGGGTGTTATCAGTTTACATGTAAAAACTAATGCTTTGCTTTCGCTGACGTCTCTGAGGGGCAGCATGTAGCTGAGAAATAGGAGAGGGCCAGGGATAGATCCTTGGGGACATGAGAGGTAACGATGCAGAAGCAGGAAGAGAAGCCATTGTCAGTGATACTCTGACTGCGATTAGATAGATTGAGAATGGAACCAGGTGAGTGCAGTCCCACCTAGCTGGACAACAATAGCGAGGCGTTGGAGGATGATGCTGTGGTCAACCATGTCAAAGGCTACAGACAAGTCAAGAAGGATGAGGAGGGATAGTTTACCTTTGTCATAGTCACATAGGATGTCGATTGTGACTTTGATAAGAACCTTCATTTACAAAAGTCAAGAATCCGATGCTGCTGCTATAAGGGACATACTTTTAAAAAAATACATTTTAGTAATTCTGAACTAGATGAGGCACATCTATTGTGCATAAATTAATTACTGTTTGCATTCCCAGGCAGAATGCTAGTACAGGGAAAGAATGAGTCGAATGTCATAAAAACATTTTGAGATATGGACATTACATTAGGACAATAATTAATAACAATTGATTCTAACATAACAACTTTGCCACAATTGTTTTAATTGCATTTCTTTCAGATACTTGATTCTCTGCATGTTCATCCAGTTATACTGCAACAGATAAAAAAATTACAAGCTAAGTATTTTTGGATTTTAACCTTTATTATTTGCTACTAGCCAAATAAACAGTCAGTTCAAATTTGAGGACATGTTTTCCCAGTGGTAATTAGATCGAAAAAGTGAGTAAAATCATGAGAAAAAAGATTCAGACTTTTTTCACCCCTATCATCTACTTTTACACACAACCTAAAATGGTGGAGCAGATGATCAGGAGAAAAAAAATGCTTGTGAAAGATTAGATAGAGATGGTGAAGGTCTTGCTGGAGGCCATTATGGTGGAAATCGTCCTGATTTGCACAACAGATAACTCAAATAAGAAGTGTACAAAGGTCAAGCTCCATATCCCTTATTAACTCAGCTCCCACTGATGGCCCAAGCTAACTCCTGTTAGCAACCTTAAGGGCTGAATTTTTCCAGCTCGTCGCCGAGCTTCAAAAACGGCGGGGTGCACGTGCGAGTTGCGCGCCGCTGAGCCATGATATTTCGCGCGGTGGCTCATCAACATGGAGGGGGCAGACCACCCGCCCCAGATGATGGAGAGGGGGCGGGCGCTCTGTCCCCCAGCAATGGCATCCTGCGCCACCGCACATCGCCGGTGCCATTTTTAAAGGGCTTCAGGCCCTTCCGTTTCATTTCAATGTTTAAAATGACAGGTTTTCCACAAAATAAAAATAAAATTTTATTCACACTTCCAAGCCCGTCTCCCACCCCCTCAGTGAATAATCAGTTTATTATTTGTCCTCTCCCCTAAAAAAGTCGATTTTCGATCAGTACCTGCCCCCTGGACTTTATTTTAACCTTTAACCCTTCCAACCCCTTCCCACTATCCCCTCAACAAATCACCTTTGTTTTTGCCGATGCCACCACCACCCCCCCCACCCTGAAAAGTTCACTCCTCCCCCCTCCCCACCAGTGCCCCACCTCAGATCTCCAAACCAAGATCCGAAGGCACGGGATTGGCAACCAGCCGGAATGGACAGCTATCACGACGCGGAAAGTAATTATGCTTTCATTAACATTTATTTAAATATTTAAATCACGCTTCCATTGCCAAGCGGTGGTGGGGGGGGGGGGGGGCGGGGGCACTACAAGGCCTCGCCACTGCCGGTAAAATGGGGCGAGGCCTTCCTGGCGTCGAGGCCAATGGCAGGCCTCTCCCAGAGTTATTGTCTGGGCCACTCCCCCTCCCCCACCACGACCTCTGACGTCAGGGGGTTGGTAAAATTCAGCCCTAAGAGTCATTTGCAACTCATACAAATTCATTCATTAATTTTTCGTGCAAATCCATTCATTCATTTCTCAGGAGTGTTTTGTTTTGGTAGCAAATTAATTATAATAATTTCTAATGGAATTGCATTAAATAACACACTTCCATAGAAAATGAAATTAATGAAAATGCAGGCCATAATCAATCATGACCTAAACACAGAACATCAGTCATTTAAGAACATAGGCTAATTGAGAAGCTATTAGTTTAGAGTTAATTATCAATTTAAGTAAACTTAAAGAGATTATGAAGTCTTTGTCTTACCTATTCTTTTCTTTTATACTTTCCCTTAAACCCCTCCGCATGCCCCATGCCCAATGAGAACAGGGCATGAAGGGGCTTAAAATCAGAGCTGTGTCCTGCTCACCAGATTCACCTTCACTTCATCATGCACATTTTTACAAGGATGCTCTGAGCAGCCAGATAGGCGAGGGCCTCACTGAAATACAAAATATCACTCTGTTCCCAACAAGCTTTGAATGGACAGTTGGGCAATTGGTGTCCAGTGCCAGTTTTATCAGAGAAATCTGGTGCCACACAGGAGTCAGCCCAGAAGAGGGCCGAGAAGGTAAATATATTTAATTTTTAAAGAAACTTCTGACCTTCCCTGATCCAGGGTTCCCTCCTTTACCCAAATGTGATTAGCACACCTAGTAGCCCTCACGCCCATCCCCATCTCTGAAGCACTTACTCGACTGTTAGGGTGCTTGGGTCCTCAACAGCGGCCTGTCTGCCACCCAATTTCCCACTTCCGCTTTCCCAACCCCATTCCTACCAGCTTTGGACAATAATCAGTCTTAGGATATAGTAATGGGACTCCAAGGGCTAAAATAACCCAGGCTTTGTGCCTTGCGGCCGTTTGAGCTCAGCTTGCCCCCCCCCTCTCATACCCAAAGTTAAAATCAGGGCTGAGATGTTGGAGAGCATTTAACACCCACTGAATATGCCCCAGTGTGGTTGGCACTTTGCAAAGGGAAGGGAAGAATTAAATGGGGGGGGGGTGGTGGTTGGTGGGTGTTAGGTGCTCATAACATAATATAATATGGTAGATATATATGTTGTTTATGGTGGGCAGCCATAAAGGCGGGGCTAAAGTGTGGCGAGTCGAAGAGACTTAGCAGTTGGCGGGAAAAAAGACAAAAGCGCAAGGGGAGAGCCAACTGTGCAACAGCCCCGACAAACAAATTTTTCTGCAGCACCTGTGGAAGAGCCTGTCACTCTAGAATTGGCCTTTATAGCCACTCCAGGCGCTGCTCCACACACCACTGACCACCTCCAGGCGCTTACCCATTGTCTCTCGAGATAAGGAGGCCAAAGAAGAATATGTTCTTAACAATCTTTTATGATATGTGAAATAATTTATTTATCCATAAATATCACATTTGTTGTTCTACCTGAAACCCTCACTGGCTATCAGTTACAATCTTGTATACTTGTGATTCGTTCTTGGAAATTGATTAATTTTATAAAAGTAAAAATATAACACATTGAACGTTCATGAAGAAATAATAACACGACATATGGATAAGAGATTGCAGGTAAAATATCAGTTCCAATTTTGACTGTTGACACTCATCAGCAGTACATATATTTAAAACTATACTTTGGTAATTTAAGAACAAAACTGCTAATTAGATATGCTTAAAATATTATTTATTTTTTCGTAAACTTAATATCAGATATTTCAATGAATGTTCATATATAGTCCTTCATAGAAATTCATTCATTCACTTCGAGGTGTGATTATAGCGTCTCCACAATGCTAATTACTTCAGCCTCTAAACCTAGCCTGTAAAGTGGGCTTTTTGAATTTAGCAGCCAGCCAGAAGTATGAATAGGGCTCTCTCCTATATATCCCACTGCTAGCTGGAAGAAATTATTGCAATTTATAATGATTCACAGGGAATATAGGTGATTATGCAGTGTGAAACAACAATAACTTGTATTTATATAGCACTTTTAACATAACAAAACTTCCCAAGGTGCTTCACAGGGGCATTATAAAACAAAAATATGACACTGACCCACATAAGGAGCTATTAGATTAAATTTCTTCTCATCCAATAATTAGCGTCATTATAAGTGTTTATATATTGTTTATTACTACAAGTGTGTTGTGTTGCACCTGTTTTTTGGCATTCTGAAAGATGAATTCACATTCACAAATTCAATTGCAGCAAATCTGCTGTCTAAGCATAGAAAAAACTTTGCACAAAACTTTTTAAATCTAAACAATCAAGACGTTTCTGCCAGTTTTAAAAGTTGTCTACTGCACCACAATGTAAGTCAGCACAAGGCGAGGAAATGCTGCAAACTTCTCACATGCTGTTTTTTTTCAATATTACACATTTACCCTTTGCCATTTACACATTTGGGGTGGAATTTAATGTGCCCAACGGGAGTGGGTTGCAAGGTGTGTGGGGGGGGTGGGCGTAAATTTGGGAGGGAAAGTGGGGGTGGAGTGGCCGTCACCTTCCCAGTGCAATTATCTCTATGGTGGAGGAGGTTGAGGACAGACTTCGGTCCAGATTTCTTGTCCAGAAGTCAATTGAGGCCGTTCAGTGGCCAATTAAGGGCCACTTAAGGGCCTCTTCCTACCACTTCTGGAATCTACCAGCGGTGGGAGTGCCCTTCGCCACGTTGGAAGACCGCCCAGTAAAACCTGGCGGTCTCCCTGCGGGCTTGGGGGGGGGGGCCTCATGATCTGGCACCCTGTGGCCCACAGAGGGTACCCACCGGCGGCAAGGGTCACCCCTGCAGAAACATCATCCCCTGCCCTCACCAACGACCACTGCCCCCCCCCCTCACTGGGGCCTGCCCGGCTGCCCCTGGCAAGCCCGACCCCACTTACCTGGGTTCCAGAGCCACGCCCTTGATGCTGCTCCAGCTGGTTGCAGTCCCAGCAGTGGCCACTGCTCCCAGTGGCGCTCCTGGGACTGAAGAGCTGCCGGTCCTCCGATTGGCTGGCAGCTCTTGTAAGTGGGATCTCCACTCTTAAAGGGACAGGAGCCCAGTCTAGTCCCTTTTCTAGACAGCTTAATTTCACTTGGCTACATTGCCAGGCTCCGCTCTGCATCTCACCCCCTCTACAGATGAAACCGTTGTGCACAGCATCATAAATTCCAGGCTCCAATTCTCTCCTTGCTGGTCTTCCCTCCATTAACTTCAACTCATCCAAACCTTGTCTCCAAAGTTCTATGTAGCACTGCATCCCACTTGCCCATTGCCTGTCCTCTCTGACCTTCACTACCTGTCCACAATCGGTTGATAGGTAAGGAACTACAAACTCAGCTCTGAGTGAAACATGATGCTGCAATGCGGACTGGTTCAATTGCAATGAGCAGTCAGGCAGGGGGATTGAATCTGTGACAAGGGAGAGGAGTTTTTGGCAAGAGTCAAAAATGATGCCTTTGGCCTTCCTGATGTTTTATAAGAGGAAATTCGGGCTCATCCACGACAATATCAGACAAGTGGTCTGATGGCAATTGTACTCTGAACTCTGCTGTATTTGATAGCCCATGACCTAACTTTTCTAATAATAATAAAGAAGAAATACTTGGCAGGGTGCAGATATTGCAAAGTGCCAACGTGTTTCATGTCTTGCAGAAATGCTGGTAAGGGTAAGACAGTGAGGCAGAAAATAAACTTAGGAAATTTTATTCAACAATTCAAGCAAAACAAAATAAAATGTATTTTAAGGCAGCAATAAACTGTTATGCAGCAAAGGTCACAGCACTTAGGAGCCATATGTTTTTACCTAATGCAACATTGATCCCTGTTGTATCCTGATGGAAAGAAACACTGAGCTAAAAATGCCTCCAGTTTAGTAACGTTTTATCAAGCTGGGCCCTGAAATTACTGAGAAAACATTAGCATGTTAAATGGTTTACTTCAAAATATTTTGCAATCTCATCTTTAAAGAGGCTTTGCAATTCTGTAGTCTATTTTAATCCGTATTACTCATGTTGTAACAGTCCTTCTCACCCAGTCAACAATATGGTTTCCTTGACACTCTCAACAAGCAGTGATATGCTTGAATCAAATGTTCTCAGCCAGAGTGTTCTGTTTCCTTGGTAACCCTTTGTTTATCCTTGCATGCGAGAATTTTTTACACAGAATATTCAGTTTTTCCAGGCAAATATATTGTATTCACCTCACAGGAACAGGCCTTTTGGTCCAATGGGTCCAGGCAGGTGCCATAATGGGAGTTTCATTTCTTTCTCTTTTTTAAATTGATTAGGGGATTTATTTTTTGGATGACTTTTAGAAAAAAATGTGGTAGGAGAAATAGAGGCACTTGCCTTCACACTGACAGTGCCTTATTAGTTTCTTTCCATAAGTCAGAGCTGTAAAAATAATGCCTCTCAGTTCTAGAAGGTGTCAGAAGAATGATTAAAAAACACACTCTCAATGCAAAGCCAATCGCTTCTGGGCATGATGCATTTTGACAGGAAGCTAGATAAATACATGAAAGAAAAAGGAATGGAGGAAATTGTTATGATGTATGGCCTGTTTCTGTGCTGTAGATTCTATGTGATTCTACGAGTATCATCACTAAATTATCATCCAGGCGTAAGGACAGCCAAACTGAGTAATAAGGCTAACATTTAACTGAGGAACTCCAATGTTATCATAATTGTAAATGCTAGTGTTTTAATCAAAAATTATATTGTATATTCTGAGGGAAATGAAATGAGCATTTCCAGCTAAAAATATTTTTGTAGAGTAGCCAAGGTAAAGAGCATTCATTCTTACTGCAGGACACAGTCACAGTTGTAAAGAGTATAAGAGAATGGGATTTATTAATCTATACTAGTTTGGTGACACAAAGTATTGGTTTTAAAAACTTGTAGGGGCCAGAAAATGTGTGGCCCTTCCAGAGCACTCCCTCTTTGACCACACTGCCCAGGATAGGCTGGATATGAGGTCAGGGTACAGCCTCCTAAGGTGTGGAGCCTCTGCTTGTCCCTTATAAGGTCACTAGTGCAGGAGAGGGTGTGGTTGGAAGCGAGGACCCTTCATGTAGGGAGTTCCTTCATCCCTGGCATGGGATCTGATGCACTGTATCCAGGCCGCCCTTTGATCATAGTGGCCCTCACCTCGGAGTCCAAGCTGATGATCAGCGTTTGGACCCTTGAAGATTTCAGACAAGGATTTTTTTTTTAACTTTTTTGAAAGCAGCACCTTTACACATTGGGCTGGGGGGTGGGGGGAAGGTTGTGAGGGGCATTTCCTTACCCTTTCCAGGGAGGGTTCTGGCACACTCCTGGCTCTGGGCCAGTAGATCACAGTATATGGACTCCTTGGAAGCAGCAATCAAGAATTGCACTGGTGGTTCAAGCACCTGCCATTGCCAAGCTCATAAAAGGATATTCCCTGAACACACAAATGTTGGCAGAGTCAATAGTGGAGGTGTTAGGCAGGTGTATCATGCACTTATGGGTTGCAAAATTTAGCTTGTTTATGTTATCATATCACCCTGCATTTTAAAGCCTTGTTTTACCATACATATATGGCTCATACAATGCTAACTTCTCTGCAGTGCCTGTTACAGAAATAGACACACACTGCGACTACAATAAATATCTGCGTATATGGTAGCTTCCTTTACAAACTGAGGTGATACAGGGCATTTACTTCCCACTCACATGCCAACTGATTTTACTATATATGCTCAGCAAGCAGCTGGGGATTAATGTATGGGTTTACGGGGTCTGTACCCGGGGGCCCCGTGTAAATATGGGGCTCTCTGTAAAACTCACCCTAACTCATAAAAAAACTGCATGTAAACTGGATCAAGCTATTCTAGCCTTTAAAATATTATCATGAGGGGGCCAGGTAGAGTTGGCAGATTCTTTGCTATATAAATACTCACCCCTGCCTTTGCAGTTCACCAGTTACATAACATTTATTTGTTCAGAACCTTAGAAGCAAAGGTTAGCTTTACGATTAATTAAGTGTGTTGACATTCTACTGACTTCTTTCTTCATGCGTTTTACGACACATATTTGTGTATTAATCGATTGGGAGAGGGTTATGCTATGGCGGCGAGGGGAGGGGGTGTTGGCGAATGTTCTTGGTGCCCAGGATGCAAACAATTCTTCATGGGGCTCTCTCTGCACTCACACCCATATAAATCTGATTTGCAACTTAAATGATATTCAGAGTTCTACATGCTCTTATTGTGTCCAGTCCAACTGTGCGCTTCACTAGTTCATGATTTTATAAGAAAAAGTCACAGCCCGGTGGCGGTAGGAATGCCGCCGATCAAAAGCTCATTGGTGGCCCATATCCAAATTCCACATGAGGATATGATTTCTTTGAAGTTATGCCCTCATACCCTGTGTCTGTGCCTGGCTGATTGCTGGTCCTTATGCTGCCATACAATGTCTATTAATGGGATCCAGGTGGTGCATGCAGCAATCCATTAATAAGGTACATTACACTGTACATTGTCAATGAGATCACAGAGCTTTATGCAATTGTGGAGTTTGCTGTTAGTTATCAATCACGTACCTGTAATGCAAAAGCAAATGTCTTGTTGGTTTGTATTAAATAATCCTGCATGAAAACACCATCAGCAGGATGCTTGCATTTGTTTACAAATTCAGATGATGTCAAAGCAGGAGCTCCAAAGGTCAGCAGTGAATAATACTTCAAAGATTTAAAGGTTAAAAAATTCCTCTGAACCTTGGCGAACGTATTAGCCATTTACCACTTTTTTTTGTTCTGTCTAAAGCTACAGATTTGTGTGATAAAAGGTAAATTCAAATATATTTAGCTCAGTTCAATGGTAACTCGACTGGGAAATATAGCGGGGCTAAAATTCAACTTCAGTGGGCTCGCAAAATGGGCACTACCATTAATCATAGCGTCCTGACTGGGGGACAAAAATCAATCAGGGTTTCTGCTTTTGATTGCTGTTTGGTGATTACTGCTGGAAGGTTTGTGTGTGTGCGTGTTTGTGTGTGATTTTTAGGCAAGGACTTGATTGGGAATAAAATATGAATATGTTGGAACCACACATCAGAGAGGTTTGCCAAGCCTGAAAAGAAATAGGAGGCCAACGCCCCGAGCACAGAATCGCCTGCCAGGGTTGTATTCCCATGTAGGAACTATAGCCACTCGACCTACTTCTCCTCCCAACAGAGGCCAACACACCCACGCTCCATTTTCAGCTAATAGAAAAAGGTACCTAGGATCTGAAGTTACTAAAGTCAATGGGCCTGAAATTCTGATGGCACTGCTCCTCTGGCTGAGCGAGTCAGTGTGGGACTGTTGTGCGCCTGCAGCACATGACACAGAGTCAGTCGCAAATCAAAGGGTCAGGTTCATTAGCTTAGTTAAAATGGGTAGCTTGCACCTGTAAGGATGCATCAGAGGTCCCTGTTTCCAGAATGGAGCAGCCCTAGACATAGTTAAAAAAGGGTGACATTAAGGCAGAAATTTGCATGAAACCACAATGACATTATATGCAATATTCAGCACAGAAACAGGCAATCAGTCCATGCTGATGTGCTGAGGACAGCAAAGGGAAACCACTTCAATTTCTCATGGAAGTTAAAAAGCAGGAGGCTCTTACGAGCAGGTGAAGAGGAAAGCACAGGATTGGGAGGTGTGGAGAAATGAGCAAAGGATCTGCCCTTCAGCAGATCACCACCACTTATATTGATGGCCTCTAGTTTTGCTCTTCCCTACAAGTGAAAACACTCTCTCTCTGTCTACTCCATTAAAACCTTTCATAACTGTAAAGACCTCTATTAGGTCACCCTGTGTCATTTTTCAAGAGAAAAGAGACCCAGCCTGCTTAAAAAGAATATTAATACATCTTGGCAAAAATGTTATGAAAGCATTCCAAATAAAATCACTAGTGTACGCTGTTACGACCGAGGTGGGAGGAGTGCACGGTCTTTTCTAGTTTCACTTCTCAATAGGTCACAACATATATTTAAATGTTTAAACAGTTACTGATGTAGTCAATCATATATTCTACTCTTTATCCCAGAATAAACTACACCAACCAGGTTTCTTAAATAAACAATAAAATTATCCGTTTATTATAAAACAAGACTTATCCAGTAATGAAGAAAAGCATTAACACACAGATTGAAATATGAAAGCTCCCTTTTAAAATCCCCCACACACAAACTTACACACACACTGAAAAAAATACAGAAATACTGTCTACAGCGCTCTGTTACACGAAAAAGACAAAAAAGAATACTTGGCCAAATACTTACTAATTCTTGAAGAAAAAATAAGATATGGAAGGATGTCAGTTGTGCCTTTTGGTCTGGCATCCGGGTACACGTAGATGGGTCACTGGGATCTTTTCAGAAGCAATTCGTTCTGGAGATGTCAAGAAATTGTCTGGTAGGCTTTCCAGGGATAAATATGGCATTAGGGGTTTCAGCCAGCACACACCTGAATTGCAGGGTTTTTCCAAAGACAGGAGGAAAGAGGAGCTGACACACTGGACTTCTCCGTGTCTCTTAGAGAGGTGCAGGCAAAATGAGTTGGGTTTTTTTTTCCTTGGCAGGCAAACCACCAACTGTCTTCAAAACAGTTCACACCCCAATTGAACTGAAAACAATCCAAACACCAAAACAGAAAGTCAACCTCCTGACCTCCATAAACCTTGACATGTGGCTTCTCTATAAACATCTCCCCTTCGTCCAAGGTTCCTGTTGTTTATTTATCTTAAAGCAGGTGATCTCAGTAGAGGTTGTTTTTAGCACTTCTTGATTCTTCCAGTAAGTGTTTTCAGTCAAGTGTCCTTACAATGACCCCAGTGAAAAAAACAAAGTCCAGCATTTCTTCAGGCTTCCAAATGAATCCATTTCTACAATTTTGAGTACAGGAGTAGTGAAGTCTTGTGTCAATTATATAGAACCTTGGTTATACCGCATTTGAAGTACTATGTGCAGTTTTGGTCCCCTTACATTAGGAAGGATATTATTGCCATAGAGGGAGTGTAACGAAAGTTCACCAGACTTGTTCCCAGGATGGTGGGACTGTCCTATGAAGAGAGATTGGGGAAACTGGGTCTGTATTCTCTAGAGTTTTGAAGAATGAGAGGTGATCCCATTGAAACCTACAAAATACTTAAAGGGATAGATGGGAAGATCCAGCTAAGATGTTTCCCCGGTTGAGGAATCTAGAACCAGGGGACAAATTTCAAAATAAGCGGGAAGCCACTTAGGACAGATATGGGTAGAAATTTCTTTACTCAGAGGGTTGTGAATCTTTGGAATTCTCTATCCCAGAGGGCTGTGGAAGCTCAGTCATTGAGTATGTTTAAAGCAGAGATTGACAGATTTCTAAATCATAATGACATAAGGGGATATGAGGATAGTGTGGGAAAAAGGCATTGAAGTGGATGATCAGCCATGATCAAATTGAATGGCGGGGTAGGCTCAATGGGCTGAATGGCCTACTCCTGCTCCTATATTCCTACGTTCCTAAATGTGATTTCTTAAAAATATAAAAAAAGAAGCCTCTCATAACAATGCATATGCTAAGATAAGTCATATTAAACATATCTTACTGGACAAGCCATCCCATTAATGAGCCACCTGAACAACACAGCCAAAGGACAACTCTATTCAAAAAGATAACTGTCAACATTGTTCAAACTTTTAAATGCTTTTAACTTTTTGTGATGATCCAGATAGTATAAAGCATCACAGCTGAGCAGACACATTCCACTTTTGATACCCAACATTATGGACCCTTTTGTGTTGAGACATGGTCCAGTAGGACTTGGGCTGACAGTGCCTAAACTCCTGCCATGTGGGTTCCAATTCAGTTCACAGAGGTTAAAGTTTTTCCAACTTCCTGACCATTCAGGCACTATAATTACCATTTCTAAGTATAGATTTGGCCTGTCTTCTTGGTTCTATTGTACAGGCCAGAATTAATAAGTTCATATTTTGCTTCTCTTTTCCTCTGTTAGGTCCCAATGATGATTTCAGGGTCTCAAACTTTGCGCACTACTTGTTGGTTCAAGAAATGTGTGTTAAAAAGAGTTAATTTAGACAGCAGCAATCAAGAAATTTGAGATAAGTACAATCTGAGTACATTTTGTAAGTGGCTGGCAAACGGAACACACAATCAGACAACTGATAAGCATGTCTTTTATTTTAAATAGTGTTTAGCAAAGTGACTTTCAGATGCAGTATTTTTCTCTCAACTCTCCTGGTACTGCATCAGGACTTCCAATCACAACACCACTTGTGGATTAAGCACTGTGCATGTTAGTATCCCAGACTTTCACTTTCTAGTGTATTCCGGTGCCTTCATTCTCTGACTACTCATTTTTTCATTGTATTCATATAGGAGATGATCACCTCATGTCATGTAAATGAACAACTATGGCAAGTAACCCACCTCCTGCCTCTCCAATACCTGTCCACCATCTACAGGGCACAGGGTCAGGAGTTTGATGGAATACTCTCCACTTGCCTGGATGAATGCAGTTCCAACAACATTCAAGAAGCTCGACACCATCCAGAACAATGCAGCCACTTGATAGGCACCCATTCACCACCTTAAACATTCATTCCCTCCACCACTGATGCACAGTGGTAGCAGTGTGTACCATATTCAAGATGCATACAGCAACTCATCAAGCGTCCTTTGATGCACCTTCCGAACCTACAAACAAGGGCCGCAAACACATGGGAACACCACCACCTGCAAGTTCCCCTCCAAGCCACACACCGTCCTGACATGGAACTATATCACTGTTCCTTCACTGTCGCTGGGTCAAGATCCTGGAACTCCCTTCCTAACAGCACTGTGGGTGTACCTACACCATATGGACTGCAGTGGTTCAAGAAGGCAGCTCACCACCACCTTCTCAAGGACAATTAGTGAAGGGCAATAAATGCTGGCCTTGCCAGCAATGTTCAGATCCCATGAAATGAATAAAAAAACAACTTGTCATACAGAATATAACTTTAAAAAAATAATTGTGCCGAACAAGGTGAGGAATGTTCGTGCTGAGGAATGGAATGCTGCCTATTTCAGGCATCCATTGTCAGCACTAAGACCAGGCATGGCACAGTCAGATGCAGCCTAAAGTTTTCTCTGCTCTACTCAACAATGTGCCCCAATCTCAGAAAACGACTACTATGCCAGTGTCCGAATTCTTCAACAACAATATGCATTTGTATAGTGTCCTTAGCTTAGAAAATGTGCTTCACAAAGGAGTAGTTAGACAGTTAAAGAAGAAGATATTAGGAGGGTTGACCAAAAGCTTTGTTAAAGAGATGGGTTTTAAGCAGGGCCTTCAAAGAGAAGAGGGAGGTGAAGAGACAGATGGATTTAGGGTGGTAATTTAAGAGCCTGGATGCCTGAAGCCACAAGCAACAACAGTGGAGTGAAAGGAGCTGGGAATATACAACAGACCAGAGTTGGAGGAATGGAAGATCTGGTCTGTTATAGTAAGGGGAAAGGCCATGAAAGCATTTAAACAACATGAGGAGTTTTTTAAATTGGAGATTATGTAGATCAGTAAAAATAAGACTGACGGGTGAGCTGGACATGGTGCAGGGTAGGATGTGGTCAGCAGAGTTTTGGATAAGCTGAAGTTTACAGAGTGTGGAGTGTGGGAGCCCAGCCAGGAGAGCATTGAATAATTGAATATGAAGATGACAAAAGCATGAAAGAATGTTTCAGTAGCAGACAGGTTATGGCAGAGATGGGGGTGGGTAATACCACAAAGGTGGGAGTAGGTGGTCTTCGCAATGGAGAGGATTTAGGTCCCCAGCTCAGGTCAAGGTCAAATAGGATGCTGAGGCTGAAAGCAGACTGATTCAACTTGAGACTGTGACCAAGGAGGGAGATGCAATTGGTAGCAACAACAACTTGAATTTATATAGTACCTTTAACATAATAAAATTTCTCAAGGCACTCCACGGGAGTGTTATAAAGCAAATAACACATATAAGGCGATATTAGGGCAGATGGCCAAAACACCCAAAGAGGTGGGTTTTCAGGAGCATATTAAAGGAAGAAAGAGAGGTAGAGAGGCAGAGAGGCCCTATATAACTGCAGTAAGACATCCTTGCTCCTGTGCTCAAATCCTCTTGCAATGAAGGCCAACATATCATTCACCTTCCTAACTGCTTGCTGCACCTGACTGCTTGCTTTCAGCGACTGGTGTACAAGGACACCCAGGTCTTGTTGCACCTCCCCCTTTCCCAATCTATTACCATTCAGATAATAATCTGCCTTTCTGTTTTTACAACCAAAGTGGATACCCTCACATTTATCCACATTATACTACATTTGCCATGCATTTGCCCACTCATCCAACTTGTCCAAATCACATTGGAACCTCTTTGTATCCTCCTCACAGCTCACTTTCCCCCCCAGCTCTGTGTCATCTGCAAACTTGGAAATGTTACATTTAATTCCCTCTCCCAAGTCATTAATATATATTGTGAATAGCTGGGGCCCAAGCACTGATCCCTGCGGTACCCCACTAGTCACTGCCTGCCACCCGGAAAAAGACTCGTTTATTCCTACTCTTTGTTTCCTGTCTGCCAACCAGTTCTCAATCCACGCCAGTATATTACCCTCAATCCTATATGCTTTAATCTTGTACACCAACCTCTTATGTGGGACCTTATCAAAAGCCTTCTGAAAATCCAAATACAGCACATCCACTCGTTCTCCCTTATCTATTCTACTACATCCTCAAAAAACTTCAGTAGATTTGTTAAGCATGACTTCCCTTTCGTAAACCCATGCTGAATTTGCCCAATCCTGTTTATGCTTTCTAGGTGTACTGCTATCACATCCTTTATAATAGACTACAGCATTTTCCCCACTACTGATGTAAGGCTAATTGGTCTGTAGTTCCCTGCTTTTTCTCTCCCTCCTTTTTTAAATAGTGGGGTTACATTTGCCACCCTCCAATCTGTAGGAACTGCTCCAGAGTCCATAGAATTTTGGAAGATGACCACCAATGCATCCATTATTTCCAGGGCCACTTCCTTTAGTACTCTGGAATGTAGATTATCAGGCCCTGGGGACTTGTCAGCCTTTAACCCCATTAATTTTCTGAGCACTGATTTCATTCAGTTCCTCCCTCTCATTAGACCTTTGGTTCCCTAACATTTCTGAGAGGTTATTTGTGTCCTCCTTTGTGAAGACAGAACCAAAGTATGTGTTTAATTGTTCTGCCATTTCTTTGTTCCCCATTATAATTTCCCCTGTTTTTGACTGTAAATGACCTACATTTGTCTTCTTTAATCTTTTTTTCCCACATATTTATAGAAGCTTTTCGTCAGTTTTTATATTCTCTGCAAGTTTACGCTCATACTCTATTTTCCCCTGCTTAATCAACCTCTTTGTCCTCCTTTGCTGAATTCTAAACTGCTCCCAATCCTCCGACTTGCTACTTTTTCTGGCAATTTTATATGCCTCCTCTTTGGATCTAATACAATCCCTAATTTCTTTTGTAAGGCACGATTGAGCCACCTTTCTGGTTTTATTTTTGCTCCAGACAGGAATGAATAATTGTTGTAATTCATGCACACGTTCTTTAAATATTATCCATTGCCTATCCACCATCAACCCTTTTACTAAAGTTTCCCAATCTATCATAGCCAACTCACGCCTCACACCTTTGTAGTTTCCATTATTTAGATTCAGGACCCTAGATTCGGATTCAACTACTTCATTCTCCACCTTAATGAAAAATTCGATCATGTTAGGGTCACTCCTCCCCAAGGGACCCCACACAACAAGATTGTTAATTAATCCTTTCTCGTTACACAATACCCAGTCTAGGATAGCCTGTTCTCTAGTTGGTTCCTCAACGTATTGGTCTAAAAAACCGTCACGTACACACTTCAGGAAATCCTCCTCCACAGTATTATTGCTAATTTGGTTTGACCAATCTATATGTAAATTAAAGTCACCCATGATTACAGTTGTACCCTTATTGTATGCAGCTCTAATTTCCTGTTTAATGCTATCCCTTACATCTCCACTACTGTTTGGGGGTCTATAGACAACCCCCACCAATGTTTTCTGCCCCTTGGTGTTTCTTAGCTCCATCCATACAGATTCCACATCATGATTTTCCGAATCAATATCCTTCCTCACTATTGCATTGATTTCCTCCTTTACTAACAATGCTACCCCTCCTCCTTTCCCTTTTTGCCTGTCCTTCCTAAATATTGAATACCCCTGGATGTTCAGTTCCCATCCTTGGTCACCTTGTATAGTCATGTCTCCGTAATTGCTACTATATCATAACCATTTATATCTATTTGCGCTGTTAATTCATCTACCTTATTGCGAATACTCCATGCATTAAGACTCAATACCTTTAGATTTGTCTTTTTAACACTGTTAGTCATCTTAGCTTTATTTTGCACAACGGCCCCATTTGTTTCTCGTCCTTGTTTTCTCTGCCTTCCACTTTTGCTTCTTACCTTTATGTCTTTCATTTCTATCCTTGTTTCCCTCTCCTCTGTCTCTCTGCTCAGATTCCCATTCCCCTGCCATTCTAGTTTAAACCCTCCCTGACAGCACTAGCAAACACCGCCACTGCCCACCCCCCCACCCTGAGGAAATTGGTCCCAGTCCTGCCCAGGTGAAACCCATCCAGCTTGTACTGGTCCCACCTTCCCCAGAACCGGTTCCAATGTCCCAGTAATCTGAATCCCTCCCCCCTACACCATTTCTCCAGCCACATATTCATCTGATATATCCTGCTATTTCTGCTCTCGCGAGCACATGGCACTGGCAGTAATCCTGAGATTACTATCTTTGAGGTCCTACTTTTTAATTTTTGACCTAACTCCCTATATTCAGCTTGTAGGACCTCATCCCTTTTTGTACCTATGTCGTTGGTACCGATATGTACCACGAAAACTGGCTGCTTGCCCTCCCCCCTCAGAATGCCCTGCAGCCGCTCAGAGACATCCTTACCCTAGCACCAGGGAGGCAACATACCATCCTGGAGTCGCTTTTGCAGCTGCAGAAATGCCTGTCTGCTCCCCTTACGATTGAATCCCCTATCACTATAACCCTGCCACTCTTCTTCCTCCACTCCTGTGCCGCAAAGCCAACCATGGTGCCATGAACTTGACTCTTGCTCCTTTCCCCAAGCCATCTTCCCGAATAATATCCAAAGCGGTATATCTGTTAGAGAGGGGGACGGCCACAGGGAGCTCCTGTACTACCTGCCTTCCTCAACTGTGGAAGATGGTGTGGTTGACCATATAGAAAACTACAGAGACTTCAGGAAGAATAAGTAGGGAAAATGCACCACAGTCATAGTGACTTTGAATTGGGCCATTTTAGTGCTATTGTAGGGATGGATTAAAGAGATTCAAACAAAGAGTTGTGGGAGGATGAACATGGATCTGGGAGGCAACAATACATTCCAAAACTTTAAACGGGAAAGGGAGGTCGGAGATGGGGCATTAGTTTTCGAGGATAGAGGGATTAAGGGTGGATTTTTTTAAGAATGAGGGTAATGATGGCAGTTTTGAAAGGAAGGGGATTGGGAAGCAGATGTGCGGGGTGGGGGGGTTGTGGAGACAGAAGAATTTAAGGAGACAGTTAATGGAGAAAAGAGCAGCCGAGGATTATCTTTGTTCTCCAGGATGGATACTGAAATGGTGGACAGTTTTGGCAGAGGACAGTGAGGCCCAATAGCATATGATGTGGTCTAGTCTGATCTGTTGATTGATGGCTAAACCAGTTGCGTGTCACACATGATCAAGTCTGTGTGCCTTGGACTTGAGGGAGTGAAGATGGGAACCATACCTGGGTGAACGACCAGGATAAAAGAGAACACTGGGGACAAGGGCATCGAAGATTTTGAATTTCTACTCGGTATCCTGAGTCCTCTGTGAGTGAGATTACCAATTAATGCTGATTTAAGGATCAATTTCTGTTGTAGGCCCATGACTACTAGGAGTTCCAATGAGACTGTCCACATAGGATCCTTACAGCTAGCAGACAGAGGCAACTTTCAAATCATTAGTCTAGGCTAGAATGAAACCCAGCTCCCGGAGGTGCAACACAACACTCAGTCATTCCAAATCGAATCTTTGAAATGTAATATTTTTTATTATCTCGCTAAGGCATATGTTAATTATAGTTATAAAAAAATCACTGCCTGCTGAGAAAAAGTGATTTGGAGCACATCATTATGTTATGTACATGATCATTTTAATACATCCTGCTTCTGGCAGCATTGGGACTGGATTGTAAAAGGCATAATTGCTGCTTTATTAGGTTTTTTTAGATTAGAGATACAGCACTGAAACAGGCCCTTCAGCCCACCGAGTCTGTGCCGAACATCAACCACCCATTTATACTAATCCTACACTAATCCCATATTCCTACCAAACATCCCCACCTGTCCCTATATTTCCCTACCACCTACCTATACTAGTGACAATTTATAATGGCCAATTTACCTATCAACCTGCAAGTCTTTTGGCTTGTGGGAGGAAACCGGAGCACCCGGAGAAAACCCACGCAGACACAGGGAGAACTTGCAAACTCCACACAGGCAGTACCCGGAATCGAACCCGGGTCCCTGGAGCTGTGAGGCTGCAGTGCTAACCACTGCGCCACTGTGCCGCCCTTCAACTTTGGCAGTACCGCAGAGCAGGCAATTGTGAATCGGCAGCCTGTCTTAAACCCCACCCGATTCTCATTTCCCCTTCATTGACCCTGATATTTATGGGGAGATGTAGAGGGTGAGGGGAAGGCCAAAAAGGGTGAGGAACATGGCAAGGCCAGCAATGTTGTGCCAAATATAATCGTAGGTCCTCATTATAATGTTCTCAATCCATTTCCTGCCTACCAACCTAATTGACAATCAGTGTCCAGGAGGGAAAACCAGCAGCAGGAGGTCGCAACTGGGGACCCTTGGGGACGATCTAATAGACAATTGGGAGAGGTGGAAGATCAGACATCACAGCTGGTGGGGGTGGGGGCAGGGGCGGGGAGGGGTGATCAGATTTCGTGGCGGGGTGGAGGGGGCAGATTAGACATCGTGGTTGGTGGTGGTGGAGGTCAATGATTGGTGGGGGGAAAAGAGGCTGCAATCGACAGGGAGTAGACCAAGGCCTCTATTGAGGGGCTGGAAGATAGCACTCATGCTCCTTCTGGCCAACAAGAAGAGCCCGAAAACACACTTGCCTTGTGTTCCCACCTGCCTTTCACTACCAGGTTTCCCAACCCCTGGGAAACCCAAGCAGAAGCACTGAATTTTAAATTGGACTCCCAATTGCCCATGGAAGCTGGCTTTAGATATGTGAATGAAATGTTCTACCACTCCATAGCAGGACACTCAGACACCAAGAAACCTGCCGCTGTAAAAATGGCAACACTTGTGACGGGTTAGGGTCACTTTTCATGCATTTGATGATTTAGCAGCGCCCCATCGCTGACCTTTTCCCACCCTTTGTGGTGGGGTTAATATTAAGGCTATTGTGTTTATAAAGCCCATGTTAGATTAGCATGGTTTCAAAGTAATATATATTGCTTTTTCAAACCATGTTCTATTTTTAATTCTGTTCTGTTTAATGTTATAATCATAGTTCAGCAATACCTACTTCATTAGTTTGTTACCTTAAATATCTCTTTGAAAGATGCCTTGGCCACTGGTTTAAAAAAAGATGAACGAGTACACTATGTTCTCTGGCAAAGGACAGTGTGTATGGGGGTGGGGGAGTCATGTGATATACATAAACGAAATGGAGTGTTCTAATAAACAGCTTGATTCATGGAGTCAGAACAAGGTTTTTTCTTAGAGTGCCTTCAAAAATATTTCCTTTTTACAGCTCTAGTAAATCTAGTCTGAATCCAGTCCTTTAATTTCAGTTCCTTTGGTATGTTTACAATGTTATAACTAAATAATAGGTTGATGGGATAGTTCTGCATTAAGGTATTTTCTCTCTCTTCCTTTCTTAAGTCTCCTTATACCATGTACCATCCCCAGCTAAGATTACCAACTCTGGTTGAGCATACGGCTAGAAGTTTCATCACATGACCCAACCCCATGGTCCTGCCATTGGTCACCTGACATATCCATCCTTGCTGAACACCGCCTTCCCATGCCAGTTGGAAAGTGAAAAGACTCTTAATTACTCGATTGGATGATGCCTGACTGTCAATCATTTCATCTCCAAATATTTTTATAACTAATAAACAATGTTAAAAAAAATGAAAAAAAATGTTAATGCTGCTTTGAGTTTTCTCCAGGGTTGGTCGCAGTAGTGTTCTGGAGGTTAATCTTCAATTCCTTGGCACTCCAGGCCAATCCTGGAGTGTTGGCAACCCCGTTAACAGCAGGCAGGTGAGTGGCCTGTTTCCAGGTTTCTGCCAATCCTACTTTGCAGCAACTTGGCTGCTGCCAGGACAGTGTGGCCAAGCTGGCACCATATTGGGTATTGGTTGGCAGGATGGGTGGTGGGGGGGATGGTGGTGGTAGTGTATGTGTTGAATGTGCAGACATGATGACCTCTTGAGGGAGACCAACACATACTGAAGCACTTGTGGGGCAGGGCTTAATCAGTTCCACAGATCTACTGAAGAGCAGACTGCAGAAGATGAGAGACGTGATCAAGGCCCCTATCAATTGGATCCATCTATCTGTGGAATGGCAGCCATTTCAGCAACCACCAAAGCTGCAAAGTGTGCTAGCATGGACTCCGACTGTGAGGACCTAGCTGTAGCTGTCCCTGAAGGTGCCTACACCATCCAGGGCAGCCTGCTGAGTGGTGGTGCAATGTGAGAAGTCGCTGCAAAGGCTGGATGAGGACTTGTCCGAAACTCCTTGGCATGGATTCCAGTACCTTGCACGGTTGTATGAGGCCAGTAGCTTTCTTCTCATAGCTGGGCCCATAAAATCTTCAACTCAGTCCTCCATAAAAGAGCAGGGGGATGGTCTCATCCTCTAGCAGAAAGTGAGGGTGAGTGTTAATGAGTTTGTGTTGGGAAGGATAGTGGAAATTTTGGGGTTTGTGTGTACCTGTTGAGAGGTTGAGAAGATGTAAGATAGACTGAGGATGGGGCGTGTTGTAAGTAAAGCCAAGTGTGTGGAATGTGAAGTGAGGAAGGAGTACTGGGAGTAATTGTTCCCAATGGGAATTTCACCAAAATTATGTCCAAGATTGTGATTGGAGACAATTGGAAAGGCTCCTCACAAATGAGATTATGTCATGAACTAGAAAGTATAAAAACAAGATATTCAGTGATGAGCAATGGGCATTTTGCAAGTGGTAGTATATGAGAAGAGAATATTGGTAGTGTGTGATGTGAACAAGGAAAATGAAGTGGTGAGTGCCTGGAATGAGCACGTTTTAGTGTGTTGTTACAACTAGGTGAGAAAGGTGTCTAGGTGTCTTTCTCAGCCTTCACCTGGTCTTACTGTAACAGGGTTTTATTTTAAACACACTGTGTTTTAGCTCCTCCTTGGTGAATCCTTGTTCACCACTTTCCAATTATAAGGCAAAGAAATGCGCACAAACAGGTTTTCTTAGGTTTAAAGAGGAAAAGTGAAATTTATTAACACTTAAACTCTAATTCACTTAACACCTACGGATACACGATGCGCCCCACGCTAGCATGCATACGAAGATACGCACATGCAAATAGAGACAGAAAAGAGAAGAAAAATTAAGTAGGGAAGTTTGAGGCAGTCTCTGAAGAAGGGTTTTTGTTATTGTGCTTCGAGCTCGCTGTAGTCCTTGTTTGTAGGTAGATCTTGCTTTTCGTTCAGGCCCAGTATTCTTCTTAAACCTTGTTCACTGTAGGAGACTTTTCTCTCTTGGGGTTCATATGTCTTCAATGGATTCTGAAGCTGGTGAGAGAGATGAGAGCAGACAGAATAGAGGTCTTTGCAGTCCAGGATCAAACAGCTTTCTGCTGTGGCAAGTTCAAATTGAAAACGCTCCAACAACCAGTTAGTCATGTGACTAAACTGGTCTGACCACATCTGTTTGTGTATTCAACCATTTTAGCAGTTAACCTGGAATGCAAGCTCCTCCACCCTCAATGTCTGGTAATCAAAAGTCTATTGTGGATTAAATTGGAGCAAGGAATGGTCCTTTGTCCCCTTTAAGCATCATCTGTAAATATGCAAATGTCCTTCCAGTCAAGGGTCTGGTGTTGCTTTCTTTTAAAAAGCAAGTTCTTTTAGTTTTAAAATCAATGTTCATGTGGTGAAATTACTGTGCCTCATTCTTGGTGGGTGGGGCCCTGCATGACAGTGTCATGGTGATTGTATGTTGAAAGATGCAATGGAGGGGAAGTAATTGTTGAACCTGGTCAGGGCGGAGGTTAGAGTATTGTGAGGTACTGGTGAAAGATGTACTTACCCTGGTGAGGTCATGAAAACTCCTTCCTCATTGAGTTCAGGACCTGGAGGTAGGTGGTGCTGATGGCATTGACCTCTCTGTCCAGGCCTGCATGGTCTTGCCTTAGAGATGCTCCTGCAAGTGCTGGGGAAAAGTACCTCCGCCCTGGCCCTCATTTTCTCCACCAGAACCTCCACGGAGGCACCATGGGAGGCAGCCGTGCACCTCATCACTGCAGCCAACAAGTCTTCCACAGTATTTCAGTAAGAAACACAAGCAGGGAAAGCATCCTCACTTTAAGAGGTCAATCCATGCTTCAAAAGTTAATGAGCCCTGGAAGTTAAAATGACCTGGGCCTCACATCAACAGTATCAAAGGGGATTGCCACCTGCTCAATTCACTTAAATTGACCCCCAAGTGTGGCAGCTTCATTGGAGTCTGCAGATGTCCACCACCTCAATAAATTGCTAGGGACCAGTTGGTGCTATCATAAACACACACACTGCTGCTCTGGTGCCAATAGAGGAGGGAGCAGAAAGCACTGTATGCTGTATTTGAGAATGCATGCTGCTGTTCTCAGGGCTTTCCGATCTGAGAACTGCCTTTAGATCAGCCATCTCGCTGATCAGCGGGATTACAGATCCAGGGCTCTGTGGAATGGCAACACCTGGTTTCTACCTGTCCAACACTGCCATCTCTCAGAAAATCAGCACCTGCCTGGCCACTGGCCTTCCCCCTCAGAGTTCCATATCAATGGAATGTAGGAGGCAACACCAGGCTGCCTAGGAATCAGCTCCAAAGATACAACCAACAGCCACTCTCTGTAAAACCAGCCTGTTTTAGGATATGAGTCACCAACCACCTTTCATGATCCTGACCCTCAGGCTGCACCTAGGAGAAGAACTTGAATAGGTGAAAGAAAGGCATGTGTAGCCACCCAGTGGAAGCATGGTGTAAGAAAAGAGTAAGTTGACATCTTTTTCCCTGTGTACTTTGTTGTAATTAAATAGAATGTGCACTGATGTCATGGAATTTGGAGTCATACAGGAATGGTTGCACTGAACTTTTATTAGCTAAGGGCATCAAGGGACATGGATCAAAGACAAGTGAACAGAGTTGTGATATAGATCAACCATGATCTAATCGAATGGCTGAAGCAGCTTACTCCTTGTTAGATCAGCCAAGTAGATTTGGGTGCCAAAGATAATTCAACTTGTTAGTTTTATTAGTATTTACAGAAAATACAAGCAAACTATATGTCTATATACTTACATGTAGGATAGTCAATCGGCTTTCAGAACTACTGACCAAACCAGCTGAGTTTTCAGCATGGAATACCAAAGAAGTACTAAAACTGAGCCTATTTTTACACTTAGATGGACAATGTTAGATGGCTAGCTCTGAACCTATCAATTAAGATCATTGTCATGTGATCTTTGTGTGTCATATGCTACTATATCAGTAGATGGCAATGCCACACCACTTATACTCCATTCTCACTGGAATGTGGGTAAAATTTACTTTTTATCCTTCAAAGAAAAAAACAATTTTGCATGGTCATAAACATTACACTTTATGAGAATAATAGCAACTGAAACCTAGCTACGTTGTTTCCAAACTAGCTATAATTCTTTCCACAAACTCAGTGATGCTTTTTAACAGTATTACCCTTCATTTCCTTCTTACTTAGCTTTCCCCTTTGGGATCCTAACAACCTAATCTAAAACATAATACTGACTTCTGTATTGTTAATCTATTTTTCCTATTATATCATACACTATTCTACATTGCCCTCCTTGGAACTCAAAAAATACCTTTTCTAGGGTTTTACATTCGACTATTCCTGTCTTGGTTCCCTTTCACATTACATAAACTTTATTAAAATGATCACCTCGATCATTTTTTTCTCTTCTTTAACCTCTTTAACTTTCTCCATAATATGCATATTAAAACCACTAACATTCTTCCTTGGGTTGAGATGATTCATACCCATGGGTGTTGTCTAACATTATACATTCCATCCGACCATCTATGTTTTCCTAAGGCTTTCTCCATCTTAGAATTTAGCTGCAGCAAATGAACTAAGTGCTTCTTAGAATTACTGCTCCTTTCCAAGTTTAAGTTTAGAAATGGCCAATGGAGGGATTGGCTATCCAAATTTCGTGGCATCTGCATGGTGGGATATATTCACTTGAATCTTAGTAACATCGTGGGCCTTGGCACCAAAATCTCATTCCTAATTTTAGTTATTTCAGTTTGTGTAAAGTAGAACATGGCTTCAGAGACAGGTGGCCTTGACATGGCTAAAGTATGCCCTCCAGTTGTCATACAGAATACATTCTCATAATACCAAGATTTTAATACTGACTTAAGAAGAACATAAGAAATAAAAGCAGGCCCTTCGAATCTGCTCTGCCATTCAATACGATCATGGCTGATCTTCAACATCAGCTCCAGCTTCCTACACTATCCTCATATCCTTTAACATTCTGCATCATTAAGCTATTTTTCCAATTAAATTATACACTATCCTACACTCCTGTTCTTATTTGTTGCTGACATATTCAATCTGGTGATGCTTATTTTACAGCCATTTAGGGACGACAGGTTGCCATGTTGTAAGATGGGTACTGAGATTGAGGAAATGTTCCTTTATTTGGAATGGGGAGAAGGAGGTATCGCTCTTTTGTGAAAGATAAACAGAAGAGTCCTCTGAGTGCTGATCATTGTGATACTTTTTTCTGTGTAATTGTGCATCCAATGAAGCTAAGAAGCTAAAATTGCACCCCCGCCATCACCACCAATATCAAAGTTGAACACTTTTTGTTTTGCTGTAAAGGCCATAACAGCCTAAAACTCAATGTGATGGACGAAATGGAGTGTACGCCATCCCTCCTGACATATTTAGGGAGTGAAAGCATCGCTTTAAGTCCCTAATTGTCCTCTTGCTAACCAATCTTGTATTATGACAATGGCCAGTACGTCTCATGTTGATGTCTAGGCTGACCTATGCAATATTACTTGTTCCTTTGGTTTGTGATCCAATGTAAGACTCACAGGACTACAAGTAATATCCAAAGAAAACAAAGGTGTTTATTATAACTTACTAGAACATATATGTACAAACAGTTACTACATGAGACACATCTAAACACATCTCACTCTGTCGGGCAACTCCCGGGTCATGTGTGACATCACTTCCTCCAGTGACCTTCACTTACAGCTTCTTAAGGTGGCCCACTCTTAATCCCACAACATCCCCCTTTTTTCCAAAGATAAAAATGTACAATATACAATGATGTTGCGGTTCGGACTAGCTATAGATGATTAAAACAAAACATTATTTACAAGTAAGCAAGTTTAACACTCTCTAAAACGTAGAGGAGGTTTACTTATTCATCACAATCTTGTTATCGTGAACCTCTTCCCATGCCTGAGCTCAACTTGATGACTCCTCTGAGAGTCGGGTGACTCAGAATTCTGGTTAGAATGTTCTTCCTCTGTGCTTGTAGCCTCTGTACATTCATCTTCGGACTTTGTCTTTGAACGTCTCCACAATGCCACAGAATTGTTGCATGTAGTGTTGTCATACAGCCCTCTGAGTTGACTTCGGTACCATCTGAGAATCGCATTGGGTGTCTGGACCTCATATGATCTGGGCTGGTCACATATCCTTGCAAACTCTGCAGGGTACCAAGTTCCTGGCATGATTGAGGACTCTGACCTTCTGTCCTATTCGCAGTCAAGCTAGTTCTGGTCCTGCTTGCCTGTCATACGATGCCTTCACTTTCTCTTGTTTAGACAGAAGTCTATCCTTTACTGTGGAAAAATTAGTTACCTGCCTTCCAAACATCAACTCTGCAGGTGGTGTTAAGCCTATGTCTGAGGTACAGCTCGGAGGTACAGCATTGCAACCTTGAGAACTTGGCCCGTCTGCCTACATTTTTAAATGAGCGATTTGATGGTATGCACCATGCGATCAGCCATGCCATTGGACTTTGGATAATGATGCGATGATGTCACGTGATGGACTCCCCACCTGGCGCACATGTCTTGGAACGGTCTTCCTGCATATTGCAGCCCATTATAGGAGATAATTTCTTCTGGCCGCCAAATAGGCTGAACAGAGCACTGATCATATCAGCAAACACTGCACTTGGCGTATCTCATAGCCGCCTGATGACAGGAAATTTGGTGAAGAAATCTGTAACAAGGAGGAAATCATCACCTTGAACATGAAATAAAACTGTGCCGATCTTCGCCCATAGATGTGAAGCTGTTTCATGTGGAATCAAGGATTCCTTCTGTTGATTTGGCTGACAACTTTGATATCCCTCACAGGATTTCACCACTGTCTCAACATTACTGTTGATTCCTGGCCAGCAGACTATCTCTCTGGCAAGGCGTCTGGTACGTTCTATTCCTAAATGTCCTTGATACAGTTGGGTTAGAATTTCAGAATGCAGAGCTTCGGGTATTAGGACTTGTTTCCCTTTGAAAATCACCCATGTGATATACCGAGCTCATCTCGATACGGCCAGAAACAGCGTAGAAGTTTGGTTGCTTTCCTGTATGGTGTCAGGCCATCCTTCCACAATCACCTCCCACAACAACAATACAGTAGGGTCACGTGCCATCTCATCTCTTAGTTGCTCACATTTGTGAGGTCCAAAACTCATAAGGTCGATCTTCAGGACATCTTCAATCCCAGTATCCACAGCTTGGACATGCAAATCTAACGAGACATCTATATCTTTATTCAGGTTAGGCAATCGGCTCAGTTCAATGTGAACATTTTGCTGCCCGGTTTATATTGGATGTCACAATATTAGCCCTGGATCTTCACCAAAATCCCCTGCAACTGTGGAGCAGCACTCGTAAGTGGTTTGCACCATATGGTTTCAAGCGGCATGTGGTCAGTCTCCACAGTAAAATGTTTTCCGAACAACTAGGTGTGAAACCTAGCAATACCAAAAACCAGAGCTAAGGTTTCACATTCGATGCTAGAGTAATTGGATTGGGTTTACGACAAATTCTTTGATGCAAAGGCAATTGGCTTCCTTCCTGCATGATACAGGTACCTAATTCCTTCTGGGACGCGTCGACCTTGAGTGTGGTCTCTTTGATCATGTCATAATACTGTAGAACGCTGACTTGACTTGACATAGTTAACTTTAAGGACACAAACACCTGCTGGTGGTCTTCCTGACATAAATAAGGAGTATCTTTATACAGCAGTTCCCTAAGCAGTGCTGATGCACAGAAAAATTGGGGATGCAAGGGGCCAAAAAGTTGAACAGCCCGAGACACCGCTGTAGGTCTTCCCAGTCCTGAGGAGTTGGCATGGCTCTGACATCTTCAATCTTATCTGTGTCTGGGTGTATTGCTGTGGTGGAATATATCGACCCAAAGAAGTTGATGTACCCAATGTTGACCTGGCACTTCTTGCTATTAAACACGGGACATTTTCCATTCTCCTGTCCATGTATTGTTGGAAAATGTCTTGGCTGATGCACAAATGGTAACCGTCTGAAATAGTATCTCCCGAATGGTATTCCAAAAGTTGTAAGTAGCTGGGACTTCTTGGCTAAGTGGACAGTCCAGTAGCCATGCTTCGCATGAGCTTTGAAAAATACTTAGCACCAATAAACTTAGCATTCAGCTCCTCCAGGTTTGGGATTTTATGCGGGCATCTCTTGAGGGCTAAATTCAGTCATTGTGGGTCTAAGCAAATCCTGAGATTGCCATCTTTCTTCAGCATGCAGGTAACGGAACTGCACCACTCGGAATGCTGGTGCACTCGGTGGATGACTCCGTTGCGCTTCATCTCATCCAGCTCCACTTTAAGCTTCTCTTGAATGCACACACTGCACTTCCTGAGTCAGTCAATAGTAAAAACTGCATCCTCCCTCACGTGCAATATGGCATCACCCTTGAAATCGCCGAATGCATCAAACCTGTCTGGGTAAAGTAGTTTCAGGTCTCTAACCAACTCAATGTGCTCTGTATTGCAACCTTCAGTACCTTTCGGGATGGTGCTGACCTCATGTATTGTGACAATTCGTAAATCTTGGCATACTGGAAGTCCTGTGACAGTTGGTCCAGTTTTGTCTACAATATAAAACATTTGTGGTAGCTATTTGGAGCTCCCATAGATGCACTGCAAGGTTAGTGTTCCAATACACTTAATTGGAGAACCATTGTAGGCAGTCAGCCTAGCCCTGGTGGGTCGTACCATAGATTCCCATTTATTTCAGTCCATGTCGTTCAGTATATAGATGGGCAGAATATTTGCACTTGCTCCCATATTGATTTTTACTCTGAGCTTATGGTTGCCACTCTTCTGCGGACATAAAATCCCAAACATGGCGAATGCCTCAGATTGCATAATAGCATTGACATGTTGACTATGTAAAATACTTGCACGCTGTTCACATAAGTGCACTCTTCATCCATGCTCTCCTTACAATCTGTCTGTCTGCTGATCAGATGTCCCTGCTTGGCTTTTGTGTGTTTGCATACCTTTTGTTGCATTTGCCATCCTGTCTTGCAAACATTCTCTCTGCATGTGATCTGCCAAAATTCCTGTGTGCAGTAGCTGAGCATGGCCTTCTGCACTGCCTTGCCCAATGTCTTCGCATGCCACAAGCTTTGCATTGGTCCTGGTATGCTGGCCAACTGTGAATTGGGTGAGTCAGGCCACATTTGCCACAAGGCTTAGCAGACTTCTGAGCCTTGGTTACCATACCAATTGTTGTAGCCGCCCCCAACATTTGTAACTATTGCCGACCAGCCATGATGGCTTCAGATTTCCTTTCAGCATTGAGTGTGCCATCTATGGTGTGCCATTTCTTCTTTTCTACCAGGTCTTTTTGAAAGGCCTCTAGTGGGGTAGATGTGATTACTAGTTTGTCACAAAAACATGCTTTATGTCCAATATGATTTTTAGTCCACCGGCTGGAAACCTGAACTGAATTTAAAAAGACAGAGACTAAAGAGGACTTGATGCTTGTGGCTAAAGATGGTTACCCCAATTTGCATCACTCTACCTTCCACATTCCAATCCATTGAGATGGAGACACCATGTCTACAAAGACCTATCAAAGACAATGACCTGGGGAATCTGAGTGAACCATGTAACCTGTTCCCCATAGCAAGGTATCAAGGCAATCATCTGAGGTATTCAGCTGGTGGAGACAAACCACTAAGCCTAATCACTTTAACAATGGGACCCTAGCTGTGAGAAGGGGATTCCTAGACATGAACTAATTAAGTTGCAAGGGGGAATACACTAGTAACGACCATGCTTGAATCACTGGGTGACGGCCATGTGACAAGCCGACCCTTTGTGTGCTTAAGCTTTTGCTTTCTCTGCAGTAAAAGGGGACAAGAAGCTGAGACACTGACAAAACCTGAGTTGGGTCCCTCCTTCCTCCCTTTCTCTCTCCAACCCACCTTGCAAGTTTCGAACCCTGTTTGATGACTGTGACCACCCAGGGACACCCCTGCTGCAGACAGAGACTCCTTGAAAGAAACCAACCATGCACTACTGTCTGCAGGAGAACAGCCAAATGAGCCACCCATATCTTCAAATCGGAAGCCTTGGGACCACTGAAGGAATGCCGCACGACCACCAAATTCAGCCTGAAGCCAGCCGAGTCACCAACCTTCTCAGACTGTATACCCCTTTTATTTTTCTGGACTTTAATTTGACCATTCTATCCTCACCACAACCCCCCCCACCCACCACACTGTAATCTATTTGTGTGCGTGTGTGAACTTCAAATGTGTGTAAGTCAGAGCATAGTTTATAATTTTACTGACATCCATTCAAGTATAATAAAGCTAACATCTTTCTTTGTTAAACTCAAGAAACCCTCTGTCCAGTTGGTTCTCTTTATGATCACAGTGTGAAAACAGTTAAACACTCACTGAAATTGACAAGTATAGCCTTTTCAAAAAAGAAGCAAACCTATTGCAGTCAAACAAGGAGGGGAAAGAGGGGAACCATTCGACCCCTTCTCACCTAATCATAACAAGTTCTATAATCTGTTCCAACAATTTGATATCTGCGAAGTTGCATTCTTGAGCTTTGTCTCAGAACCTTGCAACTAACTGGTCAATGGACTCATCTTGCCTTTGCCGGTAGGTCATTAAACTCAAGCCTATGTATTCAGAAATTGCTCTTTATCTTCAATTGCTCCTCCAGAAATGTCTATTGCATGCTAGGGTCCTTCTGATCCTCAGCTGACAACCCTGATGTGATCCATTGCAGGCCCTCATTACCCAGTGCGGTCCTAACCTTGATAGCTTATTTCTCTGGTTTGCTCACTTCTTCATTCAGGAAATACAGTTCCATTCTCTGCCGAAACAGTTTATATTCAGGCACTATGTCAGATGCCTTCCAATCAATAACTTGATAACTGAAAGCCATTGTCTTAATGATCCTGCTTTTTTATATAAATAAGGACTTTTTATAGGTTTTCTTTTTCACAGGCATACTTCTTTTTTTTCTCATTTAAACAGATTTATTTTCTGCAGGCCTGCCCCTTTAAGAGTGAGATACCATAGCTGCTTTCTGTTTGCACAGCTCATTTTTTTTTAACCGTGAGACAACTTTGTTTACACAGGCTGGTTCACCTTTTTCCAACTGTGAGCTTTTTTTAAAACTGAGAACTTTTTATCTGCAGCCAGCTGCACCTTGCAGTACTGTCAACTGCCACAACCAGCCTTTTACTTTGTGCTGGACCTCCAGTGGTGCTCTTGGGTTCTTCCTGCTCTTTTTGGCTTAGGCCTTGCCCATGAAGTGAAAAAAACGTGAAACCTAAAACAGTAACAATATCAGCTACTGCCCTTCAAATTTTTTGACCCACTGCCAGATTAGTTGAAAGCTCTGATCTCCTGGCAAATTGCCTGCTGTACTCACAGACTTTCAACATCTTCCAAAGTTCTGTCTGTGGTCCTAGCTCACTGCACTGTTGTGGGGTCTCCTGCTAGCTGTTCTCCAGGATTTTCAGCCACTCCAGGTAGGCTGCTCCTTGTGTTCTTCAGAAAAAAATCAAACGTTGCCATGATGTAATAATTGGCGGTCTTCAGAAAACATATATCCCAAACTTTGCCACCATGTAATATTACTTGTTCCTTTGGTATGTGATCTATTGTAAGACTCACAGGACTACAAGCAACATCAAAAGAAAACATGGGTTTTTATTATAACTTACTAGAACATATATATATATATATATATATACATACACACACAAACAGTCTCACATCTCACTCTGTCGGGCTACATGCACAACTCCATGGATGTGTGTGACACAACATCACTTCCTCCATTGATCTTCACTTACAGCTTCTTAAGATGATCCACATACAATCTATGCATTAAGTGTGTGTATACATCACTGATTGCCTCTTAGACCTTGGCAAAGCCAGGAACCCTGTCAGGGAGAATGGCCTTATCTTGCTGCTGTGATGTGAAAGGTGATGAATTGTCCTGCTGTCCTCCATTCCTGTAATGCAGCCTGATTGATATTACACAGGTCTTTTATGGCTCAAATAAGCTTGTGGCATAAAAGTTGAGGGTGATGGTCACCTTCACAGCCACCCAGAGAGCGTGATGCAGGTGGTTGAGTATAGCTGCAGGTCGTTGTGCAGCAGACGGCAGGGCTGCCTCTTTGGTGAAATTCTTTTCTTATATAAATCTCCCATGTAAGGTCCTTATGTGATATGTGCTGCCAGTTTAATCTATGACAACTGAATATCTGATGGAGTCCATCTTCTTAAATGCTGTCTGACTCCTCTGATCCATCCTGTGCTGCTACTCCTCCACATTCTTCTATGTGAAAATGACAGTACAAAGCTATGCCCACAGGGATTCCCATTCTTGCTGCTGAGAAGGCCTTACGGGAGGTGAGATGGTGAAAATCTCTTGATTTTCTCACACCATCAGAAGAAGTGAAAAACAAGTCCCAGTCTGTGTGGCAGAATGCCAAAAGCGAAAAAAACATTGCGGCAAAAACTCATTCCCAGCTGCAGAAACTGCTCCACAATCTACAGGCTCAGAAACTCCTCACATCTGCCTGTCTTTGCTGAATCTGGCAACTGTTGCACCTCAGTCTACCTCACCCTGACTGCTTTGTGAGAGTGTAAAAGCAGGAACCTCAAAGATCCAGTGTCTCAGCCCTCATTATAATTTATGTAAATGAAGTTGGTCTGGACCAAGCAGATGGATCATGCACGATGTGTGAGGGGATTTGGGGTATCAGGTTTGAGACAGTAAACCAACAGAAACAGCTTCCAACCCATTTTACTACCAAACAAAGTTACTATTAGATTGAAATTACACCAGAAATGGTTTTGATATTCTCCACCATCTTAAAAAAACAGGAGCTATTTGTTGCAGAAATGTTGGTTATTCACTTTCAATGTTAATACCCATCCTCGAGCCCAATAAATCAGTGTGCTTATTTGATCTTAGTAGCATGACCAACTTGGTGAAACTACCGGCAAATAAGTTATTTTTAATCACACTTGCTAGCACCGCAGCCTCACAGCTCCAGGGACCTGGGTTCGATTCTGGGTACTGCCTGTGCGGAGTTTGCAAGTTCTCCCTGTGACCGCGTGGGTTTTCGCCGGGTGCTCCGGCTTCCTCCCACAGCCAAAGACTTGCAGGTGATAGGTAAATTGGCCATTGTAAATTGTCCCTAGTTTAGGTAGGTGGTAGGGAATATGGGATTACTGCAGGGTTAGTGTAAATGGGTGGTTGTTGGTCGGCATAGACTCGGTGGGCTGAAGGGCCTGTTTCAGTGCTGTATCTCTAAATAAAATAAATAAATGACTCCTGAGCCTACCTTAGAGAGAAAACAGAGACACAGTGAGGGAATAAAGGTAACAAATGCTGAAACACAACAGAGAATACATATCAGAACTAGCCAGAGTTGTACTGGAAAGTCAAGGTGCCTAATTCCCTTGTGACACTGGCAGCTATATCATCAGAACAGAAAAGGGTGGAAAGAAGGATTCACTGGAATTAGGAGAGGCAGCTTTGGTACTTGTGGATAAGGATAAGAGTAGTCCTCGGGTGAAGGTGCTAAATTGGGAGAAGGCTAATTATAACAATATTAGGCAGGAACTGAAGAATTTCGATTGGGGGCGGCTGTTTGAGGGTAAATCAATATCTGACATGTGGGAGTCTTTCAAATGTCAGTTGATTAGAATCCAAGACCGGCATGTTCCTGTGAGGAAGAAGGATAAGTTTGGCAAGTTTCGGGAACCTTGGATAACGAGGGATATTGTGAGCCTAGTCAAAAAGGAAAAGGAAGCATTCGTAAGGGCTGGAAGGCTGGGAACGGACGAAGCCCTTGAGGAATATAAAGAAAGTAGGAAGGAACTTAAGCAAGGAGTCAGGAGGGCTAAAAGGGGTCATGAAAAGTCTTTGGCAGACAGGATTAAGGAGAATCCCAAGACTTTTTATACGTATATAAAGAGCAAGAGGGTAACCAGGGAAAGGGTTGGCCCACTCAAGGACAGAGGAGGGAATCTATGTGTGCAGCCAGAAGAAATGGGCGAGATACTAAATGAATACTTTGCATCAGTATTCACCAAAGAGAAGGACTTGGTGGATGATGAGTCTAGGGAAGGGAGTGTAGATAGTCTGGGTCATGTCGTTATCAAAAAGGAGGAGGTGTTGGACATCTTGCAAAGCATTAAGGTAGATAAGTCCCCAGGGCCTGATGGGATCTACCCAGAATACTGAGGGAGGCAAGGGAAGAAATTGCTGGGGCCTTCTCAGAAATCTTTGTATCCTCATTGGCTACAGGTGAGGTCCCAGAGGACTGGAGAATAGCCAATGTTGTTCCTTTGTTTAAGAAGGGTAGCAAGGATAATCCAGGAAATTATAGACCGGTGAGCCTTATGTCAGTGGTAGGGAAATTATTAGAGAGGATTCTTCGGGACAGGATTTACTCCCATTTGGAAACAAATGAACTTATTAGTGAGAGGCAGCATGATTTTGTGAAGGGGAGGTCATGTCTCACTAACTTGATTGAGTTTTTTGAGGAAGTGACGAAGATGATTGATGAAGGAAGGGCAGTGGATGTTGTCCATATGGACTTCAGTAAAGCCTTTGACAAGAACCTCATGGCAGACTGGTACAAAAGGTGAAGTCACACGGGATCAGAGGTGAGCTGGCAAGATGGATACAGAACTGGCTCGGTCATAGAAGACAGAGGATAGCAGTGGAAGGGTGCTTTTCTGAATGCAGGGCTGTGACTAGTGGTGTTCCACAGGGATCAGTGCTGGGACCTTTGCTGTTTGCAGTAAAATGGCAGATGGAGTTTAATCCGAACAAATGTGAGGTAATGCATTTTGGAAGATCTAATACAGGTGGGAAGTATATAATGGCAGAACCCTTAGGAATATTGACAGGCAGAGAAATCTGGGCGTACAGGTCCACAGGTCACTGAAAGTGGCAACACATGTGGATAAGGTAGTCAAGAAGGCATACGGCATGCTTGCCTTCATTGGTCAGGGCATAGAGTATAAGAATTGGCAAGTTATGCTGCATCTGTACAGAACCTTAGTTAGGCCACACTTAGAATATTGCGTGCAATTCTGGTCGCCACACTACCAGAAGGACGTGGAGGCTTTGGAGAGGATACAGTAGAGGTTTACCAGGATGTTGCCTGGTCTGGAGGGTATTAGCTATGAGGAGAGGTTGGATAAACTCGGATTGTTTTCACTGGAACGACGGAGGTGGAGGGGCGACATGATAGAGGTTTACAAAAGTTATGAGTGGCATGGACAGAGTGGATAGTCAGAAGCTTTTTCCCAGGGTGGAAAAGTCAGTTACGAGGGGACATAGGTTTAAGGTGAGAGGGGCAAAGTTTAGAGGGGATGTGCAACGCAAGTTTTTTTTACACAGAGTGTGGTGAGTGCCTGGAACTTGCTGCCGGGGAAGGTGTTGGAAGCAGGTACGATGGCGATGTTTAAGAGACATCTTGACAAATACATGAATATGATGAGAATAGAGGGATACGGTCCCCAGAAGTGCAGAAGGTTTTAGTTTAGACAGGCATCAAGATCGGCGCAGGCTTGAATGGCCGAATGGCCTGTTCCTGTGTTGTACTGTTCTTTGTTCTTGTTCTTTGCTAAGTGACCACAATAAGCTGCTGGAGGGCAGAAAAAGTGGCAGACAACTTTAAGGGCATTTAAGCGGTCATTGGATAGACATATGGATGAAAATGGAATAGTGTAGGTCAGATGGTTTCACAGGTCGGCGCAACATCGAGGGCCGAAGGGCCTGTACTGCGCTGTAATGTTCTATGTTCTATGATTGTAATTATATAACCATTCTTTTCAGTAAAGGTGCATTTAGCAGCTCTGTTGCTAGATATTCAGAAGTTGAGAGTAGAAATAAAGTTAGCTTGGGATGTGAGAGACTGATCAGCCTGTCATGTGCAATAGGCAGAATGTTTATGATGTATAGAAAGTGACAGGGATGATGAATGATGATATAGTACCAGGTCTGAAAGAAGAAGAAAGCTAAAGTTATGAAAGCCCAATAAATGAACCAGTAAGTCACGTCCTATCAAAGATGCATTCAAAGTAGATCCCAGTCCTCTGTGTAACTCCATTTCATTTGTTCCTTGATATCAATGAGCATGGAGCTCGGTGCTGTAAAAATGAGATCATTTCACTAACAACTGGGTGCTCCACATCTATTTATTTGGAGCAGGTAATTGTAGTTCCAACCACTTTAATTCTTCAATAGCATTCTCTTTAAGTTTTCACAGTCCAGTTAAATTTCGCTACCACATTTACTCCTGCTATTGATCTCTTCTTGTTCCCGCTTGATTTCTCCTACCAGAAACAGAATCTAGGCTCAGGTGTGGACAACTGAAGGTTTGTAGCATCAGTATGCAAATTGTGCAACAGTGAAACTGGTCCTATGTAACACTATTTAAATAAGTTTAAAAATGATGGGATGAGCTGCAGACATTTCTTTAGCAAGACATCTCTTTAAATTCAATCCACACAGAAGGGACAGCTTAATTATGGATTAAAGACAGGGTACCATGCCTTCAGCCTTCAACCTCTCTTATGCATAATATATTAATGTGCGTAAGTGGGTCATTATGTTCCATGCAATACCTATTACTGCAGCAGATGGCACTGTGACAGGCATTCTCAATGTAAACTGTTACTAAGATTAGTAGCATCTTAGCCTACATCTCAGTGTCTTACAGCAATCAAAGGCTGGACTTTATTCTCGCAGTTGAGGTCCAGCCGATGGGCCCAAAAGCAGGCGGCGGGGGGGAGTGCGGGTGGAGGGTGTAACCCACTTCAGTGGTCTGTGGGACACAGGGCCGCATCTTGCCAATGCCAGCCCCCAGGAGCTGCTACCAGTCGGAGGGCCGGCAGCCCAGCAGCACCACCAGGAGCGATGGCCACTGCTGGGACTGCACCTGGAAGAAGCAGTCGCCATCAATGGACAGCACCCTCACAACCAGGTCAGTGGGGCTGAGAGGTGTCAGCGCCATTCAGACAGGCCATGGCAAGGAGGGGGTGAGCAGTTGCTGAGGGCAGGTGGTGCTGTTGCTGCAGAGGTGACCCCATCATGAGCCAATGAGTGCCTGCGTAGGAGGACCCCCCCAAGCCTGCTGGGAGGTCGCCACGGTTTACCTGGCGGTCTCCCCAACGTGGTGGAGGGTCCCCCCACCGGTGGTAAAATGCCAAGGTGGGAAGAGGCCCTTAATTAGCTACTTGTGGCTCAATTGGCCTTTGGGCGGGAGGGCCATCCGCCACCTTCCCTGTCACTGGCAAAATTACATGGTGGTGGGAAAACAACAGGCACTCCACTCCCCTGCCTTCCCTCGCCATTTTATGGCCACCCCCCCGCCCCTCGCCCCCCGCCTCCCAGTCCATCCCCAGAAGGCCGGTAAAATTCAGCTCCAAATGTTCTTGTCCTCTGGAACACACATGGCCTGCACAAAAAGGTAAAAGTCAGGGATTATTTTTATTAAAACTCATGGCCAATTAATCTCTTTAAATAAAGAATGCATATTAGTTGTCATACTAAGCCCCCACCTGCCAAGAATGAGGCACATTGGTTTTGTCATGAACATTGATTCTTAACTGTTGCTGGAGCAAGGAAATGACTTGTTAAACAGATCAGCCGTGGCTGGAAAAAAACATTTACATACTAACAGACATCAAAGGTGAGGAAGTGCATTCCAGGGCCTGCTAAGGAGGATACAATCCACAAGAGCCAGGACTGGTTAGACCAGCTGGTTAGACTACCTGGCTGTTCCAGGGTTTTCTTTTGAACTGGCCACAGAGTTTGAACTCAAAAAGACTGTTTGCTCCTGGACTGAGAAGATCTCTTCTGCCTGCTCCCAGCTCTTTCTCACAAGCCTCTGAATCCACAGAGGACACATGAACCCCAAGAGAGAAAAGTCTCCTACAGTGAACAAGGTTTAAGAAGAATACTGGGCCCCAACGAAAAGCAAGATCTACCTACAATCAAGGACTCTACAGTGAGCTCGAAGAACTGTAACAAAAACTCTTCAGATATTGCCACAAACTTTTCCACTTTACTTTCCTTCTGCTCTTTTCTGTCTCTATCTGCATGTGTGTACTGCATATGCATGCTATCGTGGGTGCGTCGTGTATCCGTTGGCATCAACCAAATTAGAGTTTAAGTTCAAGTTTAATACATTTCAACTTTTTTTCTTTAAACCTAAGAAAACCTGTTTGTGCTGGTTTCTTTGCCTTA
The DNA here is from genome assembly GCF_036365525.1 of Heterodontus francisci. Lineage (NCBI taxonomy): Eukaryota > Metazoa > Chordata > Chondrichthyes > Heterodontiformes > Heterodontidae > Heterodontus > Heterodontus francisci. The sequence goes on from NC_090374.1 coordinate 48,705,409, forward strand.
TAATTGAAAAGCGGTGACAAGGATTCACCAAGGGGGAGCTAAAAACACGACATGTTTAAAATTAAACCTTGTTATGGTAAGACCAGGTGAAGGCTGAGATGGAACCCTAGACACCTTTCTCACCGAGTCGTAACATAATGTTTTTACTCATCTGGGCCAATTAAATGTTTTAAAAACTGGTGGTCACTAAAAAATCATTGCCTATTAAACCTTTTAGAAATTAGAGAAGATTGATGTTCTAAAATCTGGAGCCTTTCCAAATTAAGGACGCATTTGTAGACAACGGTCTGCTTGTAGTATACAGGTACACTAACTGCTGCTAATCACTCTATTAAATCAAAATCTCTTTATTTGGTGCACAATTGGCTTTCTTCCCTCTACTGCATCATTTTCCCAACCCCTCCCACTGAGGTATTTTCCACCTTGCAGCTCCGCCACTCAGCAACCTTCCTAACTGCCACTCACTGAGCAGGATTATCTCCTCCCACTCCCAGTCCTTGGAGACAAACTTTGCAACGCCCCCTTCAACCACTGAGATACTTTTCCTCCCCCATCGAGATACTTCCTCCTCACCTTTTCCCCCACCTCAATTCCCCTCTCCTCGATATTGTCTTCTCTTTTCAGCTCCCTGCTCCCTCCCCTCAGTCCCTTCCCTTCCTTTTCCCCTGCCTTGTATCTCTCCTCATCTGTCCCAATGATCTTCTCTCCCTCCTTTCTTCACAACCCATGTGCAAAGCCACAGAGATGGACTGGCAGCTTTAAAATTAAAAATCCAGTAATCAGGAAATGATTTCACATGCATTCAGGATCCATGGAAACAGCTAAATACTAGTGCATCCAAATTGATTGAAGTATTACGCACTGTTTCCTAGCAACCAGTTAGTTATGTAAATAAATGAGTTGCCTCATTATTTTGCAATAAACATTTACACATTCTTCAAAATAAAAAAGCTGTACAGCTTTTTTAAGCTTAATACTTAATTTGGTCTGCTACGTGCATTTGTAATGGTCTCTTTAAATCGGTATCCTGAACTAAAATAATAAACATAAGGCAATCTTGGACTACCCCAGTATTCATAGGGCAATCTCGTCACAGTATGGCATTTTCCATGCGCTTTGACACATCTTCACTGATTAAATGGCACTTTATGCTTACATAATGCAAAGAGTTGCTGCTTCACACATAACAAGTACAATGCAAGGCAATAAAAATGTACGGTGAAGGGTGTAGTTATAGTGTAGTTACAAGTCACAGACCAATATGCATGGAGTGCAACATGTAGCTGGCAAACCAGAGTTATATTGCTGGCTGCGGATTGCATTGGGCTCAGCCACAAAGGAGCTCTGTGCATGTGAGCTAGACTCGTGGACAGAGAGCCCTGTTCCCCAGGATTTTTCAATGAAGCGGGGAGAGGGGGAGGTTTGGCCCATTTTCTGCAAACATTGAAAACTATGTTTAAGAAGTATACAGAGACACAATGGACTGGGCACTTTTAAAATATGTGGAGGTTTCTCCAAACCCTGGGGGTAATTTTGACTTTCGGGCATTTGTTATACACCTCTCCCAATTTTCATTTCCATGAAATCAGTGGAAATAATAATCAGGAAGATGTATAGCGGACAGCTGAATTAATATTGCATGCTTTACACTCGTGCCTAATTTAAACCTATCTTCCTGTGTGAACTCAAGGCTTCCTGAATATTTGTCAGCCTAGGGTTTAGAAACAAATAGGGGTAAAGTTTCCACTCTGGGTACATTTGGCGATCCGGGCACAAACAGCGTCCAAAACTGCGGCCATTTTGAGAAGTGTTTTCTTCTTTGAGGTTCCACTCAAACTCATCTGCACATCACCAAACGCAAAACCCACCATGAACAGTGCAATTGGGCGAAGTTTTAAAATGTAATTTTTTTTTAAAAAACAGAATTGTTTTCAAAAAATATCCCTTCATATGTCTAGGAGTGGTAACTTGGTGCTGTTTGATTAGTACAGCTGAAAATGGGTTTATCATGAAAAATAAGCATTTTAAATTACAGCGTCAATCCATCACCTGTAATTAAACCCAATTTTAACCTACTGGAAATGACTTTTTTAAAAATATACAGAACCACTTGCTAGTTATATTGGTGTACGTGTAGTCGGTTTCTCAGTAAATTTTTTTAAAAAGCTTTTAAAACAAGCCTATTAATGTCCTTGCGTCCAAAAGAACCAAATTAATTTTTAGAACTTCCTCGAATGCCTGCAAAGGAGTGCAGTTAGTGGAAACTCCCAATGGTGATTAATTTGATTTGAGGGCATCTGAGGCCAGTTTTATGGGAGGGGTCAGCATCTGGCACAATGATTTTTAAACTAGCGCAAAAGTTTGTGGAAACTTGACTTGTGATGAACATAATTAGGCCTTCAAATGCGCAATCTTTTGCAGAATTTACACTGATTTCAGGCGAATTGCACCAAAAAAAAACCAGTGCAACCAAACAGAAACTCTACCCCATAATTTTAGCATAACCGGTGCTTAATTTCTGCAGTTTATTATAACTTAAGGTTCATTTGCTCGTAACACTGTTTTCAAATATACTGTATTTTTTTGGCAGTTCTAAGAAGTAATGTTTCTTTTTCCTTTTGCAAGTCCTTTTCTGCTCATTAATTATCTGTGAAATTCCAATTAAAGGAGGTCTATCTAAATTTACTCAGCCAATAACGGACACATTTATTTTGTGATTCTCACCAAGGTCTTTTCAGGTTGATGGTACAGCTGCTATAGCAGACTCAGCAGTAGTTCAATTTCGGCCAATCACAGTTCGCTTGTCTTGACAGCGTCAACACGAGGAAAGCAGTCAGCACCAGCTTATGAACAGTTGGAGCAGGAGGACGAGTACAAAGTTCCATGTCACTCTTAATTAAAATCAGAAAATGAAGAACAAACACATAAACAGTAAAGTAAATTGACTTGAAGCTGGGGCAAGTCTGACATGCCAGTATTGAGGCTTCTCAGGTCAGGGTATGGCCGAGGAGACTGGGAAAATGTTGAAATTGTGTCGGAGAGTGCTGGTTTGGGTTGATTTCGAGTTGGGGTGCATAGTACTTGAGACCAGTAGGGCAAATGCAGGGCAGGTAGGGCTTCAAAAAAAAAACTTAGGAAGTAGACACAGAAATTTATAACAGAAAAATTTGACATAATACAGTGATGGAAGTGCAACAACAGGAAGTAAGGCTTTGTAGAGTGGATGTGTTCCCAAATATAAGATAAATAACAAGAAATAGATACAAATGTTGGAAAAGGTTATAAGAGATAGGATTTATAATCATCTTGAAAAGAATAAGTTCATTAGCGATAGTCAGCACGGTTTTGTGAAGGGTAGGTCGTGCCTCACAAACCTTATTGAGTTTTTCGAGAAGGTGACCAAACAGGTGGATGAGGGTAAAGCAGTGGATGTGGTGTATATGGATTTCAGTAAGGCGTTTGATAAGGTTCCCCACGGTAGGCTATTGCAGAAAATACGGAAGTATGGGATTGAAGGTGATTTAGTGCTTTGGATCAGAAATTGGCTAGCTGAAAGAAGACAGAGGGTGGTGGTTGATGGCAAATGTTCATCCTGGAGTTTAGTTACTAGTGGTGTATCGCAAGGATCTGTTTTGGGGCCACTGCTGTTTGTCATTTTTATAAATGACCTGGAAGAGGGTGTAGAAGGGTGGGTTAGTAAATTTGCAGATGACACGAAGGTCGGTGGAGTTGTGAATAGTGCCGAAGGATGTTGTAGGTTACAGAGGGACATAGATAGGCTGCAGAGCTGGGCTGAGAGATGGCAAATGGAGTTTAATGCGGAAAAGTGTGAGGTGATTCACTTTGGAAGGAGTAACAGGAATGCAGAGTACTGGGCTAATGGGAAGATTCTTGGTAGTGTAGATGAACAGAGAGATCTTGGTGTCCAGGTACATAAATCCCTGAAGGTTGCTACCCAGGTTAATAGGGCTGTTAAGAAGGCATATGGTGTGTTAGCTTTTATTAGTAGGGGGATCGAGTTTCGGAACCACGAGGTCATGCTGCAGCTGTACAAAACTCTGGTGAGACCGCACCTGGAGTATTGCTTGCAGTTCTGGTCACCGCATTATAGGAAGGATGTGGAAGCTTTGGAAAGGGTGCAGAGGAGATTTACTAGGATGTTGCCTGGTATGGAGGGAAGGTCTCTGGAGGAAAGGCTGAGGGACTTGAGGTTGTTTTCGTTAGAGAGAAGGAGGAGGAGAGGTGACTTAATAGAGACATATAAGATAATCAGAGGTTTAGATAGGGTGGATAGTGAGAGTCTTTTTCCTCGGATGGTGATGGCAAACACGAGGGGACATAGCTTTAAGTTGAGGGGTGATAGATATAGGACAGATGTCAGAGGTAGTTTCTTTACTCAGAGAGTAGTAGGGGCGTGGAACGCCCTGCCTGCAACAGTAGTAGACTCGCCAACTTTAAGGGCATTTAAGTGGTCATTGGATAGACATATGGATGAAAATGGAACAGTTTAGGTCAGATGGTTTCACAGGTCGGCGCAACATCGAGGGCCGAAGGGCCTGTACTGCGCTG